>NC_141079.1:4949926-5549926 GCF_041138505.1 Cibotium barometz
CAAGAGAATGAATCCATATTCAAGTTTGGCCATGGATTGTCAAATGCCATATTTGTTGGATGCTCTGATGTATATGTATGTTATAAGCTCTAATGTATATATATGTTTATATTTAATGATGTAAGCTTGGAATGCTCTGATGTATATGTATGCCATGCTACATTCCAATTTTAAATTCAATTTCATTCATAACATTTAAATTTTGTCTATCAACCAAGGAGGTGGAGGCAAGCGTGGGAGAAAGCGAAGAGGGGCAAGGAATACAGGCCATGATCCTCTACCCTCGAAGATTTTGGAGGAGACTAGTAGATTGATATAGAGACAGATTTCCAAGAAGAAGAGGATGTGGGTAAAGAAGTTGAAAGCCAAACTTTTGACAATTTTACTACAGAGAGCAGTTTTTATGAGGTGGACGATGAGCTAGAAGCTGTTGTTAGTATACACTCAATGCCTGCCTCTCAGTATATATCACTTTGATGTATAATGCACATTTGTTAGGCCCCCATTATGAGGAGTAGCCATGGTGCATATGTCTTTAGTAGGAACCCCGGCTTAGACGCCGAAGGGCTCATTATTGTGACCATTAATGATGGTTAGGATATGGTCAGGGGTACGAGCGTTAGCTGGGGCCCGGGGCATTGCCCTGGCTAGGGGTCCCAGCCCCCCTAGCGGGTGTTTAGGGGTGGGAGCCCCCGTGACAACGGTATGAGGAATATTCCCTAGAATATTCCCTCGGATACCAAGTCCATCATTAGTGGTGGGCGGTGGGCGGTGGTTGGTGGTCAGTGGGCCGCGTTCTTGATATGTGAGCGGTGATCGTGTCTATGTAGTGTAATCGCCCTCATTGTATACGCGTCTACCACACCGCCTACATTACTATATATGGACATGGTTGCCATGAGCTTAGGCATCCAATGCTTGTGAGTATCCACCCCCTTTTGCACTTCGTACATCCTCCGTCTAGAGTCTATTTAGATCGCCATCTAAGCTCTGCTTGAGAGCGCATGGGTGGATAGCATGGGTGGGTGGATAGCACCATCACTTGTACCTCTTTGGTATAATCGAAATTTTAAATTCTCTCCACCATTATGTATGTATTGCATTGTTTATTGTGCTTTGTCTTGCTATCTCATTCCGCTATGCCATATTCTTATAGCTAGTTCCACTATGCAGTCCATATACAAAGGTGAGGGGATTGATGGGTGATGTGTGAAGTTTGAAGATAGCTTTTGGTAAGGAGGGATATGTCTGGAAAAGTGTGCTTCATAGTGTCCATCTGAATGAACATGTGATAGAGAGACCACGTTGATTAGTGAGGAGATATTGGTAGACTGGGATCCTATTTGGCATGACATCAATAATAAGGAGTATGAGGAGGACATTCAGAGAATACTTGAATTGCACATGCTTGCAAGTAGGATGTTTTATGTTTGGGAAGGGAGCCATTGAACAGTGGCTTGGAAAGCTGCCATAAAAGAGAGATTTTTAAATACAAGGACAAAGCATCACCGTGTTTTGTGTACCAACATAGATCCAACAAGAGTAAGTGAGATTGCACTTCTATCAAGCTTTCAATGGGCGGATGAACTAGTGAGGATATCTTTATCTTTGTTTGTTTATGTATTTATAGACTTTACTATCCAAATATTAAGAAGTTAACTCTTTGAATATATTATGGCTCCCTTTGAATATATTTCTGGGCCATTTGATTATGTCTCCTTAAATATATAATGTGTCCAAATATGGATGAAAAAACAAAAGAGACTATGGAAAAAATTTTATTATTTAGTCTTGGTCTTCAATGAGACACATGCTTTGGTTGGGATAACTTGCAAGATGCGATGAATTATGTAAAAATTTGTGCTACAAATCATGAGGACTACTTAAAGGATCTGCTTGAGGGAGAGAGCGTGTTAAATAGCTTAGATTAGACATAAATACACTCAGGGTGTCGAGCCATGGTACCCTTTTACTTGCAGATATCTTGGAAAGCTTGTGTACAATGTGAGTTGTTGCTATGATGCTTTCATTTACCAATTGCATGGTTTTCATCTTTGTTCCATGCTTAAAATCTTTGTCGATGCTTGTGGTTCAATGATTTTTTAGGTTCGAATCACACAATCGCTAAACAAGAAGCTCGAGCGGGAAAGATTGTCATTGTCTAAAGACAAGATTAAAAAATTGGAGGAGAAAGAGATTGAGGAATTGGCCACTCGATATGGTGATAGAATTGAGAAGGTAAAGAGAAGTTGTCTCCTCCTTTTCTGAAAGTTTCCAAGTATAGCATGATTAATGTGTGGTTGAAGATGCAAGCCTTAAACAAAATAAGACAAGTTCTCAATACCATCTTTTTTGTTTGGTTTAGATTCTCAATATAATTGAGAATAAGCATGGTGATGATTGGTGATCCAAAGTATGGTCTTGGAAATGGGGAGCAGATAGCTATGCAACTTTGGAGAAGTTGAACGTGCTTGCCCTGTGTGATGTCCCCATTAAATCTAAAGTCTATTGGTTGTCTTTGTTGGAGGAAACCAAGACCACTAAATCTATGTTCAACCTTGCTTGAGAAGACCACATATACAGACAGTAAGTTGTGGCCTTCTATTGCAATTTGGCTTCGCACATGGCACCCTATTGTATTAGACTCCTGCATTTTCTATCCATGCATTCTTGTTTTAATATGTGGGTTGTGCACATCTATGTTTTTGTTTTGTAGTTGGCTTCGAAGAGAAGTGATTTTGGAAAAAATATGAGTGTGGAGGTTTCTGGATAGAGGTAGTGTTGCCTATTTTGCTTGGAACTCTGTACTTAATGTGCGAATGAGGCATTGTCTTTGGTTTAAGTGTTTGTCCTTCTTGATTTGTAGTATGCTTCCTCTTTGCTCTTTGTGATTCATAGATGAGGGATGGTGCCTCCTTTGTTTTGCTTAGAGAGTTTGCCACTCTTTGTGGCTCTACATATGCAACCTTTGGATTCAGTGGCTTACCCTCATTTGCCAAAAGGTATCATGTAGTAGAGAGCCTTCCAAGGAGGAGATTCATGGAGTCTTGGGGGGGGGGGGAGGAGATTCATGGAGACTTGGAGAGGAGCGTTACATTTATGGCTTTATTTCTTGGGTTATTTTTCCACCATAATGGTATTTGCATTAAGTTAGGATATGGTACAATCCCTATTCTCAAGGCATGTTTGAAGACAGGCCATGTTTGTGCCTTGATGGATAGGAATGAGAGACTTGTTTCATCATACATGTAGCCCTTGATTCTTGCTAGGAAGCGGGGAAGACATGGGGAGGCTAGTAGTTCACACGCTGCTAATGATGAGATTGATGTGTGTGTAGGAGATAATCCATACAACATCTACACCTTCTTCATAGTTTCAATGGGGTGACTATTTGTTTGTGTTTTTGTGGTTGTTGCTTGTCTTCTGTGGCTTTTTCTTGTGGATTTCATGATGGTTTGCATTATGGATTCCTATGATTTAGGTGGTAGATTCTAATGATTATTGACTCTCTGAATGGTCAACATAGTTGTGTTGCTATAGCCTTATTAATGATACTTGGTTGCTAGTCAATTTTGTGCAATTGGTGATAGTGAATTGGCTATATCTTGAATGAGGTATGGTTGATACAACTTGATGGCGTGGTTTTGTGAGATAGGGATTGGAATGTGCAAACTTGCTTATCATGTCTGAAACCTATTTTTGTTTTTATTTCAATGCAAAGTCGGCTACCCTAATATGCAGAGGCAATGGCAAGAACCATGGCTAAAGACCCAAGATTTGAGACGGAACATAAGGAGTGATGCCACATCCACCATTTGTTTATTAATGATGAGTGTGAACCTACGTGCCTATCTATGGTTGAGCTTATGGAAATTGTCTTCCATAGTTTTTTCTAGCTACTTCAGAGGTTTTATGTGTGTTCATGAGCTTCCAAGGCCATTTTTGGTGTAGCTCGATGTTCTTGCAAATTCACTTAGAATTGCACTCTATTTGTTCATAGCCTCTTCATATAGTATGTGTCCATAAAGGGGGGATTGCATTGAAATTGATTTTGTACATAACAAATCAAATCCAAAATTGAAATTAAATGAAGCTTCAAGGGGACAAAAAAGACCCATTTCTAAATTGGTCTTCTTTTTGGGATCTCGTTTGTTACGCCCCCCTTGTTTTTCCAGTTCACTTGAAAGAAGTCGCTTGAAGGATGGTAGAACCCCTCCCACCCCACCATTCACCATGCTATTTTTTTAAACACAATCTCACTCATTGAGCCCTCCACCATCTTCTGCCTCCCCCATCATGTCCTTTGTATCAACCTCCAATCATGGTGCCATGGCCTCGCATTCTCTGATTGCCTGGAGGAGGGCAAATTGATTAAGTTGTTTGTCCCCGACGACCTCCGCCCCTACATTACATTGACAACCCCCATCACGAACGCCATCTAGGATGCACACTAAGGGCTGGCACATGGTGGATAACACCTACATGCATTTAACATCAGAGGGCAACACAATTTATAGACCCATTAAAATCATGGTGTTGTACCATAAAATGCAACTTCAATTCATGAAGACTAGCCAGTGACACTTGTTTTTGACATTCTTCATGTGACTTACCACTAGGATGTCTCAAATAATGAGGCCCATGAGTTCTATAGGTCAATGACACCAACACCCTCCATGAAGGAAGAGGATGAGGAGAATAATGACATTGCCATGGACAAGGATAAAGATGATAGTGATGCATCAAGTAGCAACAACAAGGAGAAAATGGCAAAGGAGCCCCCTGTAGGTTCAAAATCCGGTGGCTCAAGCACGAGGCACTTCAGGACCATTCCCCATCAAGCCCATCTTCCGATACACTAACTCCAAAAAGCTACTACCCATGGTAAAACCCAAGATTTCTGATACACCAACTCCAAAAGCTTATACCCACGGTAAAACCCAAGAACTTCACGCCCAAGTTCCCCCTCCTATTGCCTCCACTTCATCACCTGCCGCTCCCCGTCCATGGTTACACCTGCAACTCCGCCCATGGTTACATTCCCTACCTCTCCAACACCACCATCCGCCCCTTTTTCTTCCACACCACCCCCACCCCTTACCTCCTTAGGGGAAGCCCTAAATGGACTAACAAAAGCCTCCACTTTACAAAGATGAGTGCCATCATGTATTGGAAGGAGAAACACACCTCTAGTTAGGGATCATGAACAGATGTTCCCCCCTAAGCGTCCTTTCAACTCGTGTAGTACTACACAGAGAGAAGGGTAGAGAGAGAAAAGAGAAAAAAGCTCAAAGGATTGTATTTGTATGTACAATGTAATGCTTATATTGATGTGTTATGAAGCTTACAAGGTATAATGCTTTTATAAGTAAAATACCTTATCTTTCTCAACATACAAACTATGAGGAAATGACACATGGCTTACAAGTATAATGCTTTTATAAGTAAAATACCTTATCTTTCTCAACATACAAACTATGAGGAAATGACACATGGCTTCATTGATGACATCATTTCTTACACATACAAACACTTAGGTGGCTACAAGAGATGGCTCACATCATGTAATAACTCACTTACTCACATAAGTGAGTATTCAACACATATAAACACACTTACACATTAATGGACACGTAGGGTGGACACTTGAGATGGACAGACACATATAACTCTAAAACCCAACATTTAGCCCCAAAATTTGTATGTTAGAAAGTTCAATGGTATATATTTTGGTTAGCTTCAAATGATATGGTAAATGTTAAAACTCCTTCCAATAGATTTTGGTTAGCTTCAAATGATATGGTGAATGAAAGTCTACTTCCAATACCCAAGAAGATGCTAAAGAAGCAGACCCATGGAAAACCCCTACATTGATCTCCTTAGGGCACAAAATGAAGTGCCAAAGCAAAGTCTCTTTTGTCTCAAAAGCTAGGATTTTGAGTACATTTGAATTGAGTTCTAAGGTGGATGAACATTTCAGGGTCACAAACTCATCATTTTTAGATGTAACATGTGGTTTAATCCTACAAACATTTGTTCACTATATGTACTAGAGAGTTTGAATCAAATGATGGGCAATACATAGAACTTCAGTAACTTTTCATTGTAACTACATATTACGAGGAAGCTATTGATCATGACATCTCATGCTCTTGTCCACGTTCTTTCAAATTTTTGACTTCTTGGACATTTTATAGTTGTGAAGAAATACATGCTTTGTGTGTTTGAATGTGTCATGTCTTCTGTCCATGTTATGGTTCATTGTTAGTAGGAAGATCTTTCTAAATTAGATAATTCTCATTGTTGCTTTAAATCTCGAGGTTGCAAACAACAAACTAACCTTTTTTAAGAAAATCTTTCATGCTCATTGCAACACCACCCCCCCACATAATCAAATAATTCACCATTTCATTCTTTCAACTTTATTGATGATTGCTGTTAGATTGATATTTTACATGCAAAATTATTTTTTTAGGCTTATGAAGGTTATTGTATGTTATTTTTGTATTACTAAGGTGCAAAGTGTCACGATAATAGAGATTTGTGGATGTTACTTTGTGTCCTTATAAGAACCCTATATATTCTCATTATATATTAATTCCAATCTCATTATATTCAAGAAATATCTTAGCATCTACTCTTCCTTTTCCATGTTGCCATTAATTTTGCACTTCTCAAACAAGCTCATAGTTTCCTTTCATTTTTTGTTCATTTTTATTCATTTCTTATTATTGTTGCTATTATATCATTAAATGAGTTAGATTAATTTTTTTCATTGAACCCTAACAATTCCTTTATAATTTTCTGAAGCATGGAGCTTCATTTCACTATAAACAATGAGTCATGAAAAACGACAGCGAGTCATGAGTTATCGTTTGCAACAAGTTGTCTTGATTTTCACTAGTCCTAAATATTAATTAATTTTACACGCTTTTAAAGACATTGAAGAGAAATGTATTTAGAAATTTTACAAAATAAGCATAGTTTCAAACTTCTTTTTAAAAATGTACATATTGCTAATTTAAAGGTGAATTTTTTTTCGCTTTTTGTGTCAAATAACAAAATGGAAAAAACAAAGTCAATACAAGATCTAATATTCTTTAAAACTACTAATAATTCACGCATGTCTATGTAATGTATAATATATTCTTTACTTAGAATTACAAAAATATACCTTTTTTTTCAAAAATTTAACTAACTTCATCCCAATCATTGCACCTCATCTAATCATTCAATTAGAGCATATATTTGATGTTAAGATAAGTAGGTATATGGAGTCCATGGCCATAGAAGAGGCTTATTGAAAGAAACGATTTCTCTAGATTCAGATAGAAAACTAACGATCCATGGCCATAGAAGAGGCTTATTGAAAGAAACGATTTCTCTAGATTTAGATAGAAAACTAACGATCCAAATAGTCAAATTTTAGATGATAGTGATACTACAATTTATTAATTTACTTTATTTTGATCTAACGGTTTGATTTAGAGTTATCATCTTTCAAAAAACATAGTTTTTAGTTTATAACAATTAAATTTTGAGGCGTGAAAATGACATCATTTGTCGTTTTGAAAAATTGATAAAAATTTGGATTCCAGAATCCACTTTGTTGACAAAATAGATTTCAAAATCCAAAATTTCGAACACATTGACGTTTCTATTGTGAGAGTGAAATTTTCATCAAAAAAAAATTTGGGTCCAAAATTTCACTTTTATTGGACGTTCATTGACCAAAAAAATTTCGTCAAAAAATCCATCGATGGAAAAAATTTCGTCAAAAAATCCATCGACAAAAAAAATTCTGTCAATAAAATTTTGGATACTAGAATCCACTTGGATTCTGGAATCCAAATTTCCATTGACGGATTGAGATTTTCGTCGACGAAAATTTTTGGTGAGAATTTTTTCAATCGATGGAGTTTTTTGACGATTTTTTTTTTCATCAACGGAATTTTTGACGGACTAATTTTTTCATCTAATAAAAGTGAAATTTTCTTTCATTACGGACCATTAAAAAAATTTTTTGATGTCACGGTAGAAACGTTAGTCTCAATGGAAATTTGGATTCCAGAATCCACTTTGTCAACAAAGTTAAATCCAAATTTTCATCAGTTTTTTAAAACGATAACTATTATCATTTTCATGGCTCAAAATCTAATCGTTATAAACTGAAAACTAATTTTACAAAGACTATAACTCTAAATCAAACTATTAAATCAAAATAAAGTAAATTGATAAATTATAGTACTCACTACCATCTAAAATTTGACCGTTTGGATCGTTGGATTTCTATCTAAATCTAGAGACATCTTTTCTTTCAATAAACCTCTTCTATGGCCATGGACTCCATAAACCTGCATGTCTTAATATCAAAATGTGCTTAAATTCAACCATTGTATTAACTTTGTATACAAAGAAAACTTATTTTCTTAAACAATGTAAGAGTTTTATCAAATTATATTGGGCCTAAAAGTAACGTCAATTTTATCACTATCAGTTTGTTTATAACACACTACGTACAACACGTAGTGCAGAAATGTGTATTGGTACAAAACTTATCTATGCTCAAGGGAAAGTATGATCTAGAGATGCTTAAATAAAGCAAAAAATGAAAGAAAAGTGAAATTTATCGATGTGTGAATATGCTTAATTTGCATGATATAGAAATTGTTGTGTATGGATTTAAGTTAAAAAAATGTCTTAACACTTGCACCAGAAAATAATTGATATTTTTAAGCAAAAGGTCCAATGACTCTCGTAGTTGATTGGAAGAATTTCTTCTCTTTTGTAATTATTTTTTTAATTGGACATTTTTAGGTTTATAGTAAAATGTAAGTAATGTTTTATGCATTTTGTTTCACAAAAGTACTGTTTTTTTTAAATGTTTGACATGAAAGTGTGTCGTTTGTCTCCATAAAATTTTTAAAAAGGTATATTTTTGGGTTTTTTTTCTCCCAAAAATGGAGTTGAGTTGTCGTTTGCATGATTTTGTTGTCGTTTTTCATGACTCGCTGTTTATATATTCTCGTATAAAAAATAGTTAAGTTTATGTGTAGAAGTTGAGGAAATGTGGGATTTCATTATATGCCACTTGTGAAAATGCAAGTAAATGGCTTCAAAAAAAAAAGTATGTTTGATAAAGAAAGGGAAACGTAAAGGTCTTCAAAAAACAAAAAGTATCTTTGATAAAAAAATTAAAACGTAAAGGTATTAACATGAGTGAGAAATGGAATACCAAAACATGCAAGTACCTTTAAAAGATTAGAGGAAACATGTGTAGCACGAGTGTCAAGCTCGTGTTTAGAACATTTATTTTGTGTACTTGGACTTCTGAAATGGCTTCTATTGAAACCTTTATTTTGTGTACTTGGACTTCTCATATAGCCTCCTATCACATTCTCAAATTTTCAGTTGGTCTTCTTTTTGGGGAGGGGGGGAGGGATTTGCTCTAAAAGTCCCTTAGAACAACAAGGTGGTCCTATGTACTTAATACCAATTGAACATGTTATCTCAACAACTTTCTCGGGCTTACTCAATGGATTATTTGCTACCATGGTCATGTTTAGAATATTCATTTTGTGTACATTCTCAAATGGCATCCCATATAACCTCAATTTCACAATTGGTCTTTTGTGTGTGTGTGTGTGTGTGTGGAAAATTTGCTCTAAAAAAGCTGCTTTGGACAACAAAGTGGCTATATGTAATAAATACTAGTGGTTAAAAATATTACATCAACACAACTTTCCCATCCCTACTAGATTGTCACCCCCAGGGGGTTTACATGTGATTAAAGGTAAAGCCAATTTCATGGAGTAACCTTATGCAACCTCAGAGTTCCCTCTTGTTATTGGTTTGATCCTAAGCCCATAAGAACTTTTTATGTGCTTCACCCATAGAGTAAATTTGTATTTAGAGAGAGAGAGAGAGAGAGAGAGAGAGAGAGAGAGAGAGAGAGAGAGAGAGAGAGAGAGAGAGAGAGAGATGTTGACATGATTCAAACATAAGAAGATGGTTTTATTAGAAATTTGATGGTTTCTCTCTTTTTGTTTTGGTTAAATCCCAAACATTTGGGTTATCCACCTTTTTGCTTCATGCATGGATGGTAAGGGTATGTCACATATGAGAGTGGCGTTGAGATTGAGGATTAGAGAGTTATGTTGTCTTGGAACTTTAAGATGTATGACAATTGAATGTAAAAAAAGGGGATTGATGAGTGCGAAAGCTATGTGACAATGGGTGACCATAGGTGAGATATTGACATGGTCACCATAAGTGCGGGCGACCATAAGTGCTGGTGCTCTAAAACTTGGTTTTGTATAGTATTTCTCCTAATTGAAATTTGGCATTTCAAGGACTAAAAACCATACATCATCTCTATTTTTTAATCCTAAATTTCGACCACTTTGCTAGCATTACCTTAATTTTGATTAGTTGTAAAAAGCATAATTTTTAAGCATGGTAAGTACTATGGAAGGATATCTACCCTTTGCAAGTGAAAGGATAAGAAAGTGTGCAAGTTGGCTTCGCAAAGCTCTCTTGCTATGGATAGAAGACTTGAACAAATGGCTTGGTTGTATAACAATTGTGTGGGATAAGCCTCGTCTCAACAAAGGATTTCAACCGTCAGAGATAAAGGATAAAATAACATAATTTTGGATAAATGTATGCCTCTATTGTTTGATTTGCTTGTTTAACAAGAAGCCAATAAGAAGAAATGTATATGTTTCCTCCCCAAAGTTTTCTTGAACGCTACTAACAACTGTGCAGGATGTCCTTTCAGACTCATGAAGTGGCTTGTGTGTGGGGCATGCCCCAACGGGCTACCCATCGCCTAAAAACGACAAACATTTGGAAGGATAAATCCGTATACCGAGGTGAAAGTATATAATGATGGTGCAATAGTCATGGTTAGGGGTTGTGGGAGACTGGATAATAAGCATTGAATCAACAAGCTTTATTTTTAAAGAATTCACCTCATATAACCATTGAATCAACAAGCTTTATTTTTACAGAATTCTCACTAACACAAGTTGTTGACACATCATCATCATCACTAAGAATATTACTCAATAATTAAGGAGACATAAGCATAGAGAATTTTAAAAAATAGAAATAGAGGGTTGATTCAAAATTTCGTATCAATTCAGAGGTTGTTAAAAAAATAATGGGCTAATCAAACTTGACACATCAGCAAGCAAAAATTTCCACTCCCCCTGACCATGACGACCGAAAAAGGACAAGATGTGTCCTTTTAAGTCGGAAGTCTTGGTGACATGGCAAACATAGCCCTTGTCGCCATGTCAACACGGGTTCTCAGGAAGGAGCTTCTACACCCTCTCCACCTTCCACATGGCACTATGCAATATAAGTGTAGTGATGTATCATGTGACTTATGAAAAGTGTACAATGTAAGGATAAGAAAGTAAGAAACTGTGAATAGTGTGACCTAAGGTCATGTCATGAATATAATAAATAGTACGTATTAAAAGTGTGATTGAGTTAAGAAGTAATTAAAAAAGGCATATTCATAATATTCAAAATATTGGGATTCCAAGTGGAGGTTCTGTGCGAGCTCTACAATTTGCTCAAATGGAGGCGTGTAGCATGGAATTCTTGTGAATTTTTCAAGTGTTGTGTCCGTTTGGGAGCAAGATTTTCCTGAAATGGCTGCAAGTATTCTCTGTCTTGTTTAGGGCAAGCTTTTCTGTTCTCACAAATCTTTGGCGTTGTTTCTCTGCAGAAAAAAATTACTTCTGGCTTTCTCTTTGCACAGGGTGTCTGGCTTTCTCTTTGCACAGGGTGTCTACCTTTGCACATTTTAGGGCTTTCTGAGGGTTTCACAGAGCCCCGTCTGCGCGCCTGGGTATTCTTTAAGGGTTTGGCAAGGGATGCCTGTGAAATTTTTTAGGGTTTAGCAGAGCCCCCCCGCACTGTGTGTGTGTGTGTGTGTGGAACTTCAGATGATAGAGAGCTTGGCAAGGCTTCCGTCGTACTAGCAGGTGGTGCTACTATCCGCCATGTCCTGTGAAGAGTTTTCCCCTCTTATGGAGCATTCTGAGCAGTGGGAGTCGCCAGCAGAACCCCTTTGGAAACGAGACCACATCGATGTATGGAGTGCAGGCCATGTCGAAGCCATGGGTGCAAGCAGAGAAAAAAACACTGCAAAGGGAGGGTGCGCTAACCCTAATTCTAAGCCTAATCCTTCGCCTAGATTTAACACTAAAGCTCACCGTAACCCCAGTCGTAATGTTAGCTGTAAGTCTAACCCGAGCTCTAACCCCAACCCTAGGCATTTAGGGTTTGCTAAGGCTGACTCATCAGATCATCTGCTCAAGCAGTTTGATTCTTCGGATAATAGTGATGTTATGGATGATGGGGATGAGAGTGGTGGGAAGCGCAAGACCACCATGTCCAAGAATCTCATGTCGGAGAGGAAGCGCAGAAAGAAGCTGAATGAGAGGCTCTACGCGCTCAGAGCCATTGTCCCAAACATCAGCAAGGTACGTGACCTTTAAAAGTTATGACCACCATTTTTATTGGCTCTGTTTTCCCTCCTATTTTAGGTAAATGTATATTCAAAATTTTTTTTTTGGGTACTTGAATGTTGAAAAAACTTTTGGAAACCTGTTGCTAATGCTGCCTGGAACGCTTAGAATTTGTTCCATGCCATGGTGTAAAATGGGGCTTGCTATATTGTAGATGTGAGTGGTTTGAATGACCTACCTTGTGCGTGTGACTCTTTGTGTTGTGTGCTTGTGTGTTCTTGTGCTCGTGTTTGGGTAAATCTCATATACTAATTCTATTCCATATCCAAAAATATACTTGACTAGGCTAAAAAAGGGCCTTGGCTCGAGAAGAATAGGGTTGGACATGGCTACAAGTTGCCATCAAGTTCATTTACTGTCAACCTTGGAACTCTGATGCTTGGATGCTTTGATATGTTCAGATGGACAAAGCTTCTATTGTCAGCGATGCCATAACTTATGTACGTGACCTTCAAAAGCAGGTGGATGAAATCCAAGCTGATATTGCTGACCTCACGTCTCAAAAAGAGGGTGCAGCTATTGTAGATTCGAGTGCTGAGGATCGGAGGCGTGACAATGCCATATTATGCTACAAAAAGGAAGTCAAACAGGAGCACTGGATAGTCGAGGTTTGCGTGTCTCAACTAGATCTTGGTCTATTGATTTTTTGTCCTTTTTTTTTCAAACAGTTCTTCCAATTGTACCATGTAGGCAACTTTGAGAGTAGTCTCAATTAGGAAGTTGGAATAGACACGGGGACTCCATCCACTTGTCTACACACACACCTACCACCACGCACACGCATGCATGCACTCTCACCCCCAGAGGCACACATCAACCCAACCCACCCACATATACATACTTACACATGGTCCTGGGCAGACCAGGCGCAGCCTGGACAGCTTGCAGAGGGTGGCAAGATTGTGGCCAGCAGCAGTGTGAAAAGGCGCCTGAAAAAGGGCATGCATTAAGACCAGGTTGTGTAGCAATAAAACAAGCTGACTGTCTAATTCTGCCAGCCGACCAGCATCAGTAGGGGCTCTAAATAGCCAAGCATAGAATTCAGTCTTTATCTAAGCATTCACGAAGGGTTGCTGTATTCCAAGGGTCAGGACAGCCAAGGGGAGTGCTGTTAGCACATTCATCCCCAGATTCTGCTCATCATTGGAGTCCCCTTTTTGGTCCCTTTTCGTGGCCCTTGGTTGTGGGCTGGCCACCCTATTTTTGTACATTTTTCTTGGGATTTTTCCCCAGGTCGGGTAGCTTTTTCCCAGTCAGCCAGCAGACCCATGTCCAGTCGGCCAGGTTCTCAAGTCTGGTCGGCCAGCCCCTCTTACCTATTAGTAGGTGGGCTGGCCTCCCACTTTTCTCATAGTCTAGTCTTTCTTTTTGCTCCCTCACTTATGAGACTCTTCATATCTCTTGCTTGGGACTGTGTCAACACTTCAGTATATTCAGCATAGTTGCTTCATCTCTCTCTCTCTCTCTCTCTCTCTCTCACACTCTCTCTTAGCACACTCTAGTGCTTGTTTCCTTCCGCTCTGTGCACTCATTCATGGTATCATCGCTCCCGGTTCAGCATTAATATGCTGCCCCAGTCAGCGTTAACTTTCTGCCCTAGATCTGCCTCAGTTTTCAGCACCTTAACATCTGCGTTTTCTTCTCAGTTCTGCTGCTGGTTGGCTGGCTTCTTCCGGCGCCTCTCCACTGCAGATTCAGGTCTTCCCTCACTGGTTTGATCTCTGAGATTCCCTTCTTCACCTGTCGACTGCTCCTTTTCAGGGCTGCAGCATCTATCTTACTGCGTTTTCTTCCCTACAGGTGGCTCTTGCAGTTTTTGGTGTTTAGAGTTGAGGATTGGTGGCTTCTGGTACCTGTGGTGGACACTCCTTCCGAGATTGTGCATTTTTCTGAGATTGAGCCCAAGCTCTTATGATGGCTGCCCGACTACACTTCATATGTTCTCTGAGTCTGCAAAGTTGGATAGCTCCAACTACACTTTGTGGAAAGTGAAGGTGAAATTAGCCTTGCGTGGCGTGGATCTCTGGGATTGGCTTGTTACACTTGCCAATGTCACCCCTCCCACCCTTGCGTCGGGTGGTGTGACTCAAGCACGGATTGATATTTGGCAGGCAAATGATCGTCGTGTTTTCTCTTTTCTGATGTTGAATTGTCAGGATTCTGTTCTCTCTCATGTGCGTACAACAGACGTTGCACATGGAGTTTGGAAGGCATTTGCAGATCTTTACGAGATTAAGTCTCCGGGATGGATTTTGGCGTTGGAAAAGCAGCTTATGAACTTGTCAGTTTCTGCCTTTCCATCTTTATTTGCTTTCTTCTCGAAGATGAAAGATCTCCGAGATGAGCTTGCTGTTTGTGGCAAGATATCTCTACAGAGGATATGGCTATTCTCTCCAAGCTTCCAGAGAGGTTTGATACTTATTTTTAGTCTCTTGTTTCTTCTCCTCGTCCTGTTCTAGTTACTTAGGAGGAAGTTCTTCCCTCCATTATGCAGATTGAGTCTTGCTTTGAGGAGTAGACTGGCATCTCTGGTGGTTCCGATGGAGCTTTGGCTGTACGAGATAAAGGGAAGAATCAACAGAAGAAAGGGAAAGGGGGTGTTGACAAGAACTCCAAGGATAACAAAAAGGATAAAGACAAAAAAAAAAGCAGATCTTCTAAAAACAAGGACATCGAGTGTCATTATTGTGGCAAGAAGGATCATAAATCACCCCAATGTCACAAGAAGAAGTGGGATGAAGAAGCAAAGAACTCTTTCTCTATAGCGGTGTCTCAAACCAAGAAGGATGATGGTATTCTTCTATTAGCAGGTACTCGTGTACTTGCTCTTGTGACTTCTTAGTCGCGGTTGTGGATTGTGGATAGTGGTGCTACTACTCACATGAGACCCCATTGAGATTGGTTCGAGGCATTCATTGCCACGACAGGCGAGATCACTTTGGGTGATTCTTCTTCCGTGCCAGTGCATGGACATGGCACCATCCCCATCTTCCGCTTCTCTGAGGACAAGAGGTACTTCTTTGACGTTTTGTACATTCCAGATTTGGCATTTAACCTTTTGTCAGTGAGTGGTCTTACAGCTTAGGGTGCGGAGGTGATCCTCTCTCGTTATGAGATTACCATTCGTGATAAGGAGACTGGTAGCATCTTGGCTCAGGAATCCAAGATAGTGGTTTGTACAAGTTGACCACTTTGCTTTCTTCTGGTTCTTCTTCAGCTCTTTGGCATGCTCGGTTATCAGCTTCTACAGCGAGCTTCGAAGGATGGGTTGGTTGAGGGCTTACCGACAATGAAGACTCCATCTTCTATTTGTTTCTCTTGTTTACAAGGGAAGCAACATCGAGCTGCCTTTCCGAAGGAGGCGACATACATATCTTTGATATCACTTGCACTTGTTCATGCAGACTTATGTGGTCGTATGAGTACTGCGTCTTTGAGTAAGGTGTTGTACATGCTTGTGATGGTGGATGACTTCTCCAGATATACTTGGGTCTTCTTTTTGAAGTCCAAGGATGAGGCTTTTTAACACTTTTGTGATTGGAGGGTTGAGGTGGAAAAAGCCTTGACCGGTTTCTCGGTCAAGGCTCTCAGGTTCGAGAGAGGGGGTGAGTTTACATCCCAGGCTACAACCAAGGTGAAGGTGAAAGGTCAAGCACAGATCATCAGATCTATAGTTTTGTGTTATTGTACATCATTCTAATAAAGCAAATACACCATTCGTGGTGGGGGCCTGTCACCATTTTGTCCATCTCCATTTTTGGAGCCAGTTCTATGGGACTATAAAAAATTTATACTTGCCTGCTCTGAACTGGCCTGTACTTGCTGCCCATGTGCTGAATCTGCAAGTACAGCACTTGATGTACCTGTTACAAGTACAGTACTTGCATAGTACTTGGTTGATTGTACTTGCACACGTGTGGAGCATCTAATATACCTGCTGTAACTGCATAGCACTTGGTTGGTTGTATCTCCAACGTGTGGAGCATTTAATGTACATGTTGCAAAATGTGAATACTACCTGGCTGGTTGTACCTGCACACGTGTGAAGCATTTAATGTACCTGTTGTACCTGCTGTAAGTACAGAACCTGAATAATGTGGCATGTTTGTACATGCACACGTGAAGTACGTGATGTGCTTGATTGTACTTGCTACAAATTGTACCTATTGTACTTGGATTGTACTCACCGTACCAAAGAATTGTTGTGTAGTGCAGGAGCAAAGCATGTATATGCTGACCATGCTCAGGAATGTTCTTCCTGGTGTGGTCAGTATATTTCCTTGTGTGGTGTTGTTAACCGCGCTCTCAGAGCTTCTGAGAGCCAGTGAAGGTTTGACTCACCTTGGAATTTGGGAGCAAAGCTCATTGGGGAGAACCACGTCATGTCCCTCCGCGGTGTAGCCCTTGGCTTGTGTTAGTATGGGCGTGCTTGTTTGTGCACGGTCTTGGAAGACCAGTGAAAGGTAGGTGTGTACCCAGTGAAGGTGGGAATGAGCCTGTGATTTGAGGCTACTCCAACCAACACATCTTTTTCGACTTGAACGAGTTGGTTTGGTTGTTTTTACTCCCTGGTGAAGAAATTTGGCCTATCAGGCCCGTGACACTTGCACATATAAATACTCCAAGAAATACAAAATGTATTGAGGGGGGGAGGGAGGGGGGCCCCCAGTGCTGGTGTCATGTGTATTTTTCAGTATTTCCAGTATTTATGTTGCTGATGTTGTTTCCATTGTTTAATATCAGTTAAATTAAGTGTTCTAAATATGTGTATATTGTCTTCCGATGTGTAGGTCTCCTGTAGGAAGCGATCACATTGGTATCAGAGCCATCGGAAGCAAGTACGAACACTTGACTCAATGGACAGCCAGGGCAACCCATTGGAAGTGCCGAATTCGAGGGTCCAATCAAGTGCTTCACGGGATTCCGATGCATTGCATAGAAGGCACAAGCCTCTAGAGAGAGTCTATGACAGTGCATTGATGGGAGAGCCATCACGTGGTAAAGAACCCATGCAGGAGGAAGAGCCCAATGCATTGAGGGTTGAGTTGGAGCACATGAAGAGGCTCTTGCAGGCAAAAGAGCAAGAGCTGAAATTCTTGCATGAAGACCCCCATGTACAAAGTGTCATAGAAGCCAAGAAAGTTGATGCTGTGGTGGACATGACTTTTGGGTGTAAGAATGGATCGTGCCAAGATTGAAACCATTCGGAATTGGCTAGAGTTGCAAAATGTACATGAGGTACGTAGCTTTCTGGGGTTATGTTCATATTACAGGCGCTTCATAAGGCATTTTGCTATGATTGCCATGCCTTTACATGATCTCACAAAGAAGAAAGCCACTTTTAAATGGACCTCAAAGGAGCAAGATGCCTTTTTGCAACTCAAGAATGCTATCATATGTGGACTCGTTTTGATTGTTCCTGACTTGCAAAAGCCATTCACGGTGGAATGTGATGCATGTGGGAATTGTAAGGGGCTGTCCTAAATCAAGAAGGTCATGCAATTGCATATGAGAGTCGACGATTGCATGATGCTGAGTTTCATATGGATATCTATGAGAAAGAGCTCTTGGCTGTAATTCATGCCTTAAAGATATGGAAACATTATCTTCTTGGGGTTGAATTTGTAGTCAAGACAGATCATCAAAGCTTGAGATATTTTCCATCTCAAACAAAGCTCTCGGAGAAGCAGATGAGAATGGCAAACTTTCTTTCCATGTTTCATTTTCAGATTGTTCATTGTTACATGCGGAAGCTTTGGAGAAGAATCGGTAACTTCAATGCTCAGAAATCAGCACTCTTTTCGCGACGGAATCGACGCACAAACTGAATGAAGATGTGCAGAAAAGAGAGAGAGAGAGAGAGAGAGAGAGAGAGAGAGAGAGAGAGAGAGGACAGTATTGGGTCCCGAATACCCTCTGTAGGGTCCCCACCACGGATGGTGTATTT
The DNA here is from genome assembly GCF_041138505.1 of Cibotium barometz. Lineage (NCBI taxonomy): Eukaryota > Viridiplantae > Streptophyta > Polypodiopsida > Cyatheales > Cibotiaceae > Cibotium > Cibotium barometz. Next base: position 4,968,419 of record NC_141079.1, read on the forward strand.
GCTTTATTAGAATGATGTAAATCTGAAAGAAAATACAGAAATCCTTGACCTTTCTTGGCTGGAAATTCCGTGTCCTTGACCTGCAGTCTTTCACTCCTTTGCTTAGCATCTTCTTGGCTTGTCTAGCCTCTTTATGCTTGATCTCTTGGTAGAAAAGAGATGAGATAATGGGATTGTGGGCTCACCCTTTCATACTACTCCAACAATAGCAGTCGGCCAGTTCTAAACTAGGTGGCCAGCATAAAATTTTCCCACGACTCAATTTCCAGCATTTAATGCTGAAATAAATCACATAAAATGTTGCATTTATTTCCCTAACTGGCTGGGCATCAGGCGCCCGATTTTGGATGGCTAGACAAGGCTTTTGCAAACATCTTTAGGGCTGGGTAGCCTGTATGGGCTGCCCCAGGCCCTACAGCCACACAAAGGCTGCATCTCCTGAAATCTCCCTTTAGCTTGTCCCTAGGGCTGTCGTAGAGCCCCTCCATGGCTGGTGGGTACAGCCAGGGCCCGCTTGGCCCTCATGGGGGTGGTTCCGCACTATCCCCATGCCCACACAAAGACTCTGGGTAGCCCTATGGACTGGCCCCTTGTTCTAAAAGCAAACCCTAACTAACTACTCAGTGATCTGGCATCCAGTACCATACTAGATACATAGAATCGCTGATGACTCGTCCCAGACTGGGCTCACATGGGACCAGTTCACCATCCTAGGTCTTGCACCTTCTGTACAGATATGTCTACGTGGCATCCAAGTGCGGGATGCACGTGACATCCCCTTCTGCTTAACTTGATGGAAGCTGCATAGCCTCCAAATAATCCGTCAATAACGCCGGATAGTCTTCAAAAAACACTTTGTCAAGCCATGCCGCTTCATGGTCCCTGTGTCCTGAAACTTCGTGAGGAACTGTCGTATTCTTCGGCTTGAGCCATGCTTGAAACGGTGCCGAAGGATCTGTTCTAGAACCATAACTTCTGCTTCATCAACAATATCTGGTTCCGCTTCGTCTTTGACTTCTGAAGGGATAAGACCTGCATATGGCTTTAACCAACTGACGTGAAACACATTGTGCATAGTCCAACTCGGAGGTAGCTTTAACTGCATAGACACCTCATTAATCTTTTTCCTGATGGGAAAAGGTCCAAAGCTTCCAAAAGACAACTTTGGGCATCGCTTGCCCACCTGTTTCAATCTTTGCTTCATAATCCGAAGAGAAACCCGATCCCCTTCCGAAAACTTCACATCCCTTCGGTCTTTATTGGCGTGTCGAGTGTAAGCCTCTTGCGCTTTAGCCAATCTGTCCTTTACTGACTCTAAAATCTCCTGGTAAGACTCCGTCACTCTGTTCGCTTCAAGTACTGAAGACGAGGTCCTGGTCAACAATGACTGGAAAGGTCTTCCAAATGCTGCCTCAGGTGGTTGGCCTAAACATACGCACCTCCCATTGGATTTGCGTGTCAAGGCCATACAAAAACTGCCCTTTCTTGTGTTAGAAGTCATCTCCTGTCTATTTTTATACACCAGGGCCTTTGTTGTGGGTGTGTCCGCCCTTATGAGGTGTTTTCTCATTTTTCCCCACTCTCCATATTTTTTTTCCATTTTTTCCCATTTTTCCATGGTGCGGATGGATGCCACATGTTGGCAAGAGCCCCTGGTGCTGGCCGACTGCACCTCATGTGCTCCTGGTGGTTGGCCGACTGCCTATGATGCAGTCGTGGAGGTTTTGATGCTGGCCGACCTGTTTTGTACAGTCGTGGAGATATTTTCTGCTAGCCGACTTGCTTTATGCAGTCGTGGAGAGCCCTCAAGCGCTGGCCGACTGCATCCATGGGGCATATAAATAGGCCCCATGTTCCTCACCATTTTCTCATTCAGTTTTGTACGGGAGGATGCGTATAGAGAAGAGTTTACACGCCTCTCTCTCAGTGTTTTCTTGTGCTGTCTATTTCCTGCACTCTACTTGCTCTTGTGGACCCAAGTTTGGTTATCATTTCCACTGCGTATTTTGACATGGTATCAGAGCCCTAGGCTCTTGATAGATCTTGGGAGTTTTCTGAGCAAGAGGGGGATAGTTAAGTTGCTGATTGGTGGACTGTTTTGGACTGTTCGGGAAGAGAAATTGCAAGAGTAAGGCGGGCTAAGGTGCTGGACAGTCACTTGCAGGTTTAGAGTTTTTTTTTTCCCACCCACCTACCCTTTTTCAGTTTAATCCCCGCGATGGCAGATTTGTTAGAGATGGCTGAGAAGACGTGAAGATCCCGACTCTCCCCACGTCAAGGTTGGATCAAAACGTACGTACGGATCCAATCCGCACCGTACTCCGTACGGATCGATCCGTACGTTTTTTTTTTTGGTTTTTTTTTGTTTGTTTGTTTGTTTTTTTGTGGGTTTTTCGTTGTTCGCCTGCGATAAACCTTTTTTTTTTTGGGGGGGGTTTCGCCGATAGCGTTGGACTCCGTACTGCCGCCAGCGATAGCACCTGGACTCCCTACAGCCGCCAGGGCACACCTTCCGGTTACAGTCTCTCTCTCTCTCTCGCTCTCTCTCTCTTTCTCTCTCCACGCTTTCCCTTTGCTTCGCCATCTTCTGTGTTCTTCTGCTCTCACCCCCCTTTGTTGCCACCGCCCTCCCTTTGCTTAGCCATCTTCTGTGTTCTTGTGCTCTCGCCTCCTTCCGGTACAGTCTCTCTCTCTCTCTCTCTCTCTCTTTCTCTCTCTCTCTCTCTTTCTCTCTCCAGGCCTTCCCTTTGCTTTGCCATCTTCTGTGTTCTTCTGCTCTCGTCCCCCTTTGTTGCCACCACCCTCCCTTTGCTTAGCCATCTTCTGTGTTCTTGTGCTCTCGCCCCCCTTTCCCCACCCACCCTTGCTCAGGCCCCCAAGGCAGCAACATAACTCTCTCTCTCTCTCTCTCTCTCTCTCTCTCTCTCAGAGCCTTAGGCCACCATCTGTGGACCATGCACTTAGCTCTCAGCCTCCCTCTCCCTCTCCCTCTCCCTCTCCCTCTCCCTCTCCCTCTCCCTCTCACTCTCTCTCTCACTCTCACTCACTCTCAGTTGAGCTGCCCACTAAATATTATGCATTGCATGATTGCTGAATCCTGATTGAAATTGTATGGCATTGTGCATTGAATTTGTCAGAGCAATCATGCCGAAGCGAGAGAACCCATACTGGAAGGAGCACACAAACGTCATTCGCATTGTGACTACTCCAGGGCAGGCAGGTAGTGGCACTCGACAATGGCAGTGCAAGTACTGCAATTTCACCCTCACGAGTACAATTACTCGTGTCATCAAGCACCTCACAGGCATTGGCACCACCAACAATTGTGCAGGGTGCAAGAGAGTGCCAGAAGCATTGAGAGATCAGTTGATTGCTGAAAATTTCCCTGCAATGGGGGCAGCTGGAAGAGGAAGAGGCACACGAGACACACAGGCTGCGCTTCATGATGCTCTTCTTGGGGACTTGGCCGGTCCATCCACGCAGGTTAATGAATCTCAGCAGGCATCGTCTGCCAGAAAGAGGCCTTTTGTCATGCAAGATGAGAATGAGGGTGATACACACACGGAAAGGCAAACCACCTTGCCTTCTCGTGTGCATGCACAGTCTTGGGTCAAAGAAAGGCAAAAGGTGGCTGAGATGGAGATTGCTCGCACTCTCATAGAGTGCAATATCTCCTTCAATGTTTTGAGGACTAACCAATGGAAGAGGATGGTCAGAGCTATAGCCCAGGTTGGACACACGGAGTCATGGTCAGGGCTTGAGTACAAAAAGATGCGCACCCACGATGCTTGATGAGCAAAAGGCCTTGATAGACAAGGCATTGGTGCCAGTGAAAGCAGGTTGGCAACAATTTGGTTGCACTATCATTTCGGATGGCTGGAGTGACACACGGCGACGACACATCATCAATATTCTTGTCTCTTCATGTCTTGGTACGTATTTCTTACGTGCTGTGGATGCTAGGAAGGCAGGCGAACGCATCACTGCTGAGAGTATCTACGAGCATATTCGCCAGGCAATTGTTGAGGTTGGTCCAGAGAATGTGGTGCAGGTTGTAACAGACAATGCTGCTAATTGCAAGGCAATGGGAGACATGGTGGAGGCGGAGTTTCCTCGCATTGTGTGGACTCCATGTGCAGCCCATTGCCTTGATTTGCTTATGGAGGACATAGGCAAGCTGAGTTGGGTGCAACCCACAGTTTCTGATGCCACGAAGATCACTACATTCTTCAGAAAGAAGCAGCAGGCATTGGCTATCTTTAGGAGCCACAGCAACCTAGATATGGTGCGGCCATCCAAGACAAGATTTGCCTATATGTATTTGGTGCTACACAGGCTTTTCAAATTGAGAGATCCACTATTACAGACAGTTGTGGATCCAAAGTGGAGAGATGTATCATTCACAGACAGAGCCCACCAAATACATACAGAGACGGATACTGGATGAGACCTCTGGACGGATGTGCAAACTCTCTTAGTGGCTTTGCAGCCAGTATTTGTACTTCTGCGAGTCACAGACATGGAGGGCTCCACTTTGGGCTTAGTGTACCACCTCTTCATGCAGATGAAGAGTCATATTGCAGCCTGTACGTCCCTGACAGAGAATTGGTAAGTAAAATCTTGATTCTTGATGGCCGATTACAGAATCTTGATTCTTGAGTCTTGACTTACTAATTGCTCTACTTCTCTGTTTATTTTACTCTTGTGGCCGAGATGATATATTGGCTATTGTGGATTATCGATGGGGGTATATGAGTCGCCCCATTCATGGGATGGCTGCATTCCTCCATCCTTTCTACAAGACGCCACTTCTCTTTCATGATAGGGAGCTGCTCACCTTACGAGATAGGTACATTAATAGTATGTATGATGTGGAGCAGCAATTGGAGATTGATGCGGAGCTTTGCAACTGGGTCAACAACTTGGGACCCTCATTTGCTAGAGCTGTTGCTCTATTAGACCAGAGGCCACCAAGCTTTCTCTGACTTGGTGGCAAAGCTATGGAAGACGGGGTCTTCCACAGCTTACAGATATAGCTCTGCGAGTGCTATCTCAGGTATGTATATCATGTATGTACTATGCCATTTGAACTAGTCTTGTGAAGCTTGTTGGGAATTGCTGAGCTCACATGAATGAAGCACTTTTTTTGAATTGGAGTGCAGGATTGTTCAGCAGGTGCTTGTGAGCCCAACTGGAGCGCTTACTCGCTCATACATACAAAGATACGCAATCGTTTGAGTACGTCTCAACTAGAGAGACTGGTCTATTGTAGGGCCAACATGAAGCTCGTACGAGCTTATCATGCTTTGGGCACCCCAAAACAGGTGAGTTTATCCTATTCATTCTCTTATGGGGATTGGCCTCCCATTTACATAGCTTTTATACTAGTAACTATAGTATACAAAAAGTTGAGTCGTTAACACTCCGCGTTCTCTTTGGTTTTACGTTGAATAGGTGGATCCAACACGTGTCAAGCTGGTCCCAGATCCTACCACCATTGATGAGGCAGAGCAACGGTTGAGAGATGAGCATGACGAGATTCTTTGCCTCCTTCATAGAGAGCTGGAGAGTGTAGACAGGCGGGTGACGAGATCGAGAGCCCGGGCTTATAAAATTCAGCTACATGAGGGACCTACAGATGCAGAGAGTTCTGGCCGGAGAGGCGCCCGGAGAGGGAAGCTGCCTATTCAGACTCCTCGAGCACGTGCGAATGAGGCCGTTCGCCTCATTCACACTACCGAGTAGGATGATGTAGAGGCAGGGACAGGGACATCTGAGGCAGCCCACCCACCTGTGCCCATGATGACAGGGCCTGAGTATGATGACGAGGGCAATGTCATCACGGAGGGTTATATGCTTGATTCTCCAGGGTCATCATCCTCATCGGATGATGAGTTTTGATTTGGATTACCTTAGTTTTGATTTGTTGTTGTATGGACATGGCACATTTTGTCATTATTCATAGACTCATTTTCAAATTTCATCATTTTTTGATGTGAATTGTGAGTTGTCACGACTCACTTGTGACAATGTGACTTGTCTTAAGTAATAAGTATTAAGTATTAAGTACGATTAACTTAAGTATGATTGACAACTTTGTGATTCTAATTTCTCACTTTTGAATTAGTAGGTTTTTGACCTTGTTGTGTCTCTATTTCGAAAGTTTTATAAAATTATAGGTCAATGTGGTTATGGACTGAAATTTTATGTAGGTGGCTGAAATCTCTGAGATTTTATGTATTTTTATGTATTTTTACAATGGTACGTATTTTTACGTACCTTAAAAATTTTTCTCGTACCAAACAACGTACAGTACGTACGGATCCGTACAGTACATAATGTTTGGAACCTCCTTGCCCCACGTTCCCTGTGGACCGTCAGTTGGACGGGAACAATTACGGCATCTGGAAGGTTATGATGGAGTCTGTATTGGAGTCATATGACCTTGCTGATTTCATCGTCATTGGGGTTCCACGGCGGAAGTAGAGGAAGGGGAGGTACTGTCGATGAAGAAGGACCAGGAGGCACAGGCATAGATGTGGGATCGTGTCAACGCCAGGGTTCGTTCATTTATTTTCCTCAACTGCACACCACAAGTGATCAATCATGTAAAGCACATGACGCTGGCCAGAGGCATATGGTAGCACTTGGCTTCTCTTTATAACAGGGTATCACCCATGAAGAGGATCTCCTTGGAAGTGCAGATGCGGGTTATGAACCCTGCAAAGTCCTTGACGATGCGGGAACACATTAACAAGCTGCAGGCCCTTCAGCAGGAAGTCCTCCAGGCTGGGAAGGAGATATCATCTGAAGACATGGCCATCACTTTGCTGTCCCACTTGCCTGCTCAGTATTTTGCTTTCTACTCGTTGATTATGAGTGGCAGGCTCAGCACCATTACCTGGGAGGAGCTTGTGCCAATGGTCTTGGACCAGGAGGAACGTTTCACGAACCCTCCTCACAGCGGCGGTTCGGAGGCCTTAACTGGCCAACGGTCGAAAGGCCGTAACACGGGCAAAGGGAAGGCTTCGTCGGAGAAGTCTCTGAGAAGAAGTCCGTTACCGACCGCCGCGAGAAACTAAAGTCAGAGAGGACATGTAATGATTGTGGCGAGAAAGGCCACTATTGGAGGCAATGTCCCAAGCGAAAGACCGAGAAGGGTGAAGATTTTTCAGCAGCAATCATGAAGACTCCGGCTTTTGTGCATCTGGAGGTGGTGGACACCGATGTTTTATTTTCTTCAGGCAGGGAGGAGATTGGAGGACTCTCCGCAACGGATACTCGGGAGTGGATTCTAGATAGTGGTGCTTCCAGGCACATGACTCCTTCCCGTTCCGGTTTACAGGATCTTTGCAAGTTTTCTGGTCACATTCTTATTGGGGATACATCCACTATCCCAGTCCACAGTGAGGGCAGGATGGAGATAGTTCCCGATGGTAGAGGGGGGAAGCATTCCTCCCAGGTGTTGTATGTTCCGTCACTTGGTTTTCATCTGTTGTCAGTGCATCAGGTTTGCAAGACTGGCGTACGGGTGGAGTTTGATGAGCACTTTGTTGCTCTCCGGGACAAAGCAACATGCCAGGTAGTTTGGGAAGGCGGAGTGGAGAATAGAGTTTACAAGCTTTCAGCACTCTCTCTCCCAGGTCCTCAGGTTTGTGATGAGTGGCAGTCTGGTAATGGCCACTTAAGTGTGGATACGCTGCAAGTGCAGGCTTTCCGGGACCAGATGGTGGAAGGCAGCAGTTGGCAGGAACTCTCCAGTACTGACGTTGGTAGTTCTTGTGTTCGTCAGTCAGAGGAAACTGAACAGGTAACTTATGCTCTGATGTCTCGTAGTATTCGGGACAAAGAAACTCCTGTAGATGAGGATATTCTTTCCACGGGGACCTTTCGGAAAGCCAAGCAGGTGGCAGTTGATTACTTGCAGAAGGAGGTGGTTTCTCTAGGCTTTGTGGTTCCGGATTCAGAGGGGGTGGTTGACAGGTTTCAAAAGGCCTTGCGTGGTCTTCAGCAGGTTTCCAGGACTTGGTTTTGCACCGTAACAGGTGTTGATCCTTGTGAGCAGTGTGATGCCTCTTTGACTCAGAAGCAAAATGGTTCATTGATCTGGTTGATGGATACTAGATTGGATGGGAGCTTCCTGATGAGGCAGTTGAGCTCATGGTTGCGGATGACTCTTTGGGAGGCAGGATTGTGTTTCCAGTGGTTTCTACGGCATGCGAAGGATCATGGACTCTTTTACACAGGAGGGGGATTGTTGGATGGAGTCCAACTCCACGGTTGGAGTGACTCAGTTTGGGGAGGAGATCCGGACACGAGGAGATCTACTTCAGGCCCAGGAGCAGTGTTACGGAGCAGTAAGAGGCAGTCATCTTTTGCCTTGTCGAGGACACAGGCAGAGTACCGGGCTGCTTGTGATGTTGCTTGTGAGGTGTTATTTCAGCATTAAATGCTGGAAATTTAGTCGTGGGAATATTTTATGCTGGCCGCTTGGTTTAGAACTGGTCGGTTGCTATGGTTGGAGTAGTATAAAAGAGTGAGCCCACAATCCCATTATCTCATCTCTTTTCTCACCAAGAGCTCAAGCATAAAGAGGCTAGACAAGCCAAGAAGGTGCTAAGCAAAGGGGTGAAGGACTGCAGGCCAAGGGCAGGGAATTTCTAGCCAAGAAAGGTCAAGGATTTCTGTATTTTCTTTCAGATTTACATCATTCTAATAAAGCAAATACACCATCCGTGGTGGGGGCCCTACAGAGGGTATTTGGGACCCAATACTGTGTCCTCTCTCTCTCTCTCTCTCTCTCTCTCTCTCTCTCTCTATTTTCTGCACATCTTCATTCAATTTGTGCGTTAATTCCGTCGTGAGAAGAGTGCTAATTTCTAAGCATTGAAGTTACCGATTCTTCTCCGAAGCTTCCGCATGTAACAGTGGTATCAGAGCCTACTTCAAGTGCAAAGATTCAGGAAAGAAACCATAATTTTTTCTCGCTCGTGTGGTTGGTTTTCAGACGCCGGTCGACTACCCTTTTCAGAGTGACTCCTGTCCCTCGAAGGACGGTTGGTTTTCAGCCTCCGGAAGCCTCCGGACGTCTCCCACACAGATAGTGGATGATCAAATTGTGTTCCGGAAAGGAAGTGCATTTTTCTGCTATGGCGAGCTTCGACAACGAGAGAGACCTAGAACCATGGGACCAAAGTGCACCAGGTAGCCCATCCAGGGCACCAGGATTGAGTGTTACAGACATGTTCCAGCAGATGATGCGAGCAATCGCAGAACTGACAACCAAGTTGGACGAGCAGAAGGCGCAGATCTTGGCTCTGGAAGAGCGTACCCGTTCTCCAGCGTCGCATTTTCCATCTTCTTCTCCCTCTCCTTCCGTATCCCAGATTCCAAATCCTCGACACAGGGACCCTTTTGCGGGGTCACAGCCGCAGCCGAGCTCTTTGCTTGAGTTGCAGATGCGTGCATTGGAGATCCGACAATGAGAAGACGAAGCCATGCGACGCGTGGAACACGAGCGTTACCTCAAAGCTTTGGACGCCAGATTGACACCGGCGGCGCCCTCGAATCATTTTCCCGAGAAAATGAACTTCAGTAAGTATAATGGTAAACTCGATCCCACAACTCTCTATTCATGGTTGCATCGGTTTGAAGCTTACTTTGGCGAGAAAATGAACTTCAGTAAGTATAATGGTAAACTCGATCCCACAACTCTCTATTCATGGTTGCATCGGTTTGAAGCTTACTTTGCCGTAGTTAGAAAAACAGATACTGACAGAGTGATCGTAGTCAGTTGGTACTTGGAAGGTGAGGCCATTCCTTGGTGGACTCTGTGGGTTCATGCCCACACCAGATTAGGTATGGCAGCTTATGTGTGGGACGAGTTTGTCAAAATACGCAGCGGAAATGATAACCAAACTTGGGTCCACAAGAGCAAGTAGAGTGCAAAAAATAGACAGCACAAGAAACACTGAGAGATAGGCGTGTAAACTCTTCTCTATAGACAAGATCCCGTACAAAACTGAATGAGAAAATGGTGAGGAACATGGGGCCTATTTATATGCCCCATGGATGCAGTCGGCCTACGCTTGAGGGCTCTCCACGACTGCATAAAGCAAGTCGGCTAGCAGAAAATATCTCCACGACTGTACAAAACAGGTCGGCCAGCATCAAAACCTCCACGACTGCATCATAGGCAGTCGGCTAGCCACCAGGAGCACATGAGGTGCAGTCGGACAGCACCAGGGGCTCCTACCAACATGTGGCATCCATCCGCACCATGGAAAAATGGGGAAAAAATACGGAGAGTGGGGAAAAATGAGAAAACACCTCATAAGGGCAGGCACACCCACAACAAAGGCCCTGGTATATAAAAATAGACAGGAGATGACTTCTAACACCCCCTCTCAGCTCTTGGCTGTGAAACCAACCCTAAGGAGCTGGGGTGCCGCCTGAGCAAATCCTGAGATAGCGACTTCGTGAAGAGGTCCACCGTACTGTCCTCCGTCGAACAGAACTCTAGCAAGATGTCATCGGCAACGATCTGTTCACGAACAAAGTGCCTATGGATGACCATGGCTTCCTTTAGTGGAAGCCCAAACTTGCAATGCAACCTCTGCATCCAAGTTTTCATACCATCAATAAGAACCTTACTATAGATGAGAGATGTGTGTGTGTGTTTGTGTGTGTGTGTGTGAGAGAGAGAGAGAGAGAGAGAGAGAGAGAGAGAGAGAGAGAAATAAAGAAAGAAAGAAAGTTGTAATAACGTCTTCAAAAGGCCAAAATGACCTATGAGACCAAAAGGTTACATCATATCCATGAGGTACATCATCTTGGGTACAAAATAGTAATAAAGAAAGATAACAAAAATCTAGAACTATAAAATCTGATCTAAGTACATGAGCATAGAGCTCTCATATCACCCTAATACATCCCTCATGGGCTGTTGTGACATGGTGCGGAAGGTGGTAAAACTGAGCTGGTGCGAGAAGGTCTTGCGATGATGGGAAATGATGGCCCGGATCCTCGTGTGGTGGCGTGGCCGTGGGCGAGGGCCATGGGGTCTGGGGCGTCGAGCTTTGCATAACTCACTGGCTCTGTCGAGTGTCACACCTCTCGGCCGAGCTCTTGCACTAGCCTGTGGTTTGGGTATGATGGGTGGATTGGCCCACGGAGTGCCGGTATGGAAGAAGTCCGTGAGAGCTCTTTGTGCTCGTCCTCGATCAAGTACAGCTGATCTGGATCTCACTAAGGACTCCCTGTGTCTACTGAACTCTAGAAGAAAAAGTCCCAGGCATCTCTGATCCGGGAAGTCCATGATCCTGGAAAGTGGTCCGAAGCCACTCGGAAGAGGCAATGGAACCTCTCTCGAATCTCATAGTATACAGGGCATCGGCTTATGTAATGATCCTTTGTCTCAGGCTCTATGTGACAGAGCTGGCATATCCTGTCCTCTGGTGCGGCCGCCCTAGTCACATATTTGGTAGTCTCCACTCTCACCTGGTAGGACGAGGTGCGGATCTGGCCAATCGCACATCTCACCCCAAAGGATAGGTGTGTGTCCATGTAGCGTGGGCGGATGATGAACCCATCCTCTGTCAGGCATAGGAGGTGATCTCTGTAGAAGGGCATCTTCGTCCCCAGTGGACGACTAGGTGAACTCCATGTCCTCTGAGTATCCAGTTTGACAATGTCCTTCCTGATAACCCTGTTCCACTCTGTGTGGCTGAGAGCAAATGACGGGGCCTCTACGCTGTACTAGAACGGGGGGGGAGTGCCTCCATTTGCATACCGTGCATGCCAAACCAAGTGCCTACCTGCGCATACTAGCATTCTATATCCCCCTCCTCAAGTGTCAACTGTCTCGAGGACTCCAGGGCTAGCCGGGGGTATCTATCAATTGGAAGCTCCCATAGCCTGTGCCAGTATGTCACTGTCTGGAATAGAGCCTCCGTCACTATCGATGCAGCCCCAATCTCTGCCCGCACAATCTCATGTGGGACTGATGGCTTACTCCTAATCATGCGTGAGATCATCGCCACTAGGGGCCTCTCCATCGGCTTCCACCCATCATATACATCCTCTATATCTGTCTCAGCCGGCTCTCGCCACTAAAGAGAGAGAGAGAGAGAAACCAACACAAAGATAGAGACAGAGACATAGAAGTCTATCTGTGAGAGTGTGTGGGAGAAGAAGAGTGTGATTGTGTGTGTGTGTGTGTGAGAGAGAGAGAGAGAGAGAGAGAGAGAGAGAGAGAGAGAGAGAGAGTTTCCACTTCAAGAGACCATAGTGAAGTGAGCTTTATAATAGATGAGAAGTGTGTGTGTGAATTGCAAAACATGCATAGCACGTTTTTGGCTAAAAGTAGATGGACACTTTTCTTCTTCAAGTAGCCATCCTTCAGCATCATGGCAACTTCCACATCCTCAAAATATTTTCATTGTAATAGTGAGATTGCTAAATGATTTGTGTTATGTATGCATAGTTGAGTGGAAAAATGCTTGTATTTTTTAACATTTTGCCCTTTTTTAAGTTTCTGGGCTTGTTACCAGGGGGAACGTTTTCCCTTGGCCGTTTCTTGTTGGGGAATGTACTGGAAAATCCAGGACTAGGACTGGGGAATGTTCCGGAACATCCGGGACTAGGACTGGGAACGACGTTCCCCCGTTCCCTAGATAGGGAATGACATTCCCAGTAACTATGGTCCAGTCGGGGGTACTTGGGCACCAGAGATTCGCTGGATCTTCATAGAGATGAGGAGGACAGGCCTCAGTAGAGGATGGGAGGACAGATTTGCTTTGAGTATCCTGAGAGCTTGGGAGCTACTGAGATCGGGGCTATCTCAGCGGCCTCCTTCTTGTGTTGAGGAGCGGGCCAGACAGCCGCTCATCTGGAGCCCAGCGGTTCGCACGGAGCAGGGTCATATGTTGGGTTCTCGGCCTCGTCTAGCCTGGGGACCTTTAGCGGCAGGCCCAGCTCGTAGTTTTGGAGACTGGCAGGCTTTCTGCAGTCTACCAGAGGAGATCCAGGTGGAGAGGCTGAGTCACTTCAGAGGGGGGTTGATTATGAGGGATGATATTCAGGAGGCACTTATAGAGGAGTGGTTCACGCCTCTCGAGCCAGTGGCCCCACGGTGGATGGGAGCCTTTACACAGCTGGAGATCCTGATGCGGCAATTGGATCCTCTTTCTATGGATGAGGGTGACTCCATGGTAGATCATCTCACCAAAGTGAAATATTTGCAAGAACAATTGCTCAACATTGATGAGGTTATCCCAGACATACAGATGGTCACCAACACTCTTCATTCTTTACCACCTTCCTACTTGGGCTTTCACACCTCTCTCAACCTCTCAATGAGAGGAGGTGGTGATCCCGTCACTTTTGAAGAGCTCGTGGGTTTACTCTTGCAGGAAGAGCAAACAAGAGCAAACTTATCGAGCAACCGTGGTGGAGACAAGGCATTTACAGCCAAGGATAAGGGTAAAGCAAAGAGCTTTAAGCATGGGGGACAACAGTCTAGCAAGGCTGGTCATGGACAGCCCTCTTCTGGTGGTGAAAAGTCTGACAAAGGGGATGCAAACAAACCCAAAAAGAAGGGCAAATGTCACTATTGCCATAAGCCTGGACACTACATCAGTGAATGTAGGAAGCGGATTGCAAAAGAGAAAAAGGAAAGAAGCAGGCAATGCAGTATAGCAGACTCTTCTGATGACAAAGCACAGCAATCAGGTAATGTAATCCAAGAAGAGTACACTTTTTTGGTCACATGCACTAGTGGCACATCAAGTGCTTCAGACACTGATATGTCTTGCATTGCATCTGACAGACAGAATGCATCATGGTATTTTGATAGTGGTGCTTCGTGTCACGATTGTGACGTGTTTATATATCAGATTCTCTCTTCATTGCTGATTACTGTTGCAGATGCAAAGAGTTACCAGCCAAAGGGAACCCCTACCCTCGACTGGTTGCGACTCTTCGTCAAAGGATGTACCTCTTCATCGAATAGCCACATCTCTTCGACGAATGGTTGTATCCCTTAGTGAATGGTTGTGCCTCTACATCGACTGGACACATCCCTTAGCCCAAAAGTTGTACCCTTTCGTCTAAGGTCATGTCCTTTCATCAAAGGACATGCCTCTTCAAATGTGTCTCTTCATCTCCTATATAAGAGACCTATTGTACTCAGTTTAATAACAACAAGTCAATTCAATCTTGTCTCAAGTGTTCTCCTGAAGGTTCTTGTTCTAAGTTAATTACTTAAGTAGTAATTAGTACACAATATGCAGGATTAACAACATAATCCTCACAGTGGTATCAGAGCAAATTTTTTCCTACCCGTGGGTTGTGAAGCCCTCACCCTCTCCGCGGCACTCCCTCATCCACCTCTCCTTTCGGTGTTGTATGGAAGAAGCAGAGCGATGGCGGACTTGGCGTGAATCCTTGCTTGTAGTAATGTAAACAAGTACACAAGGTCTCACACCCATATACACGTGTTGTGTGTATAGCAGAGAGGGACCCCCTGCAGTATTTCCGGAATGCCCTCCCTCCCTGCTGCCGGTGGCGTTCGCAACATGGCAGGAACTGCCCCCTTCGCTGTTGACTATGGAGCCCCCCTCTCTTCGCCTTGGTTGCTGCCAACCGGCGCTCTTGTTTGCTGAGCGTGGCTGCCTACTATATGCTGAGCGTGGCGAAGTGTCACCTCCTACTTTGTGTGCTACTGGTTCAACACTGTTCGCAGCACGTTCAACACTGTTCGCAGCAATCCATTCGGCGATCAGCCTTCGAAGCGTCACCTCCACGCGGCGATTCAGCTTTCGAAGCGTCACCTCCACCCGGCGACGGCCTTCGAAGCGTCAACCTTCAAAAAAAAAAAACAAAACACCAATACACAACATTAATAAGTGTACTGCCACGTGGAATTCAAAAAAAAAAAAACCCAAACAAACGTGCGTAATCGGCTGGGCGTGCGCTGGCCGCCCGTTTGGGATTCTCTGGTGTGAACAGCTACGGTGGGCGACTCGAAAACCACCACCCGGCTGTCAGGATGGCGCCTAGTTCTTACTCGCCTCCTTCTCTCCAGCGAATAGGCGCCCTTCTTCCTGGCTGTTCGTGGGTTTTCCTGGCTTTGCCCACACCACATATCTTGTGTGCTCTCGCCCCCTACGTGCATGCGTCATGGACAACTTCCCGGAGGAACCCGACATGCACATCTCTTACCTGAGTTACATCGACGAGATCCCCGAGGCTGTTCTTCCCGAACACAGCCCTCCTCGTGCCCTCACTCCGGATTCAGTGCCACTACCCGCCGATGTTGGGTGGATTCCAAGTCTTTCAGCCTCTCCAATCCCAGCATCCCCGGCCTCTCAGGTGTACCGCATTCATGTCAGCAGCCCGCATGTGACCGAACCCGACACTTGGGCGATTTGGACCATTTTCCTCACCTGCGAGCCACTGCATCTTACTCATTTCGAGTATTTTTTATCACGGTACCCGCAGTTGGCACACTTTCTTCCAGAGTGCAGTGTGGATGGCTTACGCAATGTCTCCTCCACGCGCCCTCCTGTGACATTTTACTGCGAGATCTTCGTCCCCGACTATACTCCATTATCTCCAGTACCCAGTTCTTTGGAGGAAGCCAATGCAGTAACTTCGGAGGACGATCCCGACGAAGTGGAAGATCCCGACTTCGCATACGAGGACCCTATTATTGCCTCTCCAGCAGCTGTTCCTTCCATTCTCCATTTCGGGTGGACCTTTCCTGCTTCACCACAGTACTCTCTCTGAGTGCTTCAGATGTCGACGTCGCACGACAACGTGCCACCCGCCGATCCTCAGATGGAAGCCTTGCTGGTGACTACTCTCCAACAGCAGATGGAGGACTTGCAAAAGGCATTTTTCGACGGAATGGCATCAATGAGATCCCAGATGGAAGACATGCAGCAGCGGCACCAACCGGGATCCAGGAAGTCCCAGCGAGCGCATCGTTCGCATTCTCCACAGTCATCATCATCATCCTCGGTGGGCCAGTAGGACGATCCCTTACCTCCGCCCGATCCGACTGCCGAGGTAGACAATGCTGAACTTAAACTTTTATATAAATTAATGACCACAGCACAAACACGGAAGATGGACATCAAGTTACCCGAGCCCTACAATGGCCGCCGTGATAAGCGGTTAATCGATCATTGGCTCTACAAAATGGAGGTTTACTTCTCGAATACTGAATTGCCCAAAAGTAGCATTGGCCAGTACCCTCTTGAAGGATACCGCCTTCCTCTGGTGGCGACGCAGGATTGCAGATGGCAAGTCTACTCCAACGTGGGATAAATTCCGGCGTGCTCTTCGCAAGGCTTTTGAGCCTGCAAATGCGAATTTTCATGCCAGGTCTTCTCTCCGCCGCCTGAGTCAAACTGGCTCCGTGGCCGCGTACATCTCAGAGTTTCAAAAATTGGCTCTGGAGATAGAGACACTCAGCCCCTCTGACCAGCTTCACAGCTTCATTGACGGGCTTGAACCCACAATCCAAGACGAAGTCCATAAGTATAATCCTGCCACCCTGGATGAAGCAATCTCGTATGTCGAGCGCATCAGTGATTACCGGCGTCCTCCCAGGAACTTTTCCTCCGGCGCCCGTTCCTTCCAGCGGAATCGATCCAATGGGACTAGCCAACCCTAGCGTCCGAATTCTGGACAACCCAACTCTCGGCGACCATATTCTGGACAACAGTCCTTCCGGCCGCGATTTTCCGGGCAAACTTCCGCGTCAAATGCAGGATCCTCTCAGACCGAATCCTCTGGCAGCAGCAGAAACCGAGATCGGTCTCGACAGGACCGTCGCAACAATGATCGGCGCAATTTCAAGCGAGAACCCTCTTCAGGACAGCAAACCTCTTCATTAATTGCCCCTTCATCCCAACCTAGTCGCCCAGGCCTCTGCACAATTTGTTCTGGCGATCACCGGTGGTATGAATGCCCTCAGCGTCCTAAACCCTCCAACACTCGGCGCAATTCTCAGGTGGACAGTTGTCACCATGCTGATCATGACCCGCCTCCTGTGAAAGACAAGAACAAACAGATGGCTTGTTCTGTTCGCGTTTCGGAGTTTGTCAGTACCCTGATGCTTAATGGCCGAAGTACCAACCCTGCTCCGGTGAATCTATCCAAACAGGTCCTTAGTCTTCTTGGCTTCATTGGCGACCATCCCATCAATGTGCTGGTGGACAGTGGCTGTTCCACTAATTTTGTGGGCACTTCTTTGGTTCATAAGCTTCGCCTACAGACCCGACATTTTGTGGATGCTTTTCAAGTGGAGCTTGCTGATGGTTCCTTCCTTAATTGTAACCAAAAGGTGCAACAGCTCCAGTTCCAGATTCAAGATTACCAGGATCACCTTAATTTTTCAGTGATGCCGTTGTCACATTATGACATGATATTGGGACAATCTTGGCTGTATCGATATGATCCGGTGATTAGCTTTCGTTCCCATTCCATTCAATTATATCATAATGGTCGAGAGCTGGAACTTCATGGCCTTTTCAGTGCCAAACCCATCACCATTGTTTCTGCCCTGCAAGTCAAACGTCTCGTTCGCAAACGTGACAGTGCAACATCCTTGGTCATGTTACGGGAGATTGAAGCAGAAACCAGTGAGCAATCACAAGCCTCGTCATCAACTACTGCTTACTTGGAGCAACCCTTCTTCAGGCCTTTTCAGGATTTGTTTCCGAATGATCTTCCGACGACATTGCCTCCTCGTCGTCCTGTGGATCACCCGATTGATCTTATCCCAGGTCAACCTCCTCCAACCCGAGCTCCATACCGTGTTTCTTACTCTGAATCTCAGGAGATACAAAAGCAATTACAGGAGTTGCTGGACAAAGGTCACATCCGTCCCAGCAAAAGTCCTTTCGGAGCCCCGGTTTTACTTGTCAAGAAGAAGGATGGATCAATGCGGCTTTGCATTGATTACCGAGCTCTCAACAAGCTGACAATCAAGAACAAATTTCCTTTACCTCGCATCGATGAATTGTTCGACCAACTGCTTGGTGCTAAGGTGTTTTCCAAGATTGATTTAAAGTCCGGCTATCATCAAATTCGTATTCGTAATGGTGATGAATACAAGACAGCCTTTCGGACAAAATATGGCCATTATGAATTCTTGGTCATACCTTTTGGGTTAACCAATGCCCCGGCCACTTTCATGACCCTGATGAATGAAATTTTTGGGCCATACTTGGATAAGTTCGTGATCGTTTACCTGGATGATATTCTGGTTTTTAGCCGATCTATGGTCGATCACAAAGAGCATTTACAGATAGTCTTTGAAGTACTACGCAACAATGTGCTGTATATCAACAAAAAGAAGAGCGAATTTTTCAAAAACCATGTGGAATATCTTGGTCACATCATTTCTGCTAATGGGATTGCAGTAGATCCTAAGAAGATTCAGGCGATTGTGGATTGGCCTTTGCCTCTCACCATTTCAGATGTTCGATCTTTCTTGGGCCTTGCTAATTTCTATCACAACAAGGTGCATAGATTTTCGGAGATTGCTGCCCCTTTGACAGAACTGACAAAGCTGGACAAACTTCAGTGGTCTTCAGAAGCTGAGCAATCCTTCAATGATCTCAAGCATGCCTTGACGACAACCCCGGTCTTGGCCATTGCAGATCCCACTCAGCCCTTTGATGTAATGACAGATGCCTCAGATCGTGCTTCTGGTGGAGTTCTGATGCAGAATGATCGTGTCATTGCTTTTGACAGCAGAAAGTTTTCAGCCATTCAAAGCAGGTATCCTGTGTATGATAAGGAGTTTTTGGCAATCGTGCATGCTTATCGAACATGGAGACATTATCTTCTTGGAGCAGATTCAGTTGTACGTACAGATCATCAATCTCTGACGTATATTTTCACTCAGCCTGTTATGAACTCTCGACAAGGCAGATGGGTTGAATTCTTGGCTAATTTCCACATGATTATTCAGTATGTTCCTGGTCTTCAGAATGTGGTTGCAGATGCCTTAAGTCGCATGCCTCGAGCCATTAATTTTGCCATCACAGATGTGCAAATGGAAATCCCTGCTTGTTTCAAAAATGAATATTTGACGGATAGAGATTTTGGAGATGCGTTCCGTGCTCTCAAATCTTCTAATCCCAGTCCTGCAGAAATGAACATGTTTGCAGCCTATATTATCATAGATGAGTTGCTGTTCTTCTCTGACCGCATTTGTGTACCTCACAATACTTCATTGCGGAAGATTCTTATTCAAGAACATCATGAAGTCCCTTATGCTGCTCACCCTGGTATCAACAAGACATATCGACTTTTGTCTGCTACATACTTCTGGCCTCAGATGCAGCAAGATGTTATCAAATTTGTCAAAGCTTGTCATTCATGTCAAACAATGAAAGCCTCTCGACAACTTCCTCAAGGGTTACTTCAACCATTGCCAGTTCCCAATGAGAGATGGGAAAGTATCAGTATGGATTTTATCACCACCTTGCCTCGTTCATCCAAAGGCAATGCTCAGATTCTTGTGGTGGTTGATCGATTTTCCAAAATGGCACATTTCATCCCTTGCAAGAAAGCTGCTTCAGCCCCAGACGTGGCGTCATTATTCGTGCAACATGTCTTCAAATTGCATGGTTTACCAAAGACCATCATCTCTGACAGAGATCCAAAGTTCACTGGACATTTTTGGACGTCTTTGTTCAAATCTCTT
The DNA here is from genome assembly GCF_041138505.1 of Cibotium barometz. Taxonomy (NCBI): domain Eukaryota; kingdom Viridiplantae; phylum Streptophyta; class Polypodiopsida; order Cyatheales; family Cibotiaceae; genus Cibotium; species Cibotium barometz. The sequence goes on from NC_141079.1 coordinate 4,988,145, forward strand.
GGCACGAATTTGTTATTCAGTTCAGCCTATCATCCTCAAACAGATGGACAGACTGAAAGAGTCAATCAGATTTTGGAAGAAATGATTCGACATTACATTCAATTCCGTCTGGCATCATGGGAAGATTATTTACCACTCGTGGAATTTGCTTATAATAATTCCCATCATTCAGCAATTGGATTAACTCCATTTCAAGCCGCATATGGACATACTCCTCTTGTGCCTACAAACTTTGTTTTACAACACAAAGTGGCGTTGGGAGATCAGTTGGTTCAGGAGATGCAAGATGTGCTTGTACAAGTTCGAGATAAATTGGTCCATGTGCAACAAAAATATCAAAAACAGGCCAACAAGCATCGTCGACATGCAGAATTTCAAGAAGGAGACTTGGTCTTATTATATGTGGCACCTCACCGCTACAAAACAGTGAAGTCAGTTTTTCCAAAGTTACGACCTCGCTTCTATGGGCCTTTCAAGATTCTTAAGAAAAATTCAACTGTCAGTTATAAGTTGGAACTTCCACCGTCATGGGGAAAGATTCATCCGACTTTTCACATATCTTGGCTCAAACAGTATATTCAAGGAGATTCGCCTGTTCCAGACTTATCTTCTTATGTACCAGAAATTGAAGATGACCATATTATCCTTGTTCCAGAAGTAATACTTGACGTAAGACAGAAGGAAACAAGAAGAAAGTTGACTACAGAATTTCTTGTGAAGTGGATGGACTTGGATGAGTCTGATTCCACTTGGCAAACAGATGAAGAAATGCAGCAGTACCCTAACCTTCTTCAGGAGTTCTTCGACAAACGGATGTCTATCATTTGACACATGGGTTTTATTTTAAATGGGAGGGAATGTCACGATTGTGACGTGTTTATATATCAGATTCTCTCTTCATTGCTGATTACTGTTGCAGATGCAAAGAGTTACCAGCCAAAGGGAACCCCTACCCTCGACTGGGTGCAACTCTTCGTCAAAGGATGTACCTCTTCATCGAATAGCCACATCTCTTCGACGAATGGTTGTATCCCTTGGTGAATGGTTGTGCCTCTACATCGACTGGACACATCCCTTAGCCCAAAAGTTGTACCCTTTCGTCTAAGGTCATGTCCTTTCATCAAAGGACATGCCTCTTCAAATGTGTCTCTTCATCTCCTATATAAGAGACCTATTGTACTCAGTTTAATAACAACAAGTCAATTCAATCTTGTCTCAAGTGTTCTCCTGAAGGTTCTTGTTCTAAGTTAATTACTTAAGTAGTAATTAGTACACAATATGCAGGATTAACAACATAATCCTCACACTTCGAGCCACATCACTTCATGCAAAGATGTATTTCAGCACTTGGTTTATGCTTCAAATGGCCGCACTGTATCATGTGCATATCATACCACATATCCAGTAAAGGGAATTGGCAATGTCATACTTATTGTAGCCAATGGTGCCAATATATGTATGAAAAATGTATTGTATGTTTCAGGGATAAAGAAAAATCTGCTCTCCGTCTCAGCCATAAACGACCAAGGTTTAAAGGTTGAATTTGAAGAGGGGAAGTGTTTGGTAAAAGACCCATCAAAGGGTTATGAAATAGTGACTTCTGGAACACGATACAAAGGCTTGTATAAGCTGGACAACTATGACAAGCGTACTTATGATGCAAATACAGTGGCTGCCCACACTCCTGCTATGCATGATGCAGAGCTATGGCATGCTCGTTTTGGGCATGTAAATTTTCGGAGTTTGATGCTTTTGCAGAAGCATCATATGGTTGATAATATGCCGCCTCTTGAGTCTCCACCAAGACATGTATGTGAGGGGTGTATTTTGGGAAAGATGCAACGAAAACCATTCTCCAAAGATGGAGCAGTTAGAGCTGAAAGTAAATTACAGCTCATACATAGTGATGTATGTGGTCCAATGCGGACACCATCCATAGGGGGGCATCTTTACTTCGTCACATTCATTGATGACTACTCCAGGTTTGCTTGGGCTTACCCCTTGAAAGCGAAAGTAGATGTGTTTACATGCTTTCGACACTTTGTAGCAATGGCTGAAAATATGTGTGGATGTAAAGTCCAAACACTCCGCTCAGATAGAGGTGGAGAATACATGTCAAATGCATTCATGGATTATATGCTTCAAAAGGGCATCAAACACCAATGTACTTTGCCTTATACACCGCAGCAGAATGGTGTAGCTGAAAGGAAAAATAGATCTCTCATGGAGATGGCAAGATGCATGGTGAAAGCACAAAAGTTGCCTCACAAATTTTGGATGGAAGCTATAATGTGTGCAACTCATGTGTTGAACAGGTGTCCAACAAAAGCTTTGAAAACCATAACACCATTTGAGGCTTGGTATAGCCGAAAGCCAACAGTGGATTATATGCGTACATTTGGGTGTTTGGCATATGCACATGTGCCAGAACAACTCCGACCAAAGCTAGATGACAAAGCAATTAAATGCATTTTTGTGGGCTACAGCAATGAGAGCAAAGGATACCGTCTTTATAATCCAACTACACGAAGGATTTTTGTCAGTAGAGATGTGGTATTTGCTGACAATTCAGAACAGCCCATGTACAACTTGTATAAAAGCAATGATACAGGCATACAGGACATGTTTGATGGACTTTTACCCATTGCAATTAGCGGGGATTCAGATCAGCCAGCCCCAACACAAGAAAATCCTCGTGTAGAACATGTGGAACAGCCAGCCATTCAGCCCCCTTCTATGGAAGAAGTGGAAGATCTTGTCAGGGAAGAGCAAACAGCCATAGACACAGCCTAGTCAGTGCCAAGATGGTTGTTGAAAACTTTGCAAGAAAGCAAACTTGTAGCTCCACTCACAGATAGAACAAGGGCTAGTTCCAGCCATGCTTTGAATATACATCGTGGGGAGTCTGCATTAGCAGTGGGTGGTCTCTTTGATTCAGAAGAGCCTTCTTCTTATGAAGAAGCACATGAGAATGACCATTGGTTGCAAGCTACAGAAGAGCCTTCTTTTCGGTCCCAGTGCTGGTGTCATGTGTATTTTTCAGTATTTCTAGTATTTATGTTGCTGATGTTGTTTCCATTGTTTAATATCAGTTAAATTAAGTGTTCTAAATATGTGTATATTGTCTTCCGATGTGTAGGTCTCCTGTAGGAAGCGATCACATTGGTATCAGAGCCATCGGAAGCAAGTACGAACACTTGACTCAATGGACAGCCAGGGCAACCCATTGGAAGTGCCGAATTCGAGGGGCCAATCAAGTGCTTCACTGGATTCCGATGCATTGCATAGAAGGCATAAGCCTCTAGAGAGAGTCTATGACAGTGCATTGATGGGACAGCCATCACGTGGTAAAGAACCCATGCACGAGGAAGAGCCCAATGCATTGAGGGTTGAGTTGGAGCACATGAAGAGGCTCTTGCAGGCAAAAGAGCAAGAGCTGAAATTCTTGCATGAAGACCCCCATGTACAAAGTGTCATAGAAGCCAAGAAAGTTGATGCTGTGGTGGACATGACTTTTGGGTGTAAGAATGGATCGTGCCAAGATTGAAACCATTCGGAGTTGGCCAGAGTTGCAAAATGTACATGAGGTACGTAGCTTTCTGGGGTTATGTTCATATTACAGGCGCTTCATAAGGCATTTTGCTATGATTGCCATGCCTTTACATGATCTCACAAAGAAGAAAGCCACTTTTAAATGGACCTCAAAGGAGCAAGATGCCTTTTTGCAACTCAAGAATGCTATCATATGTGGACTCGTTTTGATTGTTCCTGACTTGCAAAAGCCATTCATGGTGGAATGTGATGCATGTGGGAATTGTATAGGGGCTGTCCTAAATCAAGAAGGTCATGCAATTGCATATGAGAGTCGACGATTGCATGATGCCGAGTTTCATATGGATATCTATGAGAAAGAGCTCTTGGCTGTAATTCATGCCTTAAAGATATGGAAACATTATCTTCTTGGGGCTGAATTTGTAGTCAAGACAGATCATCAAAGCTTGAGATATTTTCTATCTCAAACAAAGCTCTCGGAGAAGCAGATGAGAATGGCAAACTTTCTTTCCATGTTTCATTTTCAGATTGTTCATTGCTACATGCGGAAGCTTTGGAGAAGAATCGGTAACTTCAATGCTCAGAAATCAGCACTCTTTTCGCAACGGAATCAACGCACAAACTGAATGAAGATGTGCAGAAAATAGAGAGAGAGAGAGAGAGAGAGAGAGAGAGAGAGAGAGAGAGAGAGAGAGATGGAGAGGACACTGTATTGGGTCCCAAATACCCTCTGTAGGGCCCCCACCACAGATGGTGTATTTGCTTTATTAGAATGATGTAAATCTGAAAGAAAATACAGAAATCCTTGACCTTTCTTGGCTGGAAATTCCCCGTCCTTGACCTGCAGTCCTTCACTCCTTTGCTTAGCACCTTCTTGGCTTGTCTAGCCTCTTTATGCTTGATCTCTTGGTAGAAAAGAGATGAGATAATGGGATTGTGGGCTCACCCTTTCATACTACTCCAACAATAGCAATCGGCCAGTTCTAAACTAGGTGGCCAGCATAAAATATTCCCATGACTCAATTTTCAGCATTTAATGCTGAAATAAATGACATAAAATGTTGCATGTATTTCCCTAACTGGCTGGGCAGGAGGCGCTACAGTCGTGGAGATATTTTCTGCTAGCCGACTTGCTTTATGCAGTCGTGGAGAGCCCTCAAGCGCTGGCCGACTGCATCCATGGGGCATATAAATAGGCCCCATGTTCCTCACCATTTTCTCATTCAGTTTTGTACGGGATGTTGTGTATAGAGAAGAGTTTACACGCCTCTCTCTCAGTGTTTTCTTGTGCTGTCTATTTCCTGCACTCTACTTGCTCTTGTGGACCCAAGTTTGGTTATCATTTCCGCTGCGTATTTTGACATGGTATTAGAGCCCTAGGCTCTTGATAGATCTTGGGAGTTTTCTGAGCAAGAGGGGGATAGTTAAGTTGCTGATTGGTGGACTGTTTTGGACTGTTCGGGAAGAGAAATTGCAAGAGTAAGGCGGGCTAAGGTGCTGGACAGCCACTTGCAGGTTTAGAGTTTTTTTTTCCCACCCACCTACCCTTTTTCAGTTTAATCCCCGCGATGGCAGATTTGTTAGAGATGGCTGAGAAGCACGTGAAGATCCCGACTCTCCCCATGTCAAGGTTGGATCAAAACGTACGTACGGATCCAATCCGTACCGTACATCCGTACAGTACGGGGATCCGTACGTACGGATCGATCCTTACGTTTTTTTGTTTTTTTTGTTTTTTTTTGGGTGGGGTTTTCGTTGTTCGCCTGCGATAAACGTTTTTTTTTTGGGGGTTTTCATTGTTCGCATGCGATAAACATTTTTTTTTGGGGGGGGGGGGTTCGCATTCTTTTGGGTTTCGCCGATAGCGTTGGACTCCGTAATGCCGTTAGCGATAGCACCTGGACTTCGTACAGCCACCAGCGCACACCTTTCGGTACACTCTCTCTCTCTCTCTCTCTCTCTCTCTCTCTCTCTCTCTCCAGGCCTTCCCTTTGCTTCGCCATCTTCTGTGTTCTTTTGCTCTCGTCCCCCTTTGTTGCCACCGCCCTCCCTTTGCTTAGCCATCTTCTATGTTCTTGTGCTCTCGCCCCCTTCCGGTACAGTCTCTCTCTCTCTCTCTCCAGGCCTTCCCTTTGCTTCGCCATCTTCTGTGTTCTTCTGCTCTCGTCTCCCTTTGTTGCCACCGCCCTCCCTTTGCTTAGCCATCTTCTATGTTCTTGTGCTCTCGCCCCCCTTTCCCCACCCACCCTTGCTCAGGCCCCCAAGGCAGCAACATAACTCTCTCTCTCTCTCTCAGAGCCTTAGGCCACCATCTGTGGACCATGCACTTAGCTCTCAGCCTCCCTCTCCCTCTCCCTCTCCCTCTCCCTCTCCCTCTCCCTCTCCCTCTCACTCTCACTCTCACTCTCACTCTCACTCTCACTCTCAGCTGAGCTGCCCACTAAATATTATGCATTGCATGATTGCTGAATCCTGATTGAAATTGTATGGCATTGTGCATTGAATTTGTCAGAGCAATCATGCCGAAGCGAGAGAACCCATACTGGAAGGAGCACACAAACGTCATTCGCATTGTGACTACTCCAGGGCAGGCAGGTAGTGGCACTCGACAATGGCAGTGTAAGTACTGCAATTTCACCCTCACGAGTACAATTACTCGTGTCATCAAGCACCTCACAGGCATTGGTACCACCAACAATTGTGCAGGGTGCAAGAGAGTGCCAGAAGCATTGAGAGATCAGTTGATTGCTGAAAATTTCCCTGCAATGGGGGCAGCTGGAAGAGGAAGAGGCACACGAGACACACAGGCTGCGCTTCATGATGCTCTTCTTGGGGACTTGGCCGGTCCATCCACGCAGGTTAATGAATCTCAGCAGGCATCATCTGCCAGAAAGAGGCCTTCTGTCATGCAAGATGAGAATGAGGGTGATACACAGACGGAAAGGCAAACCACCTTGCCTTCTCGTGTGCATGCACAGTCTTGGGTCAAAGAAAGGCAAAAGGTGGCTGAGATGGAGATTGCTCGCACTCTCATAGAGTGCAATATCTCCTTCAATGTTTTAAGGACTAACCAATGGAAGAGGATGGTCAGAGCTATAGCCCAGGTTGGACACACGGAGTCATGGTCAGGGCTTGAGTACAAAAAGATGCGCACCACGATGCTTGATGAGCAAAAGGCCTTGATAGACAAGGCATTGGTGCCAGTGAAAGCAGGTTGGCAACAATTTGGTTGCACTATCATTTCGGATGGCTGGAGTGACACACGGCGACGACACATCATCAATATTCTTGTCTCTTCATGTCTTGGTACGTATTTCTTACGTGCTGTGGATGCTGGGAAGGCAGGCGAACGCATCACTGCTGAGAGTATCTACGAGCATATTCGCCAGGCAATTGTTGAGGTTGGTCCAGAGAATGTGGTGCAGGTTGTAACAGACAATGCTGCTAATTGCAAGGCAATGGGAGACATGGTGGAGGCGGAGTTTCCTCGCATTGTGTGGACTCCATGTGCAGCCCATTGCCTTGATTTGCTTATGGAGGACATAGGCAAGCTGAGTTGGGTGCAACCCACAGTTTCTGATGCCACGAAGATCACTACATTCTTCAGAAAGAAGCAGCAGGCATTGGCTATCTTTAGGAGCCACAGCAACCTAGATATGGTGCGGCCATCCAAGACAAGATTTGCCTATATGTATTTGGTGCTACACAGGCTTTTCAAATTGAGAGATCCACTATTACAGACAGTTGTGGATCCAAAGTGGAGAGATGTATCATTCACAGACAGAGCCCACCGAATACATACAGAGACGGATACTGGATGAGACCTCTGGACGGATGTGCAAACTCTCTTAGTGGCTTTGCAGCCACCTCTTCATGCAGATGAAGAGTCATATTGCAGCCTGTACGTCCCTGACAGAGAATTGGTAAGTAAAATCTTGATTCTTGATGGCCGATTACAGAATCTTGATTCTTGAGTCTTGACTTACTAATTGCTCTACTTCTCTGTTTATTTTACTCTTGTGGCCGAGATGATATATTGGCTATTGTGGATTATCGATGGGGGTATATGAGTCCCCCCATTCATGGGATGGCTGCATTCCTCCATCCTTTCTACAAGACGCCACTTCTCTTTCATGATAGGGAGCTGCTCACCTTACGAGATAGGTACATTAATAGTATGTATGATGTGGAGCAGCAATTGGAGATTGATGCGGAGCTTTGCAACTGGGTCAACAACTTGGGACCCTCAACAACTGTTGCTCTATTAGACCAGAGGCCACCAAGCTTTCTCTGACTTGGTGGCAAAGCTATGGAAGACGGGGTCTTCCACAGCTTACAGATATAGCTCTGCGAGTGCTATCTCAGGTATGTATACCATGTATGTACTATGCCATTTGAACTAGTCTTGTGAAGCTTGTTGGGAATTGCCGAGCTCACATGAATGAAGCACTTTTTTTGAATTGGAGTGCAGGATTGTTCAGCAGGTGCTTGTGAGCGCAACTGGAGCGCTTACTCGCTCATACATACAAAGATACGCAATCGTTTGAGCACCTCTCAACTAGAGAGACTGGTCTATTGTAGGGCCAACATGAAGCTCGTACGAGCTTATCATGCTTTGGGCACCCCAAAACAGGTGAGTTTATCCTATTCATTCTCTTATGGGGATTGGCCTCCCATTTACATAGCTTTTATACTAGTAACTATAGTATACAAAAAGTTGAGTCGTTGACACTCCGCGTTCTCTTTGGTTTTACGTCGAATAGGTGGATCCAACACGTGTCAAGCTGGTCCCAGATCCTACCACCATTGATGAGGCAGACCAACGGTTGAGAGATGAGCAGGACGAGATTCTTTGCCTCCTTCATAGAGAGCTGGAGAGTGTAGACAGGCGGGTGACGAGATCGAGAGCCCGGGCTTATAAAATTCAGCTACATGAGGGACCTGCAAATGCAGAGAGTTCTGGCCGGAGAGGCGCCCGGAGAGGGAAGCTGCCTATTCAGACTCCTCGAGCACGTGTGAATGAGGCCGTTCGCCTCATTCACACTACCGAGCAGGATGATGCAGAGGCAGGGACAGGGACATCTGAGGCAGTCCACCCACCTGTGCCCATGATGACAGGGTCTGAGTATGATGACGAGGGCAATGTCATCACGGAGGGTCATATGCTTGATTCTCCAGGGTCATCATCCTCATCGGATGATGAGTTTTGATTTGGATTACCTTAGTTTTGATTTGGTGTTGTATGGACATGGCACATTTTGTCATTATTCATAGACTCATTTTCAAATTTCATCATTTTTTGATGTGAATTGTGAGTTGTCACGACTCACTTGTGACAATGTGACTTGTCTTAAGTAATAAGTATTAAGTATTAAGTACGATTAACTTACGTATGATTGACGACTTTGTGATTCTAATTTCTCACTTTTGAATTAGTAGGTTTTTGACCTTGTTGTGTCTCTATTTCGAAAGTTTTATAAAATTATATATCAATGTGGATATGGATTGAAATTTTATGTAGGCGGCTGAAATTTTTGAGATTTTATGTATTTTTATGTATTTTTACAATGGTATGTATTTTTACGTACCTTAAAATTTTTTCCCGTACCAAACAACGTACAGTACGTACGGATCCGTACAGTACATAACGTTTGGAACCAGCTTGCCCCACGTTCCTTGTGGACCGTCAGTTGGACGGGAACAATTACGGCATCTGGAAGGTTATGATGGAGTCTGTACTGGAGTCATATGACCTTGCTGATTTCATCGTCATTGGGGCAGATCTTCTTTCTCGACATTAGGATAGTATGCTTAGGGACGATCTCCCACCCTCTCGTCTTGAGGATCATCATATTGATTTGGTCTCTGGGGCAGAACCTCCTAGCAATTTTCCCTATCCTCTTTCCAAGACTTTGGAGGACGAGCTAGAAAAGTAGTTATTTGAGCTCCTCTTTCATTCGGCCATCTTCCTCACCATTTGTTGCACCCATCTTATTTGTCCAAAAGAAAGGCAAGCCTGCACGCCTTTGTGTAGATTACAGGGGATTAAACAAACTCACCATCAAGAATAAGTTTCATATGCCCAGGATTGAGTACATCTTGGAGCGTTTAGACGGTGCAAAGTTTTTTTTACTAAAATAGATCTCAAAAGTGGTTACCATCAAGTCTGCATTTTTGAAGCTGACATTACTAAAACAGCTTTTCGGATAGAGCGTGGTCACTACGAGTTCATAGTCATGCCGTTTGGGCTTACCAACGCACCGGCAACCTTCAATAAAATGATGTCTAGGATATTCACAGTACATCTTAGTAAGTGTTTTCATATTTCTTAATGATGTAGTTATATTTTCAGCCACTGCGGAGCAGCATGAGAAAGATGTGGAGAAAGTCTTGCAACTTTTGCGAGATAATGGGCTCTACATGAACGCCAAAATGTCTATCTTTGGTGTTACAGAGGTTCAATACTTGGGCTACATCATCAATTCCTCTGGGATTCGATTGGACCCCACAAAGGTTCAAAGAGATCTTGGATGGGGACATTCCTAAGACCTCCCAAGAGATCCGTTCATTTGTGGGTCTTTGCCAAGCCTACAGTACACATGTTGACCAGTTTTCGACTATGCAGGCAAGGCGCTTGATGTGTTCCGTGCACTCCAAAAAGCACTCTAAGAAGCGCATGTTCTGAAATTAGCATCTTGGGATAAACCTTTTGAGGTCATTACCGATGCCAACAATGTAGCCATTGGTTTATCGAAAGGAATTATTGGGTTTATGATAGAGAGCTTTTGGGTGTGATCACAATGCTTAAACATTGGAAGCCTTTTCTTTATGGATGGGTTTTCACAGTCAAAACAAACCATCAAGCACTTACGTGGCTCCAGACGATGCTTAGTGCATCTTGGGATAAACCTTTTGAGGTCATTACCGTTGCCAGCAATGTAGCCATTGGTGTTGTTCTTCAGTAAGACAATAGACCCATGGCCTACTACAGCCGAAAGTTGGATGTTGTCGAAAGGAATTATTGGGTTTATGATAGAGAGCTTTTGGGTGTGATCACAATGCTTAAACATTAAAAGCCTTTTCTTCATGGATGGGTTTTCACAGTCAAAACAAAGCACCAAGCACTTACGTGGCTCCAGATGATGCCTAGTGCCCAGTGGAGTGATCAGTAAGCCAGATGGAGTCAGATCTTCCAAAAGTTTGGAGGAATAATTGAGTACATCCTTGGTAAGCCTAACCCAGTTGCAGATGCTCTTAGTAGAAAGACCAGCATCCAGACCATACATGAGTCTATCATTCTCGAGATCTCTAGAAAAGAGCATGAAAGATCAGAATGTTGATTCCACAGAGTTTGGTACTCAATACAGTTTGGCACTCACTTTTGAGCTTGGCCATTATTCTGTGCACAGATAGGCAAATAAATTTAGACGAGATGTCCACTTCAAGGAAAGGGATTGGAGCTATTTGCGTGTCATGAAACAGAGATTGAAACAAGTGGGCAAGCATTGTCTCAAGCTTTCTTTCCGTAGTTTTGGACTTTCCTATAGTTCGGAAGCTAAGTGATGTCTCCCTGAAGTTGAAGTTGCCTAACAATTGGACTATGCATGATGTTTTCCATGTGTCTTGGCTACAACCATATGTTGGTCCAAAAGTTTTTGATGTTTCAGATTGTTAGAAATAATGTCCTGACATTATTATGGGCAGTGGCCAATATATTAGGACCGGCCGGGCACTTTTTACTCACTTTAAGTGAGGTTTTTTCCCCGCGCCCAATAAGGCGCCCAACTTACCGTTATGTGAAACGGGCACCAGTTAGGGTTATTATATGCCCTAAGTTTTGTAACAAACTTATCTTCATAATTTGAGCTCCATCGTTTTGCTCCTTGCCTCCACCAGTTTTGCTTCTGTTTCTTCGTGTGCTCCACACCGTCTCTCACTCACAATTGGTATGCAGGTTGTTGTTCCTGCTCCCGCCTTCCCTACTGCTGGTGAAGCACTTTCGTCGCGAAGAAACAGGTCTATTGTGCTGGTCGCCTGCTTCTGGTGCTGAAAAACAGGTCGCCCTCCTTCTACAGACCTGGGCGACTGCTTTCTGTGTGTCTCGGGCACTGTTCTGGTGCAAAAAGCAGTGCTGGTCGTTTTTCTACAGGCCGTACAGCATCTGTGCAGCACGTGTGGCTGCTGGTTGCTGTTTTTCTGTTCGTACAGGTCTGTACGACCGTTTTTGGTGCTGTTTTCTGATAGTACAGCAGCCGTACAGCCCTATCTGCTGTTTTCTGTCCGTACAGTTCTGTACAGCACCTGCTGGTTGCTGTTTGCTGTCCGTACAGCCTTCTGTACCGTCTTCTGCATCAGTTCGTACCTCAGCAATCTGCAGCAGCAACTCGGGTGAGTTTACCTGCTGAATTTTGGAGCTTAACTGTGAATTTTGTCAGCAAATCAAGTCAGAAATTTGGGGCTTTTGCTGTTTTTGTGTTGCTGCACAATCTGTGACAGCTCCCACAGGTTTTTTGTGGGAATGAGAGAAATTTGAGCCACCAGAAATTTGGGGCTTTTGTTGCTGTGCTGTCTATCTGTGTGAAACAGACAGTCTCGAGCAATATTTGTGGACTCTTGTGCAGTCAGTCTCTTTTGCAGGTTACAGTTTGCTCTCATGGCACAGAACACCGCTGATGTGTTTGGGTTTTTAGCCCAGGAAGATAAGTTGGATGGAACCAACTATTCCCTGTGGAGCTTTCTGATCAGGAATCTGCTAGTTGCAAAGAATTTGTGGAATTATGTAAGTGGAGCTGAGGCAAGGCCTATGCATGTGGCCCCAGCTACCCCTCCACAACATGGCAGGCAGCAGGTTGTACTACCAGCTCCTCAGGCACCTACACAGGAACAAACTAGGTGGGATTCCAGGGATGCTCAGGCACTCTCTTTGATTGCACTTTCAGTTAAGAGGTCCATTATTCCGCATATCCGTTCATGCAGGACATCTCAGGCTGCATGGGATACTTTGGAGCACATGTATCAGGCTCGCAATGAGGCTAGAGTTGCCTTTTTGAAGCGGGAACTATCACACTTGTGCATGGATGAGGGTGATTCTATGCAGGATCATCTTACGAAGATTCAGGATTTGAGAGAACAGCTCTTGAATATTGATGAAATCATTTCTGATGCTGAGATGGTCACCACTACACTTAACTCTTTACCGAGCTCTTATTTGGGTTTTCATACATCTCTTCACTTGTCCATGAGGGGTAATCCAGTCCCTCTATCCTTTCAGGATTTGGTTGGACTTTTGCTGCAGGAAGAGCAGACTCGGAAAAATGTCATGCAAAGAAGTGGTGAGCAAGCACTCTTTGCCAAGAACAAGGGCAAAGGAAAATCTGGTGCATATAAGCCTAAGTCAGAATCAGGACAGCCATCTAGTAAAGAGAAGGATGATGCACAGAAACCTAAAAAGAAGGGTAAGTGCCATTATTGCAAGAAAACAGGTCACTATATTCATGAATGTCCTAAGAGGATAGCCAAGGAAAAGAAGAAAGAGTCTGGTAATTCAGTTGAAGACTCTTCAGATGTGGATAACAAGAAAGATGATGCCACAATCAATCTTGTGGAAGAGGATTGGTGCTTCTTTACTTGCAGCTATGATCCCTCAAATGAGGTTCATTCACTCAGTGTGAGTGAAAGTGGTGATGTATGGTTCTTTGACAGTGGTGCCTCAAGGCACATCACATCCAGAAAGGATTTGTTTGGCAAGATGGTACCTTCTTCATGTGGCAGAAAGGTTACGTGTGCAAATAATGCTTCTTATCCAGTTCAGGGCACAGGGGATGTTATGCTTACAGCCATTAATGGCTCAGAATTTCTCCTTCAGGATGTATTGTATGTGCCTGGGATAAAGAAGAATCTTCTCTCAGTGTCTTCTTTTTGCAAAGAGAGGGCTGGTTGTTTCCTTTGAGGATACTAAATGTATGGTCCGTGACAGGGAAAGTGACTTTGCTTTGGTTGCTACAGGGACCTTATGTCGCGGTTTGTACCGTCTTGATCCTTATGAGAGGCACAGTGCATGTGTTGTTTCTACCTTTACATCTGCTATGCAGGATGCAGAGTTATGGCATGCCAGGTTTGGGCATGTAAATTATGGCAGTCTCATGGCACTTCAGAAGCTGAAAATGGTAGATGCTCTACCTAATTTAGAGACTCCTCCTAGACATGTGTGTGAGGGATGTATTTTGGGAAAGATGCATCGTCAGGCTTTCAAAAAGGATAGAGTTGTTAGAGCTGTCCGCAAATTGCAGCTCATTCACAGTGATGTATGTGGTCCAATGAGGACACAATCCTTGGGAGGTCATTGGTATTTTGTTACTTATATTGATGACTTTTCCAGATATGCCTGGGTGTATGCTTTGAAGAACAAATCTGATGTCTTTATGCATTTCCGACATTATGTCAACATGGTTGAAAATGCAACAGGACAAAAAGTGCAGACTCTCAGAACTGACAGAGGGGGGGAATACTTATCTAAAGTATTTGATGCTTTTTGTTTAGAAAAGGGCATAGTACACCAGTGTACTACACCATATACACCTCAGCAGAATGGTGTGGCCGAACGAAAGAATAGGTCACTCATGGAGATGGCCAGGTGTATGCTGAAAGCAAAGGGATTGCCACATAAGTTTTGGGTGGAAGCTCTTATGTGTGCCACTCATGTGTTGAACAGGTGCCCTACAAAGGCACTCAGATCTGTTACACCCTATGAAGCTTGGTTTGATCGGAAACCTAGTGTTGATTATTTTCGTGTGTTTGGTTGCTTGGCTTATGCACATGTACCACAGGAGCTTCGTGGGAAGCTTGATGATAAAGCCATAAAGTGCATATTTGTTGGCTACAGCAGTCAAAGTAAAGGGTACCGTCTCTATAATCCTGTCACACGCAGGATTTTTGTGAGCAGAGATGTTGTTTTTGCAGAGAATTCAGCACAACCCATTGCTGAATTTAAATTTCAGCAACCTCAGGAGTCTTTTGATGTATTTGAAGGGTTGATACCCATTGGCATAGGAACCACAGCTGATATACCGGCTGAATTTCAGAATTTGCAGCCACCACCTCGTGTGTTTGATGCTTTAAATCAGCCCCAGGCTGAGCCTAACATACAGCAAGCAGAAGAGGATATTGTTGTACAAGAGAGGACAGCTTTGCAAGAAGCTAGAACCATTCCTCGTTGGGCTATACAGACTCTTCAAGAGAGTAGACTTGCTGCTCCATTACCAGGTAGGACACGTAGGAGTACACGTGAGGCTGAAAGCTCTCATTTTTCAGAGTCAGCTTGGGTGAGTTCTATTATGGATGAAGAGGAACCTGAGAGTTTTGAAGATGCAAGTGAAAATCAGCATTGGATGCAGGCCATGCAAGCTGAATTGGATTCTATTGTTAAGAATCATACATGGGATTTGGTGGATTTGCCTCCTGGCAAGAAGGCAATTGGTACAAAGTGGGTTTATAAGGTTAAACGCAAACCAGATGGTACCATTGACAGGTACAAAGCAAGGCTGGTTGCTAAGGGCTATGCTCAGAAAAAGGGCATAGATTATGAAGAAACTTTTGCCCCCACTTCTCGGATGACCACCATCCGTGTTGTTGTTGCTATGGCTGCACATTATGGCTGGTTTGTACATTAGTTGGACATAAAAACAGCCTTTTTGAATGGTGATCTTGAGGAAGAGGTTTATGTGATACAACCTCTTGGTTTTGCTATGTCTGGTCACGAGCACAAGGTGTGCAAGTTGAGGAAAGCTTTGTATGGCTTAAAACAAGCACCGCGTGCCTGGTATGCAAAGATTGATGCATTTTTGACTAGCCAGGGGTTCACCAACAGTCCAACTGAAAGCACCCTCTACATCAAGAGAGATGGGGGGGATATTTTGATAATCATTCTTTATGTAGATGATATGTTGCTCACAGGTACTGATGCGGATAAAATTTCAGATTTTAAATCCGAACTCAAATCTGCTTTTGAGATGTCAGATATGGGTATGTTGCACTATTACTTGGGCATACAGTTCATACAAAGTGAGAAGGGTATCGTTATGTTACAGTCGAAGTATGTACAGAGACTGTTGGAAAGATTCAAATTTCAAGATTGTAAGCCTATTTCCACTCCTATGGAACCAGGGCTGAAACTTACAGTACATGATGGCAGTGAATCTTTTGATGCTATTCTCTATTGTCAGGCTGTTGGGTGCCTGATTTACTTGTGCAACACCAGACCGGATATTCAGTATGCAGTATCCCAGGTGAGCAGATATATGCACAGCCCACGGATGCTTCATTGGCAAGCTGTAAAGCGTGTGTTTCGTTATTTGCAAGGCACCAAGTCTTATGGCTTGATGTTTCCCAGGGGGGGTGACTTGCATTTACATGCATACAGTGATTCAGATTGGGCTGGTGACTTCGACACAAGGCAGTCTACCAGTGGTAATTGTTTCTTTTTGGGACACTCATGCATTTCATGGTTGAGCAAGAAACAATCTACAGTAGCTACCTCGTCTTGTGAGGCTGAGTACAGGGCTGCTTTCACAACGACAGTGGAATGTGTTTGGCTACGCAGACTCTTGGCAGATCTTCATCCTTTATTGGAGGAGCCTACTCCGATTCTCACTGACAGTCAGAGTGCTATTGCAGTAGCACGGAATCCTGTGTTTCATGCACGAACGAAACACATAGAGATACATTATCATTATGTCAGAGAAAGACTTCATGCAGGGGAGATCAGCATGATCTATTGTCCAACACATGACAATGTCGCAGACATTTTCACCAAAGCTTTACCTCGAGAAAAGTTTGAAGCTTTCCGCAAAGCTTTAGGCTTACTTCCTTTTGGTGATTGACATCATGCCTTGTACCCACATTGGCATTGCAGGGGGGTGTTAGAAATAATGTCCTGACATTATTATGGGCAGTGGCCAATGTATTAGGACCGGCCGGGCACTTTTTACTCACTTTAAGTGAGGTTTTTTCCCCGCGCCCAATAAGGCTCCCAACTTACCGTTATGTGAAACGGGCACCAGTTAGGGTTATTATATGCCCTAAGTTTTGTAACAAACTTATCTTCATAATTTGAGCTCCATCGTTTTGCTCCTTGCCTCCACCAGTTTTGCTTCTGTTTCTTCGTGTGCTCCACACCGTCTCTCACTCACACAGATGAACAGCAGCTATACATGGTTGACGAAGCAGAATCATTGAGCGGGAGCAGATCCTTCTTCATTGTTGGAAGCATGGTTCCGGTTGAAGACTCCCCACCAGTTCTACATGAAGTTCCAAGATCGAGGTACCCGTGAAGCATTTTGACTAGACGAGTAGGTCTTTCAGAAGTACCCTAGTTGTTGGCGGACTACTTGGAAGCCATGAACCTGCTACCAAGCTAAGCAGGAGGGAATGTCACATGCACTCTGCACCGTAGTGCATGGTGGCAAGGTGGCTCATCATCAGTGCATCATTGTACATCAGTAGAACCCTTTTAGGATATGATTTTGTCGTATGGCGTGGCTCCATTGTAAGCCCCAGTCTGGGACATGTCAGGCACGAGCTACGTAGGTCTTTCCTCAACCATAGAAGGAAGGTCAATCAATCAGTC
This sequence comes from Cibotium barometz, assembly GCF_041138505.1. Classification (NCBI taxonomy): domain Eukaryota; kingdom Viridiplantae; phylum Streptophyta; class Polypodiopsida; order Cyatheales; family Cibotiaceae; genus Cibotium; species Cibotium barometz. Next base: position 5,005,321 of record NC_141079.1, read on the forward strand.
ACTTGAAGAGAATCATTCATGCATGTAGAAGTTAGTCTAGAAGCCTTAGGGTTTGCATTAGGTCATGGTCTGCATTGCATAGCATTCATCTCATGTGCATGTGAACCTTCCCCTAGCCTCTCTACCCTTTTCATAAGCATATAGTCTAGTGGGCAGCCTTATGGAATAGTCGGTAGCATAAAAAGCATTATATTCAGCATTATAAGCTTATTATCCAGTCGTGTAGCATTAGGAAGCCAGCCGACTTGCTTAAGCAAACCGACCAGCCGCCTTTGATGCATATATATACCTAGCGATTCAAGCATTCAATCATTCAAGTACACATCTCCAGGCTGAAACGCATCCACTCTCTGCTCATGTCTTGCAGAAAACGCAGCTCCATACCTCTTTTGCAGAAAACGCAGTACTCTGAGCCTGCATATACAGCCCTCCATCACTTGCATATTCAGTCCCGCACAGCCACAGCAACAGTCCCCAATTCAGCCCTTCTCTCAGCCACAGATTGCAGTCCTCCTACAGCTCCTTGGAAGAGTGCATTGGCATCAAGATTGGTCATCATTGGTGCTTCTATAGCATTGTGTAGTCAGCCCTACTCTTGGTCTTCTGAAGGTTTTGCGTTTGGCTCATCTACAGTCTCAAAGTCAGTCTTGCAGTCATTCTCTTCAAAGAAATAAAGCAAATACTCCTAGCAATAGGAGGGGGGCCTTCAGTGGGTAATTGGGACCCCATACTGGGGACAAAGATGGCCTTCTACAGAGATCACCTCCTATGCCTGATAGAGGATGGGTTCATCACCCGTCCACGCTATATGGACATACACCTATCCTTTGGGGTGAGATGTGCGATCGGCCAGATCCGCACCTCGTCCCACCAGCTGAGAGTGGAGACTGCCAGATATGGGCCTAAGGTGGCCGCACCAGAGGACAGGATATGCCAGCTCTATCACACAGAGCTCGAGACAGAGGACCATTACATATGCCGATGCCCTGTGTACTATGAGATTCGGGGGAGGTTCCACTGCCTCTTCCGAGCTGGGTTCGGACCACTTTCCAGGATCATGGACTTCCCGGATCAGAGATGCCTGGGACTTTTTCTAGAGCTCTGTAGACACAGGAGCCCTTAGTGAGATCCAGATCAGCTGCACTTGCTCGAGGACCAGCACAGAGAGCTCTCACTGACTTCTCCCATACCAGCACTCCGAGGGCCGATCCACCCATCATACCCAGACCACAGGCTAGTGTAGGAGCTCGGCCGAGAGGTGTGACACTCGACAGAGCCACTGAGTTATGCAGAGCTCGACGCCCCAGACCCCATGGCCCTCGCCCACGGCCACGCCACCACAGGAAGATCCGGGTCATTATCTCCCATCATCGCAGGACCTTCTCGCGCCAGCTCAGTTTTACCACCTTGAGCACCATGTTACAGCGGCCCATGAGGGATGTATTATGAGAGCTCTCTGCTCTTGTACCCAGATCAGATTTTAAAGTTCTAGATTTCTGTTATCTTTCTTTATTACTATTTTGTACCTAGGATTATGTACCTCATGGATATGATGTAACCTTTTGGTCTCGTAGGTCATTTTGGCCTTTTGAAGACGTTAATACAACTTTCTTTCTTTCTTCTTTCTTTGTCTAAGTTTGAAGTGATAAAGTGGATTGCTAAAGACTCACGAAACTTGGGATACAAAAGGTGGCGTGAGACTTTGTGCGACAGGATCCTTTCATCTATGCATAATTCCGTTGCATGTTACATTATGTGCTCGCAGGGAGATGATCTCTTTTTTACCAATGGAGGATTTCTCTTTGGGGGAAAAAACTGTTATCGGACGGGTATTGTGTGCATATAAGTGCATAGATGCTGTTGGGTCCTGCGTATGCAAGCCTCTAATGGGCTTTTGTCAACATGCAGAATGAGTTTAAGAGCTAAGATGGACTAGAGTAAAGATCAAAGTGAAGTTCGTTAAGTAAAGCTTTGAAGTTGAAAGCTTTCTCTAGATGGACTCTGGAGTTGCTGCTTACACTTGGTTTTGTGTTATGTAACCAGTGCTCTTTGGTACAAGTTGTTTCCCAATCTCATGTACTGTTGTATTGCATTTGTGTCAGTTGGAGGTCTCCCAGATGGAGAAGCAAATTTATCATTTTCGTATACACTGCAAGAAGAGCCCAGGGGTCCTAGTTCAGCTAACACGAGCGTTTGAAGCCCTGGAGTTGGAGATTTTGAATGCAAACCTTACCTCTGTAGACGACCACATCTTGAACACTATCGTGGTTGAGGTAAACCATACAAACACTTGGTTATTGTATTGCTTTGGGCTTGTCAACTGTTTGTATTACGGAGATTGAGGGAGAGCTCCTGGTTCCAAATGCTTTCTTTTGTAGGTGAAAAATGGGTTGATCATGAAGACTGAAGAGCTTCGTAATATGGCATTGGAAGTGATTCCCAAATTTGGATTTTCTCTCTACTGAAGAGATTCAACATTTTACTTGAAGGCTGTTGAAGATTCTTGTTCCTTGAGGCTTGTTGAAGGCATATGAAGCCAGAATTATTGCTTGGACAATCAGTGTTTGTTGAATATTGTGCTTACACTAGTGTCTATTGCGATGTCAACTATCATACGAACTTTAATTAATGTAAATTAGGAACCAGGAGATGAGATTGGTTGGAAATCTCTGAACTCACAATTTGGCCCAGATTGACTCTCTCTCTCTCTCTCTCTCTCTCTCTCGCTCTCTCTCTCGCTCTCGCGTGTGCAGAAGGGAAAGATTGTTGCTGTTCCTACCATTCAACACTAATTTTTTTTATTCTTTTACTCTGTAGACATTTGCTTGCATAATTGGGTCCAATAAGTATCACTAGGTTGCAAAATAAAAAACCATCTGACATAGGCCGAACTTAGTTTTAGAAGACAATATTCTCTCTCTCTCACTATGGCAGATATCCAGGCCATCCGGCAGAGACCCATGCTAGAGCTCCTAGGATGATTACCACTCCAGTCATATACTGTTGTACTCAGTCACTTTTGTACTCCCCCATATTCATGTATTCATGTATCCATGTACTCATGTACCCCATTTTGACTAGTAGCATTAGCTTCCCACTCTCCCTAGTTGCTGCTTCCGGATGCTCCCTACTGATGTATTGTAGGGCTAGATACTAACCTTCAGTCCTTTCTTTTCTTTTCCAGATAGTGTATCAGATGCCACATGGTTGTAACTTTGGTCTCATAGGTCACTTTGGCCTTTTTTAGACGTTAATATAACATTTCATTTCATTTCTAGGTTGATCATGGTGAGTCATACATTGGCTAAGATCTATGGCTCTGCTCTAGTCCTCAGTGAACAGCTTTGCTGAATCTGAGAATGTGAGGCTCAAAGGGTAGGTTGGTTTTCAACACACCTTTACCCTAAAGGCCAGCTTGCCATGCCTAGAAAATTCTGTTGTTGCTTTTTTGAATGGCTTTCTCAAAAAACCATTTTTATCTCCAGATGATTTGGGCTACTATGGCCTGTGCGATGGTACAAGGTACCCCTTTTCTTTCATTATGGGACACATTTCTAATATGCTCTACAACATTTGAAGGAGCTCGGATGCTGGATTGAGCCTTGTTGTAGCCGTTACCACTAGACACGGCTGTTGGAACTATGTTGAAGGTTCGAATTTGGCACGAGCTGAAGGTGTAGAGAAAGGGCTTGGGAAGGCCTTTCCTTGGAGAGGAGGGGGGCAATTGGCAGGAAGCGGGAGCCCCCTCACATCCAAGGAAAGACCAACCTCATGCTTTTCGTGGCCGTCAACAGTGGTAGGTAGATAAACAAGCCAGTTTTAGATTATTAAACATGCTAGCTTTAGAGGTGATGGCATGATGAAGTTTGCTGTAGATGTTGACAAGCAGGGGTGATGACAAATCAAAATTCTAACATTCTAGTGAGCTGGTAGAAAGGTACTTATACATCAACTTTCTAGTGCAGATGTTGACAAGCAGGTGAACAAATTCTCTTTCGACTACATGTTGATGAGGTAGTTGATTTTATTGAGCAATTTGGTGGAGTCTGATTCCTCTCCTAGCACATTACACACGTGACATTGTTTTGATTTCACTTTCTATTGAGGGGTTGCAAAAGCATTTTAGGAACTCTTGAATCCTTTCATGACCGGAAAGATTTGGGGCGCAATCTGATAGCTTAAGGGCATGGTTTTCCCCACTACTAAAACTGGAATGCATACACACAACTTTACTAATGAAGTGGAGCTTCTGGAAGTGGTTGACTTTACCTCTATGAGAGTGGTTTTTTCATGCCCACGGTTCACCATGAGAGGGTAAGTTAGAGAAGCAGTGCACAAATGAAAAGTCTGTTGTTGAACTCTTTGGTTTGACTGGTAGCTAAACAGGGGTGGGTCTTTTTGGGGACCTAAAGATAGAAGTAGGATATGAGGTTGGACTTTCAAGTTCGCTTATCTTTGATGCATCTACATTACTGTCCTCCTCGGGCAGGATTCATTTTCTCCATTTTTCTTGTAGAATCTTGGCAAGTACGGTATTTACAGAGACACTAGATGGTTCCCTTTCACCATATCTCGGAGTTCTTGCTTTTCACTTAAATAATCATGCGATTAACCAAATCATTAGAATGGATTTGCTTTAGCTTTACATCATCTATTGGACTTAGATTTATAGTTACCTTTTCAAGAGGGTTTTAAGGGCCTTTTCTCTCTTTATTCAATGCCTTAATTAACTAAACACCAAGAATTTTCTATACAGCTTCCACTTGTTCCTTTTTTCCCCCTTTTTTAATTTTGTTGTGCATGTTTCACTTAACACTAACACGCTTCACACTTGTTATTAATTCAACCTATGCACACATTAGACATAAGTTCCTAAGGTTATTAATTCAACCTATGCACACATTAGACATTTGTTATTAATTCAACCTATGCACACATTATCTACCCATTTTCTTCATCTACTTCTAACCATTATACATTTGAAGTAGATGAAGAAAATGGGTAGATAAGGACCAAATATAAATTTACATCTATCATTTTGACTATATGGGTAGATGAGGATTTGCGAACATAAATTTACAGTTATCATTTTGACTATATGGGTAGATGAGGACTTGACGGATATAACATAGAGTAGCGATAGTAACGGGCCCTTCGAAGGTTATGGGAGCTTGTGTCCATTTGAACCCACCCTGTGACTATATGAGACCATCCCCATAACAAAGGGTTATGGTTTTTATGAAAATATAGTCGTTCATGTCAAGATCTTTCCTTGCCTCTGTTGAAACAACTATCATTGGGAGCTTTGCCTTACAACCACAAGTTGCACTGGTTGTGGGTGTGCATCCACATCCTCACTTTGTTGTCACACCAAAGAGCTTCCATAACCATGGGTGTGGAGGAAGAGATCTGCCTAGATGGAGGCAAGAAAAGGGTTTCCTTCACGGTGGCTCTCACTCACAAGAGGGAGATAGAAGAGAGAAGCTCATGCAAAAAAGAAACCTATTCAAGTAAGCATCCATCTAGCATGCATGAATCCAATAAAACACAAGCAAGCATGAGAGTAGGGAGGAGAAGACGTCTTTGTAAAAATCTTCACCAGCATGCATGTCTGTCTTTTCTTCCACAATGAGGTGCACGTGTTCTTTCCCCATATCATTATCACAAGCACAATCATCAATACCACCATCTTTATGAATACCTTTTCCATATGCATATCTACTTGTTAAATGCAAGAGTCAAAAATACCAATCATATCATTCATAAAACCAACATCTTCTTCAAAACCTTTGTCACTTGCAACATGATTAAGGGCACCACATTTGTCACCACCCACTACCATATTTTTTTCTAACCTTTCTACAATATTACCATTGATTTTAAAAAATATCTCACTAGATATTTTAAAGCACAATCATCAATACCATCTTTATGAATACCTTTTCCATATGCATATCTACTTGTTAAAATGCAAGAGTCAAAAATACCAATCATATCATTCATAAAGCTAATATCTTCTTCAAAACCTTTGTCACTTGCAACATGATTAAGGCACCACATTTGTCACCACTACCATATTTTTTTCTAATCTTTCTACAATATTACCATTGATTTTAAAGATATCTCACAAGAAGAAAAATTGTCATCCACATCAACACCTATTGGCAATTCTTGTTCCAAGCATACCTCCTTTGGAACATTTTCACAAGAGATGGTTGAAGTTAAGCCTTCATCACCACACGTTATCAAAATTGCCTGCATTGGAATCTATCACTATGATCTCCATGCAGCACAATGTCCCAAGTAGCTTCATTTGCTTTTTTAGCATCTTGTGCTTGACATTCTTCTTGAACCACCTCAATATTCTCCTCTAACATATAGCTAGAACCACATTCAAAGTGACCACCTTCTTCTTTTGTATCAACCACATCAATAAAACCAACAACCAAGGAATCCATAACATTTCCATCCACTTTAATATCATATGTTTCTCTTTGAAAGTTTAATGGCATTCCATTACATCCATTATTTTTCATTCAATAGCATGTATATCATAAATATCCAGAATACCCTTTCCACTTTCTTCCTTAGTAGCATCAATTATGTTTACATGAATTCTTGAAGAAGCTCTCCTCCTAGGACATTCTCGTTGATAATGCCTCTTTTGTTGGCACCCAAGTAATTAATGTGAGAAATATCAGGAGGGCCATGATTTCTTACCATGTATCTTATATTTCATGCCCTAGGGGAGGCCTTCTCTCAGAAGCTTGTAAAAGGCCAAAGCTGCAAACTGATCCAGCCTTGTATAAATTCCATGAAAGACAGGTATTTCCCATTATGACTTACATGGCATATAATAATAAGAAAAAGAGAAGCAACAAGATCCCAATATATGGTAGGGACATAATAACAAGTCTACTTGGCATACCGGGCATACAATATGTTATATCTATGAGTCACGCCCACAAAGAAAAATCCTCAATCCTCTGAAGCAAACGGTTGCCATGCATATTGGGCATAAGACGTAATTGAGGACAACAACACATCTTTCTCTCTTCTTGATTAAGTCTCACAACCTACTAAAAACAAGATCAATACATGCACTTTTCCTATTATTTCATATTCAAGTATGGGAAGAACAAGGGATTGAGGTGATTGAAAGATTTCCCTTAATCTCTAGGCACTAAAAAATAAAGACAATGCCTTATTGATTGGAAAATCTTTTGATTCACTAAGGTAGGGGAGGGTTGGAAGGATTGATTGGGTTGAATGGGAAGATTTGGGTGAGACGTTCTATCATCTTGAGTCTATAATATTTTCACTAAAAAGAAGTTCCATGTCGGCATTCAACACTCCAATCTCCCCGTGGTAGGAGTATTACTATGCAACCCTCCCATCTCCCGTATAGTAGGAGTATTGCTATGCAACCCTTATAGTAGGACTTGATGGCAAGGTTCCGTTGAAGAAGAGAGGTACTTCACTTTTAGGAGTAGATGGAAGACCTAGCCCTTTGCTCTTATTTTACACACTGCAAGCATGTTTTTTCATCTTCCCCAATTTGCAAAGAACTATCTCTTGCTTGCTCTTATTTTGCACATTGCAAGCAAGTTCCTTCATCTTCCCAATTGGAGACCCCAATTGGTGGTTAGTAGACCGCCACATTAGCTAAGTTGATGAAGCAATTTTTTGTGCGGTTGGTGATATCTTTGGGTCCTTATCAAAACTAAATTTGGCATTGCTTGGACTCTTCTTTAGATTGGCCTGTTGAGTACAAGGCTGTGGAGGTGGATTTCAAGGCTGTGGAGGTGGTTTTGAAATCCAAAGTTGGGTGTTGCCTTCATGTGTTCATGAAATTTTGGGCATCCATAGCCACCTTTTGGGGCCCCAACAAAATTGACTTCTTTGAGCTTGAGACTGCATGAGTTTAGGTTTACATGGACCTTGTGGGACCTTCGTAGGTTTACATGGACTTTATGGGACCATCCTATGAATTTTTTAATGGTGGCAAGGGCAATCAACATTCTTAGGTAGCCTTATGAGATTTTAAGTACCCTTTTGCTTATAATAATTAGTCTTAGTTCTTCCTCAAGAAGCATTGTCACGTTGTTGATGGGGGAGTTGTAGGGTAACCATGTTTTTTGCAATGTTGATTATACATTGGGCTTTATTTACCCAAATTTTTCCAAGGATGATTTTTTCTTTGATTGTACCTATGTACTTATTACAAGTGTGTGCTACATGAAGCAAAGGGTTACAATAGTAACTATTGATATTCTTGAAGCTCTTATTCTGTGTAGCCGGCCACAACTCCTTGTTGTGGGGGTTGTCAATGAGGTTGCTTGGTGGAGGGAGTTTTTCTTGGCTACCTCTCTCTCTCTCTCTCTCTCTCTCTCTCTCTCTCTATATATATATATATATATATATATATATATATATACTTTGAACACTCTCTCTCTAACTCTCCCCACCACCATCTCCTCCCACCACCTCCCAGCCTAGCCTAGCTCCTTCCCTCCAACATAGCTCCTCCCTTTCTCTCTCTATCTATTACCATTTCTCTCTCTCTCTCTCTCTCTCTCTCTCTCTCTCTCTCTCTCTCTCTCTCTCTCTCCCCTTTTATCTCTTTCTCTCTCTCTCTCTCTCTCTCTCTCTCTCTCTCTCTCTCTCTCTCTCCCCTTTTATCTCTTTCTCTCTCTCCCTTATCTCTCTTGTCTCTTGTGTCACTTGTGTCACTTTCCCTTCTCTCTCTCTCTCTCTCTCTCTCTCTCTCTCTCTCTCTCTCTCTCTCTATATATATATATATATATATATATATTCTCGCTCTCTATCTACTACCATCTCTATATCCATCTATATCTCTCTCCTACCATCTCTATATCTCTCTTGTCTCACTCTCCATTTTCTCCTCTCTCTCTCTCTCTCTCTCTCTCTCTCTCTCTCTCTCTCTCTCTCTCTCTCTCTCTCTCTCTCTCTCTCTATATATATATATATATATATATATATATATTGGAAATAGAAGTGGCACATTGTTTTCCTTGCAATGTCACAAGAACATCCACATGATCGTGAGGAAGTGCAGTACCATGAACAAAATCTCTTCCTAGCTTTGTTTGTGGAACCATGCCTTTGCCCACTTCCACTATGTTATGAATAAAAACTATAACACAATCCCTCTCTAATCTTTGAGCCATCTATGTAATTGACATTATTAAAAAAACACATAATCTCATATCCTTAACAAAAAAACATTACCTAAAAAGAAAACCATGTGATAAAAAATATATTGTTATAAATATCATTAATTAAACTCTTGATTTATTACTTTTCATAAAAGTTTTGTTATTTAAAGAATAATTTAAAATATACTTAGTATATACTTTTCATACTAAGTTTTGTTATTTCATGCTACATACATATATATCATGGTTAAACATATATATATTATTTATATCAATGATATATATAATTATTTTATTAAAATATAATATTAATATATAAACTTAAATAATAAATATAAGAATAAAACGAAAGGGGCCATGATTAAGGGGAGAACTAAAAGGGAGGGGTGTTAGGGTTGGGAGGAAGGAAGGGGGGTGACATGTGGGGTAACTCGGAGGGGCGACCACCACCCCCTCGGGAGGGATGTTGGGCCATTCCTCTCCTTAGCTTATATGTATATTTATTTGTGTGTGTGTGTGTGTGTGTGTGTGTGTGTGTGTATTTATTCACACACACACACACACACACACATAAAAATATGTATGTATGTATACACACACACACACACACACACACACACACACACACACACACACACACACACACACATATATAATATCTATATATCTATATATTCTACACACACACACACACACATACATGCCTGCCTCTCGTGCCCTCTTGCCTATTGCACCGCCCCCCCCACGCCCTCCTGTATTCTTTTGCTTTTGATCTACCTCGAGCGTCCCCCTCACATGTCTCCCGAGTCCTCTTCCCCCTCTCGTTGACGTACTTCTTAATCAAATAAGGAGCTCGAATCATTAAGAAATACTGATCCGAGGATTTGCTCGTATTCTAAAAGATGTGTCGTACTAGAGGTGCCGGTCAAGCGCAATCAACAACGCGTATCCTTGGGGACCAGAGAACAGGGTGAAGCGCCAAAGGAGCGGAATGAAGTTTTGAACTAATGAGGTAGCCTTGAGGAGACTCTCGAGAAAGTGACTTCGACTGGTAGTTGGCACCGGCATTGCTTCCCCCCTCTCATCCCCATGCATGCCTCTTGTGCCTCTATTCCGACTGTGCCTCTATTGATAAGGGAGGGAGGTTCCTTCTGACCGACTGTGGGCCAATTAGGAGGGACCTCCCATGCCCCTCCCATCGTGGGTGACAGGGAGGAAGGTCCCTCCCGACGGGCCGAGACTCCACCCCCTCTCTTTCTCTCCCCGTTCCGACCAGCCCTAGTGGGTATCTCTCTCCCATCTGCTGCCCCTCCCCCACGAGAGGCCTTCCTGAGAGAGAGAGAGAGAGAGAGAGAGAGAGAGAGAGAGAGAGAGAGAGAGAGAGAGAGAGAGAGAGAGAGAGAGAGCTCCTTACAAACACATCTCCTTTTTCTCTTTTTAAATTTGTGTTTTTGTTTACTAGGTCGTATAGTGCCATTTCAAACACAGATTTCCTTTTCTTTTAAAAAAAAATGTTTTTGTTTATTGAGATGAACATAACATTTCATATTTTTGTTGGGGGTTTAGAATCAGATCCTATTGTTAGGAATGTGCAAGGGTGTTTTAATATTTCTAAACCTGACGATTATGTTGGAATTTTGTCTACTCAATCTGGTTTAAAGGTATTTGCAATCAAACCGAAGGAGGATGGTGTAGATCTTATACCAATCCAATCAATGAGGCCTATTGTTAGATCCAATCAAAGAGGCATGTTGTTATATCTTTGATAAAGATATTGCAATGGAATGCCTTGTGATTCCATTAGTAGGGGAGTCAAGTAACAATTCAATGTGCATGCCAAAGTAACTGATTATTGATCTCATAATAAAAGAATCTCCTACAGTCTCTAAAGCATATATAAATACACCCTATCATATAGGAGTGTGGTGAAATACTTACTATCCATGGAATCTCATGCTGGTGTTATTCACAAAATGATATTAGCCTATACACTTATTGAAAAAATGGATGAGATTCCACAAATTTATAATGGCAATATGGTTTTTAAGTTACTTAAGGTACGTGATTCTTCATGCTCGCCAATGCAAGGAAGAATGAAGTAAGCACACGATGGGTAGTGTTAGGTGAAACCTGTGGAGAGTCATGTAAAGTTTCCCATAATAGTCCGAAAGAGTTGTTGTGGAGGTTTGTTTGAGTGCACTTATGCTTTGTGTGAAATTAGGACTATGAACGACACACCCAATAGAACATCATAGATTGGTAAGCTTTATACCTTAGTTCAATTTCAATAAACATTGATTGATAAGACTATTTATTGGGAATTTATATTTTTAAAAATAATAAGAAAGCTCACACAAAATCTTCCCTCGCTTGTCTTAACATCGAATGGATATGACTCTCTAGCTTGCTTCTAGTATAAGACTAGACCTGTATGCATCATAAGCATGTGTGATGCTATAGTATACTATTGTATGCCGATGAGTTGCATATGAGTAGATTGATGATACATTAAGGGGAACATTTGAATGAGGTGCAAAGAGGCACATCAAGGTAAGCATTACAAAAGATAAGAATACTTGTGCAAGAGGTAGTGTTAGAGATTGCTATTTGTGGTCCAAGGAAGATTCAAATGGATATCACAAAACAACTAGTATTAGATGTAGTTGTTAGATATAGATCAAATATTAGCAACATAGAGTTGTCACAATTATTGGAACACATGCATCCCTTGGTTCAATGCCAAAGGTAAGTTTAACTCCATATATATTTAATTACATGATTGTGATTCTCAACATGATTTTAAATAAATTGTTAAGTTATCCATTTCTATTATGGATTTATACGGAGGGTGCGTTCTTTTAGAAACAACCATACAGTGCAAGGTGTAGAGTCCAATATTTTAGATTCGAAGAGATAAAGCGCTTTTGAGTTCTTCCATGGTAGTTGTTTTCTAGGCCAATCTTTGGATGAGTCACAGAGGTGCTACTTATTTAAAATGTCAATCATAGGGCCTGCTGACTCAGGTTTAGACTTAGTGAACCGTAAAAAAGGCCTTGGTTTTTACAATGTCATTTCTAGGCCAACCTTTGGATGAGTCATAGAGGTGTTATGTATTTAAAATGTCAACCATAGGGTGTGCCTCAGGTTTAGACTTAGTGATGATCTAAGGTACACTATGGTCTTGCAGAATTCTTTACAACTATTACAACTGCTATATGATGTCATGCAGATTGCAAGAGCTTTTGACAATTGCTTCACAAAATAAAAGAAGAAGATGCATATACATAAGTTTTATTATGGGAGATGATCAATGATGTGGTGCTGCACATAAAGGCTTTCCCAAACAAGATTTATGAGGCAAGAGTTAATCGGAGGGAAGTAAGGATAGTCCAACAATGGACCAAAAAATAAATTGAAAGGTTGATTGGTCATGTCTTTTTAATTGGGAACAAAGCTTAAATATTCATACAATTCAATGTGTAGTCAAGAATTTTCAAGACGAGCATAAGGGACTTTGTTGTCAGTAGTGGCATTGTGCATTGAGTGAAGAAGAGGCACTTTTGAACTACATTATATCATGGTGGATGAATGGAAAAGTCCCTGATGGAAACTTACTAGCCCCATGAATTACTGACTTAGTTGGCGGCATATAAGATATCCCCATTGAATGAAGCACCTTGTAGGGGCAGGTATTACTTTTTCTGTTTCCAAAACATAGCTTAAACTTTAGATCCTCATATGTTAGTCTTTTGTTATAGAATGTGGATGATGCCACTTTGTTACACATGCCAACCACAAATCTATCTGAAACAAAACATGCAAGCCGGTTGACACGAGAGGGTTTCAAGGGAACCATTATTTTATATGATGCTATTGTTTCAGGCCTCGCTAATTCCCTCTTGCAATCCACAAAGAAGCATGCCTTCCTGCAAGGCAAATATGTTAATCTCTATGGCTAAGTGGAGATGCCTATGCGATCATTACTTACACATGGTATATGTGTCGGGGATATTTTATGTATGGGATGCCCCTTTTATTTATATAATTTTCCAAGATTAATGTGTTCTAAAACAAAAATCTTTTCCCCAAGTATTTACATAGCTTGCAATTCAAATAAATAAGGATGTACACATTACATTAACACACCATAGCATAACATAAGAAGAAGAAAATACTTAGCGACACATGAACAAGAGCATTAGGTGCAATCTCTCTGTCGGCATGTATGGCTCCTTCTCCCACACGTGGTATTTATGTCATATTCATATTTTTAGCCCTTGGAGCTAATAATAGTACCTTTTTCACTTTTGGCCTTTTTCTTTACATATAAATAACCTTGTCCAAAGTTTCTAAGATTTACACATGCTAAAACCTTTGCCTACTAATAAATCTAATAGGCTTATTATACACACACAACTACTTGTGCATACATGTACATTAAATAATCTTGAATACATGCACAACTACTTGTGCACACACACACATTAAAAATCTTGTGTACATATGCACATAATCTCTAGCCATATGATAGGCTACAATGATCAAATATTAAATTCTTATGTGGAAGGTGATATATCAATATTTATGTTGTAGAGGTTAAATTTGACTCAAATTAAAATTGTTTAGATGTCTTAAGGTGAATGTAAGTCAGTACTTGAATTGAAAAATTATGATTTATCTTGGAGTGTTTATAATTCTAAAATTATTAAGCTCTTAATAAAGTTATCAGAATAAAATCTAATTGTTTCTTCAGTTACTCAATTTGACAAAATGTTAACCGTGGAACTATGGGTTACTAAGGTTTACTATCTAAGTCTTTATGATCTAGAAATGATATAACAAATATAGAAACAAATATAAATTTCTTGTATAAAGATTTGAATGCATACCTCCACCGTTTTGATAGTTTATCGGTGATGTTACCCTCTTGCTTGAGATATTTGCTATCAATTGTGCATGCTAGAAAGAACTTAGTCTTCTCTTTTGTCGAATAACTTTTAGCATAATGTCCCTTTTGACAATATCCATAACATATATAGACACGTTTCTTGGACTTTTTGTTTGTTAACTAGGTCATGCATGTCTCTTTTCTTAGATTTGACATTTCTTATTTGACTTTTATTGCTTTTGCTCAATAATTTTAAAACTTCCTTTGAAATTCCTCTCGATGTTCTCATTCTTTTGCGTTGTTTAAAATTTTGAGAGTGGAAGATTACTCTCCTTGGTGTACTAATCACATCCCTTATCTCAAATCTATATTTGGTGGAGGATTGAGAGAACTCGCTTTTCAACTAAAAGTGGTTTTGTAGGGATTGTGGTAGTTTTACTAATTTGGTTTGAAGCTTGACATAAGTGAAAAGCTTTATATATTAAAGATAAAACTTGATATTTTAATAGACGTAAACTTTGTAGTTTATAATATGTGCTAACAGGCTTTGCTCTACGCCATTTGATTGGTGGAGAGAAGGAATGAAACCTTACACACAAGCATACGATTTTAACTCATATGTGTGAATTAAACCTTGGGTCAAGCAAATGGTTAATTAGAAGACCTTCCCAATATGGTAATTGGTAAAATATGGATAACCGCTTCATTCCAGGCGATGGAGACCCTTTGTTGTCCTCCCATGCTCTCTTCTAATCGCTTGCCTTTAGTGTAGGAGGAGGGCCGACCCAAATAGCCCTCACGTAGCTCATGGTCCTCTGGTAGATAGTTCTTGTGACCCTCATACACCATCTTTCTCAAGCCTCTTGAATGACAAGAATCTAGTCTAGGTCCACACAAAGGGCATGCATTGTATCCAGAGATTGATAGTCCTGTATTAAAACAAATAATATTACACAACCATCCACATATATATCAATAGCTATTACATAATAACAAAATAACTTACCACTGCATTCTTCGTAGAGCTGGGCCAATCGTGCATAGTCCACATTACTATTCCTCGTAATGAGAACTCCCTTTGTCCAAACGTCTTTGATTAACATACTTTTTTCGAGCTTTCCTAATAGCCTCTTTAACTTGATCATGAATAGAGTTAAAGTCTCTGGTAAATTCATCAGCAGCTTCTATAGTGTGGGAAAGACGAGTCATCGGAGTGGGAAGGGTCTTTCCATACACTATCTCAAACGGTGCCTTCTTAGTACCAGAGTGAGGAGTGTTATTGTAGGCAAATTGGAGAATATATAAATATTTATCCCATTGCCTAGGCTATGATGAAATATAGGTTCTAAGAAGGTCTAGGATAGTACTATGGGTCACTTCAGTCTGGCCATTGGATTCAGGATGAAATATAGGTTCTAAGAAGGTCTAGGATAGTACTATGGGTCACTTCAGTCTGGCCATTGGATTTAGGATGAAAAGCAGTAGAGAAATCTAATTTTGTGCCTAAATTATCAAACAATGTTCTCCAAAAATCACTACAAAATTTAGAATCTCTATATGACACAATTACTTTAGGCGAACCATGATGCACAAATATATGCTTTAAAAATAAATGAGCAGCTTGATGAGTAGTTAGTTTCTTTTTACATGCAATAAAATGAGCCTGTTTGCTAAATCTATCAAACTATTGTCCAAATCATGTCATTCCGATTAGCCGCAGTAAGCGAAAAACCAGTGATAAAATCCATTGAAATATGCTCCTATGGTTCATTGGGAAGTGGCATAAGTAATCCTTGAGTTTTCTCGTTATAGCTTTTAATCTTTTGGTAAATAATGCATTCGACCACAAACTTGGCTATATCTTTCTTCATAGACGGCCAATGAAAGTCTCAAGAAATGGTCTGTAAAGTAGAGGATACTCCTCTATGCCCTGCATATGGGGGTTGGTGCAACTCCCCCATAACAGACTGTCTAAAAGGTCTCGTGATGCATAATCTCCTCTCTGAAAGAAGAGCTACCCATCATGATAAGAGTAATATGAGTGCCTACTCTCAAATGCTATGGGGTGACCATCTTGCATTAATACTGCCCCTATGACTGTACCACTAGCATCAGTTTACAACAATAAAGAAAGGTCTAGCAAAGTCTAGTAATTGCATAACTGGTGCTTTAGTGAGTGCTTCTTTTAAAGCATTAAAAGATTTTTCCTGTTATCAGTCCACACATGCTTGTTTTCTTTCTTTAAAAGAAAAGTCAAATAATGAGATTGGAAGCAAAATTCTTCACAAAACGTGTATAGTAACTGCACAAACCAAGAAATGATCGAAGTTCATGAATATCTTTAGGTCTCGGCCAAGTCACTATAGTCTCTATCTTTTTGGAGTCCACACGAATACCATTAGCAAAAACAATGTGACCAAGGTATTCAATCTCTGTCTAAAAGGACGAGCTCTTCTCAGGATTGAGATACAACTCATTCTCTTTTAAGAGATTAAACACTATCTCCAGATGTTTCTCATGCTCAGCAGCAACACTATCACTAAATACAAGAATATCATCGAAGAAAACTACCACAAAGTTGCGATATTTGAGGAAGATGCGGTTCATCATGCGGCGAAAAGTAGCCGGAGCATTAGTGAGTCCAAAGGGCATCACTAAGAACTCATAAGGACCCGTTTGTGTCCTAAAAGCAGTCTTGTATATATCTACCATCCTCACTTGGTGGTATCCGGATTTCAAGTCTATTTTACTAAATACCTTTGCTCCTCGCAATCTATCAAGAAGATCGTCCACTCGAGGAATAGGATATCTGTTTTTGACTATGTGATTTTATTCAGGACTCTATAGTCAATTCATAGACGGTAGGTTCCATTTTTCTTTTTGACTAGAAGAACTGGAGCTCCGTAGGGTGAACTACTAGGCCTGATCAGTTTCCTCTCTAAAAGGTCTTCTATCTGTCTCTGGATTTCTTTCTGCTCAATCTGGTTCACTCTATAAGGTGCCTTGCAGGGAAGGTCAATCTTATGATCCTCAGGTCTGGAGAGCTAGGCAAGCCCCAGGGGGTAGGTCATTAAGAAAACAATCAGAAAACTGAGAAGAAAGGAAGGAATCATGCGAGGTGCCTTGGGAGGTGGTTCATGAGCAGTAATCTCATTCACAAAGATGAGAAACGTCTTCTCCCTTTTCCTCAGTGCTCTCTTAGCCTGGGTGTGTGGCTAAGGACAGGTGCAATCCTGTCTTCCATCATTCCCCTAAGACATAGATGCTGATCATTGAACATGAAATACAAGGAATGCGTGTCGTAATTAATATATGGATTGTACCGGTGTCGCCATGGCATGCCAAGTATTACATCTACGCCTTGCAGTGGTGCAACCAAAAATTTTCTTTTTTTCTCATAAGGTGAAAGTGATATTGTTAAATTCCTTACTTCTTTGGTGTAGTTATATTTCTGGTTTTAAAAAGCAGACTTAACCTTATAACAAGATGGAGTGATTTCAAGATTAAGTGCCTTTACCATCTTTTCAGAAATAAAATCGTGTGTGCTCCCATCATCATGCAAGACTGTGACAGATTCATTCTTAATCTTTCCTTTCATTTTCAACAACATATGTGGTTTGGACTTAGGCCGTGTAGATTTAGACTTAGCACGTGAAGATTTAGGCTTACCTCTTGGGTCTGAGAGATCTTCGTCTTCAGAGTTACCCTCTTGTTGCTCACGCAGATAGTCGTCGTCGTCCTCCTCCTCGATCATGTTGACACTAGCTTTCGATGTATTCTTCTTCTTCTCCTCCGGGCACTCAAATGGCACATGGCCTTCCTTGTTGCATTTGAAACACTGGATTCCATGCTTGGGCTCCTCTTTGTTTGTCTTTGAAAGATTGTCGGTCTTCTTGTTTTCCGATTCGTTGCTTTCTTTGTTTTTGAACTGACCAAAGTTGCGGCGCCATCCATGAGTCTTGTCAAAAGGTTTAGATTAAGAAACGTGCTTTTGAGATTTAAAGGGACGAGACTCCTGGGTAACATGATTCTCCTTCAAAATATTATTCTTCTTCTCACAGTTAATGGGGTTAAAGAGATTGTTGAACTGAGAGAATGCGGATGGAACATGTTCACTTCGGCCCTAATGTGAGGTTTCAAACCCGCTATGAACTTCCTCTTCTGGTCCTTTTCATGCACTTTCTCAATGGCTTTGAGTTGTAGGAGAACTTGCCAAAACTTGTCTACATACATTTGAATAATTTCTTTCTCTAACTGATGCAAGCCATCCCACTGCTGTCTACTCTTGGCCTTGTATTATGGTGGCAAAAAGTTTTTCTTAATTGCCTTCTTGAATTCTTTCCAAGTATGAGGCTTATGATGGCCTGTCTTGGTAGCATTCCACCACAATGCAGCTCCTTCAATAAGATGATTAGCAGCACATTTGACTTTATCTTTTTCAGAGAAGTCTTCCTCGAAAAAGTAGTCATCTAACTGACTGAGCCAAGAGAGAACTAGCTTGGCGTCCTTCTTCCCATCATAATTTTAGAAGGAAAAGGCCTTCCGACTAATCTTCTTTTCCTTTTTAGACTCCTGAGCTCTAAGGGTAGCTTCCACCGTACGCCGGATCTCATCACCCGAATCAGACTCCGCCCCTCTACTCCTCTTTCTCAACTTCCTCTCCAACTTCTTCGTCTTTTCCCTCTCCTCTAAAATCTGAGCTTGAAGAGCTAGCAACTGCTCCTCCTTTTTGAAACCATGCAAGCTTTTAACCATTGGATTTTGCCTTTATCTTTGGAATTTTGCCTTTGCTCTTCATGGAAGCCTCTTGCCCAATTTCTCCATTAATTTTTGAGCTTTTTACCTTCTCTTTGAGTGTGGTTGGCTCTGGTACCACTGTCAGGATCTTTGCCACACAAGAGAATCAAAGTACCACAAGTGCTCGCATAAATCAAGAATTAGTAATCAACTCCATACAAGTAAAATATTCAAACGTATTAAGCATGGATATGAAAATAAACATGAGATAAAACCATAGACTTCAAAACATAACTTAGACGACATCACCATCAACAAAGAGTTGAGTTAAAGCTTTCCCTCATACGTGCTGGCTTCTTCCACGACATGAGTATTTTAATCATGTATTGCCAAAATAGCCCTTGAGCCAATGTAAAGCTTTTGCTAAAAATAGGGCTCTTTACTTTTTACAAAAATGACCAATCCTTCTAGAGGATGTTCACACACATTTAGTGTGTACCAAAAATAATAGTGAAGCTCTAGTTCACACGCAATACACCCGTGCACATCGGTGTACATAAATATTCGAGTACAAACAAATGGCATGCGGCCAACCAAAAATAAAACCCGTGCGACACCTCGTTCGGTGACCCTCGCACGTGCAACACCTCGTTCGGTGACCCTTACACACTCATGCTTGTGCAACACCTCGTTCGATGACCCTCGCACAAGTACGATGCCTTATTCGGCATCCTTGTACTCATCACCTATACTCAACAAGTCAACATGTTAGGTGAGGCAATCAAACACCAATATCAAATCAACAACACTAGCATGCGTACACATGACATCACCCAAGCACAACATACATAGTATAGACGTGTAAAGCATATGCCAATCGCATCTTACAATGTACTATTTATTATGATATCACTCACGATACTAATTGCAAGCATGGCACAATGGTCGGACGTGCGTCCCCAATAGACCATAGAGGGCCAATAATGTAACAGCTTTACAATTAAAAGCTTTAAAGCTTTACAATTAAAAGCTTTTAAGCTCTTATAAGGCTTAAACCAAAGCCTTAGCTACTATAGGCTAAGCATATAAATTCCATAAGGTTTAATGCTCAAGCTTATAAAAGGCTATATTAAAAGCTTGCAAGGTTTCAAGCATAAATTCATGTGAAAGTTTTCACTTTTGGTACAAGAAAGAGAAGAATTTCAAAGAACTTTTCAAGGGTTACTATTTGGAGATTTACTCAAGGAGCAATTGAACTTCACGATTCTCCACATTTTGGGCTTCTTTGACATCTTTTTCTCGAGTTCTACCGAGCTCACAAAACCACTTATGGACTCTTTGACACTTGAAGATTGTTGATTCTCACTTTGCAAAAATTGGTACAACATACAAATTCAAAGCAAGGCTATAAGTATTATTTCGCCCATCTTATTTTCTTGCTTATCATAATTATTATCAAATTTTTATAATTTTACTTTTTCTTCTCCATTCCTCATTATGACAAACCCACAACTACCTTCTATCTTGGAGCAACGTATATCTATTCAAGCTCCATTAAATGAGAAACAAGCTAAGAGAATAAAATTGGAGGATCTAATCTCTAGCAAGAAACAAGCCCAAAAAGAGTTTGTCTAAACTTAAACTAGACATTCAACATATGGAAAGCAAGAACAACAAAAAAGGAAAGAAAATCAATCGTAAAGCTTTTACATTCCAAAATTTAAATGGTAAGGAAGACGCAAAGACTGTGTTATCATGGATTAGACAGCTTGATGATTATTTTTTTGTAAAATAATTTTTCGAAAAGGATAAGATTAAGTATGCTACAAATCATTTGGTTGAAAGTGCATCATTATGGTGAGATGTAATCAAGCAAGGACGCGAAAGGTAAAAAACTTGAAAGGAGTTCCAAAAGCTCATCAAAAAGAATTTCTAGCCACCTTATTACAAAGCTAGAGTGTGTCAACAATAAGACATGCTTCAACAACTTGATAAAGATACTGTGTAAATATATGTGGACAAGTTTTAGCAAATTCTCATCCAACTACAAGCCATTGAGAGAGTGAGATCAAAGGACCAAAAGCGAAAATTTATTGTTGGATTGAAGCCTACTCTTAGAGTGGAGATCAATATATTAGAACCCCATTTTTTATCCATAGCAATCTCTTTGACTTACAATTATTGAGCGAAAGAATAGAGTTCTAAGGGAGAACAAACCATCACAAGATTCATATACTAACGAATTAAAAAAGTTTGTTCCTTTTAATAACGTAGTTAAAATAAGACACGTGTGCAAGTTATGGTTGGATGCAAGCTTTGTAACCTTTTCTTCTCTTCACATGATCTTAAGGTTATAAGATTAGAAAAGGATGAAGTTAGAATAAGACACGAGCAAGTTATTGTTGGATGCAAGCTTTGTATTAAGAAGGGCTTCTTCATTTTGAGGTGTTCAACATAGCCAAGATGAACAAGGTGTTCTCCTTGCAAAAAATGTACAAAGGCCCAAGAGGGGAACTGTCATTGCAGATACGCCCCAGCTTAACATCATGTGAGCACACCAGTTTAAACCTGGTACAAGAAAAGCCCACCATGTTAGCTCTCAAACTCTTCTGTGTATCAGAAGCAGGTTTTGCACAAGCTCCTTTGCTTTGTGAAGTGCCTTCCTTTCACTTTGGCTGCCTGATGTGACCTCCTCCAGCATTGAATCCACATGTTTGCTAATCTCTTCACGAGCTGTTACGGAAGACTCCGAACGGTTTATTTTAAAACCTTTCTTTGAAGGTAGCTTGTGATGCAGAAATCTTCTACAAACAATGTCCAGAGCACCAACTGCACCACTATAGTCATCACTCTTCAATGACATGGCAACATGCCAAAGGAACAAAGTCGACACACCTTCCAAGACCATTGGATCTCCCCTTCTTAGCAGCTTGCTGATCTTGTTCAGAAATTTTATGGAGAAGGACTGTTGATCCACCTTAAAAACTGCAGCAGCGGACTGTGAGCTTTCCCCTGGATCTTGGGAATTTCGTGGGATATCATGTGCATTTTCTGCCATGGGAGAGGGCACTTGATTCTCGTGTTCAAAATCCATGGTTTGGAAGACAGAGTTGGCAAAATTAGCAACCCAGGGTCTCAATGATCTCTTACCAAGACACACCAAATCGTCTAGGCTATAATTCGATGCACCAGCTCTGAATATGTCCATGTTCATAGCTGTTGCTGAAGACGATATGCAGATAAAAAGATCTGGAAGCCATGGTTTTAGAGCAGCCAAGAATGAAATTGCCCGCTTTGAACCAACCACGCAGTCGCTGAAGACGATCAGATCCAGCAGATGATTGGCCAAGTCTGCATGATGAAGGGCTCTTTCTGTGTCATTCCTAAGGCTCAGATATAGCATCTTTGCAGCATGCGTTGCAGAGCTTTTCACACATGATAGGAGGCCTTTCAACTTAACACCTGACTCCTTTTTCTGAGTTTCTAGCTGTTGCCCTTCCCAGGCTCAGCCAGCCCATTATCCACTGCATTAATTTTGTTGTAAGATCTAAACAAGCATCCTGAACAGCATTATCTTTAACCAGGTTCAGAGAGAAGAAATATAGTAGACTTTCAAGTGAAGTGTTTGATAACTTAACCCTGCTGAGAAACGCTTCAGCCTCAGAAAAGCCATTGGAGATTGCACCTGCATGAGAAAGTGTTATCACAGAGTATTATTAGAGCAAGGAGTTATATACATGATAAGACAGCTTCATATGAAGCCCATGAAACGCAAAGTAACTTCTCAAACTATGTCATGACATTGATGGGATTAATACCACATGGAGTGTTGTTGGAGATGTCTGTAAGTGGCTCTCTGCGTCGAAATCGAGAGTTGTGTGAGCGTTTGGCCTCTCTTTTCACATTTATCACTGGGCTGCTTGGTTGCGAGAAGCTCTGCAGGCTTACTGTTTCTCCTACAAAATCGCCATTGCATGGTGAGATTTCTCGGACCTTGATGAAGGAAAACTTTGCATCATGCTCAAAACTTGGAGCCGTGCTACAAGAGAAGCTTAAACGTGAGGCAAATAAATCAAAAATACTGAGAGGCATACAGCATTTTTAGGATACTCACTTGATCCAACATTGATTCCTTGAAGGCAGCCCTTTTAACACCTTTCTCTGCAAGGGCCATATGAATCATTAAAGCTGCATATGCCCTTATCGGAGATGCCTTCAAGAAGTCAGAAACAGGGAACTCTAAGCTGCTATGCATAACAGAATGAACTGTGCCTCTCAAACCAGACACAAGAATAGGAAGGCTTTCATGGGCAAGAACAGCCTGCCTTGTTTCATCCATCTCCAGAAGGTTCTCAACATGCCAAGCAGCACCCACAGCACTTGTGAGATTCTCCGTGGACTGGCATTGTCCTGAATCATCAGTTCCCTTCTTGCCTTTTCCTGCGGTACAGCTTTTCTTCACGGACTTCATCCAAGGAGATTTGCCTGACTTGCTTTCAAATCTGTTTCTCTTTAAAACTTGCCCATTGTTTGAAACCTTCACCGTTTCTTCAGTTCTCACAGCATTTTGAGTGAGAAGTCTGACAAGTACCTGAATAAGGTCATTGAAACCACCCCATGCCAACATCAAAGAGTGCACAGCCCTAGCTTCATTGCAGTTAATAAAGCTGAGTGCATCGATTGTGAAATTTGATACAAGCTGACTACAGTATTCAAATAGCTCAGGCACATCTGTCGGGGTTATGACAGAGGCCAACTGCACAATGGAGGTGCGTGATTTGGAAGTTGCAGCATTGCTCAGCAATAACTTCAAAGTTTCTCTTGTCAAAAGTTCACCCAACACCACCTTCAACTCTTTCTGATTTGCAAGGCTGTGGCAGAGCTGATTCAGGGCAGACAAGATACCTTCTTGCCCTTCAGCATCTAACCCATCTGGAGATCTCAGCAAGGCAACAAAAACCCTAACAAGCTCTAACAGTGAGCTTGGAGAAACCCCTTCAGCTATTGCCCACTCACAAAACCTTGCTCCTGCCTGAGGAGACCTCTTCATTAATGCAATGCAGCGATTGCATGCTTCAGCAAGTGAGACTTTTGAAGGAAAGTAAGATGGAATGAGGAGCCTGGTGAGTCGTCGGACAACTGGTGGTGGCTTGTCAGTTTCAAGTGCAGATAGTAAAACTTCCAGACTTACCACCTGCAGCAGCATAAAGGATGACAGTTCTATAAATACATGCATGCTGCTGGACAAAGATGATTCATGATGTGCAAGCATAGTTGTACACATCTAAGGGGTGAAAAGACACAAATCATGTACCTTGAGGAATGGGATTGCTCGGATGCCTTTGATTGCTAAGAGCATATCTATCACTGCTATCCTCACTGCCAAGTTACAATCTGTGAGGAGAGGTCCCAGTCTTGGGAGTAGCACTTTCAGCAGCTCATGACTGGCAGGATTCTCCAGCAAATAAGTGACCCCTTGCAGGACAGCACACCTTACAGCGGTATTGGACTTGTCTTGAGCTGTTTCATCCACAACCTTGGGGAGGAGCTTCACAGTTGTGCCAGATGAAACCACTTCCCAGAACAACCGAAGAACCCGACAAACACCTTCAACAGCAGTGATTCGAACATCCGGACATGGATCAGCCAATAGCTTCTCCAAAAAAATGAATTGTTTGTCCAGTAAAATGTCGTTCTCCTCCTTAGAAGCATCAGGATCTTCCAGGGGAAACATATCAATCAGCAGAAGCAAAGCATTCCATCGTACGTTTGAGTTGGCAACCTGTCCCATAATCCACGTCTCATTACATACAAAGACAGAAGGACATGCAATGTGTGCCTAATTGATACATTAACAAGAAAAATGCCCAAAGCAACCCAAAAACACACTCAATTGTCTGTTATTTATCTGTGACGTAGCAAAATTAAATCATAAGCAAGGAAAGTTTCAACCTGGAGGGATCGGAAGAGTATGGGTTCTTGAAGCCGGAAAAGCAGAGCTTCTACTGCCTCCTGTGTTCTCTGGGCAGTAAATCCCCCCAAGACCTTACGGACTGAAGATGCCAGTGTTTTGGAGGCGGCATAGAGAGCACCTTCTATCAAACCCTGTACACAGGACTCCTGAATCTCATGCAGGCAAGGGCCTGAAGCTGTCCTCCATGCTCGGTACAGTATTTCCCCATAAGCTTCAAGGATGGACTTTCGCCCGAAAGGGATCTGAGACCTTACCATCACTATAAGCTCCTTTGTGAGCTGTGCATTGATGTTGAAGAGGAAAGAAGCAAAGCGGCGGCCATCCGGCGAGCGCACGTAGGCAGGTGCGAGCACACATCTCATAAGCAGATGCTTCAGATCGTCAATGCTCTCATCGATGAAGTCAAAGAGGGTAAAAGCTTCCCGCATGCTGTACACACGATGGACATTCGCCTTGCGACCAACCTCCAGAGACTTGGAGAGCAGGAAGGGGAGGGACTGCGCGGTCAGGGACTCCCTGCCAGGGAGGTGATCTCTCCACCAAGCTTCGCAAAGTGTGGCTATTGTGTCCTGCAGCTCTAGGTCATCTTCGAAAAAGACAATCTGATCATGCAGGGTTTGTACGGTGGGGAACAGGTCACAGGGCTGGAAAGCCTTGAGGGGATGGGAGAGAGCCAGATGAGCTACCATGGCACATGCCTTGAGGTTTGCCAAGATTAAAGCTCGCCTTCCATCGCTGCTGTTCCCCTGACCTTGGCCTTTCTCTGCAGCTGCAGAAGAAGAGCATGCTCTCTTTCTTCTCTTCCGCTTAGGAGATGGAGTCTTAAAGCTGTCAATGTGCTCAAACAGAGTGTTGTCAAGATTCTGGCAGCTTTGTTTGGCCGCGACTGGTTTCTCGCCACCAGGCAGAGCAGCTCATCCGGCGATGTCTCCAAAGCACAGCAGAAGGTCTCCTCCATCCTGCCAAGAAAACTTACAAGCAGTAGTTTCAAATCCTAACGTCCGTTTCTCTGCCAAGTTCCCATTGCCAAAACACTTTAGCAGGGTTGCTGTTTCTCTGCCAAAAAAAGCTCAAGCGTCCATGGGCAGAAGGGCTGCAGACGCAGACAGATCCAAATCCTTTCTCTTCCAAAAAAGCTCAAGTTTTAATGGACAGATAACCCTGCAGATGCAAACCCAAACCGTGCCAGATGGCTCAAGCTTCTATGGCACCAAACTCTACAATACAAACCCTAATTTCTGTTCGGTCTCGAACGTTTACATGGCCAGAAACGCTGTAGATACAAACCCGAATTTCGCAAGTCCTTGTAAACCGAGCAGATAACCAAGCAGAAAATCGTTTTGTTCAAGTTGAAGGAGAGAGAGGAGGGAACATTTTTGAATACTTCATCATCTAACGGTCATCACGATGCATCCTTGAAACATCAAAATGCATGTCAAAAGTAGAACTTTGTGGTGTTGATTGGTTCTCAATTGCATGTCTCTCCCTCCCATGTCTCTTCTTTCCTTTTCCCTGTAGTAGATAGATCCTTGTGTAGGAGCGAGAGTGCCCACTTGAAGGCGGCTTCATCCCCCGCCTGAGAGCGTTACAATTATGGTTGTACGAACTAGATGCCACTGGCTAGCTTGCAAAAACTTGAGCAGAGACCTTCCCCTTCCCGGTTACAAATCCACACCTCTAGGTTGCACACCCATCGGGTCTACCCCTCCCATGTCCAGCCTCCTTTGGTTGTCCAAAGTGGACACTAGTGGCATCCTTGTCACACAGTAAATGAAGCTTTGATTTTGATTTTAAGTGACTTGACTGGCTATTCCAAACAAAAGGTTGGGCAAACCTATGTGTGTGTAACCGGCCTACACCCTCGAGTAACACAAACAGCAAGACACAAACTCAACACCCACCATGAGGTGAGCATGGAGCATGACTTAATGGGTCAAAATGATCCATTGCCATAGGGGCTAGCAATTGCATTACTTGAGTTTTGAAAAGTACAATGATGACAACAATTAGAAACACATTAAAAGGTAGATCAAATGCTTCCACATAGTAGGAATGGAAGATGGACCATCCACGGTCTACATTTTATGTGTGCAGAAACCCTAATGGGCGATAATAAGCTAATAATGATGAGGATAAGTTGCAAAGATGCTAAGGTGGAGCTCCATTAAAATTTTGCATATGGGGTGGGCATTGAATGGCCTTGAGGCTTAAGAAGGCTCTAATGGGTTTCAAAGCCATTTTAACTTTCAAAATAAACCCACCTTTGAAAATTGGGATTTAAGCTTTGTTGGGTTATGTGTTTCACTTCAAGGTCAAGGTACCTTCTTGTAGGCCTTCAATTTTGAATTCCAAGGTAAGGTTGTGAATTTCAATGTCATTAAGGCTTGCTCCCATCGGTTTTCAAGAATATCAAGACGTAGAAATGGGTGGTCAATTACAAACCTAGAATGAGGTAGATATAATTGGTCATCATCTTACCCTCCTGATCACTAGGTTAAAAAATAAGAGCATATTATCATGGTATAAATATAGATGGGTTGTCGAATATATTATTTTTATGCATATGAAAGTATAAGAATGTGCAATCGGAGTGGCCAATGATGATCCTCCACCCCCACAGAGGGGTTGTAGAAATGGGTGGTCAATTACAAACCTAGAATGAGGTAGATATTATTGGTCATCATATTACCCTCCCAATCACTAGGGAAAAAAAATAAGAGCATATTATCATGGTATAAATATAGATGGGTTGTTGAATATATTATTTTATGCATATTAAAGTATAAGAATGTGCAGTCGGAGTGGCCAATGATGATCCTCCACCCCCATGAGAAGTGTTGTAGCCATCGAGAGTAAGTGGGAGCAAATGGTGGGAGCTTCATCGTGGGTGTAGCCATCAAGGATGCCAACACTAATAAAGTACAAGCCTGAGAGACTAAGGTAGGAGGTGTATTGACTCACACAAAATGGAGAGCCGGACTTATACACACACAATGCTCCAAGACAAGGTGAGAAAGAATGGCAAGCTCAAAGGAGAAAGATGGAGCTCTCTATAAGTACAAATGGGCAAGCAACCCTAAACTATGATTGAGGCTGCTTATATACCTAGCTAACCCTAAGGTGCCCATTCACACTTGGATGGCCATGGGGAAAAACCCAATTGGACGAAAATTCCCATAAGTATATGGCCTTGTTGTATAGTACTACCAAACATCTAATAAACCCCCTTATAGTATAAATGTAGTACAAATGTGAGGTTTACAGAGTTTGCAAATCAACCTCTCAAAGGGAAGAGACCCAAAGCTTTACGGAAAGCCTCAAACTTTTCACATGATAAGGCTTTAGTGAAAAGATCTGCCACATTATCATGTATACTGCAATAGATCAGATTGATCTCTCCTACATGGAGTCTCTCTTTGACATAATGGTAATGCATTTCAGTGTGCTTAGTCGTAGCATGAAAGACATGATTCTTTGCAACTCATTACGCTTACTGTCAATGAGAATAGGAGTAGGGCTGTCTGAAGGGATACAAAGATCCTCCATCAATCTTCTCAACCATACACATTCAGCTCTGTCACAGTGAATGATGCTCTGTATTCAGCTTCACAGGACAATGTTGCCACAGTTGGTTGTTTCTTGCTTAGCCAAGATTTGCACAAATTGGGTGGGTGGAGAGGGCAAGTGGGCACTAGGGAGGGCAAGCAAGTGGGCGCTAGGGAGGGCAAGCAAGTGTGCTTATAGGGGGTGGTAGGCTGAGGGCATGCATGAGTGAGGGTGGTGACAGTGTGTGGGGGTAGGTATAGGCACATGGGGCACATGGGGCAGTGGTTAGCAATGGACGGGGCAGAGCACATGCGGTAAGGATGATGACAGTGCTAGGAGGCTACACACACACACACACACACACACAAAGGTAAGGGGGTGGATAAGGGTGGGGAGTTTTAGTCAGTGAAGCGAGATAGAGAAAGAGGGAGAGAGAGTTAATGAGAGGTAAGGGGTGGTCGGTGGGGTGGGAGAGAGCTGCCCCTTTTTTATAATTTAAAGAAAAGGATAAAAGGGGGGTTCCTTTTTTGTTAAATTAAAAAAATGAAAAGCGAAAAAGGAGAGGGGGTTCTTTATTTTGTTGAATTAAAAAAGAAAAAGAAAATCAATAAGGGAAAAAGAATCTAGAGTTCTCCATCACTTTGGTGATCTTAGAAAAGGAGGGAAAAAAATAGAAAAGGAGATAGAAAGATTTTAGCTCAGAGGGAAAGAGCTAGGGCCCCCAAGCCCTCAAGGGCAGCAAACCTTTGGGGCTTTCGAGCCCTCTACGAGATGAGGAGCTCCGCTCTTTGGGCGGTTGGAAGGGTGAGAAATTTTACAAAGGAAAAAATGTAAAGTTCTAACTTTCTCTATCTCTCGGGCCAATACTTCTTTTTACATGACCAACGGCAACAATGCCCCTTAGAGACTGTACCATGCCCATGGGAAGGATTGCCACCACCTTGAAGGGTCCCTACCATGCATGGACCAATTTCCTCCTATCTTTTCTTAAGTATTTAGAATTGTAAAGCATATAGCTAGGAGGTCACCTTCTTTAAATAATTGTGGTAGATGAAGATGATAGCTGTGCTAGGCTCTATGGAGGCATTACTCCACCGCGATATCCATATAAGCAAGCTACTAAGTTTCTTCTAGTAATTCTAGTTGCATGTGTCTAGTTGTATAGGTTGCTCCAAAAAGCTTGAATCTTTAGGCTTTCCCACTCTAGATGATCCTACATTGAATACAAAAGGTAGCACATATTGTGTTGTCGACTTCTAAGCCACCCCTAACAAGGCTTGTTGGTTTTAATGGTGAGAATTCTCCTTGGCCACTCAAATCAACAACTTGCACAATATTTTATTTGTCCTCTCAACTTGCTCGTTGTTACCTTGCACATTGTATATGCACATGAGAGATGATGGAGGTAACGGGCCAACAAGAGGGTGTCAATTACCTCATTGATGAAGTGCTAAACCTTATCATTGACCAACTCAATGGGGCCAACCAAACCAAGTGAAGATATGTTCATATATAAGAACTTGGCGATTTGTGAGGGTAGTGCTACCCCTTGTAGCCTTGGCTTTTCTCCACTTTGTTGCATACTCTATCACTAAGATGTACTCGCATCTACCTAAATGTGACTTAGGTGTGATGGGGCCCACAAAATTGATGTCCCATGTTTAAGGGGCTCCCAAGGGGGTGATGTGTAGGGGAAGATAATTCTCGCTACTTGGTTTGGACCGTATCCTCTGATAAGCATCACATTCCTTCACATGTTTCTTACAATCCGAGAGAAAGACAATCCCCTCACCATAGACACGACTACATAATCTTTTGGATTGTGATGTGCACAGGTGCTTGTCCACCACACTTGGTCTTGAGGGCATCTTCTAGAATTAAGGGGACCTCACGAAGGTTAACACATTGCCTTATTACTACATCTTTACCCATTTTCTAAAGTTGGCATAGTATAGTCTCCTCCAGCAACCTCCTCTTAGCCCTAGCATCGACATAGGAACATATGACAATGTCCTAGCATCCCTAGTACCAGCTAGGTGTGGCATCTACTATTGCAAACATCATGCTATCAGGGAGGTCACCACATATGCCCTCTTCTACAAATGGCTCTCCACTTGGAATCCTTAATAGGTGGTTTGCTAAGATGTGCTCCTTGCCTAGTCTCACCATGATCTCGAAGTCGAATTCTTGGAGTCGGTCAGAGACTTGTGAGCACATCAAGACTTGGTGATCTATAATCACCACAAATAGTGGTGGGGCCAATTGGCGAGATTGGAGAGCTCAAAGAGGACCATTGGATGGAAAGGTTGGGGAGCTCGGAGCATCGGCAATGATGGTGATGAACTGGTGAGGTTGGGGAGCTCAAAGAGCACCAATGATGATGGCAGTGGGCAGGTGAGGTCAGGGAGCTCATAAAGATGGTAGAGATTAGGATTGAGTAGCCTTCTCCTATCACCCGGGCACTACTCCATTCATCACCTTGGTGAATGCTGAGATAAGAAGATATACCTACTCCTCTGGCAAGATCAGGGAGCTTGGAGATGGTAGAGACAAGGACTGAGTGTGGAGGACCTAGCTAGCCATATATAGGTCACCCACCACTACTCCATTGATCACAGTAAATGTTGAGATAAGAAGATATATCTACTCCTCTGGCGAGCTTATCCCCTAGGCAAAGCATCTGGCAGGCATAAACTCGTACCTAAAACAATTCCTTTGGCTCCGACAAGACAACCCAAATATAAAAATAACACACATCTTTCGGCATGACCTCTAGGGCAAAGCATTTGATGAGACAATCTAGGCAATGCTAAGGAAAAGAAAAACATAGAATGATGATGATCATAAACTCGAAAGATGGCCTCAACCAATACATGTCATGAAAAAATCAGGAGCCCTATGGGTGCTCTAAGGAGGCCTTGCCCCCATGACCAACACTAGTGGGGTGAGGACGTGAGAGGATGACCAATGGAATGACACCTCTCAACCAAGCATTGAAACTTCCTAAGATCATCCTTGGTTGGCTAAAGCCTACTAGGCTAAGAGCTGCAAGCTCTTGCTCATGCTGATTATGAATGGTGGCTAGCTTGACCACATGTTGGTGATGTAATGTCGTTATGCTCGACCTTGTGCTGGTGATGTAATTCCATCAGCTCTATCGCATGATGAGTGCAACAAAGCTCCTTATTGTTCTCTGCAATATGTTCCTGGAGAACTTCTACTACTACTTAATCCTCATGCTAGTGAACGGAACCCATAGCATCATGGCCCATGATGGGTGGGACTTATAGAGCTCAAAGATCTCCTCCCACACAACCATCCACATTGTTTGGCTATCCATTCGGTCCACTATGTTGTAGCTCTTCACTTTTTTCTTGCTATCCAGCCATATTCTCCAATGATTGTACATCAGGCTGCTCACACGAGATGGGGATATACATGTAGTTTCCCAATATGAGAGGTATACTGTGCCCATCTTCAATGTAGTTTCCCATCAGGCTACTCACACGAGATGGATATACATGTAGTTTCCCATCATGAGAGGTATATTGTGCCCATATCAATGTTTTGCTACCCATCATCCATTTTGTTTTGCGACTGCCCATTGGGTCCACTATGCTACAGTTGTTCACCTTCATCTTGGTGCCATGCAGCCATATTCTCTAACAGTTGTATGTTAGGCGGCTCATCTAATGGTTATACATGTAGCTTCCTATCATGAGGTATACTTTTCCCATCTTCACTATTTTTCTATCCATCATCCATGTTGTTTGACTGCTCATTAGGATTAGGCTTGATTAGGTAGATGTGTTGCTAGTAGGAGAGCTTGATCCTTAATTTGTAAAACAAGGAAGAAACACTAAGATTCAAGCTTGTCAGGTTGTTATATCTCCCTCTATAGAGTTGGTCGGGTTGTTACTTTTCTCTCTGAAGAGCTGGACGGGTTGTTTTCTCCCCTACAGCCAATTTCTCTCTTTGTCTAGGGCTGGATGGTAGGTATAGAGGGCTTGACAACAAGTACAGAGGGATGGACAATAGATTGAGAGGGCTGGACAGCATGTATAGAGTGCTGGTGGATAGTGGTCCCTTCTCTCTCTAGGGCTAGGCAACTTGTTATCTCTCTCTATAGGCTGGACAATAGGTGCTTCTCTCTCAACAACAAGGTTGAAGAGAGGTCTGCAGAGATTTCCCAGGTCATGGAGGAATAGTTGAGGCTTGTCAGGTGGTTTATTTATGTGTTGCACTCGCCTTCAGGTTGGCATCTACCATCATGTCGACCCCAGCTAGAGCATACAACCTAGAACCACTTCCACTTGTCCAAACACTAACAAACTTGATGGGAGAAGCCCTCTACCTCTTTTCCACTTGAACACCAAGCTCGAACGCCAAAATGAGTCATCCTCCTCTACTTGTTGAGACTGAAGCCTCTTATGCACCTCCTCCACATCCTTTGCCCTGATGATGGACTCCTGAGCAACATGCTCAGCCATTTACAAGGAATGCCGAGGCTATCGATTGACATTGATTCGGTTGGCCACTATCCACCCACGCACTCAAAAAGGGTGATAGTCTAGATGTGTCGTATGCCTCCAAATAGGTGTTAGAAATGATGTAGCAATTAAGAGAAAACGTGGGAAGCTTAGATGTGATGATAGGGCTTGAGAGAGGTTGGATAAAAAATATGTGATGTGAACGAAGTATATCAAAGAAAGGAAGGGGAGCCAGAGTCAAGGATGGGGAGAGATGTTACACAAGGTGACCCACATCAGTGCGGCGAACAATAGTACTCGGCACACACTGAGGTCACCCATGTAGTGAGGCGCTCTGAGAGGTTGGCATGGTCTTGATGTGGAATAAATCATAGATGACGATGATGGGGAAGACGAAAACTGGAACCAATGATGGGGGTAATGCCATTGCTAATGTGGTCAGGGAGATAAGGGGTGGAGAGGTTGCATGTTCTCCATGGAGATGCATGGTAAAAGGATGGGTGTAGAGGAGGGTGAAGATGATGGGGATGTAGAGGATGTCAAGGGTTAGGTGGCGATGGTGATAGTTAGGGATGGTGGGTTGTAAGCTTGCGTTGAGGTTACAAAAGTCATAAGAAGAAGCTTACTCTTTTTTCCTTACGTTCAGGGTAAGGTGGTGATGGTGATAGTTAGTCGATATGTTTGAGTACCCCATCCCCTTGGAGGGTTCGGAATGGTGGGGAAACGGAAGACATTGACAAAGTATATTGTGGTGTATGGGGATCCTCTTAGTGGCAACATCCGCCATGAAGGTCCTTCATAGTTCCTCAGACGAAGAGGTCATGTTGAGGGTGTCAAAGTAGGGCAGTCCCACTATAGCTAGCTCCTGCATAGAGAGGATAGAACTTAAAGTAAGACTAAGAGGGTGACATGGGAAGGATACTTGAGGAGTGGTGGTGCCGATGGGGTGAGCAATGAAGATACTCCACCACCCTTCTCTCTCTCTCTCTCTCCCCCTCCTCAATACCAATGATGTCATGGAGGAACTAGAAGCAAGTGGTCAAGGTGCCCGAGTGAGTGCTACCATCAAGGCCGTAGGTACTAATAGAGTGTGAGATGAGGAGATTGAGGTCGGTGGTGACTGTGAGGAGGAGTGACACTCTAGGTGGGGAAATTGTGCTAGTATTGTGCTAGTGTTTTTGGTGGTGTGCACTCAGATGGTAGAACAACGTGGAACTAAGGGCAAGGGAGCCCTTGCCCCCCCAGGGCTGCTCAAAAAAGTGGAGGGGAGAGAGAGAGAGAGAGAGAGAAGTGGTCAGAGAAAAATGGGGGGAGAGAGAGGAATAAAGTTTTTTTTGGGGGGGGGGACAAGAGAGAAAGAAAAGAGAAAGCTTCTTGTTTTTAAAAAACAATTGAGAGAGAGAGAGAGAGAGAGAGAGAGAGAGAGAGAGAGAGAGAGAGAGAGAGAGAGAAAGAGAGAGATTTTGAAAAAAGAGAGGTAGAAAGAGAAAGCTTCTTCCTTTCTTTGAGAGAGAGAGAGAGAGAGAGAGAGAGAGAGAGAGAGAGAGAGAGAGAGAGAGAGAGAGAGAGAGATTCTGAAAAAAAAGAGAGGAAGAAATTAAAAGCTTTAGAAAAAAGAGAGGAAGAAAGAGAGATTTTGAAAGAAAGAGGAAGACTTTGAAAAAAGAGAAAGCTTCATCTTGTTTTTTTTTGAAAAACTAGAGAGAGAGAGAGAGAGAGAGGGGGGGGGAAGAAAGAGAAAGATTTTTCTTTTTTTTTTTGAAAAATGAGAGAGAGAGAGATATAGATAGAGAGAGAGAGAGAGAGAGAGAGAGAGAGAGAGAGAGAGAGGGAGAGAGAGGGGGGGGGAGATAAAATTGTGTTTTTTATTTTTTATTTTTTCTTGTCGTTTCTTCTTCTGCAAGGCTGGATGATGACATTGACTTTGTTATGTTGGAGGGTAGTCGTGTGCAACCACACTATGTGAGAAGGCATGATGAGCTCTAACAGTCGACGGGGCGATGTAAGGATGGGCTGGGAGAGAGGGGGGGGGATGGGGCATGTTGAGTAGTAGGTGGGGTGCATCTATGTGCTAGTGGCAAGGGAGAGAGAGAGAGCGAGCAAAGAGATGGGTGGTCATTGGTGTTGGCTAGTAGGGCGAGTGAGGAGAGGTGGACAAGGTGTGAAAGGTGTGGGAGAGGTTGGATAAGGTGCATCAGGGGGAGAGAGAAAGGGGGGCAGTGAGAGATAAGGTGTGAGAGATGTGGGAGAGGTTGGATAAGGTGCATGAGGGGGGGAGAGAGAGGGGGGGTTGTGGTGAGATGTGGGAGAGGTTGGATAAGGTGTGTCGGGTGAGAAGGCCTCATGAATAAGTGACACATCATGAATCAAGAGGGATCTATGGTTGGAAAGAGGCGTCACGATTGGGATT
The DNA here is from genome assembly GCF_041138505.1 of Cibotium barometz. Taxonomy (NCBI): domain Eukaryota; kingdom Viridiplantae; phylum Streptophyta; class Polypodiopsida; order Cyatheales; family Cibotiaceae; genus Cibotium; species Cibotium barometz. The sequence continues at coordinate 5,040,545 of NC_141079.1, forward strand.
TGATCAACACCGTTGGATTTCCAAGTGAAATACGGGTGAACTGCAAGTAAACTTGGGGTGAACTAAGGGTGAACTCGAGGTGAACTAGGGATGAACTAGGGGTGAACTAAGGGTGAGTTCGAGGTGAACTAGGGAGACCTTTTCCGGCAAGAAAGTGAACTAGGGAAACATTTTCTAGCAAGAAGGTGGACTAGGGAACAAAATACCAAGATTTAAATTTAAAAACACTATCCACAACTTGCTGGAAAGTATAGCATAGTGGTTAGATGTTGAAAGCTTGAGTTGCTGGTTCCAAGTTCGAATCCTCTTTTGCATTGAGCTCAAACCCTCGCAAATTTTCTAAGTCCCAAAAATCCCCATGGTATACCCTGAGTTCACCCCTAGTTCACTTGCCCGCCCGTTCGACGATCTAGATTAAGCAAGATCGCGAGACGAACACCTCTTTTCAGCCTTAGATTCCTCTTGATTCATAATGTGTCATTTAGTCCCATGGGGTGGTTGAGGAGGGGTGGGGTGAAAAGGGTATGCTTGTGCGGAGAGAGAGAGAGAGAGAGAGAGAGAGAGAGAGAGAGAGAATCCTCCTGATTCATAATGTGTCATTTAGTCCCATGGGGTGGTGAGGAGGGGTGGGGTGAAAAGGGTACGCTTGTGCGAAGAGAGAGAGAGAGAGAGAGAGAGAGAGAGAGAGGTGAGGAGTGGTCAGAGAAGATGGGGGGACTAGTTAGGTGGATGGGGTGTGCCGAGGGGGGAGAGAGAGAGAGAGAGAGCGGAGGGTTGGAGAGTGGAGAGAGAGAGAGAGAGAGAGAGAGAGAGAGAGAGAGGGAATGGGGGGTGAGGGTAGTGGAGAGGGAGAGAGGGAGTATCACAGGACCTTTTCTCCAAGTACAAGATTTCAACAAATTTTACAAATTACTTTAAATAAGTTAACTACAAGTTAATACATCAACCTTAGAAGAAGAAGAATTAAATAGAAAAATATTTATGAATATAAGACAAAAGCATTGGGTCCAATATGCCCCCCCATATATAAGACCCACGGTCTCACATATGAGTATTTCAATGATTTATTAAGGTATGAAGTAATTTGATACAATCATACATCTTCTCATCAGAGGAGAAAAGAGAAGATAGAAAGAAAAGAGAGCTTCATCCAAGGAACCTGCAATTCTTACAAACCATGTTTAATCTCACTCTCTCTCACTCATAAAATAATTAAACTGTATAAGGAAAACAATAAGAGAACTAATACTCCCTATAGACGTTTGCTTGTCTCAGCGTGTTGTCTTGGCTCCTTATATACAAGTACAGGCTTGCAACTCAGCCATTGTATCTCTCTGGTTTTTCACCATAATATAGTCGAGTTGGTACTTAAAATTACAAGAATCGACTTGGTCTACAACTCATTGCACGGGCCATTTCACTAAATGCAACCGTATGCAAAAACCGACCTACTTTTTGGGGATCTTTATCATAAATATGCTATTTTTATCATAAATTTATTTTCTTTACATTTCTCTAATTGTTTAGCAATATTCATGTACTCTCATCTCTAACTATAATTTTTATTGAATAAATATAATTAAATTCTCAAGAAAGTTCACTCACATAACAGTCCTCCCGGTTAAGAAAGCAATTGTCCTCAGTTGCGTAGCTTGCAAAACCTGGTCTAGAAATTTGATAAAAGAAAAGTCCAACAAACCAGCAGGGTTGTACACATGGTACATTAGATCATACATTACCAATAAAATGTGTTTAGCAAGTCCTACCAAAACCATCAACAACAACAAAGTATGCATGTGTTTTTGTTTTTTTTTTAAGGCCAGAGAAGGATAAGGAAGAATTCGAGGGAGGGGGTCACCAAAGAAGAAGTGAAAAGAAAAAAAATGAGAAAAAATAAAGTAAAAGAATATAAACTCAAAGGGGGGGAGGGGGGTTCTCCTTCTTTTTGAAAAAGTAAGAGGAGAAAAGAAAAAGAGACCTGGGGGTGCTTATGTACGAGGGAAGAATTGAGGGGAGAGCCGAGAGAGAGGATGCAGGAGAGGTGGGGGGTGGGGAGGGATGGATTCTAGAAACAAGACATAAAAGCAAAGAAGGCTACAAATATCGAAATTCCAAAATAAAAGAGTGCCATGCACCACCTCCACTTTGTCTATGCTCTGGCTTGGGCCAATACCGTGACCAATGACAACCATACCCCTTGGAGATTCGCTAGCTACATTGCGCCAATGGGAAGGATTACCACCACCTTGAAAGGTCCCTACCAAACATACACCAATTTTCGAGCTTTTTTAAGATACTTCATATTGTAAACCAAGGCTAAGTCACCTTCTTTGAACTCTGATGAGACGAAGGTGGCAAAGTTTTGCACGACAGCGCTGCTCTACTAGCCATGCAAAAAAAAGTTGGGTCTCTTCTAATACTTTTAGTTGCATATGTTGGCCTCATAGGCTACTCCAAAGTTTAGGTCTTTTGACTTGCCCACCCTGGTTGACTCTACATTAAATCAATTAAAAGGGGGTGTGTCGGGTAGTGGCCTTGTAATAAATAGTGCAGTAAGCCCAAAGTAACCCCAATAAGGCTTGGTGCCATTGGTGAGAGTGCTCCTTGGCCACTTGGAGCAATAGCTTGCACGCTACTTTATTAGTGTTTTCCACTTGACCCTTGGCTTGGGGGTAGACTCTCCACAAGATAGGAAGATTTGATAATGAGAATCAATAGGGTGTCACTTACCTCATTGACAAAGTTCTTACCCCTATCATTGACCAACTTGATGGGGCATCCAAATCGAGTGAATATGTGCTCGTACAACTTGGCTACTACTATAAGAGAGGTGTTGTCTTTTGTGGCCCTTGATTTTGCCCACTTTGTTAGATAATCCATTGCCACTAAGATGTATTCATACCCTCTTGGATGCGGTGTAATGGGGCCTAGAAGATCTATATGTCCCAATGCTCAAAGGGTTCCCATGGAGGTGAAGAGTGAATGGAGAGATGATTTTGTCTAGCACTGGTGCTTTGACACACTTTAGTCTCCCTCACATGATGCTTGCAATTTGAAAAGAGGGAGGGCCACCATAGACTTGACTTCATAATCTTTTTGGTTGTGATGTGCCCCTATCAAGTATCCACACCACCTCATTCCTGAGTGGGAATCTTCCATTATTAGGGGAATCTCATGTGGATTGATACACTACCTTATTATTACATATTTACTTGTTTTGTAAAGCTGGCTTGCTCTATCAAGCTATTATGGTGTGCTCTTTAAAAACAACCTTCTCTTAGCCCTAGCATCTGCAAAGAGAGGGAACATGGATGTACTGAGCAACATGACAATATTTGCATGCTAAGGTGGGTCATCGACTGCAAATAGCATGCTATCAGGGAGGTCATCACATATGCCATCTTTTGAGGTGACCTACCAAGAAAGAGAAGTAGCCACTGCCACACTCATCCAGAGACTTGAGCCTTGTTGAGGAAATACTTCAAGGTGATCTATAATCACCATAAAGTGGTGGCCCAATAAGGAGTGCCTAAATTTCTTGCTTGATGGTGGAGTAGTTGCACGCTACCCTATTGCATGGTGTCCGCTTTCATGGTGTATTGTTGGTCTATCTTTAACGCTACACAGTTGGGCTAGCATGACTACCCAGACTGCATTCTCTTGTTGAGACCTCTTATAATAATATTCAAGCTTCCTCTTACCCTTACCTAGCTCATTCAAGGAGGCCAATCTAGAAGCTACTGTAGGAGCTATCAGGGCCACGGGTGGAGCCGAGGTTGAGGCCTGAGGATAGTTTGCGGATAATGGGAGGCCACAAGGAATTACGCCCTTTTATGAGTCAAGCATTCTCTACTTGAGTAGCCCAATCTTAAAAGTCATGTAAGGTGACTTGTTGAGGGAAATTCTCTCTTGGGTGATAAGGTCATAGTAGTTCCCTAGCTAGAATGTCGCCAAGAACTACTACTTATTATGGAATCCCAATCTAGAAAGTGGTTGGTAGGGGATTGTACCACTAGTCTGCACACTCTCTTCCAAAGTGGTTGGGAACAAGACCAATCAAGCATCATCTCCCACAAGAGTTGCACACCATTAGAAACCAATGTGCATGATCTTCCACATCTTCTATGACCACCCCTTTGCAACTTTACCTACACACAACTGAGCAATGTTGCCAGGGACTCTGGCCTTTGGGGAGGAGCAACTATAGGGGTCGGAAAAGTGGCCAACAAGAGAAGAGTGAGGGAGCGGGGCAAAACCCTATGACTAGTTTGGAGAGGAGAGGCAAGAGAGGTGAGGCTCCACTAGAAGCCCTAGTTTTTGGGGGCATGCACTTACCTAGAGGGGCTCTGGCCCTTGGGCTAGGAAAAGTAGCTAGCCAGGGAAGAGTAAAGGAGCAGAGCAAAACCCTATGACTAGTTTGGAGAGGAGGCAAGAGAGGTGAGGTTCCACAGAAGCTTTGGTTTTTGGGGGCATGCACTTACCCTCACTAGGCACTTAACACTCAGCACTCACAAAAGAAAACAAAAGAAAAGAGACTATCCTTGACCTCTAGGAGTGTCCCATTGTGATCATTAAAAAAGAGAGAGATTATCCTTGACCTGTAGGAGTGTCCCATTATGATCGCCAATTTTTAGGAGTGTCCCATTATGATCTAGGAGCATCCCATTATGATCGCCAATTTCTAGCTTATAGCTATAGGTGACTCCATCAGTCTCTCTGATCACTCATAGCTATCAAGAGAAGGGAGGGAGAGGGAGAGGGAGAGGGGGATGGGGTTCTCTCTAGGAAGTACATATGCCAAGGACTAGTCCCGTTCACCAGCTAGAGGAAGAGGGAGATTGGGTTCTCTCTAGTATACCCGCCAAGGACTAGTAGTCTCATTCACCAACTAGATGTGTAGCCTTATGCTTATCACACTATCCATTGTGCTATACTACCTTGCATTGCATATCCTTCAAGTTTGCCGCACTCTCTCACTCACACCACACTACTCTAACAACTCACACTAACACTAACGAGATACAAGCCAACAACATGTGCATTCTTCATAAGCTTATCCAAATACACATAATATCTTCCTCTATTTCACAGAGGATATGTAACCTACACAATATCCTATTCCTTGTTCTCAAGGGGGAGACATCCCTTTTCACAACACTCTCAAGGGGGATATGTAACCTACACAATATCCTCCCCCTTGTTCTTAAGGGGGAGACATCCCTTTTCACAACACTCTCTATGTGCTGAATTGGTTACAAAGCACTGTGTCGATGGATACCTCAATATCCGTATTATCATTATATTGATTACAAGTAAGATATTCCAATCTAGAGTTTATCAACAGGTATGAGAGATAATGCATCTCCCCTCGTCTTCAGAAAGGGGGTAGGGGAAGATAATGCTCAAGAGAGATATTTGCTCACCTCGGGAAAGGGAGGGAGATGCACAAGCCAGCCCAAGGTGGCCATGCACATTGTGAGTGCACATGATTGTCGGTGGACTTGTCTCACAGTTGTGAAGAAGTATGAGGGTACTAGAGTGACGATGATGGCAAGGGAGCATCAACCACCAGGGGCTCAGAGAGCATGAGAGTTAGTGAGGTTGGAGAGCTCGAAGAGGATGGTGAGGCCAAGGGAGCTTGGCGAAGAGCACTGGCAATGATGGTAGCAGGGAGCTTGGAGAGATGGAGGAGACAAGGACTAAGTGTGGAGGACCTGGCTAGCCATCTATAGGCTAGCATCCAAGGGAAAATCAGTGACACAATCTTCAATCCAAGAGAATGGTAGATCCTCCACAAGCAAGTCTTCTTCCTCTAGAGTCTGTTTGCTTCTTGCTTTGGGAATGACACAGAGAATCGGCCTTTGCTAGCTCCAAGGGCTCTTGCAGAGATGATGGATGGCTTCTATGGTGTTGATTGAACTCTAGCTTACCCAAGATGACTGCTTGCATTGTTACTTGCTTTTGGATCCATTGAAGTGAACTCTAGCTTACCCAAGATGACTGCTTGCATTGTTACTTGCTTTTGGATCCATTGAAGTGGACTCTTTTGGTGTGGCATAGCCAATGTTTGTAAATACTCTACCCAATCCACTAGAAACACCAAAGAGAGCTCATCCACTTCCTCTTCTAGCCATTGATTGAAGGGTAGCTCTGTCTTACTAGGGTTGGGGTCTATCTTTGTAATGTCCACACCATATTACACTTAAACCCTTTCTATAGGACTCCAACTAGTTCCACACAATGGTTCTACATTTTCCCCTTTAGGCCCTAGGGGGTCCAAGTCCTTGTCGTTGGGGGTGGATCATTCCATTCTGTTGGAGTTGAAAAGGGAGCTAGCCCAAGACAAAATCCTCTTCATAGCTTGGTTGACCTTACTGGCCTCATAAGCCTCTTGAAGAAAAAGTTAGCTCTTCATGTTACAGGACCATGGTACATGGAGATTAGATTATTCCACAAATTAAATAATAAAAGAAATAAACCATAATATCATAGCATAAATCAAGAGCATGAAAATCAAAGAACACAAGATTGGGTGAAATCTCCCCCCGACGTGTGAGGTATTTAAATCATATTAATAAATTTAGCCCTTGGAGCCATAAATAGCATAGCTTTTCCAAAATTGGGCTTTTTACAAAATTGAACCTTAGTCTAATGCTTTTAAAGCATCTCATAAAAAATAAACCTTGCCCAACATATGTACAAAGGGCCAAATTATACAAAATTAAATATTTAGCACACATGTGCTTGGCTAGACAATCTCGTCCAATGCCCACCTTGGTTGTCCCGAATTTATGATCTATACTCAACATAGTCCACAATGTTAGATTTCAATTACTTTGGAAACACTCACACAAAAATAATTCTAACAAATGGAAATCATTCACTACCATGCTTCACACATGAATCATGCATCATACATAATTAATTGGATTCACTCCCATGATAAAATATTCTGAAAAATCTCACTCCCATGATAGTCCTCCCATTTGAGAAAACAACCGTCCTCGGTTTTGTAACTATTAGCACAATAAGTGATCAAACACATTAATTGTTCCCACATTGGATTCACTCACAATGTCATTATGTATTTAAGTGGATTCACTCCCACATGTACTCACACACATCACACATTTCTTAAAGTTGATCGGATTCACTCACGATCAAACTCACAAAACCTTTACATGCGTCACATGTGTCTTAGAGTTGATCGGATTCACTCCAATCAAACTCCTACATTGGATTCACTCACAATGTTTTCATACATGTCACATGTATTCACAAAGTATACCACACGTTTCACAAGTGTCACAGCTGGTTGGATTCACTCACAACCAACTAGGGTCACCCTCATCAAGAATTAATTCAAAAGAGTTGATTGGATTCACTCACAATCAAACTCACATATTTCTTACATGCGTCACACATGTCACAGTTAGTTGGATTCACTCAACCAGATTAATCACACTTGGGTCACCCAAAATATTCTTTTCACTTATTGGATCACTCAATAATAAATTAATCACCATAACATTCCCTCTTGTTTGGATTGCAATTGACCTCAGCTGCATATTTAATTAGCAAGTGAAGAGAGTCATATTTAATTAAATATGCAATTGACCTCAGCCGCATATTTAATTAGCAAGTGAAGAGAGTCATAATATAATATCTGTCACAAATAGAATCCCTCTCAACACTGGATTGTGATAAGTTATCCGTCACAAATAGAATCCCTCTCAACACTAGATTGTGAGGATAAGTTATCCGTCCTCACAGATAAATATCACTTAGATTATCCGACGGCGGCGGACATCAAAAGTGTATCTTTCACATACACCAATACGAGTATCTTTCACAGACACTAACACAAGTATCTCTCACAGAAACCTGGTTAATCTTATTTGAAATAGAAAAGAGAATAATTTGAAGAAAGTGTATTAAATGAGGTGTTAAAGTTTAAAGGTTGAATGTGAAATAATAATAAGTTACATATATTCTTCGGTGATCAGTCGAAAAACATATGTGCATCATTGTTAGTTCACTCAAGTCCTGATAGTGAATGGTCTAATATGTATTTTCTTCCACGTATATAAAGTATATATCAATCATTGAATTATCGTGTACTATTATATTACCTATAGTTTTTTTTTAAATTTTTATATTGAACAATACATAAGTATGAGTTTTTAGGCTTACCTCTCTAATGGTAGAAATCATGATTAGGAGTACCCTCTTGTTTAGGTTGGTCGCCTTTGTTTTCGTCTTCAATCACGTTCACGACCGTAACTCGATTCTTTCTCTTTTCTCGGCATTCATATGCATAATATCCTTCTTTGTCGCACTTGTAGCATGTAATCACACGAGGTTTTTGATTCCCATTGTTGGTCCTTTTTTTTGCAGCTTCAGTATTCTTTCCATTCACTTGTGGACCATTGTGCTTCTCTGCTTTTTCTTTGTGTTGAAGCTTCTCAGAATGTGCAGATCGAGAAGACTGAGGAATATGAGAATCTGTCAGTGTAGTATCCCTTAGAAATCCAGTTTTCTTCTCACAGTATGTTGCTAGATAGATGGCATTGCTAAGAGAACAAGGATGAAACATGTTCACTTCTGCTCTAATAATTGGCTTCAGACTTGTTATGAACTTTCTCCTTTGGTCCTTTTCACACACTTTCTCTATAGCTTGAAGTTGCAATAAAGTTTGCCAGAATCTGTCACATAGGCTGATATGTTCTCCTTTTCAAGCTGTCTAAAAATATCCCACCGCTATCTGGCTTTACTCTTATATGACAAAGGTAAGAAATCCTTCTTGATCAGCTTCTAGAAGTCTTTCCATGACTTTGGTTTGTGTTTGCCCTGTCTAATAACATTCCACCAAAGAGCTGCACTGCCTACCAAATGATTAGTAGCATATTTAACCTTATCCTCAGAAAATTTTTCTCTAAAATCATTAAGTTGGCTCAACCATGCGAGTATGATGTGTGCATCCTTTTTGCCATCATAATCCTGAAAAGTAAAAGTCTTTCTACTGATCTTGTGTCCCTTTCGAGACTCTTGAGCTTTGAGAGTAGCTCGCACAGTCCTTTGAATAGGGTCATCGTCAGAATTCAAAGAATCAGATTCAGAATACGCACGCCTTCGCTTCTTTTGCGAGTAAATTTTTGCTCAAAATCTTCCCTTTGCCTCTTCTCACTCAACAACTAAGCTTGCAATGCATTTATTCTCACTCAACAACTGAGCTTGTAGTGCATTTACTTGATCTTGGATAGTGGGTGGTTGTGGATAGATTTCCATTGTAGAAGAAACAAGTAAAATATTATGGAATGAAGTTGATGGCGTCCCATGAAGAATAAGAATAATAATCCATTAATGCTTTGATGTTGACAATTCGGAAAGGAGCTCGTTCAAAACCGCTTCGAAAAATTTTGCTGAGAAATAACGCCCAAAATATTTGTTGGAGTTTCCAAAAGAATATGAAGAACTTTTTAAAAATTTTCTGCAATCTTGAAAATTCTGAATTTTCCCCAATAGTTATCCCCTCCTTCTTTGATATCTTTGAAAGCTTTTGAAAGCTTTAAAAGAGAGAGAGAGAGATATATATATATATATATATATATATATATATATATATATATAAGGCTAAAAGCTTTAAAATATATATATATATATAAGGCTTGTATAAACTTGTGAACGGTTATAAGCTTATAGTATTAAGCTTTGATTAGCTTAGGAAGAGTTTAAAAAAAAAACTTCTTTTGTCACATGGAACGCGCTGCTGTATTAAGAAGGAAATTGAGCCGTTTAAAAAAAAAAGGAAGCAGCTTAGAAGCTTTATTAAGCGTAAAACCCCCACCACTAAACAATGCGTGTGGCGCTTGTTGTATCTCGACCGGCCCCCTTGTTGATGCCACGTCAAGAAATTGTTCATAAAATCAAGTATAAAAATGAAATGAATTTTAGCGCTCATTATCTCAAAAAGAAGAAGGAGAAAAAACTTCAACCCTTCATTATACAATTCCTTCTTTGGCCTCCTCTTTCCTGAGTGTAGGAGAAGGATTCTCAAGCTTTGCTTCCTAACATCAGTAACGAAGGACCTGAAAACCATCACCAATTTATTAAAACCACTTTTGTGAAACTAGGAGCGGTTTCATTAGTGGTTTTGCAAGAAAGGGGTGACATCAATTGCTAGCCTTTGATTCCAATCTCCATCTAATGGCCCACAAAATTCCCATGAACCTTTGATTCTTTGCCCCAAAGGTCTTCCATACTGCTCTTCTTTATCTCTTCACACTTCTCCTCTTTTATCTCTTGGATTTTTTAATAAATCCTCTCTTTGTCCAAAGCCTTTGTACCCTTGATTATGCAGATTGTCCTCTTCCCCTGCTAATATATTGAATTTGTAGAAAAGCCTCTGCTAATATATGTGCTAATATATTGAATTTATAGAAAAGCCTCCAATTCTAATCCTCCTTAGATCCAACTTTCATAAGTAGGTTAGTATTATGCTATGCTTGAGATATCACAACAAGCTTTTAAGGGGAACACTATATATAAAGCTAATGTATACATTTTTTAGTTTTTAAGTTGATGAAAGCCTTCCATATTAAGAGCTAATTGTCCCACTCCAATGGAAAAACTTGCATTAGAAGTTTTTCAAAGAATGGTTGCAACATTAAAATTGTCCTCTTCCAAAATTTTGAACAAGGTCAATCACAATAGATCATGTGGCAAGTTAAGGGATAGTCTACCAAGTTTGTTAGATAAAATAAAGAAACCATATAAAAGCATATACAAGGACAAGGAGAAAAACTTGATTGGGGTAATCAAATAAATAAAGAAGTTTAAAATAATACTATTTATGGTGAAAATAAGCTCCTTCAAAAGATCCTACTTAGGGAGAATCAAGAGGCTCACGGAGCACCAAGGCATATAAAGTAGAGGGGGAATTGCAAGGGCCTTAACAAATTTTTTATCACAAATTGCAAAGTTAAGAATATGGTTCAACAAGCATAAAGAGCCCAATGGCATTGGGATTCACTTTTGTAAATGCACAAATCTCTCCCTTCTTTTGATTTGTTTGAGTTGCATAGTTTCCTTGACCTTTATCATATATATACTTGTAAAATTTTAAAGTTTCATATATCAATAGAAATTTCTATACCCATGAAATTCTTAATTTGCACATGGGACAAATAAAGTGGTCTTTATTGGTCCCATGGAAAATTAAGAACTTCAATTTCCATTGATATATGAAATTGCATCGAAAATTAAGAACTTCAATTTCCATTGATATATGAAATTGCATGGGTATATATATGACATATATATATTTGCACATGGGACAAATAAAAGCCACTTTTAAAGAGAAATATATATATATATATATATATATATATATTATTGGATAAATGTAATCCCAACTCCTTAGTCCAATTTAATGTGTGGTTGTTAGGCTAGTGGTCAGTGGTTGGTGTAAAGCCTACAAATGGTTGGTGCATATGGTTCATGCAACTCATGCAACTAAAAATAGGGTAGAGGAGTCTCTAAATAAGATACAAGTCGTGATCAAGTGATTATGTAAGTTTGGTTCATGCCTAATTATAATTAGTGTCTTCTTGTGTTAATCTCAAAGCAATTTTCTGCATATACCAGTTTTTGTCCCTCATATTCATGATGTTTTGTACAAGCTTTGATTCACCTTGAGTATGTTTTGATCAATCTTCATAATTGAATTATCATATCCAACATTTGGTATCAGAGCATGACTCAATTAGGTTTAGTTTATTAGCAAAAACCCTAATCTATCTCTTAATCACCATAGCCAATTTTTCTCTGTTTGAACCACATGTTGTAGATTGCCTTCATGCTTGCATTTGAGGTGATTATACTCCAATGTTTTGATGTAGATCTCTTTCTTTGCTTCCACGCATGCTCTAAAATGCAGCTCAACGTCGGATTTGGTCGCATCTTCGTGAATTTCTCATCGCCATCCAAACAGGCCGCCGTTTTCTGCTAATCGCATCCATTCGATGTCGTCTCTACGAATTAGCCTAATTCCTTTTAGGTGCTTCAAGGCTATCATGTGAGGATTCAGCATACCAAATCTTGAAGTATTTGGTTCATCGGAGCAACTGTACGCATCGTTTTTCCAGTCGCCTGTTTTCTGCCTTTTTTGCTCCAACAACATGGTGATTATTATTTTGATCTATGTTGATGGTATTATTATTATTTGGGCTGAAATCATCTATATAAGCAAGTTATCAACATCAAGCATCATATTGCATCATTATGAGCTCCAAATTTCTCGACAAATTCAACGGAACTGGGTTTCATACCTGGCAAATCAAGGTGAAGGGCTACCTCATGAAGAAAAATCTGTGGAGTACGGTCAAGCCACTTACTGAAGATGAAGCAGGTATTTCTACTGCAGTTACAAGAGCTACAACGACTGCACTTCAAGCAAAAGATGAGCAAGCACTTGGTATTATCATTACTGCTTTAGAAGATGATTTTATTCATTATATTGATGATGTCGAGTCAGCTATGGAAGCTTGGGAATTACTAGAACGTACTTTTGGTGCAAAGGCAAAGCATTCCAAGATCAGTTTGAAGATGCAACTCTTTGATCTAACCATGGAGAGTAATGAAAATCTAACAGCTGTGATTAACAGGTTGAAGAGCTTAATGACACAATTGGTTTATGTTAAGTCTCCTGTTCTTGAAGAGGATGCTATTGCTATCCTGCTTAAAAGCTTACCTTCAAGCTTTAGGCAAATTGTGATGGTACTTAAAGAGAAGGAGCCAGTCCCTTCCTTGGAAAGTATCATAAATTCTTTGCAAGAAGAAGACAAGAAGATTACAAAGGATGTGATAGATCCTTATGCATATGCTATTACTTCGACATCAGCAAAGAAGAACTGTACTATTTGTGGTCGTACAAATCATCTTACTAAGGATTGTTTCTCCAAATATCCTTGTGAGTATTGTGGAAAGACGAATCATCCATCCTCAAAGTGCTACCAAAAAGATCAAAAGCTAGCAAAGGCACATGTGGTTGAAGAAGTCAACCAATAGGAAGAAACAAATCTTTGTTCTAGTCTTAGTATAAAAGATGTAGATGATGATTATGTTTTTTAAATTATGTCATGTATGTGGTTGAGTCAAGACTTATGTTGTTCCAACTTGACGAGTTGTGGAGGAGAGTACACCACCCTATGTTGTTAAGGGGGGACTCTTACTCATTGTGTCAAGGAGGTATGTTAGACTTGTTCATGTTCTTGTAAGAAGTTGGTCTTAAGGGGGGATTGTTGTATAAATGTAATCCTAACTCCTTAGTCCAATTTAATGTGTGGTTGTTAGGCTAGTGGTCAGTGGTTGGTGTAATACCTACAAATGGTTGGTGCATATGGTTCATGCAACTCATACAACTAAAAATAGGGTAGAGGAGTCTCTAAATAAGATACAAGTCATGATCAAGTGATTATGTAAGTTTGGTTCATGCCTAATTATAATTGGTGTCTTCTTCTGGTTATCTCAAAGCAATTTTTTGCATATACCAATTTTTGTCCCTCATATTCATGATGTTTTGTACAAGCTTTGATCCACCTTGGGTATGTTTTGATCAATCTTCATAATTGAATTATCATATCCAACATATATATATATATATATAAAATTGGCCTTAACTTTCCTCTTTATGAAACTTGATTAACATTAAAGAAACCATGCTTCATGCAAAAAACCCTCATTGAAAACCCAAAGCAAGTGCACACTTGCGACCCCTTCTTATCCTTCTTTGCCTCTTCCGTATTAATATTTGTCTCTGAGCTTGATTGTTCCATCATTCACCCTTACTCATTGAATAACTTTTTTCTTCTTTTCTTTGGCCTTTTTGAACCTTTCGTGCCTTTGACTAGCCAATGTTATCTGTTTAATTTGCAGCAATGTGATGAGCTATGGTGGATCAAATGCAAATCAATATGATTAGCAAGTAATTAGAAAGTGATTAAGGTAAGAGTAGTGCACAATTAATCTAATAGGATAATGTAGGCATGGATACTCAAAAACTAGCAAATTCTCATTAGGTCAATGCCTCAATTTATAGCTTTTAAATCCACAAGGTGCCAAGCTCCTAATCCCACTAATTTCTCCTTGATTTGTGCCACCTCCCCTACATCTAGGGCACCCATTCACTTGCATATTTCAACACCTCCTCTCAAGTGAATAATTCTAGCACACCTGGACCCTATACCAAGTTTCCATGTTACTTGGTAGCCCGCGACCAGTGCCTCAAGTCCCTAACTCCTAGTCCTTGACACTCTCTCTCTATTTGTCCAAGGCTACTATACAAGTGCCCGTAACTTTGACTAGTGCACATACATCTACCACATGGCCTACATCATCGGTGGCTCTCAGAGGTGGTTTTACTCTATTGGGGTAGGTTACATTGGGTTGTGGGATTTCTCTCTCTTTCTCTCTCTTAGAGAAGATATTCTGACTCCTCTATCTTAGGAGTCTTCATGAAGTTTGCCAATGCTGATCCTTCTTCATTTGGTTTGCTGTAGCAGTCTCTAGCCATGTGTCCTGGCTTCCCATAGTTGTGGCAAGTGAAGATCCTTCCTCCTCCCCTGCCTCTTCATCGTCCTCGTCCTCGTTCTCGTGTGAGGCCTCCTTGGGTGTAGAATGCTTTCTCCTCTCCAGTTGTTGGGTCCAATCCTTTCTTCTCTTTGACCTTGTTCTCTTGCTCTAGTAGAGCTCCTTCTATCTCATGCAACTTCAAATCTGGTACATTCTTTAAGGTTGCCACAATGTTCTCATACTCTCCCTTGTCCACACTCTTTAGAAACACAGTGGCTAGTGCCTCGTCATCTTCTACTTTCTTCCCAATGGCTGCAAGTTGTTGTTTGATGCTTTTGTATGGTTAGAGGTTCACTTTCCTTCATGTCAAGTTTGTAGAATTGCATTAGAAAATTTATCTTTGAATTCTTTGCTTCTTGAGTGCCAAATAATTTGTTAAGTTCATCCCATGCATCTTTAGCTTGTTGTATCCCTGCAATGTGGTGAATGATTTCATCATTTAAGCTAAGTGCAATGAGTCCTAATGCTTTCTCATTTCTGATCTTTCTAATGCTTCCTCTCTTCTCCCCAGTCTCCGTTGGACATTCCTCTCTTCCCTCAACTAGTCCCCATAGATTCTTCCTCATGAGCAAATACATGGCCTTTGTTTGTTATGTATGGAATTACTCCCCATTGAATTTAGCTACTTCTTGTGCAATTCTCATGATGATGTGAAGGGGGTCTTACCTCTTGATCCAATTCAAGATTCAAGGGTAGTTTCTACCCTTTTACAACTCCAATTTGGTGTTTAATGATGATTACAACAAGTTTACAAGCATGAATACACTAAAACTTGCATAAAGCCAAGGATAGTTGGTTTTGTACTGGATGGTTGGGATATCAAACCAACTTCAAATTGCAATCTAAAGTGATAGAGATTTGTATTAGATACCCAATGGTAAGTTTGAACCATCAATTGTACCAAAATAGAGTGATTAGTGCTAATTAATCACTAATTAGTGAGATTATTCCTTGTTTTGTGTGCAAAAAATAGACTATACGGGGAGGCTAGATCTGGTGCTTTAGAGTTCAAATGAGCTCAAATCCCTTTAAGGGCATCAATATCAGTTAGTATAGTAGAAGATCAAGCCCAAAAACGTAAGATTTGACCAACTATTGAATGCTTAATCTCTGTTTTACCAAAGTCACTTGCAGATTTGATCCAGAGCTTTATGTAGCTTCTCCTTGACAAATTTCAAGATTATGAGGCCACCAGCGTGTTCAGCACACCCAAGAATCCATTGGGCTAGCTCCAATGCTTCCAATTCCAAGGCTTGATGAGACAAATTTACAGTTTTTCTCAAGAAAAAAAGTCGCCAGCAAATTCGCAAAAAATGGGAGCATGCGTCAGCAGTTTGAAGAGTTGTTAGGGTAGGCCGATGTGTGGGGATACTATCTAAGTGTGGCTAAGAGATTTTTAGCTAATGTGAGGACTGGAGGGAGATCAAGCCCCTCCACTAGCTGAGGGCGCAGAAGATTACTTGAAAATAACTAAAAATAAGGATTAACTCGATTAGCAAGGTGATTAGGCTTAAAAATTAGTTGAATCCTAAGCTAAGCTCTCATACCATGTTGAATTTGCAGCAATGTGATAAGCTATATAGGATCAATTACAAGAATAAATATGATTAGCAAAAAGTGATTAAGGTAAGATTAGTGCACAATCAATCTAATAGTATAATGTAGGCATGGATACTCAAAAACCAGCAAATTCTTATTAGGTCAATGTCTCAATTTATAGCTTTTACATCCACAAGGTGCCAAGCACCTAATCCCACTGATTTCTCCTTGAAAGTAATATATATATATATTACATATTAACCATGAACAACTTTGGGACAAGGAGAGGAGACAAAAAAGAAATCTTGGGTTTTTTGGCATGAGGAGGGGATGACTGAGTTCCTTGCGACGAACTCTAGTTAGGGTTTTGACCCCTCTCAGATATTTTTGCTGGAGTCTCCTTCTTTACTTGCTCACTCTCCCATTAGCTTCCTACAGAACCAGACATGGGGGAGGCCGTCAGGCGCTCCCCTTGCAATAATGCCTATAATCGACGCTCGAGTGGTAGTTTTGCAGATTCGCCTCACTTGCCACACCCTGTCATCATACGCTCGACATCAATGCCACCGCTCCCAAGTGCGATGGACAAGCAGGGGCAGGCATGGCATGTGGCGGAAGAGCCCCCTTCTCCCACTATGCAACAGAACCCTATCTATCAAATGGAAGCCTTTCTTGAGGAAGCTCATCTCAACATACAATCTTCTCTAACCTCGAGGCTATCCCCTCCCATCATCATTCATGCAGGGAGCCAAGCAAATAAGGGAGATGGAAGCATCCTACCCCAAGACTCCATACCGAGAGAATCATTCACATCACTCCTCACATCGAATAAAGGAGCACCTCTCATCCTAGAGATGCAACCAGGCGGAGCCCTTGACCCCCCCAACAAGAAGCCCATGTCATCTATGGAGAGCAATTATATGGAAGAGAAGGAGGTCGGTCAACTTCTCACGGTGCTCCATAAGGAGCTAGCCCTTGCATAGGGCTGCAATCTGGGCCTGATGGTCAAGAAGGAGATGACGTTAACGTGCTGAGCAGGAAGGCAATCAAAGTGCAAAAGGTAAACCATCTCTCTTTTTGCCCATGGATTTGGTGCATGATTGGCTCATGGTTTACCAGTCACATGCCCTCATAGGTTTATGTCATGGCCCTCGTCTCTCGGGCGGATGTCCTTAGAGGGTGGGTTAGGGAAAATTGGATACCAAGGGATGTAGAAGTTGAGCATATCCAGTTCTTACCAACAATTACTATTGATTCTTATTCAAAGAAGCTGAGATTACCCTCAATATCCTAGGAGCAAGACAGTGGATGATTAGAAACAATCCTCTGTCACTGTTTCGATGGCACCTTGAACTTTTCACCAAATGGTCCTAAACCTTCAAGATTCCCAGTGTGGGTAGAGCTCCGAGACTTTCCCCTTCACCTACGTCCTCTGTTAAAATACATTGTGGAAAGGTTAGGGAAACTCCTTGGTGAAAGACCGAATTTTGATATGAATCCTAGGTGGCACCCACAAGCTCTTGTTGAAGGAGATTTGAGCACAAAACTGCATGATGAAATTACAATCAACTTTGAACTCAATAGTAGCATTGTCCAGCCTATACTATTTAAAGATTTGCTCAATGTATGCTTTCATTGCAACAAGCTAGGGTGTTTCATAAGAAATTTCCCTCTCAAGAATCCCCCTCTAGCCCAAGATAATAAGAAACCCCAATCAGATGAGTCTATCCCCTCATATCAAGATGGGTTTCAAACTGTTTAAAAAAAAGGGTAAAAGTCCTAGACCCCCATTTAATAGGCTCTTAGCTCGCATGAGGAATCACAATAGGTTTACTCCGCTCCTTGTTGATGTTGCTGATCCTACACCTCCAACCATCTGATGAGGATGAGGTGGTTCAGGACACTCATCCATTTTGCCAAGAGATTTGAAAAAGAAATCGGCCAAATGAATTTCAGTGATGATTC
Source organism: Cibotium barometz (assembly GCF_041138505.1). NCBI lineage: Eukaryota > Viridiplantae > Streptophyta > Polypodiopsida > Cyatheales > Cibotiaceae > Cibotium > Cibotium barometz. The sequence goes on from NC_141079.1 coordinate 5,058,680, forward strand.
CCTTAGAAATGCTCTGACTTTTGAAGAAGAGAAGCTTCCAAGCCTTGCTAACAAAAGGACATAGTTGGGGCTAGAACATATGATTCCCCAATACCTATTTAGGAAGATTCTCGGCACACGACAGGCTAACAAAATCCCCCCCTCAACTCAGAATTACCTCATCAAGAATTTTCCTCCTCCAAAAGGAGAATCTCCAAAGTAGGTCTGAGTGTAGGTTGCTGAAGAGAAAAAGGCGATAGTGAGAGGAAGCCACATTTCAAGAACCCAAAGAAAATAATGTTTAAATCTATTCTCTCCTTCAATATTAAGGGGATTACGGACCCCCTCAAAGCATCCAAGATAAAAAATTGGCTCTTTAGAGAGAAAATACATGTAAATTGCGTTGGTCTCCAAGAAGTAAAAGCTTCTAGCCTGCTTCTTAAGACCAATCTTGAGAAAATATCTCAGGATTTAATCTGGTTCTATTCTGACATAGCCCTAGTAGTGGAGGCACGGCTTTGGGAATCCACAAGAAGTGGTAGAGTTGCATCAAGGGTTTCCCGGTTGACCCGTCTAATAGATGGGTGGCTGTGAAAATGGTCATAGACATCGAGTGGTACATGGTCTCATGCTAGCACTAGGCCTGCTTTGTGGCAATCTCTTCTCCAATTGCATTTGCCTATTATTCCGGTAGGAGACTTCAATATGAGTGAAAACAAACATGGCATGTTGCTTGGATTGGGGATTACTTGGATTGCTCCCTCTTCTCTATCCAAGAATGTAATAGGTGGAAGAATCTACCGGCTTTGATCCTATACTTCAGCAAAATTCCCACTAAGCCTAAGGGTAGCCCTTTGGTCAAAAGACTCTGGGCATCCTAGAACACAGTTAAAATGAACTTAAAGCTTAATGAAAATATCAGGTTGACAGGAGGCATCTATCCTCAGTATTCAATTTGGATTTCAATTGTATGTCAGGACTACGTCCTTTGCAAATGTATAAGACGGCTCAAGAACTCTCTAAAAAGGGCATCTCAGTTTGGGCTAACATATGGAACTTCATTGAGCAGAATTGGATGTCTGGAGAGTTGTTAAAACAACAGTTGCGCTGATCTTGCAGAGGATAACACTCTGGCACAATCACAATGCTCAATACATTCAGTCCAAAGGAGTGCTTTTGCCTAGGACATTTGTATGGAATAATCAAAACTCCCTGCTACCTATTCCAAGGCTCAGAAATTGTGACCCACAGTTATACTCTAAACTTAACAAAAGATGGAACATCAGCTGGAAAACATGAACATGCATCAATGGAATTATAGGTTCATGAACATATGGTCTAAACATGTCCCTCCTAAAATGTCATGTCTTATGTGGCTTGTATTGCACCATGCATTATGGACCAATGATAGAGCAACTCTATTCGAGATAGGCTGTGGGCTATGTCACAGCTGCAACAAAGAGAGAGAAACTATTTCCCATCTGTTTAAGCACTGTCAAAAAATCCAACCAGCGCTTTCATTTTTGAAAAAATGTATTGCTCCCACTCACCCTCAAGAGCTCACTTGGAAGGAGGTGTTACTGGGGGAAGCAAATGGCTGTTCATCTAAATTGTAGAATGTGGTCAGATCAACATTTCTTTGGATTGCCTAGCTTTATAGAAATTCAATGCTTTTTCAAAGTAAACCGATTGATGTGGTATGGGGATTGAAAAATTGCTTGATGATGCAGATTCGGAGTGCTCTAAAGGACACCACTGAACTACTGTTGGTGTTGAGATTAAAGAACTAAATGAACTTCTGGTTGATAAAATGGACGATGTGGATGAAGACACTTTTGAGGTCATCAGAGAAACAGAAGATGAGCTGGTGCTTAAAAAGAGGAAAGTCGTGGTTGCAGCAGTGACCCGCGATGAAGAATTGTCCCGTTACATTTTGGACCTCATCGAGGTGCAGGCGGCGCTCTGAATCTAGAATTAGTGCCGAGTTAAGCTTCTCAAAGCAAAAAAGCTTGGTTTTGTAATAAGTATAGTCATATTGTAAGATCAGACATTTCTCTAATATAAATTCAAGTTTCGTTCAAAAAAGAAAAAAGAAATCTTGGAACGTGGAGCAATCAGCTGGTTAATTACATTGAGTCCCCAAAAAAAAAATTCAAACGCTTCATTGTTGGAGCTGCTTCGTCTCCCTTTTACGTAACGAGTTGAGGTACTTTTTAAGCACTTGGCTAACATAAGAACATTTTCTATTGTTGGAAGCACACTCAGTCACGTGGAACGCAACTTTCTTTTTCAATTTTTTTCTTGGGAGTAAATGTATATATTTTTTCTACATTGAAAGCGTTATTGTGCCTAAAAAATCATAATTTTGAAAATAATAAAAGGTCCCGCCGGGATTCGAACCCAGGTCGTTGGATTCAAAGTCCAAAGTGCTAACCACTACACCACGGAACCGGACGGCACGCACAAAGAATGAAACTTTTAATCTTGTTTCTTTTCCCAGACAGTCGTGTTGTTAAACGTCGATTACCACAGGACGCCCTGCCCCTGATCAACATCTAAGTAAGCTTCATAAATGAACACTAAATGTGATCGAGCTTTAGGACTTGCCGCCTTCTTTATAATAATAATTAGTATACAACATATGTATTAAATATTATTACAATTTATAATAATAATTATTATACAACATGTATTGCTAACAATCTACATCGAATCCATGTCTTTTTCATATCTTTTGCTATCACATAAATTGTGATAAAAATTTTTAATGGTTGCTAAATATTTGAAGTAATTTTCTAGGCAGATTAAGGACGGAAGTGAGTTAGAAAGCTTACATTAAATTAGTATTATGCCCATTATCAAAAATCCGATTTTGATACAATTCTTTTTTTAAATCGAGAGGGTGCATCGTGTGTGCTGCCGTCCGTCATGTATCCCTTAGGTATCGAACCCGGGTCCTCATCGTGGAACTCGATGGTTCTACCAGTTGAGTTACACACCCCTTAAGTCTTAAAAAGTGTTCTTTTATTGGAGCATGAATGAGAGGGTTTTGGAACCCACCTCCTTTGTGGCCCCTTTTACCCTACCATCTCTGAGTTGCAACTTCTTAGCTCTAAATCCCATCGACTTATCTATGTATCCTACTAATAAATCCTTCATGCCCATATTATTGTAGTACTCAGAGTTCTTGATAGTACTTCTACTTTTGGGCAAGGCCTTCCCTATTCAATGGGGTGGAAGATATTGCCCTAGAAAAAGTTTATGAGAAGACGTCATGAAGAGGTTTTTGGGGTCGCCTCCCACCTCCAAGATAGAAAGCTCTATCCTACATGGCATTTGTTATCATGCCCCAACTTCTTCATCAACTTGATTGGATGTGGGCTTGCACGCTTGAATTTACTTAAAAAAATATGGTAAAATAGCAAATAAGGCAATGCTATTTGTCATAATTCTACGAGGTCTGCATCCTATTTTGCTAGTAGCACTCTTGAATGCACCCTCCCATGAGGCCAAGACTCATGTATGGGAAAGCCTCAACCCTCGAGTGTCCCATTTAATAGTAGAAACTAAGAAAAAATGGCTAAAGGAGAACACGTAAGAGAACATATGTTTTCTCTAGCTTGGACACACGTCAGCATTTGTAAATATGAGGCCATGTGTATAAAACATTTTCAATAATGAGAAAGGGCATAATCCCATTCTCACAATTGAGTCTACGTTCCCTTGAGCTCTTGTGGTGACCATGCTTGCTTGCTTCTTTGATTCTTACATGCTTGTGGATTATGGTGTGTGCTTAGAGTGATCATTATTTGCTTTGCTTCGTCTCCCTTTCCTTCTCATTCTCCATCTCCATCTTTGCATGCACATAGGCATAGAGGTTGAGATTGAGATTTCCATAGATCTTTCTGTCTTTAGTCCACACCCATTTGCATTAGCTCTATTGGAGTGACACCATTGGACCCTAGCTTCTTCACAAGGTAGGGTTATCTACTCTTGGATGACTAAGGTGAAAATAGGTAAAGACCCTTGGATTCCTTCCTTTCTTACCCTTATGCAAGGCTCAAGTTTTCACTATTTGGTGAACATTGTCATTCACAAATAATTTGTTACCAACCATTATCACTCTTTATGTAAAAATTATGATGGAAATTAAAGGTATTGTGTAATATTTATAATGTAATTGTATGAGGCTTTAAAAAAAAAGAAAATTACACTAATCAAGAGATATCAAGCTCTAAGTACAACTTTAAATAAATAGCTCCAAATGAGCATTTTTAATGACTTGCTCTTTTTACATGCCATTGCACATCTCATGTGACCTCATTCAAACCATGTGCCTCATAATGATAGCTTCACCTTCACCCATTTACATTAACCAATAACCTTTGATAATCATCCTTTGAACAACACCATGTGCCTCATAATGATAGCTTCACCTTCACCCATTTACATTAACCAATAACCTTTGATAATCATCCTTTGAACAACACCATAGAAATTAGCATTGCATCAAAGCTCATTTTTAAAACTCCCCCTCAATGACAAATTTGAGGAGGTTCCAAAAACAAAAGATAGCCACATGCATAATGGCCTATATACACATGGTCTTCCATGCTCAATTGCAGGTTTCTTGGACAAAATTTACCTAAGACCTTAAGAATCCCCCCTAAGACCTTAAGTGTGTAGGTCTTTCATGCTCAACCAGGGTTTCTTGAACAAATTTTACCCAAGAACTTAAGAACTCCCCCTTGCTACCACATTGTAACTTCCAACCTTGAGGTTGGTCTTCACACCAAATGTACTTTGTTAGCCTAGATGCCTTGTGCTTGTAAGAGGAAGGTAGGGAATTTGAGGTTGATGAACAATGTGTTGGTGACAATTTTAATGAAGATCCCAATTCTGATGCCAATGTGGAAGCAAATGATCCCCAAGTTGATGGTGTCCATGCTAATAGAGCTATAATAGATTTGACAATGTGAAAGTACTCTCTAGAGTTCTTAAGGTTCCTTTTTCACAACAATAGTCTTCAGAATGTGAACACCTGCAGGCTTTTTACACCAACATATGAAAGCCCTTTAGATCTTCACAGTTTCTCACCTATAAAAAAGAAAAAATAAAGTGGGTTTACACATTGCCTACCTTGGGGTTTTTAAGGGAAAAATGCAAAAACATCATGAAGAATGGAGGAGATCTCCCTCGCCCAAGCTCATGAATGGGGAGTTGCCCCTGTCCATCTCCTTACTGACTCTAACTTTTAGGTTGTGATGTGTAGTAACACCTTGATTGTTATTACATAAGAAGTGTTATTATCACAACACAAATTTTTAGATTATGAAATACATCTTGAAATAAGGTCATGTGCTTAGTAGCACCATTATCAATGCACTAAGCAATTTGAGCTTTATCCAAAGCTACAATATCACAAGAAGCATCAAAACCTATAAACATAAGGGATTTGATATCTCATAGACCAAAATACATCACAATCGTCATTTGAAGCAATCTCTTAGAACATATCATTAGTGATTTCATCAATAGAGAGACAGCCCAAATAAAAAACCCAATTCGATTCCTCATAAGCAAAACTAATTCTTCTTAGTAGAAGAAGCCTTTACTACATTTCCACTTTCTTTGTTCTTTTTCTTAGCAATTCTCTTCTTTCATTCACTGGGAAAGTGTCTATACTTATGGAAGCTATTTCAAGTGATCGTGGGTTTGAAAGTTGAACCTCATAGTTTAAAGTTTAAATGGTTTAAAGTTGGTCAGCATGAGCAAACACATCAACGCTTTCAACATTTGACTCATGGCAATTTAAAAATTTGGTGGTTTGGGTGGTTTGGAGTATCTGCTCATACATAGTTTTTTATAGAAACAATTGTACCACAGTTTTGACTATAATTAATGAGTTCAATATCGAACCCAATAGATTTAAATTTAGAAGCTTCAATCGATCAATGGTTTAGAGTTTGGTCAAGATTTTTATAGATATATTTGGATATGTACATGTGTGTGTCTGTATATACATACATACATATATATACACATATACACACATATACGTACATGCATGCACACACACACACACACACACACACACACACAAAAGATAAACATCGATTATCTTTTACATATGTTTAATCGTGAAGCAACTCTGATAAAAAGGAAACATTTAACTGTGATGAGATAGACAATTAGTTAACCTCAAATCCCAACACCTTGATGACTGAATACACAAAGCACCTCTAGGGTACATCTTACTCTGGGGACATTAATTTAGCCCTTATCTCATTTTCTTGCATTGAGATAGATCTATCTTCTTGGGTTCACCTTTACACCTGCATAATATATCCGTGAAAGAAGGTGAATATCTTGTAATCTTCATCAACATGATCTCATCACAGTCCTGATGTACCTTGGCCAGTCAACACTGCCATTAGGATTAGACCATGTGACAGTATCCCTCTTGATCATGTAAATCTTCCAAATATTCCAACAATGATAAACTATACCAAAATTTTTTTTATAAATGTTGCAAATAGTTCAACAATGACAGCATCCCTCGTGATCATATAAATCTTCCAAATAGTCCAACATTAATAGCATCTATCTTGATCATGTAAATCTTCCAAATAGTCCAACAATGATAGCCTATACCAAAAATTTGCTTACAAATGCTACAAGAGGTTAAACAACATATCATTGTTAGTCTTGAGTATAATACAATACCCAACAGTTAGTGACACACTTGTGTTTGACCTATGTCTTTAACCTCCTCAAACTCTAGAACTTGGCTAGTATTTTTCTGGAAGACTTGTCATGGCTTGCCCAAACCCTCGTCAAAACACATCCAACAAGAAGATTACGTGGTGAACTGTAACTGTCGTGGGAATCTTTCCGATGGCCGAGCTTGGAGACCTCAAGGGCCGAGCTTGTAACCCTTGAGGTCTCCAAGCTCCACCACTCCTTAAGTAGCAATTTCGGCATAGACTCCCGCGTGCGTTGTCACACCGCCGTGTTGCACTACATGCACTCGTCCCTCCTCTCACCTCACTTCACTCACTAGCATGGATTAGAGAGATATTAGCAAGAGGATTAGTAAGAGCAAGACTCTATTGCACAATGGGAGAGTTCTTTGTATTATGAGAGATTTTTACTTATATACATGGCCATAAGTATTCACACTCACTTAAACTATGGCTAGCCAAGCACTTTAGGCTCATAAGAGGACTAATGCTATTACAATGCTACTCTCATAATATATCCATGAAGTACATCACTTGGGACTTCATCTAACTTGCTACCACACACTCTTGAAGTAGAAAGCACCATACATCTGGTGGACCATTACGTGCACCCATCCAAGCTATAGATCCTTGAGAAGCAATTCCACCGCGTCTCCCCCCGAGCGTTGTCACACTGCCACATTGCACTACGGGTCCTCGTCCCTTCTCTGACCTCACTTCACTCACACACACTCACTAGCATGCATTAGGGAGAGAGATTAGCAAGAGGATTAGCAAGAACAAGACTCAATTGCACGACGGGAGAGTATGTTGTATTATGAGAGAAATTCACTTATATACATGGCCATAAGTGTTCACACTCACTTAAACTGTGGCCGCTCGAGCACTTTAGGAGACCTAATGATATACAATGATTACTCTCATAATATATCCATGAAGTACATCACTTAGGACTTCATCCTAACTTGCTACCACACACTCTTGAAGTGGGAATCGCCATAAATACTCCGTCACACCATTATGGGCGCCCGTCTAAGTTGTAGCTTTGGACACTATTGCTTCATATCTTGAATGTATGACCCTTTGGTGTATCTATCGTGACTCCTTGATATAAGATAATGGCGGTAGCTCTTGTTAATCCTAGAATTGGATTAACAATGCAATCACTAAATAAGAACCCCACCCCAGTTAGAATGCTCGCTAATCTGTAACCATCTCATTTACTAAGTAGCCTTTCTTATTCCTTCCGGAGGAACAAGAACCATTGAACATCACTCAATCAACATCAAAAGCCATCAACCAAGCTTGTCGATTCTCCCCACACAAAGGTCTTGATTAGTGGTTTTCCATGAAAAAGATGTGGATTTGATGGTGGTGATTTGCGTGAGATTTGGTGTAGAATAGCTCTCTTTTTTGTTTTTGAAAAGAATGCTTTTTACTTAATTTTTAGATTAATTTGTTGTTTTTGTGGTTTTTCATGTTCTTAAGGCTTGCACATAGTTGTATTAGGCTTAGTTTGCATCCATTGCATCAAACAATGCAAGAGTGCAATTCTTAGTGAATGTTAGCTCTCTTTAGTTCAAACATAGATCTAAGATCATTAATTTGAGTTTAATTTTGTGTTTTTTGTTGAAATTATTTGGATTAGAGTGTTAGCAAAGCACTAGGAGTAGCTTAATCTTTAAAAAAAATCTTAAAACCATCATAAAACTCTTGAATTTGACTAATTTCTCTTAATGGACTAGTTCTGGTCATTAAGGGTGATTAATCTTGTTCAAGAGACCAAAAATTTTAAAAATGTGTTGATTGGGGTCTAAATTGATCATATGAGTAGTCGAAATTGAGGTTTTTGAGTGTTTTGAGAGCATCTAGATACATTAAAACACCTAATCACATCAATTTTTTGATCAATTGGAGAAATTTGACTGTCTTTGGTTAATTTTGCCTTAAAGAGGAGACTATAACTAAGAGTCTAATTAATCCCCTAATTTAGATTAATTTACACAATTGTTGATGCACAAAGATTAGTTTTCCTTGCTCTATCCAATGATGTGCTCAATTGTGTGAATTAATTAGGGATTAATGGTTAATTAGAGTCCTTAATTAGTATAAACGAGGAAAAGATTAGTGAAAGGATTAATCTTGGATTGATCCTTAATCACTTTTTTACATAACTCATTAAGGCTAATGAGCATTCAATGAGTAGATGCTCATGACTTGTCAATTTGTCCATATTTATGAAGGTGTAAGTGGTGTCATTAAAAGGTTGACTTTTTTGATTTCCACTTACCTTTTTGGGAAAATGCCCATATCCCTTTTATTTTAAATTCAAAAAATATTCCCCCTCCCCAAAAAGGGAATTCATATTTCCCACACTAGACTTTAAAAAAATATATAAATATAAAATTCGACCGTGAACGAAAAAATTTCGCCCATTGAACGGAAATCCGACCGTGAACGAAAAAAGTCTATCCGTAAAACGGAAATCCGGCTGTGAATGGAGAAAAGTCCATTTGTGATGAACGGAAAAAAGTCCGTCCGTGAAAGTACAGGCGTTGAAAAAAAGTCCATCCGTGAAATGGAAATCCGGCCGTGAATGGAAAAAAGTCCGTCCGTGAAATTCAGCTGTAAACAGAAAAAGTCCATTCGTGAAACAGAAATCCGGTCGTGACCAGAAAAAAGTCCATTCGTTGAAGTGCAGGCGACGAAAAAAATTTCGTCCGTGAACAAAAATTTCAGGCGTGAGAAATTCCGTTGTGAAAGTGCAAGCTGTGAAACGGTCCACCATGAAAAGGTCCGGCCGTGAAAGTGCAGGCCGTGAAAAGGTCCGCCGACCGCCGTGAGTGCAGGCCGTGAAAAAAAAAACACCTCTGTTTGGAGGCCCGTATCTACTAAACCGTATATCAATGAAGGTGCTCTAGGGCTCATCGACAAGCTGACATCGAGCTCTTCGACTTTGGACAGGTTGTCCGAAGTCAAAATCGACCATTTTGGCCTCCGACTAGTAGCCTCAAAATTCGACCAGAAATCGAGGTAAAAAACAGCCCAAAAACCACAAAAAATCACAAAAAACACACGAAAACGACGATGAGCCATATTCGGGCTACTTTTTAATGGTCTAAACGACAAAATCACGGACGACTCAGGAAAACAAAGTTGTAGTACTCCAAAAATACTACAACTCCCTCATACAGAGTTTTTCAAAATTCTTTTTAGAATACCCTCAAAAATGTGCTGTGAAATAGGGAAAAAATTCTTGAAAAAATTTTCCATCTTGAGACAGTGATGGAAAATAGGTTTTAGGACCTCCTCTTCCATTTGGGAAGTTCCTAACATATGCTTTTTCTAGAAAAATATCTCTAAGGTCATTCACGTGCGTATAACGTCAGCTGATTGGGGGACGAACGGACACCCGTTTGACTTAACGAAGAGTACGCCAAGCCTCTTAAGGCTATAACGGGCTGTGGGAGAATATAAAAAGCAAAAAAAGAAAACTGTGATTGCTCATTAAGGAGTATTTAGGCACTCTGACATGGCCACCATAGAGGGATTGCCAGGGATCACACAAGGACTGAATCCAATGGCTGACATCTTCGAGCCATTGAGATCTATGCCACAAATTCACCTCCCAATTCCATTGGACATGCCTATAACAAGCATGTCATCGAGTTTTACACCCCCTAGCACTTTGATCCCACCGAGCTTTGGTCCACATTGCCTAACATTCCCGTAAATCCTATAAGTACCAACCCTTTCCTAGATGCCCACACCTTGGACATACTGACTAGTCTAGGAAGGGGAGTGGCCCAAGGACTCACCGAGTCTCTTACAACAAGAGCACTCACATATACGGCCTCAATGACATACAGAAATACGGCCCTACAAATTTCTAAAATTATGGGCAAATATGACGGAACAACAGACCCTATTTAATTCATTCTCAAATGTTTGAACAGAGATGTGAAGCCTTTGGAAATCCCAATGGCCCCACTAAGGTACATGCGTCGAACTTATGCCTAGAGAGAAAAGCTAGTCGATGGTTCATTGCATTGATACCGACGATCAAGACTAACTTCAAAACCTTGAAATCAGCCTTTATACATGACTTTTCCAGACAAGGTGATCGATGGAGTGCAGTAACAGAACTCTATTCAATTGAGCGTTAACCCAATGAATCCATTAGAGATTTTATCTTTCGAATAAAACTCTTGGACTCACGTTGTGAGTCATGGGAAAAATTAAATGATGTTCAATTGAGGAGACGTTTCATGATGTGCTTGAAGAATAACAACTTACACAACTTGATTATTATATCCAATCCAAAAACATTCGACCAATGTTGCAAAGAAGCAATACGTTTAGATGACAACATCCTAGAAGATTAGCATGCTACGAGGTGTTCCTCATCTAAACCAAGTGAAGCAATGGCAAAAGAAAGATCGATCTCAGAATTAACATTCCATGAATTTTATGCAGCCTTGCTTAAAACATTATAGCAAACATCTCTAAGAGAGGATGAAAACCTTCAAAACCAAACATCCTTAATGCCTCTAAAAGTGAGGAGTGAGCTTGTGTTGAGTGCAATCACTACGACCATCCCAATCCTCATTGTGCATACAAGGCACATGTTCTTCTATATTGCATATATTGTAAAACCTTTGACCATGATACTAAAAGTATCCCGCTTCATCCACAATGGACTCAAAACCTCCCGTGCACCAAACAGAAATAGTCCAAAGGGTAGAAACTACTCAGGAAGCAGTTAATCGGACACTTCAGTGCTTTTATTGTCGTGGACCTCACAAGGTGGCAGAGTGCACAGTTTGGAATACTTCCATGCCTATAGTCACTGACACCTTGGCGACCAATATGTGAACGATGTGGCATTGATCACATGTTCCAAGATTGCCCAAGACGAGTTGCTTCAATGCAACTTGTCTCTCAAAATACAACTCTTAACATCTTAAGTGTACAAAACGGGCAACTGGCCATGGTACCCTTGAATGTGCTTACATACTTTCAAGCCAAGGCACGAGAAACAGTCAAAAGGAATGTAAAAGACAACACCTCAACATGGGTAGAAGAACATGCTTTAAAACAGAACCTAAAAGAGAAAACAAAACCTTCTAACCCAACATGGGTAGAAGAACATGCTTTAAAACAGAACCTAAAAGAGAAAACAAAACCTTCTAACCCAAGAAAAACAAGGGACAAAAAATTATCGAAACCAAGGTTGAGTTAAAAGATAGGGAAAAGGAGCCTGCAGAGAGGACAAAGACCCAAAAGGGGACATAAACACAAAAGAGCCAAAAGCTATACAAGATGCAGAAGCATCCACCTCAAAAGCCACAACACAAACCACAACACCCATATGTGTGACACAGAATACAAAAACCCAAAAGAAAATTCGATCTCGTCACATGGGTAAACATAACAAAAAACTGACAAACCAAAGAAAGTTAGAGAATGAAACAAGTTCTAGTACATCACTAAGTGAGGATGATACAAGTTCTTACTCTTCGCTCAGTGCACCACAGAGACCAATCAAGAAACTAGAATCCACCCAACCACCCCAAATTGATAATAATGATCACATGACATATGCAAAATGCAAAAAGAAAGCTCAGGAGAGCATGCTTAGCTTGGTTGAATGTCTTACAGGGTCACCGGTTGTGATTGAACCTCATAATGCCAAACCTAAAACAGCAACCAAGATACAAAGCCTAGAGGAGTACCGTTTTCCCTTTCAAAAGGAAGACATACTCTCTACAGAAGAGTCATTTGAAATAGAATGTACGAACTATAGGCTTGAGAAAGCACATGAGGAATTCGATAATTTCCTTACAAGATTGAAACAGTCTCTCAAAACCTCATTCAGAGGAATGCTCTTCTCTCATGATAAAGCCAGCATCACATTAGCACTTGCACCTTTAATGGCTCATCCTGAGTTATACAAGGACATAACAAACTCCATAAAATAGGACTGTGAGGATTCGCAAGTTTCCAAACAACCCTCATTAAGAATTGCCAGAGGGCCAAGTGTGCCAATGTATGCATTGGGTACTCTTGAAAAAGCTAAGACCCAAACAGAGGATGAAAGTGAATGGGAATATGAAACAAACACAGAATTTGAAGTCGAAACAATAATCGAAACACCCATGGTTCCTCTGGAAGATTCTATCATGGTATGGTTGGATTTCCCTTCAAGCAATGATATTCAGTGCAAACGCGCATTGATTAGCCCTCGAGCTAGTTATGACATCGTGACAATCGACATTTGGGTGTCATTGGGACAACCTAAACTCATCCCTACAAGCAATAGTCTTGCAAGAGGAGCCAATGGACAAAACATTGAAGTTCTAGGTTACTTTAGATACACTACGGTGATATGGAATTTACATTTCATATTACCCTAGATTCCCTTGAGTATGATTTCGTATTTGGTGGACCTTGAATAAGTGAATCATTGTATTTACTAGATGAATCCATGCAAACAATCACCTTGAACACTCCTGCAGGCAATGTACAATTGCTATTTTATGGGAGGAAGAAACCTTACAGGAGCCGGAACTTCTAACATATCTTACTGAAAATATCCCTAAGATTTTTGTTGGATTGGAAATTTCAAATAAAATCACCACAGCTCAAGCACAACTTTATCCAACACGAGAACACAATCTCATGACTCTCGAGCTATGGGTTTTGTTAGGTCAACCAACACTCACGGCACATCCTAAAAGGATTACCTTTACATAAGACTTGAACATGCCATGTTTGGGGTACTTTGAATACACAATGTATATTGAAACTAACCCCCTCACTTGCAAAATTTTTGTGGTTGAGTATTGGAAGCAGATTTGATCTTGGGGCATAAATGGATGATTGCTACCCAAGCACTTGTGCTTTGATAGCGATAGAGTCATCATGATGGTCAACAACAAAAATTTGACAATACCATACTGCCAAGAAGAGGATCCAACTTTAATGGATATCTATGATGTTGAACGCAAAAGGATACAAGCCTCTTCCACAAAATCCCCTCTACACAATGACCTACCATCTGCGTCAACGATCGACTCCGATAAAGCATCTACTCCTTCAACCCCATCCTCACCTACGAGGTTCGATGCCAAAACCTCACAATCAACATCTATTATTGAAGAAATTCCCACAGCCAAAACATCTATCTCTAACAGGGAACTCAAAGGAAAGACCCCGGATCCTATGCATCTTCATCGACAAACCTCATCAAAGGAGACAACCACATGCTCAAAGGCCTCGTCATCTTCACGACAATCACTCCACAAGAGACTCTAACCTCATCATCATCAACAATGCACATGAGTCAAAAACCTGCAGCCTCAGCACCAGTTTGAGATTGGTTCCACAAAACCCTTTTCTCCATAATTCTCGGTTTCATAATGAGGATCCTTGATCTCTCATGAGGGTAATCTACCTATCATTTTGTCTATTTGTCCAACTAGATTCTTGGTGAGTTCGGTCAAAGGAAAAACTAGTTTAGTTCCAATAGTCTATTCTTTGTATTTAAGAACTGGAATTGGTCACTAAGTTTCAGATCGAGAGATGGACAAGTAGGGTTACTGTCCGTCCCTCTCGTAGTCTAACCAAATTCATTCGGTTTAGTTTTAACACAAGGATTCCCTTCAGATAAACATTTAATTTTGGGTAAATATTAATTTAGTGATTTTTCCAATTAAAATATCCAAAGATATTCCCTATGCCACGTAATTTCTCGACCTTAATTCATTAGGTAGAATTATGGTGGAAATTCATCTTTTGACACTAAGATTTAATTCAAATCCATCTTTTCTTGAATATCATAAAAATTCTTCTTTTAACTAAATACCAATACCTATTTTTTTGAATAAGCTTAAAATCCCTCTTTTTCTCATTTAATGAGTGCAATCAAATTATCATGGGAATTCCTCTTTTACCATAAATTAAATCTATCTAAAATTCTTCTTAAAAATTACATAAAAATATCCATTAATTCCATTAAGCTAGAAATTACACTTTTCTCATTCAAATGATTGAATTCCAAATATGGTGAAAATTTCTCTTTCATCATTTAAATTTATCTATGCAAAAAGATAAATTTAACTAAATTTTCTCTTAAAAATTAAATAAAAATCTCCGTTAATTTTTTTACACTAGAAATTCTATTTTTCTCATTTAAATGGTTGAATTTCAATTATGGCAGGAATTTCTCTTTCATGATTTAAATTTATCTATGCATAAAAATAAATTTAACTTAAATTCTTCTTTAATTTTTAAATAAAATATTCATTAATTTAGTATTCCAAATTTTTCTCTTTTCTCATTGGAATACATGGAATTCTATTGTCATGGGAATTTCTCTTTTATCATAAAAATGAATTACTAGAAATTTTTCTTTTTCCTAATTAACTATTTATGTATAAACATAAAAATCAAATCTTCCATGGTTATGATGAGAATTATTCAATTAACCTAGGATGATTAATCCTAGAATATGGTAGGAAGTCCTCTTTTCATATTATGTATGAAAATGATTTATGTGTTAATTTTTTAAAAATTTTGCCATAGCTCCGCTGCTGCTATTACTGATAATTTTCAATAATTTTAAAAGCATAAAGTTTTAGTAACACAATATGATAGAATAACTATCATTTGGATCAATATCCAATTATGGACTTGATTCCTAAGTTTTTCATAAATTAAGTAGCATAAAAGCATTAAAAAGCCACTTCTTTGGCCTCTAATTTGACAAGCATAGAAATTACTTTTAGATTTGAGAATTGCTTCATGAAAAGCATCATTTGAATATAGAATTGGTCATAGGAATGACCATTCTTTGGGGGAAAGAGAGTTATGCTTAAAAAAAATATTTTAATTTAAGCATAAATGGAAACTTTATAAGATTTATCGCTAAAATTCATTAGAGAGCTTCAATTGCATTAAAGAGCCATTCAATTGAATACTTCTCAAGCTTGAGTGGGGTTGAGAAGTGAGAAACATTTAGAGATTAAGAAAAAGACCATAAAGCCACACTTTCCCTCTTATTTTGCTTGATTCTTTAATCTAAGGAGAGGCCCCCAACCAATCAATTGGTTTAGTATGTTGATGAAGACTTCAAGGAAGGTTGAAGAGAGAGAGAGAGAAGCTCCAATCTCTCCTATAGAGGATTTTTAGAGGATAATAGAAAATATGCTTATTTTAGAGTAATATTAGCATGGTCTAGTTCACAGATAAGAATACAAAAGAATGAGGGTCTATTTATAGGTGCGGGAGGCCACTAACTGAGTGCAACTAAGTTCTAGAATTTTCCAGCTTCAGTTTGGTTGAATTTGGACAAGATTTGGACTAGTTTGGCTCTCTTTTTGATTTGGTTTGATCCAGGAGAGATAAAAATATCTTATTATTTTTGAGTTTAAAACTCCTCCACACATGTGAAATAGGCACCTCCTTGAAGGCTCCCCCTTTCCTTACCAAGGTGTCAAAATGGTAGGATTACTCTAAAATATCTTATTTTTTTAGTAATATTTCATAATTTTTAACTAATAAATCCTATACTCAGTCAACTCTTCATCTTATGTGGACATTTACTCATTTTTGGGTATTTTCTTTTATTCATTGGATTTATCTCATCCCAACACTTGGATTAATCTTATTGGTCTCCATAGAAACCTTAATTGGACCATAATCCAAAATTTTCAGAAAATCTTGACCCTTAGCTAAGGTCTTTTGAATCATTTTTAATTAATTCCAATTGCACCTTGGAAGATTTATTTTGATTTTGTGTTTCAAAGAAACATATTTTCGATATTTGTAGAATTTATTTATCCAAAAATATCTTAATATTGATTTACCACTCTCTAGAAATTTTTATCTCACTAGGCAAAACAAGGAAAAATAATATTTTCTTGTATTCAAAAACAGGGAATGATTACAGGGTAATGAAGTAAAGGCTTATTCATTATTTAGGCTGAGGAGGAATCTTACATCCTCTCCCACTTGAAAAACGCGAGATGTCCTCGTCTTGCAAAGTGGGGGTAATCCTTCGCCAACTCTTCTTCTTTCTCCTAGGTGGCGTCTTCTAGAGGGAAGAACTTCCACTTTACTAAGAATTCTCTGAGGACTCTGCTAATGAGAATCTTCTTCCAAACGTCAAGGATTTCCTCAGGTTGGAGTACCATTTGGCCTTGAGTCGGAGAGATTAATTGTTCATCATCAAGCACGTTAGTCAGGCTGGGTACATATTTCTTAAGCAAACTGACATGGAATACATTATGTACCTTGAGATGGGGAGGCAGAAGAAGTTTGTAGGCTACATCGCCCACTTTCTTTATATATAACAGCATATGGCCCACAGTATCTAGGAGAGAGCTTCTTGTACTTTCCTAAGGATAAGGAACTTCTTTTTGGTCGTACTCGAATGAAGACCATATATCTGATTCTTCAAACTCTCTCTCTGATCTCTTTTTATCTGCATATTGCTTTTGCCTGTCTTGGGCTGCCTTTATATCTTTACGGATTGATTGCATCTGCTGGTCCATGTCATCAAGCATTTGTCTGGACATTTCAACTCTGATCAATGGGTCAGACCAAGTCAACGGTGTAAGGCAATCTTGTTCATACAAAGCTTTGAAAGGACTCATCCCAATGCTTCGATGATAACAAGCATTGTAAGCAAATTCGACCAGATGCAAATTCAACTAGATGCAAATTCGACCACATGCAAATTCGACCAGATGCAAATTCGACCACATGCAAATGGCTTAACCACTTCTTGGGTTCCCTGCCACCACAGCATGACCAAAGGATATCTTCAATTACCTGATTCACTCTTTTAATTTGGCCATCTGTTTCAGGGTGACAGGCTGTGCTGAGATCCAAGAAAGTTCCTACTGCTTCGAAGAATGCAGTCTAGAATTTCGATGTGAATTTGGGATCTCTGTTACTTACTATCCTCTTGGTAAGCCGTGCAATCTGAAGATTTCTTTAAGGAAAACTCTGGCAACATCCACTACAGTGTATGTTTCTTTCACTAGAATCAGATGGGCAACTTTGGTTAGCCTATCAACTACCACAAAAATGGAGTTGTAACCTGATTGCACTGAAGGTAACCCAGACAAAGTCCATACTGATACAGTCCCACTTCATTTGAGGAATGTCTAGAGGCTGTAGTTTCCTTGGCATCTTGAGTCTCTCTGCCACCTTGACTCTCTGACACATGAAGCATTTCCGCACATGATCAAGTACATCCTTTTTGAGTCCTGGCCAGAAGAAGCTTTTCTTCACAGACATATAGGTTTTTATAAACCCTGGATGTCCAGCTATCAGGCTATCATGGGCTTCTCTCAGAATTCTTCCCTTTATTCCCTCATCATTGGGGATACATAGCTAATTATTATAATACATGCATCCTTCATCCAATTTTTACCCAAGAACTCGACTCATTTCTTGAGGAGTCTTGCTTTCCTGCATTAGAAGGGTAGCAATAGGGGTAAAGAATTTGTCTTGCATGATTTTCTCCTTTGCTTCATTGATCAATGGATTTGACACCATTGTAATTGCAAGCAAGGAGGCTGTTCTGCTGAGCGCATCTGCAACCACATTTTCTTTCCCCGGTCGATACTTTATTTCAAAATCAAATTCCTACAAGGTGTGCATCCATCTCCTTTGATGCATGTTGAGATCCCTTTGGGTGAAGATCCACTTTAGACTTTGATGATCTGTCATCATCAAGGTGAACCTTTGTCCCAAAAGATAATGTCTCAACTTCAGAGCATACACTACTGAGAGTAACTCCAAGTCATGGACGTCATAATTTCTCTCATGTGTTTTGAGTTTTCTGGATTCATAGGCCACTGCATGACCTTCCTGCATAAGAGCACCACCTAAGGCAAACCCACTGGCATCAGTAACTACCTCAAAGGGTTTGGTAAAATATGGCAATTTAAGGACAGGGTTGGTTTTACTAAGGTTGTCTTTAGCTTGTCAAAGGCACTCTGACACATTGTAGTCCATTGAAAAAGTGTACTCTTTTTGAGAAGGTTAGGTAAAGGGGATGCTATCTGAGCATACCTAGGTATAAAGATCCTATACCTTCTGGTTAGTCACATAGGAATCCTCTGACTTCCTTCACTATCTTGGGTTCCAGCCATTCTACGACTGCTTGGATCTTTGCGGGGTCAGGAGTGTTGAGATATCGAGCTCGTCTAGTGAGGCGGTGGACACTGATGACTCGCCTGGGGGATAGGCCCCACACTTACACCACTGGCATGGTTGGTGAGATCTTGGGTGATATGCGGCCAGTGGGATGACAGGCTGTGTGACAGCCATTCTAGAGACTGACATAGTTATAGCGCCAGCTCATTTAGTTGGGTTCACACTATAGAGAACCCGTGTATGTATTTGGTTGAGTACCTTTCATATTGTGTGTACTCTTATTCTTGTATATGGTGTGTTGAGTGTTGAGTAGAGAAGAAGAAGATTTTCAGCCTCTCACCTTGTGTGTTCTCTATTAGGGTTTTGTGAGTGTGTGTGTGTGCTTGCAAGAGCTCAAGCTCTCTTCCCCCCTTCATCTTTTCATGGTATCAGAGCCTGGTTCATGCTAAGGGCTGAGCTGCAAGCAAGAGAACCACAGGAAGCGGTACAAGGGTAAGAGCTGCAACTACTCTTCCCTATTTGTGTTGGTCACTACACCCTTGTCGGGAGCTCTACGGGAGGCACCGGCAAACGGTCTCTGATTGAGGAGCTTTCTTCGCGGGAGTAAAGCTATAGGGCAACTATATAGTCCTTCGGACTGAAATTTTCGGGCCGAAAACGCATTTCGGGCACGTCTGGACCTCCCTTTTTCAGAAAGCAGGCGATTTCGAGCACTGCGAGTAAGTCATCGATTCTCTGCAGAACTCTGTTTTAAGAACTGCAGGAAGACAGATTGACTGTGCAGACACTGTGGGTGCTGCAAAGAGGTCTACAGTTGCCATTGGGTGTATGTATGCACATTGAAGTCACTGGTTGCGACATTTGAGAGTACTACAGTACCGCTGTGCAGAAAATACAGCAGTTTGTGCAGAAAAACCAGAGTGCAGTTTCTGTTAAAATTGTGTGTTTGGCAAGATGTCTAATGATGGCATAACACAGATTGTGGCTGAGAAGCTGGATAAGAATAACTTCCATGCTTGGAGGTTCAGGTTGACGAATTTCGTGATGGGAAAAGGCTATTGGGACTACATAGAAGGTGAGCATGAAGAGGCACCGGAGATACCGGATATAAATCGATATAAATCCGACTGCTGCAGATGTGAAAGAGTTTAAAGACTGGAACCAAGGAGCCAGGAAGGTTATGTATTGGCTTTCCATTAGTATACAGGACACCATGATTGGGCACATTCAGGATGCCAAGTCCCCCAAGGAGGCATGGGACACCTTGGTAAAGCTTTATGAAACAAATACCAAGGCACGTAAGATACAGTTAAAGAATGAACTTCATACTGTGGAGAAAAAGAGCATGTCTATGAATGACTATGCGTTGAAGATAAAGGGTATTGTGGAATCCCTTGCATCTATTGGTGTGTCAGTAGATGATGATGACAAGGTGGAAGTCTGTCTACGTGGTCTCGGGCCACAATACAAGGCATTTAAGACGTCTATTCAGACTCGGGAAAACATTCCCAACTTTACAGATTTGGTGTCTATGCTGATTATCGAAGAGAAGAACTTGGGTGAAGACCAACAGTCTTCACAAAGCAAAAACAGTTCAGAGCAACAGGCCTTCTACACGAGTTCAGGAAGAGGACGAGGTAGAGGAGGCCGTGGACGCGGTCAAGGAGGTGGCCGAACAGGTAATCAGAATTATGGCCAGCAGAGCAGCAGCAACAACAACAGTCCCAGAATCAACAACAGTCCCAGAATCAACAACAACAACAACACGCAGGTGGAAGAGGCAAATTCAGAGGCAGGGGGAGTCAAAGAGGACGTGGAAATTGGCAAAGGCAGTACAATGATGCACGTGAATGCTATTACTGTGGTAAGACTGGACATGTGCAGGCAGAATGTTATAAGAAGCAGGCTGACATGCAAAATGGGAAAGTGCAGCAAAACAACTATGCATCCTCAAGCAGAAATAATGAGGATAATGAAAGGTTGTTTGTTATGCAGCATGTTATGAATGCCATGTCCGAAAATGTTGATGCAGCACAAAAAGATAATGTATGGTATATGGATTCAGGCGCTTCGAACCACATGACGAGTCATGGAGAGTGGTTCAAGGAGATGAAAAACCCGGAAAGACCAGGTTTTGTGGAAACAGGGGATGACACTGCTCATCCAATTGCCCACGTTGGAGATGTGCCATTGTCTATGCAAGATGGCAAAGTGAAGTACCTTGCAGATGTACTTCATGTACCAAACATAACAAAGAATCTAGTTTCAGTTGGCCAGATGATTGAGCAGGGTTTGCAGGTTCGGTTTAACCCTGATGGGTGTTATGTTGAAGATTTCAAAGACAAGTGCAGGTTGGTTGCAAAAGGCAACAGAGTGGGCAGAATGTTTACGTTGAATGTAGACATGCCTGAAATGAGTGCTGCGATGTTTGCAAATGGGTCAGGAATTGTTGCAGACACAGACATATGGCATAAAAGAATTGGACATGTGAATGTGCAGAGATTGAAGTCTATGCAGACAAAAGGAATTGTGACAGGGCTGCCAAAATTTAAAGTGGAAGGTATGCATAAAATCTGTGAAGCATGCCAATTTGGGAAGCAAACAAAGCATGTGTTTCCACGTAACAGATATGTGAGCAAAAATGCACTAGATGTTGTGCATTCAGATGTATGGGGTCCTACGAAGACCATATCTATGGGAGGCTGCAGGTATTATGTGACTTTCATTGATGACCACATAAGGAAAGTGTGGGTATATTTCATGAAAGAGAAGAGTGAGGTGTTCACTCACTTTCAGAATTTCAGAGTTTTGATTGAAAAGCAAACATGAAAATATGTCAAGTGCCTAAGGTCAGATGGAGGGGGAGAATACTTCTCCAACGAGTTCTCTGAATTTTTGAAGAAGAATGGTATTCGGAGACAGTTTACATGCAGATACACTCCGCAGCAAAATGGAGTTGCTGAGCGGAAAAACAGGCACATTGCTGAGATTGCGTGAGCATTGATGGAAGAGAAGAATATGCCGCATTGCTATTGGGCTGAGGCTGTTTCTACAGCAGTATACATCATGAACAGGACTCCAACTGCAGCCATACATCATTGCTATTGGGCTGAGGCTGTTTCTACAGCAGTATACATCATGAACAGGACTCCAATTGCAGCCATACATGATGTAACTCCAGAGGAGAGGTTTACTGGCAGAAAACCAGATTTGTCTCATCTGAAAGTCTTTGGATGCATTGCATATGTGCATGTGCCAAATGAGCTGAGAACTAAGCTGGATCCGAAAGCTGAAAAATGTGTGTTTATTGGATATTCCCTTGAGCAAAAGGGATACAGGTGTTATAACCCTGCTACACGTGAGTTGAGGGTAAGCAGGGATGTTGTCTTTGATGAGATGAGCAGCTGGTATGCTGCTGAAAAAGAAGCTGTTGGGGCTGATGTGAGTGGAAGTGTGGTTGCACAGAATGCAGGTCAGCAATCACAGTCTTTGAGTGGACCAGGAGAGTCCTCATCTAGTGGGTCTGTTGATAGACCATGGAGTGGCAGGCTGCGTCATAATACCAGTCCTGCAAATGTGATTACTACATCACGTAAAGGAAAAGAGAAAGTGGTTGAGACCCTTAGTATGCCTGACATTTCTGCAGGGCATTCTCATGTTGATGGAGAGTCTAGTGGCTCAGATATGAGCCTTGATGAGAGGAGCTTGGGATCCCAGCTATGAGAACACCTGGTGTAAAGAAGGCTATGGAAGCCATGAATGAAAAGCTGCGAAGATCAGGGAGAGTGAAGAACCCTGTGCAGAGATTTACATATGATGGTTATGTGGCACATCACTATGCATATATGGCAAAGGTTGTGCAGGTTGTAGAGCCCACATGCATTGATGAGGCTGTTGGAAATGTGTGTTGGGAGAAAGCTATGGATGAGGAGATGGATGCACTATATGGAAATGAAACTTGGGACTTAGTGCAATTGCCTGAAGGCAAGAAAGCCATTGGATGCAAGTGGGTGTACAAAGTTAAACATAACAGTGATGGAAGCATAAACAGGTACAAGGCTAGATTGGTAGCCAAAGGATATGCGCAGACATATGGGATTGATTATGAGGAAACTTTCAGCCCAATTGCCAAGATGGCAACGGTGAGAGTTGTGATAGCAGTGGCTGCGTCAAAGCAATGGTCTTTACATCAGATGGATGTAAAGAATGCATTCTTGCATGGGGATTTGCAAGAAGAGGTGTATATGTTGCAGCCACCTAGTTATGAGGATGTGGGTCACCCCGAGTATGTTTGCAGGTTGAAGAAAGCCTTGTATGGCTTAAAGCAAGCACCAAGAGCATGGTCTGACAAGATTTCTGAATATCTTGTCACTATTGGCTTTCATGTAGCCAATGCAGATTTCTCGCTGTATGTGAGACATGGTGATAGAGGAGTTGTGCTTGTTGTCATCTATGTAGATGACTTGATCATTACGGGGGACCATGATGCAGAGATCTTTGATGTAAAGATCATGCTTAGACAGAAGTTCGAGATGAAGGATCTGGGGGAGCTCAGATATTTCTTGGGCATTGAGGTGATTAGGTCACCACATGGTATTGGATTACTGCAGAGACAGTATGGCTTGGACATGTTGTCCAAGTATGGTATGACAGGCTGTAAGCCTATTTCTGTGCCATTGGATCAGAATGGCAAGTTGAGTGCAGATTCAGGAGAGATCTTGGAGGATCCTACTATGTACAGACGCATAGTAGGAAGTTTGATCTACATGACGATCACCAGACCAGATTTGAGCTATGCTGTTGGGTTGGTGAGTCAGTTTATGCAGATTCCACGAAAATCGCATTTGGATGCAGTGAGACGCATACTGAGGTATGTGAAGTCTACTTTGCATTGTGGACTATTCTATGAGACTGGAACAGAGATATGTGTACATGGGTACACAGATGCTGATTGGGCTGGTAGTATCTCAGATAGAAGATCTACCAGTGGATTCATGTTTTCTTTGGGGAGTGCTGCTGTGACTTGGAGCAGCAAGAAGCAGCCTACGGTTGCTCTATCCAGTACAGAGGCCGAGTACAGAGGAGCTGCTATGGCAGCATGTGAGGTAGCTTGGTTGAGAAAGCTACTTGAAGATTTGGGTCTATCAGTGGATAGAAAAGTTGTCATTTTCTGTGACAACATCAGCAGTATAGTTGGCCAGGAACCTAGTCTTTCATGCTCGTACGAAGCACATAGAGGTCCACTACCACTTCGTCAGAGAGAAGGTCTTGGCAGGAGATCTTGACCTTGTTTATGTCAGCACAGAGGATCAGGTAGCTGACATCTTCACCAAAGCATTGGGTACAGAGAAGCTCCGCAGATTCAGGGCTTCGCTTGGTGTACATGAGATGGAGTTGAGCTCGAGGGGGAGTGTTGAGATATCGAGCTCGTCTAGTGAGGCGGTTGACCCGCCTGGGAGATAGGCCCCACACTTACACCACTGGCATGGTTGGTGAGATCTTGGGTGATATGCGGCCAGTGGGATGACAGGCTGTGTGACAGCCATTCTAGAGACTGGCATAGTTATAGCGCCAGCTCATTTAGTCGGGTTCACACTATAGAGAACCCGTGTATGTATTTGGTTGAGTATCTTTCATATTGTGTGTACTCTTATTCTTGTATATGGTGTGTTGAGTGTTGAGTAGAGAAGAAGAAGATTTTCAGCCTCTCACCTTGTGTGTTCTCTATTAGGGTTTTGTGAGTGTGTGTGTGTGCTTGCAAGAGCTCAAGCTCTCTTCCCCCCTTCATCTTTTCAAGGAGGAATCTCATCTTTTGACACTATGAATCCCAAGTATCCACCTGGTCAACAGAGAAAGAACACTTGCTCTTTTTGCAAAGAGTTGGTGTTTCCTTAGGATTTCCAGGACCTTGCGCACATGATCTTCATGATCTGCAGCATTCTTTGAGTATACCAAGATATCATCAATGAAGACAAGAACAAAATCATCCAAGTACTCTTTGAGAATATCCTACATAAGATGATTGAATGTCGTCAAGGCATTAGTCAATCCAAACGGTATGACTGTGAACTCATAATGCCCATAGCAAGTATTGAATGTTGTCTTTGGGATGTCCTGCTCCTTGATTTTGATCTGGTAGTACCCGAATTTGAGATCTATTGTAACATACCCATCTTCACTAATAAAGAAATGTCCATGTAATATATAAATTTATGAGTTTTTATGGTATTAAAATCAATGATTTTATTAAATGAGTCATTTCTACTTAGAATCTTCAAATTCTGAGCCCAAATTTGGAATTTGCGTGTGATTTTACCCTAATATAAGATTTTACAGCATCCAAAACGGACACTGGATCAAGCTTATACGTAAATTTCAGTCATTTTTAGTTAAAAAGCGACAACCTTTAAACCTTAATAAATGCACAACCGGGCATCCGATTGAGACGAACGGTCTGCATCCCAACGACCAGGAGAACATCACGGATAATATTAAAAAAATCGCTCTCGGGGTGGTCCGGCACGCAAATTGAGGCCGACGTCCCAAATTTGGGGACCTCGTCCCAAAATTTAGACCATACACACTTACCAGGGTGCCCGTACGATGGCCGCACAAGAACCAAAGGACGACCGTCCACTGTGTGGTCCACACGTACCGTTACATGGACACCCATACTGTCCTTGACCAGATAAGGTACATGCGTACCACTCCTTTCACTCCTATTAACTGACACCGTACCTTTCCCCCTGAGCCATGCAGGCCACTGATCTACAGCCTTTGTTGGTACACCATCCTTGCTTTGCGCAGCGCCCATACTCGTACCCCACAATTATATAAACCCCCGAGGTGCTCCATGGGCAATACGCATTTCTGTGTAGCTTATGCTCTACTGTGCCGCTGTCCGTACCGTCGTCTGTCCCACCAGTGCAGTGTACTTGTAGTATAACCACCCCTTACAGCCACCCCTCTCCACACCCCCCTGTGTGAAGAGACTTACAGCAGCCCTTCTCCCCTTCACCAAAACGTTTTTGTATTAAGGACATCTCACAATCCCTCCCCCCATTTGCGTGGACTTTAGTAAGAGGTTTTTGCCTTAGAGAGGGTTCATGCGCTGTAGTCTTTTGCTCATACGGTGAGCAAACGATCTCAGAATTGAGATCTGATTGGAGCGTTTCGACCGCGACAGCGAGCCCTTCAAGACAACGTCCAAGATGGTCCCTTCCCGAAAATATCAAAATATTACCTCGGGAGAAGCGCGCAATCACGAGATTAGAGAAGATGCTCCCGATGCGGCTCCAACCCTCCCTTTATAAGCTCCTCAAGGAAATGGTGGCCAAGTTAGCTTGGTCATCTTTTAAAGAAGAGTTTTTTTAAAAAATATTAGTGTTAATAAATGTGTATCTTTTCCTTTTAAAATAATGACATAAAATTGTATGAAGTTACGAATTGAGTAATGATGTATTCAATGAATTGCATTGAAATTGTTATCTTTAAAGAGTGCAAGTTTTTCCTGGCTTCGACGCTAACTCTGTTCCGTGCTTGTGTAGCCGGGCGGTGTCGTTAGCAAAAGCCTGGGAATGGCCCAAGGTATCCCTCATACCATTGGGAGAATAAGGTTCGCCGATTGAGGCGAGAGATTATGATGCTGTCTAGTTCTGAGGGCCCAGGCTAGTGCAGTGAATAAGCCCACCCTAGTGTACAGACATCCCTTTGAGGGGCGGGAGGATCGAGCGATGGATCCTGAGAGGGCGACAGGCCGGCTTAAGTCCTCACCAGCGGTCGACGATGAGGTGTATGGTCCCATAGGGTTTTGCCCAGCATGTAGAGGTTGGAAGGCCGAATTCTAGATCATCAGCAGTATAAAGGAAAAGAATAAGAGAGCCGATTTGGCTTGTATGGAATTGATTCATGTATAAACTTTTTTTATAAATCTTGTCTTTGGCATTATTGTATTGTGAAAAAAGACCGTTTTGACAATAAATGCCATAAGAAGGAGCTTTCATTAGGCAGGCTTGAAAAATAATGTCCTTCGGTACTTGAAGCAATGTCTCTCATGCCAAAGGATCAAAGCTGAAGGGGTCAAGATGCCTAGGAAACTTCAACCCTTGGATATTCCCCAAATGAAGTGGGAGTGCATTAGTATGGATTTTGTCACAAGTCTCCCTAGTGTTCAAGGAGGATATGACTCCATTCTGGTAGTAGTGGACTTACTTACCAAAGTAGCTCACCTTATACCAGCGAAGAAGACCAAAGCTTCTGATGTTGCTAGAATATTCATCAAGGAAGTCCTCAAACTTCATGGTCCCCCAAAAAGGATAGTAAGTGACCGGGATTCTGACTTCACTTCAAAGTTATGGCAGTCCTTATTTCAAGCCCTGGGAACTCAACTTTGCTTTAGCACAGCTTATCATCCAGAGACCGATGGCCAGACTGAGAGAGTCAATCAAGTAATTGAAGACATTCTTAGAGCATATTGTGGATGGGAACCAAGAAGGTGGATTCAATACCTTCCTCTGGTAGAATTTGCCTACAATGCATCTTATCATTAGAGCATAGGAATGTCACCATTCAAAGCACTCTATGGGCAAGAATGCTTGTCTCCTCTAAATTTCTCTGATTCGACCATAAGAGTTGAGGCATCCAAGAAAATGCTCGAAGAGATGGAGGAACGAACCAAGGCAATCCAAAAGGATATTAAAGCTGCCCAAGATCGACAAAAGCAGTATTGAGGTCGGTGCCCCAAATTTGAGGACCTTGTCCCAAAATTTAGACCGTACACACTTACCGGGGTGCCCGTACGATGGCTGCACAAGAACCAAAGGACGGCTGCCCACTGTGTGGTCCACACGTACCGCTACGTGGACACCCATGCTGCCCCTGACCAAATAAGGTACATGCGTACCACTCCTTTCCCTGTTAACCGACACCATACCTTTCCCCCTGAGCCATGCAGGCCACTGATCTATAGCCTTTGCTGGTACACCGTCCTTTCGTCCTTGCTTTGCGCAGTGCGTGTACCCATACCCCACAGTTATATAAACCCCCGGCTCCATGGGTAACATGCATTTCTGCGTAGCTTATGCTCTGCTGTGCCATCGTCCGTACCGCCGTCGTCTGTCCCAGTGCAGTGTACTTGTTGTAGTACAGCCACCCCTCTCCACCCCCCCGTGTGAAGAGACTTACAACAGCCCTTCTCTCCTTCACCAAAACGTTTTTGTGTTAAGGACATCTCATGATGCTTCCCCCATTTGCATGGACTTTAGTAAGAGGTTTTTGCCTTAGAGAGGGTTCATGTGCTATGGTCTTTTGCTCATACGGTGAGCAAACGATCTCAGAATTGAGATCTAACTGGAGCGTTTCGACCGCAACAGCGAGCCCTACAAGACGACGTCCAAGATGGCCCTTCCCAAAAATGTCAGAATATTGCCTCGAGAGGAGCGCGCAACCACGAGATTAGAGAAGATGCTCCCGATGCGGCTCCAACTCTCCCTTTACAAGCTCCTCAAGGAAATGGTGGCTAGGTTAGCTTGGTCATCTTTTAAAGAAGAGTTTTTTTAAATATTAGTGTTAATAAATGTGTATCTTTTCCTTTTAAAATAATGACATAAAATTGTATGAAGTTATGAATTGAGTGATGATGTATTCAATGAATTGCATTGAAATTGTTATCTTTAAAGAGTGCAAGTTTTTCTTGGCTTCGACGCTAACTCTGTTCCGTGCTTGTGTAGCCGGGCGGTGTCGTTAGCAAAAGCCCGAGAATGGCCCAAGGTATCCCTCATACCATTGGGAGAATAAGGTTCGCCGATTGAGGTGAGAGATTATGATGTTCTCTAGTTCTGAGGGCCTAGGCTAGTGCAGTGAATAAGCCCACCCTAGTGTGCAGACATCCCTTTGAGGGGGGAGGGAGGATCGAGCGATGGAGCGGCAACAGGCCAGCTTGAGTCCTCGTTGCTAGCACGGCCGACGATGAGGTGTATGGTCCCATAGGGTTTTGCCCAGCATGTAGAGGTTGGAAGGCCGAATTCTAGATCATCGACAGTATAAAGGAAAAGAGTAAGAGAGCCGGTTTGGCTTGTATGGAATTGATTCATGTATAAACTTTTTTTATAAATCTTATCTTTGGCATTATTGTATTGTGGAAAAAGACCGTTTTAACAAACCTTGTGAAAAGGGTCTTAATTAAAGAACATGTTTATTTATGTCAAACAGTGTGGTAGGATTAATTAGAAAACAAATTGACGCGTGAGTAGGGTGGAAAGTGGGAGGATGGAATGCCCCGCGAGCGACAGCACCATCTTACGCGGATGGGTGGACCCGATTAGTTGGGTAGCTTTCCAACAAATTAAGTGAAAGCCCTACGCTAGATAAATAGGTTCTTGGGCAACTCTATTCTAGAAGACTAGGCCAACGGCACTGTGCCTTGCATGGATGAGGAAAAAAGCATTGCCTCTAGGAATCAAGTCTAGTAGTTGCCCAATTTATGATCAACTACCCTATGGATAATTTGATTTTTAGAAGATCACGCTCCCCCTGCGGGATAGGACTAGGTCTTACCTATGAATCGTATCCTTGAATCTCTACATGGTCAAGGTGTCGATGAATAGGAAATTTTCTCCAAGTTAAGACTTAGTGGACTATCTTAAGTGTTTCCCCTATTTTAAACGGGAGGAACCTTACATCTATCTTTGTGAACATTTGGGTCCCACTTAACCGATCCAGAAGTTCATCAATCCTAGGAATAGGATACTTATTTTTAATTGTTAATTGATTCAATCCTCTGTAGTCAATACAGAGTCTTAACGTTTCATCTTTCTTCTTTTGAAAGAGAATGGGCGCACCCCAAGGTGAGACACTGGGTCTGACGAATCCCTATTCTAACAGTTGTCTTAACTGCTCCTTAAGTTCTATGGCTTCAGGGACTGGCATTTTGTATGCACGCTAGGCTACAGGCTGAGCTCCGGAGGTTAATTCGATCTCATGATCTACTTCACAAGATGGAGGCATCTCAGTCAGCTCTTCAAGAAACACATCTACTTACTCACTCTTAACCACTCTGGTTCTTTAGCCTTGCATTTTATGTCTACTGGATTCATTTTAACGACAACACAGCTTGCCTCTTTCTAAGCCCTTTTAATAATTTAGAAACCTTGACTAATTGCAGCACTGGGGATCCGAAAATTCCAATCCCTTAAACTTTATTCTCGTGAAGGTCAAGAAAAGAGATGGTTCCTTTGTGACAATGAATGTGAGCCTGATTCTTTTGGAGCCAATCCATTCCAAGGATTCCATCATAGATTCCCAAAGTCTCAAGGTGTGTGAAAAGAATCTTTCCGCGCTGGCCAATTCTACTTGCATAAGTTTCCCTGATTTTTGATTTAGGACTAATTTACGCAGACATCCTGGGAAACTAAAAGAATGAGTACTGCCTGAATCTATTAAAAGCTTGAATTGCTTACCCTGGTACTCTGCTGGAGTCTGGAGGACTGAGAATTGACGGTTATTCCCTTGATGCGCTATTGTTGCATAGATCTGTCCTTTTTCTTCCACCACTTCATCAGCAATAGTGACAGCTCTAACTGCTACAGTCTGTGTGGTGGAACTCTCTCTCTTTGGTTACTCCAATTCTGGGAGGGAGTTCGGAGACTGCTTTGCATGGAGGCTGCAAGCTGAGCTGGCACTCTTTTGGGGTTACCTTGATTTTGGCGTGGGGGACCCTGATTTGACTGATATGAAGGAGTCTGTCTCTGAATTCTAGGACCCTGGCTTCCTTGGCCCACAAGAGGAAATGGGCAATCCTTGAGCTAGTGCCCAAACCCCTGACATATCCGAAGCATACATTCTCGTTCGAAGTTCTTCCCTTTGAATTCTTAAGAGAGCCGGAGTTCCTGAGAATGTACTTCGGGGGGAAAGGTCTTCCTTCATTCTTGAAGCTTCCCGTCTCCAGATTCTGGTTGGGACCTTGGTGTCTCTTTGGAGGTGGAAGGTTGGAAGAACTTCCCGGTGTCTGAAATCTCTTCAAGGATGAGGGAGCTGGCTTTGGCAGGACTTTCACGCGATGAAGGCTTTGGCAAAGTCCTTTGCCATTTTGACAGCTTTTGCCATGGATACTGGCTTGGCATTCTTGACTAGTGTGTCTAAGGGTTCATTCATTCCCCCAATGAATGTGGCCATAAGTTGCTCTTTCATCTAGAGGTGGTGAATATTTGAGTAGAAGAGCGAATGCCTGGTGATATTCTTCGATGGTTTTGCTCCCTTGATTTAGCTCTAAGAATTCATTCATTTTGGTTTCTAAGAATCCGGGGGGGACAAAATCTCTTCCTCAAATAGGTTTTAAGATCATTCCAAGACTGAGTATTTCTGTCCAGATGGTTGGTGTCACAATGGTTCCTCCATGCTACCCTGGCAAGAGCCATTTTGCTTTGCTCATTGTAGCCTGTGACGTCAAAATATTCTTCCATCGCTTCCATCCATTTCTCCATAGCCTCGCCCAGGTTCTTCCCTTCACCTTTGAAGGGTCCTGGGGCTGAGTTCTATGAAGAGCCTTGCGAACGTCGGGGTCAAGCTCTTTATCTTCAAAGAGAGGGTCTGGTTGACGGCCACGGTTTCCTCGTCTCATGATTTTGCCAAAAATGATATATTATTAAATTTTTATTTTGATATTGTCCACGAGATCCTAAGACTTAAGAGGTTTGGAAAACTATTTCTTAAACAAGATAATGATCTTATTGGAGATCTATGACATATGTCCTCGATAACAGATTTTTCTTTATCAGTTCGTCCATAAACAATCACTTATACAGCATGGATTTTTTCCACAAAACATTTCTTTATTTATAGAAAGGTTGCAATATGTACATAGAGCAGCTCAGCTCTAGAAATCAAAATCTCCTTGAGAGACGCATAAGACGATGGTACTGGGCTATAGACATGCCCTGATATAAACGTTCCCTTACTGCCAAGGGAGCTACTATCTTCTCCTTAGGAATAAAGTGACTAAGAAGTCTGTAAATTTGGCATGAAAGTCTGAAATTTTGAGGTGTTGAGTGGTATAAAACAACGCCATGTTCACTTTCAGCTTCATCAGAATCATGGCCAATGAGAGATTCTGCCTCAGCATCACACGCTGGTCGCAACAAGCATGTACATACTACCCTGCAAACCACTTGTGCTGCCGTCTCTCTACTGGGTCAGGAAAATATAGATCCTTGAAATGGTGTGCGAGTCTGACTCGGCTCGTTTGAGTTGTAGCAGAAGAGATGAGATGCTCGAAGGCGAACGCAGTCATGTCTTGTGAATGGGTGAGGTCGGGAACACCAGATAAGTATGGAACTTCCATCTATAAAAATAATTTCTTTGATTAAAAATTCTTCATTAATGAAGCTCGCGGAATGAAAATACAATATGTAAATGATTTTTCTGAGTTCTTATTTTATCAATTTATGATAAGAATTTGTTTGTCCTTATTTATTAGCCTTCAACAAGGCTCTAATACTAGCTGTGAGACCCCTGCCCCCTCCACGGTTCCCTTGTGGCGGAAGCGGCATCGGCCTCTCGCGCAGGGAGGGGATCCACACTCGAGGCCTTGCCTGCAGATGTCCGGACGAGAGGCTAGCCCGGCGGTTCCTCCGAAACCGACCCCGAAAAAACTCCCCTCGCCTGGAAGGCACGGGCGATTCCGCCATGGGAAAATCTTCTAACTGGGAAATTATTATAACGAGTCAAAGTCCTAACTAGTTAAACTGATCTGACCGAACCTGAAGTCACATGGTCAGATCAAGAAGAGACTTGCACTTGGTCCATGGAATCATCGCTTTTTTCCTCTTTTAATGAGACACATCCACACTGATCCCCTCCCACAGAACAAGGTTTTCTCAGGACTTAATCTAACTATCGTAACTAATCGCATCTAGTTGTTTCATAGGAATCCTCCAATCCAGCCAACCGGCCCATGGGTTAGCCAACCACCCCCGACCACTGTATTGGTGGGATTCCTTTATAAAGATTTGGTTGTGTTTTGCCCGAGTACCGAAGGAAAAGAGTTCCCAGGCCCCCTAGCCGGCTTTCAAGCAAAAATTAAAGTAGGCATACCCCGTACACACCTGATATGAAATTGCCATTTATAACAGATTTGACTGTCTTTTAAAACAATTCTTCAATAGAAATCATAATATTACTGAATCATCCTCCAAAATTCTAAGTCCATTGTATTACAAAATGTATCCTCTGGACTCTCCGTTGAAGACCAGCTGGCCAACCAACGAGATCCAGTATCAAAATTTAATTCACAAAAATCTTTCCTTTTAGTCCATCCGAATCTTTCTCGACGTACGCATGGGTGTCCTAGCAACCGCGAGCCCGTGCATCACCTGGTCAGAACCCTCTAGGATCCTCCTTAGGTGTCCTAGCACTTTACTCAGGGACCACTTCGTCGGTCCTCGCCCATCGTACCGGAAGCGCAACATTTTAACCGTACCGAGGCTGGTCAAGACCTCGGCAGGCTTTGCCGCAAGCAACGTCCCTTTGACGACTCCCTGCTAGCTGTTCCAATGAACCTCCTCTTAGTAAAACATATGCCAAATGTTGCCTCCAACATTCTGGCATAAAAAAGTCCTTTGAATGAAAAATAGAGGTTCTGATGTAAGTAAAATTTCCCAGTTTGAGATTGGTTCCACAAAACCCTTTTCTCCATAATTCCCAGTTTCATGATAAGGATCCTTGATCTCTCATGAGGGTAATCTACCCATCATTTTGTCTATTTGTCCAACTAGATTCTTGGTGAGTTTGGTCAAAGGAAAAACTAGTTTAGTTCCGATAGTCTATTCTTTGTATTTAGGAACTGGAATTGGTCACTAAGTTTCAGATCGAGAGATGGACAAGTAGGGTTATTGTCCGTCCCTCTCGTAGTCTAACCAAATTCATTCGGTTTAGTTTTAACAAGGATTCCCTTCAGATAAACATCTAATTTTGGGTAAATATCAATTTAGTGATTTTTCCAATTAAAATATCCAAAGATATTCCTTATGCCACATAATTTCTCGACCTTAATTCATTAGGTAGAATTATGGTGGAAATTCATCTTTTGACACTAAGATTTAATTCAAATCCATCTTTTCTTGAATACCATAAAAATTCTTCTTTTAACTAAATACCAATACCCATTTTTTTGAATAAACTTAAAATCCCTCTTTTTCTCCTTTAATGAGTGCAATCCAATTATCATGGGAATTCCTCTTTTACCATAAATTAAATCTATCTAAAATTCTTCTTAAAAAATTACATAAAAATATCCATTAAATCCATTAAGCTAGAAATTCCACTTTTCTCATTCAAATGATTGAATTTCACTTTTCTCATTCAAATGATTGAATTACAAATATGGTGGGAATTCCTCTTTCATCATTTAAATTTATCTATGCAAAAAGATAAATTTAACTAAGTTTTCTCTTAAAAATTAAATAAAAATCTCCATTAATTTCTTTACACTAGAAATTCCATTTTTCTCATTTAAATGGTTGAATTCCAATTATGGTGGGAATTCCTCTTTCATCATTTAAATTTATCTATGCATAAAAATAAATTTAACTAAAATTCTTCTTTAATTTTTAAATAAAATATTCATTATTTTAGTATTCTAAATTTTTATCTTTCCTCATTGGAATACATGGAATTCTATTGTCATGGGAATTTCTTTTTTATCATAAAAATGAATTACTAGAAATTTTCCTTTTTCTTAATTAACTATTTATGTATAAACATAAAAATAAATCTTCCATGGTTATGATGAGAATTATTCAATTAACCTAGGATGATTAATCCTAGAATATGGTAGGAAGTCCTCTTTTCATATCATGTATGAAAATGATTTATGTGTTAATTTTTTAAAAATTTTGCCATAGCTCCGCTTTTGCTGCTATTACTGATAGTTTTTAATAATTTTGAAAGCATAAAGTTTTAGTAATACAATATGATAGAATAACTATCATTTGGATCAATATCCAATTATGGACTTGATTCCTAAGTTTTTCATAAATTAAGTAGCATAAAAGCATTAAAAAGCCACTTCTTTGGCCTCTAATTTGACAAGCGTAGAAATTACTTTTAGATTTGAGATTTGCTTCATGAAAAGCATCATTTGAATATAGAATTAGTCATATGAATGACCATTCTTTGGGGGAAAGAGAGATATGCTTTAAAAAAATATTTTAATTTAAGCATAAATGGAAACTTTATAAGATTTATCGCTAAAATTCATTAGAGAGCTTCAATTGCATTAAAGAGCCATTCAATTGAATACTTCTCAAGCTTGAGAGGGGTTGAGAAGTGAGAAACATTTAGAGATTAAGAAAAAGACCATAAAGCCACACTTTACCTCTTATTTTGCTTGATTCTTTAATCTAAGGAGAGGCCCCCAACCAATCAATTGGTTTAGTATGTTGATGAAGACTTCAAGGAAGGTTGAAGAGAGAGAGAGAGGCTCCAATCTCTCCAATTTATAGAGGATTTTTAGAGGATAATAGAAAATATGCTTATTTTAGAGTAATATTAGCATGGTCTAGTTCACAGATAAGAATACAAAAGAATGAGGGTCTATTTATAGGTGCGGGAGGCCACTAACTGAGTGCAACTAAGTTCTAGAATTTTCCAGCTTCAGTTTGGTTGAATTTGGACAAGATTTGGACTAGTTTGGCTCCCTTTTTTATTTGGTTTGATCCAGGAGAGATAAAAATATCTTATTATTTTTGAGTTTAAAACTCCTCCACACATGTGAAATAGGCACCTCCTTGAAGGCTCCCCCTTTCCTTACCAAGGTGTCAAAATGGTAGGATTACTCTAAAATATCTCATTTTTTTAGTAATATTTCATAATTTTTAACTAATAAATCCTATACTCAGTCAACTCTTCATCTTATGTGGGCATTTACTCATTTTTGGGTATTTTCTTTTATTCATTGGATTTATCTCATCCCAACACTTGGATTAATCTTATTGGTCTCCATAGAAACCTTAATTGGACCATAATCCAAAATTTTAAGAAAATCTTGACCCTTAGCTAAGGTCTTTTGAATCATTTTTAATTAATTCCAATTGCACCTTGGAAGATTTATTTTGATTTTCTGTTTCAAGGAAACATATTTTTGATATTTATAGAATTTACATATCTAAAAATACCTTAATATTGATTTACCACTCTCTAGAAATTTTTATCTCACTAGGCAAAACAAGGAAAAATAATATTTTCTTGTATTCAGAAACAGGGAACGATTATAGGGTAATGAAGTAAAGGCTTATTCATTATTCAGGCTGAGGAGGAATCTTACACTTCTCATTTAATAAGTAAGAACCTAGAGAGAGAAAAGTTAACTTAGAGAGAGATAAAAGGGTTTTGAAAAAAAATTAAATGTAAGTTTTCTTTTAAACTCGGGGACCTAGACACACAAGCAAATAGCAAACTGAACAATAAACGAGTGAGAAATTTTTCGGTTTGAGCTTATAATTGGGATCGCCTAGTAGGTGTAGGTTTCTTAATTACATGTGTTGGATTATTTTGAGGTTGTATAATCTTCTAAAACATGTGATCAAATCATTCTACAAGTTTGGAAGGACTCAATAAGCAAAACCCTTCATATAACTAGTAAGAAGCTAAAGAGAGAAAGCAACACTTAAAAATTCCATCTAAATAGAAAATTTCTATTTAATCTCAAGAAGTCGTATGTGAAGACATAGCCCTATTTATACGCCAAACACGTTACGTAATGTCTAGGTGTTGGTATGGCCATTGGTTTTCTAGGATTAGGCGATAAGGCTTGTGGTAAAGGCTTAACTTCAGTAGTTCTTTGGTGGTAGCAGTTTGATGTTTCGTGGTTTCCCATCTCTGGTAGTAAGCATAGTAGAGAGTTGGCCTAGGCCTCAAATGTGGAAATTCCATACTAGTGTGGTTTGCTCGATAAATCAAGCACCACACTAGTTCTCTCTTTGGGTAAAGATGAGGTTGGCTAGCCTAGTCGCAGCCTTTGACCTATTCTCCATTGCTGGGTCATTTGTTGCATCAATGCAGATGCTAATTGCTCCACCTATTTTCCTAGAGAGGGCTCCTTCCCTTTTCCTTCAGGTTTCATGCTTGTGGTTTTAAAAGAATCTTCAGGACTTGTATATTCCCTTGAAATTATCTTCAAAGTCTATGGCACATAGGGAGTTATGCAAGGCCACATATTCAAGTCCCTCTAGGAATCGATAGATCAGTCTTTTGTGAGAGAACTTGTCCCTATCATTACAATGAGAGTGAATATATCTCACCTGATTGATGTAGTCCCAGATGGATTCTCCTTCCTTTTGCCTCACGTTATGAAACTATTTGACAAGACTCCATCAAGTTCCTTGTCTCGAATACCCTACTTTGAAGGCCTCTTTCAAGGCAATAAAGGTGGCTCTTATATTTTCAGTGATCAAAACCACTGACCCACTTTACCATCAAGTGTGGAAATTACCTTAACCTGATCTTCTACATGACCAAATGCTTCACAAATCTGATTAAACATCTCCAAATGAGGAATGGAATCCCTTGATCCATCAAATTTGATAATAAGTTTAGAGATGTGGGTTGGTTTGTTTCTCTCTGGTCTCGACATTGGCATCGGTGGCATGGGTACTGGTGGTACAATCCCCAAAGCTACCCCCTCCCTATTTCCATTGCTAATCTCAACATATTTCAAGGGCTAACCCTACAACAGCCGGAGCTAAAGTACATGGAGGTATGGTAGGCAAGAAAGAAAATCTCAGAGGGTAATATCCCATTTGTGGATCATGTCCTAGCAGTGGGCCAGTGTGTACTCTGTATGGATCTATATAGTATCCATTAAGATATACCCCTCAAGACAGGTAATTATTGTACACGGGTGCTGTGTATTGGTTGGGGTGCCCTGGGTGGAGTCTCTCTCCTTGGTATGAATTTTTCAGGCCTGGGTTAGTTGGTTTTCTATTTAGTCCTAGTACTTGTCTAGGTTTTTAAAACAAATCCATCAACACGATAGTCAATATAGCTCCCCAAACTATTGGATTGGGTTGGACTAGGTTATTTGGACCCAGCCCCACCTCCGGTCTTGGGTCTATTGGGGGTGGGTGGTTCTCTCTGGTTGGCAGTCTATGCCTGTTTCCTAGGGATGAGGTTCTTTTGATTGCGTGTTTCACAGGATAAAGTTCCTTAGTCTCAAGGCAAGGCTCTTTTGTGAATGTGTAGGCAATCATGGTGCTTGCTCTTGGGATAATGGTATGTCTATGCACTAGGTGCTCGACCGACCAGCCTCTAAGTCAGGGGTGGTTTGTCCTATGCTCAAGTGCTCTTTACTCCCATTGGTGCTATCAACAAAGACCAATACTATCTGGATCCACGTGATGTTGATTAATGGGTCGGATCTAGCAAGAGATTGCACATAGAAGGGTTCATTATCATCAAATAATGGATTATTTTGCATCAATCTCCCTGAGCACAGGTGCATAGATGTGTTGCATAAAGGTGTAGAATCACGATATAGAATAGGGAGATTTCTCTCTGGAAGTTGTATGGTTGTTCATTCACACAGAGGAACGATAGTTCATCTAGTAAGGTATAAGCATGGCTTAGCAAGAGCAACAACCATTTGACTTCAAAAATATGTTTAAGTATGGTCATGGACTTGGTTCAAGATGGAGGGCGTTCACTATGCGAGGGAACAAACGTTCAAAGCAACTAGGTATGGCTGTGGGTGGATTGGGGAATGGACGTTATTCTCATAATGGAATGGGCGTTTGATTTTTGGAAAGGAGAAACAAGCGTTCATCTGTGAAGGTACAAGATTCAATCACAACGTGATAGCTACCTGTCCTAATAGCACCACAACATCATATCTTTGATAACTTTCATGAAATATTCTATTGTCACAATCAACTGTGCAACTGTCATGCTCCTTCATTGCCTATTACACTCGTTTGTGGAATGGATTTGGTAAGATTCTAATTTAGGAAGTGAACAAGCATGCTTTAGAAGAGAATAGTCATACTTCTATGAAGGAAGGAGTGTTCACTTCTTAGAGAAGCAACCCCGGAGTGAGTTGTGCCTGGTTTTTTTCTTGATTCCCCCCTTGCTGATGATTTTTTGTGGTTTTCTTTTTATGCCTAGATCAAGCTAGTCCTAAGCTACTTAATAATGCAAAGAATGCATAGTTTGGCCTAATATCCTAAGATTAATGATGTAATTAAGCTAATACCGTACTTAGTTTGCCACCAAGCACGTCCTTCTCAATCCTCTCTCTTCCTCCTTAACAACTATATTCACTGCCTTCTAAAATCCTTCCAAACCCAGCATTTCTATCTCTAATTTATCATTGGATTAATACCTTATAATAAAATGTTGAAATTGGTAGCCAGTTACATACAATTAAAAGATCAAAACAGTGTAATTTAGGCATATACTCTCCCATG
Organism: Cibotium barometz; assembly: GCF_041138505.1. NCBI lineage: Eukaryota > Viridiplantae > Streptophyta > Polypodiopsida > Cyatheales > Cibotiaceae > Cibotium > Cibotium barometz. Next base: position 5,098,026 of record NC_141079.1, read on the forward strand.
TATATGAAAATTGAAGATCTTCTTGCATACATAACTAAATTTTCTACATGACTTCTTGAAATTAGAAAAATAAAAGCTCTTTTTACCTCTTTCTTGCACACATTGAGATCAACTACTTCCCTGACTACACACCAAATGAAGGGGAAGCTTCTCCACTAAATTCTAGGATTAATGGCATGCAAAATATATGCACTAGCTTAGTTTTGATCTAAAAAATGAGAAACCCCTAGTCTCCATACAAGGAAATAAACCCATTAAACACAAGAGCACTTACCCTAAATCAACATCTTCATCATCCTCATCCTTACTTTCAATTTGCATTGTTTGCAAGAAGAAAGATTTGATACAAGAATAAGAGGATGTGTGTTGAGAGAGAGAGAGAGAGAGAGAGAGAAGAAAGGAGGCACAAAAAAGACTCGTACATTCTCTTTAACTAACTTTCTCCAACCACCTAGAACCACCTTTTCTTCATAAAAATAAGAGGCCTGTTACATTTTTGCATTCCCTAAGATCAATGAGGCCTTACTAAAATCCACCAAAATGATTGGTCCTATGCTTTCAATGAGGCCTTATTAAAATCTACCAAAATATGAGACCTAATTGAAATCTGCCAAAATGATTATAAATTCATATGCTTTCACTAAGTGTGAGTATTTTTGTGAATTGGATTTTACAAATACAAACTCACTAAATAAGCCAACCACTTCTGTGAATTGGATTTTACAAACACAAACTCACTAAATAAGCCAACCACTTCTATAAAAAATTGCCTATATCAAATATTACATCCAAGCATATAAATGCTATCAAAATGATGCTTAAACATCAAATATGTTCATGAAAATACATAACAAATAGGCCAAAATAATGCCAAATATAGGCACCATCAAGAGCAATGAAGGAGGTGTGGTGGGGTTGGAAGGAGGATGTAAGATTCCTCCCTCCAGCTTTTGAGGTGTGCAAGTGTAATAATCTCCCCTTTTGATCTTATTATTATTCCCCTCTTTGAAATAAAAGAAAGATCCTGTTTTACCCTGTTTTGGCCTGGAGAGAGAAAATCTCTAGAGGGAGGTAATTCAAAATTGAGATATTTTTGGATATAAAAATCCTCCTAGTGTCTAAAATGGTTTCCCTTGAAACAGAAATTCAAAAAGAACTTTCCAATGTGCAATTGGAAAGAACTTTCCAATGTGCAATTGGAATTAATTAAAAATAGGTATAAAGGACCTTAGCCTAAGAGTCCAAATTTTCAAAAAAATTTGGATTATGGTCCAATTAAGGTTCCTATGGACCAATAAGATTAATCCAAATGTAGGGAGGAGATAAATTGAAGAATAAAAGAAAAACCCCCTAAAAATAAGTATTGGGATAAGCTTTTGTGAATTGGAAAGACTTGGAAGGCTCAAAGATTGAGTGAATGGGTTAAAGGGCTGATATGATTGAGTGGGGAGTGGAGTAGTAGTAGAAGTAGTAGAAGGAGGAATCATAGTAGATGAAGTTGCCATAAAAGGCGTAGATGATGTAGGGGGATATACCATAGAGGGCATAGAAGTATGTGGATAATTTGACACTCACTGGCTCTAATTTGGACCTACTCAAATGGGTTCAAACTCAATTCACAACATCATTTGCCATGTGACTGATCTTGGACTACTCCACTATTTTCTTGGTTTAGAAGTGTGGCAATTTGCTTCTGGCATCTTTCTTTGTCAAAAGAAGTATACTTTAAGGTTGCTTGAGAAATATGGCATGCATGATTGTGCATCACTCACTTGTCCCATGGATCCTAATTCAAAATTATCCAAAGATGATGATTCCCCTGAGGTTGATTCTACAAAGTATCGCCAACTTATTGGTTCTCTACTTTATTCGGTTAACACCACTCGGCCAGATCTCTCCTATGCTATGAGTATTCTCAGCCAATTCTCTTCTCACAGCCTCATCGATCTCATTGGCAGGCAGCTTTGTGGGTTCTTCGATATCTTCATGGAACTCTTGAGTATGGCATTTCTTATGCAGGTGGACTTAGCCAATTCTCTTCATAGCCTCATCGATCTCATTGGCAGGCAACTTTGAGGGTTCTTCATCTTCATGGAACTCTTGAGTATGGCATTTCTTATGCAGGTGGAGATACACTTATTGGTTACTCAGATTCTGAATGGAAAGGGTGTATTGATACTAGGCGTTCCATGTCAGGATATTGTTTTATGCTTGGTAAAGGACTTGTTTCTTGGAAATGTCAAAAGCAGCGAATTACTTCTTCTTCATCGACAGAAGCAGAGTACAAGTCATATCTTGATGCCACTTCTGAAGCACTTTGGCTTCAGCAAATTCTGAATCACCTTGGATGTTCATCTACTCCGACACTCATCTACTCAGATTCATAGAGTGCTATTGCTTTAGCCAAAAATCCAGTTATTCGAGGACGATCCAAACACATTGATGTTCATTTTCATTTTGTCCGTGATTGGATTTCTGAAGGTCACATTTAGCTTGAGTATTGTCCTACCAAAGATAATGTTGCTGATTTGTTTACTAAGCCTCTTCCTCGACCTACCTTGGATTATCTTCTTCAGCGCGTTGGCGTTGGTCCTCCCATCTGGACCTGAAGAGGAGGTATTGGATAGGTGTCATCTCCAGATGGTGTCACGCTAGTGGCACACTCTTTAGCCTCTAGGCATTTTTAGGATTTATAGCATTCATTTCCATTTTTTCCTACTTACACATTTTTGGGTGGAGGAAAGGGTGGAGGAACTTTTCTAGAGATCCGTTCATCTTGTGCCTATATATATAAGGCATTGTAGTTCATTTCTAATTGAGTTGGCTAGTGGTTCATTGATGAGTTCTTGAGTACATTGTCTCTTCTCTCATCTCTTCTTTCTCACAATCGAAATATTTAGATAAATGATTAATTTATTCCTCATAAGAATTCGTAACTATTTTAGAAATCAGTTAAGTGAATATTCAAAGAAAGAAATTCAGTAAAATAGTAACTGAATTACCAAACCTTTTTGAGAAAGATAGTTTAGGAAAAATCTTATCTGACTCGAACCTTGAATTAGACTATGACCAATACCAAACTCTTTCGTCAGTTTCGAGGAAAGAAGGTGTGACCATTTTAGAAAAATACACTCAAAACTTGTGCCAAATATAAAACTAAGTTTGAGACCGTTCAAATTGATCTGTGGATCAAGGTTATAGAATTCGAGGAATTCTGGTATGAAATTCAAAATTTCGATCAAGAAGTTTTGGGGATACTGATTCAAGAAATACTCCTTGTATTCAAAAGAAAATCAAACTGAAAACTTGAATGAATGGATGGATGGGATGTGATGTGAATAGATGTGATGAGATGCGATGTGAATGAATGGATGGATGGGATGTGATGTGAATAGATGTGATGATATGTGATGTGAATGAATGAGATGTGATGACATGTGAATCAGATAGATGTGAATGAATGGATGAGATGTAATGTGATGTGAATCAGGATGTGAATGAATAAGATGTGATGTCATGGGAATCGGGATGTAAATGAATGATATGGGATGTGAATGTGTATGTGAAGAATGGATATGGATGTGTATGTAAAGAATGGATGTGGATGAGTATGTGAAAGAATGGATGTGGATGTGTATGTGAAAGAATGTGATGTGATGTAAAGAGATGTGATGTGACATGAATATATGTGGATGTGAAGTGATAAATATGAATGTATGGATAGATGTGGGTAGTTGTACATGTGAACGATTGGATGGATGTGGATGAATGAGATGAGATGTGTATGAATGAGATATGATGTGGATAGAAGTGATGTGATATAATGTGGATAGAATGTATGTGATGGGATGGTTATGAGAATGAATGTGATGGATATGAATGAATGTGATGTGATGGATATGAATGAATGAATGTGATGTGATGGATGTGATGGATATGAATGAATGTAATGTGATGGATGTAAATGGATGTGATGTAAATGAATGTGATGGACGTGAATAGATGTGATGTGATGTGAATCGGGATGTGAATGAATATGATGTGAATGAATATGATGTGATGAGATGAATATGAATGAGATGTGATATCATGTGAATGAATGAATGTGATGTAAATGAATGTGATGGATATGAATGAATGAATGTGATGTGATGGATGTAAATGGATGTGATGGATATGAATGAATGTAATGTGATGGATGTAAATGGATGTGATGTAAATGAATGTGATGGACGTGAATAGATGTGATGTGATGTGAATCGGGATGTGAATGAATATGATGTGATGAGATGAATATGAATGAGATGTGATGTCATGTGAATTGGGATGTGAGTGAATGAGATGTGATGTAAATTGGGATAGATGTGATGTCATGTGAATCGGGATGTGAGTGAATGAGATGTGATGTAAATTGGGATAGATGTGATATGTGATGTGAATGAATATGATGTGATGAGATGTGGATATGGGTAGATGCGAGTGGATGAGATCTGATGTGGATAAATGAGGAAAGATGTGATTAAGATGTGGATATGAGTAAATGCGAGTGGATGAGATCTGATGTGGATAAATGAGGAAAGATGTGATTGAGATGGAAAATGATGTGATGAGAATGGGAATACATATGAAATAAATGAGGATTGATGTGGAACAATGTGAAAAGATGAGAGTTCGTTATAGAAACTGTATTTTTGACTTGTTTTTAAGTGACTGTTTTATGTCAAGAATGCTGGGGAAGCATTTTGACCGTCTTGTGAGAATGAGGTCGTGGAGACCTAACTGATAAAGTTGCAACAGCTGACGGAGAGTCAACGAAGGACGTCTCACGTTGCAAGGTCGACGGAGATCTTGACCAGCCTCGGTTCGATTTAAATGGTGAGCTTCTTGTACGGTGGATGAGGGACCAAGGAAGCGGCCTATGAGTGAAGCGCTGCGTGACCTCTGCGAAGGATCCTAGAGGGTGCTGACCATACAGTGCTTGGGCTATGGGTCGTCGTAGATACCCACACGTGCATCGTGGAAGATATTGGAGCAAGGAGTAAGAGTTGTTTTCTGAATTAGGTTATGGATCTGGTTGATTGACCTTGCTGATCCTCAACGGATGAGTCCATGGCTTTTTTATATGGATCTGTTGGTTGATCTTGCTGATCTTCAATGAAGATTCCATTTTGATTTATACAAGTGAATATATTGCTGGGTACTATGAGCTAGGAACTATCGAAAAGGCCCCTAAGTGGACAGGTGGTGAGCGTTCTGGTTGCCAATGATGCCATAGGTACACCGATGAAGGAAAAATTGGAAATTATGATTCATCCGGATATTTTGGAGGATTATGATCAATGATACTATAGTTTCATAAAAAGATTATTTTTAAAGATAGCTGAATCTGTGAAAAAGGCAATTTCATATTGGGTGTGTAAGTGGTGTGACTAGTTTTAAGTTTGCATGAATATTTGGCTAGGGGGCCTGGGAACTCTTTTCCCTGGTACCCGGGACAAAACCTAATCAAATTCTTAAATGGATCCCATCACTACAGTTAGGCGGTTGGCTAACCCACGGGACTGGATGGGGCTAGGCTGGATTGATGGATCCCAAAAATGAGACTCAATTCTATTATGGTACGATAGATGAGTAAATCCGGGATAAAAAATTGTTCTATGGAAAAGAATCAACGGTTGTGCCTCTCAATGAGGAAAAAAGAATTAGTCTCTATGATCCAAGTGCAAGTCTTTTCCTTGATCTGACTATGGGACTTACGGGTTCGGTCAGATCAGTTCAGTTAGTTAAGGCTCTTGAGACTACGTTAGAGTAAAATTATCCTGGAGGAATCGCCCATGCTTTCCGGGCGAGGGAAGTTTTTTCGGGTTCAGTTTTGGAAGAACGGAGGGATTAGTCTCTTGTTCGGATATATGTGGGCGAGGCCCCGAGTGAGGGACCTTGCCCTGTGCAAGAAGTGCTACTTCCGCTGCTAGCACCCCAGAATTCGTTGCATGGTGGGGACACGGATCTTTCAGAGGAGAGGTGAAGGGAGGGGTGGGGTGGGGTGGGGTGGGGGGAAGAAGGGTGGTTTGGTGGGTGTGGGAGGAGGGAGGAGGAGGGGAGGAGAAGAGAGAGAAGACAAGGATAGAGGGTATAGAGAGATATTGTTTTGTCAAAAAAAGCTCGCTCCAAAAAAGTCCCTCTGTGTCGATCCCCTTGGGAAGGTTTGTGGTTGTTTTGATGAAGCTTGAAGCTTGCAAATAATCAAACTTATCGGCCTGATTGGACCTACTTGTGATAAAGTGAACAATTTTTGGATCTCAGATGAGGGAAGTGTTGTAATTGTTTTGATGATGCTTAGAGCTTTTGAAATAATCAAATTTATCAGGTTGATTGGAAATACTTGTGATAAAGTGAGAAATTTTTGGATCTCTAAGGAGACTTTTTTTAGAAGTTTTTGGATCTCTAAGAGCTAACTTTACTACAAGATTTGTCTCTACAGACTTAAGTCTCCTTTTCTCAATACGAAGAAGTACATAATTGCCTTCATTGAAGAAGTACATAATTGCCTTTATTGAAGATGACATGTTTGCGTTTTTGATTTGTGTACTTCATGTATTTCTTTTGAGATTTTTTAATATTCAATTTTACTAACTCATGAATTTGGTCAAAGTCTCTAACAAAAAAATTTGGGGCCTTTATAGAATGTGAAAGTCTAATCGTAGGAGTTAGCAAAGTCTTACCGTGGAATATCTCAAATAGTGCTTTCTTAGTAGCAATATGAGGATAATTATTATATATAAATTAAAAAATATATAAATACTTATCCCACTGCTTAGGCTGAGATGAGACATATGATTTAAGCAAGTCAATAATTATCTATTAGATTCAGGATGAAAAGCAATAGAGAAATCAAGTTTTTCTCTAAGATTATCGAATAAAGTAGTCCAAAAGTCACTACATATCAGAAACAATGATCTTTAGTAAACCATGATGCATAAATACTTGTTTAATGAAAACATGTGTAGCTTGATAGGTAGTCAATGTCTTTTTATAAACAATAAAGTAAGCATATTTACTAAATCCATCTACTATAATCCAAATCATATTATTCTAGTTAGTAGTCAAAGGAAAACCAATAATAAAATCCATACTTATTTCTTCACATGGTTCATTAGGAATAGGTAAAGACATAAGCAAACCAAATTTCTACCTTATGACTCTTAGTCTTTTGACAAACAACACATTTAAACACAAACTTAGCAACATCTTTATGCAAAGTAGGCCAAAAGAAATCTTTGGCAACCTATTTTCAAAGTAGATGATACTCCTCTATGTCTAACAAAAGGAGGTCAATAATAGCTTGCCTAAATGGTCTAATAATGCATAATTTATTTTGGAAGAAAAGAAAACCATCATCATATGAATAATTTGAATGAGGTAACCAATCATTATCTTTCATCTTGTTATATGCATTAGAAAAATCAGAATCATTTTCATATATTGCTTTCATGTTATCAAAAGAAATGTCTTCAATAACAAATATATTATTAATGGTAGGTCTCCTACTTAAAGCATTAGCAACAACATTTTCACATCCAGGTTTATATTGAATAGTTGGCTGAAAACTTTGAATAAAAGATTCCTACTTAATATGTCTATCTAATATTAAAGGTTGTGAAAGCAAGTGTTTAATACTTTGTTAAGATCAGTCTTAATGATAAACTCAGATCACATAAGATAATGTTTCTAAATTTTCAATGCATGAACAATAGCAATCAATTCTTTATCATAAGTACTATACTTAAGCTCATATGGTTTTAATTTCTACTTTCAAAAGAAATCAAATAGTTATCTTGCATAAGCACAAGATTTTTCATGCATATCACTCCAAAGAAAAACTTTAGCCTTTTTCAATAATTCAATTAATTTTTTACAAATCTTCTAAAATAAGAACATAAAGCAAGAAAATATCTCTCAACTCATGAATTTTCTTTGGTCTAGGCCATGATCTAATGGTCTCTATCTTTTTAGGATCGATAGGAATTTTTTCTGCAGACACAATATGTCCGAGGTATTCATTTTTTTTAAAGAATTCACTCTTGTCTAGGTTAGCATAGATTTGATTTTCTTTCAAAAGATTGAATACTATCTCTAGATGTTTCTCATGCTCATCTTCATCTTTGCTAAAGACCAAGATATAATCAAAGAAAACAACCGCGAAATTTTGGTACTTTGGGAGTATATGGTTCATCATGCAACTAAATGTAGCCAGTGTGTTAGTAAGCCCAAAAGGCATTGCTAAAAACTCATAATGATCCATTTATATTCAAAAAGTGGTCTTATAGACATCTTCTTCAACCATTCTAACCCGATGATAGCATGCCTTAAGGTCAATTTTGGAAACTACTTTGGCTCCTCCGAACTTATATAAGAGATCATCCATACATGGGATATGATATCTAACAATATTCTTATTTAAAGCTCAGTAGTCTATGCACATGCAAAACATTCCCTTCTTCTTTTTGACGAGAAGAATAGGTACTCCCTTCTTCTTTTTGACGAGAAGAATAGGTACTCCGTATGGTAAACTACTAGGCCTAAAAGTTTCCTATTAAGTAGGTGCTCAATCTGAGACTCGATTTCTTTTTTCTCTAGAAAATTTACTCTACAAGGAGCTCTATAAGGCGGAATACTACCAAGAATAATGTCGATCCTATGGTCTTTTGGTCTAGAATTAAGTAATCCAGGAGGTAACTCATTCATAAAACAATCCGAAAATTGTTAAATGAAAGCATGAGAGTGCAATACGCAACAAAAATGAGCCCATCAAGAAGAACCTTCATACATATAAGTAACGTTGAAAAAGGTTTACATAGAAAATGAAGCGTCTAAGAGGGTGCTTCAAAAAAATAAAAAATTATATTAAAATGCTGTTAAAGAAGATGCATATACTCAGCATACTAACCCGGGAAGCAAAGGTCACAACTTTCTTATACTCATTACTCGGTCGCCCATAATCTGCCTATTCCACCAACACCTTCATCCCAAACGAAAATGTGGAAGCTCTCGCTTGCAAATTATTATTATACAATTAAGCTGGGATTAAGTGCGTAAACTTCCATAGCACTAACCTGCCTGTCATGGCTCATCTCCGACTCTAGCAGTCATCTATTAAAAAAAAAAAGAAAAAAAAAAGGGCCTGCCAGCATCCTCTCGCCCGCTTCTTGGCCATGTTCTCCGTCTTCTGCTACACCGACATGATTTTGGGGTGGAGGTTCACGACGACATCGGCCTTGCCATCGTTCTCTCCTTCGTCATCGCCAGCTTCTCGGCCATGCTCTCCATCTTCTGCTACACCAAGATGAAGCGCATGGTGAACTGGCTGGTCATTGGTGCCAACACATTCGTGCTGTCTAGCGTGGAGGCTCACGACGGCGCTACAAGAGGGAGAAGGTAGACCAATGATGGCTATGGCGGGACGACTTAGAGGGAGGGCGCATGGTGAACTGGCTGGCCATCGGTGATGACATATTCATGCTGTCTAGCGTGGAGTCTCACGACGGCGCTGCAAGAGGAACAAGGTAGACCAACGAAGGTGGGAAGCCTGCAAGGTTCGAGAAAAGTCGGGTTCGCTTCAACCTTGGGCCGGTTCAGATTGTGCGAATACTTGTTCAGCTAGAGTCGGGGAGGAAGTGGTAATTTGTTCAAAAATTCCATGAAAAGGATTGAAACCTCGTGGAGCTTTTTCGAAAGGGATTCCGACCGGTTCACACTAGCACTAGGAGGATTAATTTATATAGTATATAATATAATATATATATTAAACTATACTTAATATTAGTATATAGTATTTAATTTATTATGGTGGATTTAAAGACAGGTAGAGGGCCGAGGATAAGGTTGGGGATGGGAGTGAGAGTGTGAGTGTGAGTGGAGGAAAAAAAAAGGGTGGGGCCAGGGATTAGGATTAATAATTTTATTATTATTTGTTAATTTTTCTAAATTCTTCATGGCACATGCGGCACTGGCCCCTCTGTGCTTCAGCCTTCTCGAATCTCAACTGCATCGAGTCTCGACCATCGTCCTGAGTCCTGAGTCCTGACCCTCTTTCTTCTGCGGCACTGCCTGTGTGTGCACCGGCTTCGAAGCGACGAACGTCAAAACCTGCTTGCCATGATGCCATCGCTTGCAACACTAAACCTTAACTAGGGGTTTTATCTCTCCCCTGCCCGCCCGCCGACTCGTGAAGAGGACCGAGGTAATCTTCTTCTCTCTCCCTGGTTTTTGCTTTTCTGCACGATTTTTATTCTCTGTCTCGACTCTCTATCCTCGAGGTCAGAGGCTATGGCGGCCTCAACTTTGGGTTTTTTACCTCTACTCCCTTTTACAGCCTTTCATATTTCCTTTGCCACCCACTGCTGCTGCCCACCTCCCATTCTAAACCTTCATATTGGACTTTGGAGTCCTGTTGCATGGCCCTTCCAGACTCCTTCCTATCGCTTTGCATGCACTCAGGGAATCGTGCTGAGCACACTCAAAGGGGAAGCGTAGACTGTTTCCCTCCAAAAGATTTTCTTTTTTTACAAACCTTCATTTTTGTCACCAACAGTCCTTCTTGGCTTGCCTCGTCTTGATAAAAATGATCAAGACTGATGAGAGAGGGTTGGCCAAGTTCCAAATCCCAGTTTTACCCTTTTCTTTTCGTCCAAATGAGAGTGGTGTAGCGTGCGTGCGTGCCTGCGAGCTGGTCGAGCCAGATAAAGGCAATGACAAAGCAGCCCACAAAAATAAATAAATATATATATTATATAGTCCAACCATCAACAAGTCACACACAGTAGAGTGACTCACACCGCCTGCGGGAAGGGTGGGAGCCTGGCATTGAGATCGATGTCTTTCTCTGTTTGGTACAAGTTTGGGGTGGCGTCGAGGAGCTCATGGTGGCTGCTGGCCGATGGGCCATCACCTAAGGTAGAAGGCCACATGCCGCCGTGCCGGACAAATCACACCTAGGCGACCAATGCCTGCAGGCTTATTAACTGACCAGGCTGGCCTTAACTTGAGTAGCCAATTTAGGGAACTGCAAGGGCAGACATACCTAAAGGCTTGTGTGTGTGTGTGTGTGTGTGCGTGCGCAGGCGAGGTTCTTATTCTTTGTATTATCAAATTATAGAAAAGGTGTCTATTTTGAGGTAAGGTTTATGCTTCATCATGGCACCTAAATCAAAAGATAAAAGACAAGGTACACTTCGTACTTGGGCTAGCATTGATGTAACTAAAATTTCTAAAAAGGCTAAAAAGGTTGTTGAGAATGAATCTGGTTCATCATCAGCTTGTGTGAGTGTTGCTAATGTTACTGATGAAGCCTTGAAGTGTATGTCTCTTGAAGAGAGGGGGTCGAGTATGATTGAAAAAATGAAAGGCGTGCACTCTTTCAAAAAGAATGGCTAGATGATTATAAGTGGCTCGAGTATGATGATAAGGAGGTGAAATTATTTTGTAAATTTTGCTTAAAGTATCCTCATCCACATTCTGCGTATGCCAAAGGTAGATCGATAAACTTCAAGGTAAGTAATTTTAAGTCTCATGCACAAACTGATTGTCATAAGGCAGCTATGAATGCTTATTGAGAATAAATATTGCATTCAAAATAGTATGCAAAAAGTAGTAGAGATAAAAGATCAAGCTTTATTATGTTTGTTTAGAGGTGCATATCTCATTGTTGCAAAGAGAAACATGGCATTTGCAGATTTTCCTTATATCATAAAATATGTGCAAGATTGTCATGCTCCATACACTACTACTCTATATAATGATGATAAAGCATGTGCTGAGATGATATTTTGTATGGCAAAGTGTCTTATGGATTTTACCATAAAGAAGATTGCAGCTAGTCCATGGTTTGGAGTTTTAATTGATGAGTCTAATGATATCTCTCGACATGGTCATATGGTCATTTATCTTTCTTATCTCTTGAGAGTGCTTGCATTCCAAAAATGATCTTCTATGGAATCGTGCGTGTTCATGATGGTACTGCTAAATCTATTTATGAGGCGATTCTTGAAGAGCTCAAGAAAATGAACCTTGATTTTTCTAAATTTGTTGCTTTTGGGTCTGATGGATGTGCTACAATGGTAGGAAAAGATAATGGAGTTCAAGCATTGCTTAAAAAACATGTGAATCCATTCTTGACTTCGATACATTGTGTAGCACATCGTGCTGCTTTAGCAGTATCAAATGTGGCCAAAGAGATGGAGTATTGCAAAAAGCTTGACAAACTAGTCAATGCTATTGCAAGCTACTTCAATGGAAGTTCCAAGAGATTAGAGGGCCTTGAAATCATGCAAGCTGATCTTGCATGCCCTATTCTTTGATTGGAACACACATTTGATATTAGATGGCTAAGCAGGTATCGAGCAGTAATTAGAGTTGTGAAATCTTTGGATTCTATTCTTACCATTACAAAGACTGAGGCCCCTTTTTTCCCTTGATTTATCAGATTTTGAGTGTCTTTATTGCTTGCATTTTATGGCTGACATTTTAAGAGGATTAGCTACTTTGAGTCAAATGTTCCAAAAGAAATTTGTTGATGTCACTGCTGTTGAAAGTCTTGTACACGATGAGATTGCTTACATCAAACAATATTATGTGGATGCTCCAGATGTTGATATAAATGCTTATACATATGGAGTGAATGGATATGCTTTACTTCCAAAGTATGGTCCTGAAAAAGGATATTTATATGGTTTGAGAAATGCTTTGCGTGGTAATAGAATGTATAATCATGATTTGACTCGTGATTTGTTTGGGGAAGATTTGAACAGAGCATTGGATTTTCAAATATCTTTTGCAAATGCTGTGATTGAAAATTTAACTTCTAGGTTTGATGACAACTCTGTGTTGAGTTGTATGAAGGTGTTGGTGCCTGCACAACATCCATTGTTAGAAAGGCCTTTGAAAACCTATGGCATCAACGAGGTCGATTGAATATGTAAGTTCTATGGTTCCTCTAAAAAGCTTCATGTGCAAGATTTTAATGCAGTGATCAATCCTGAGCAGTTCAAAAAAGAGTATACAAAGTTCAAGCATCAAGCATCAAGGGATTGGGTGAGGTATAGTCTCCCAGAGGTAACTTCATCTATTGCATGCAATGATTTGTGGAAAGATGCATTCCCCAATGTAGTATCTATTTGTCAAGTTGCCCTTGTACAATGTTCCAGTATTGCAATTTGTGAAAGAGGCTTTAGTGCACGTACTATGATAAAAGACAAGCTAAGAAATCGTCTAGAGATAAAAAGTTTAGATGCTTTAATGAAATTGTATGTTGAAGGTCCTGAGGCATTAGGACTTGTTTGGGGTCTTCTTGGGCCCTTTAATTTGCCCCAAGCCTAATGACAGTCATTAAGGAGTGGTGCAATGGGAGAAGGCCATGTGGAGAAAAATGTTGGGTTTCCCTGCCCCTAATATGTAGGGGTCAAACTTGAATCATACCATTTTTTTAAAGAAATTGGGCTGAAAAATGCAAAATCTTTCAATAAAATCAAATTTCCCACCTTTTTTTAATAAAGACAGCTCAAACTGGCATAAATGACCCCACCTCCAAAAGTGGGCTAGGGCCAAAAACGCCCCCCCATCATTATCCCTCATTTAAAGCTACTTTTCCCTCTCCCCACTCCCTCTTCCTCTCTCTAAAACTAGCAATTCGGTTTTGAGTCTCTCTCTAACTAAAAGAGTCTTTTTTTGGCCTCCTCCCTCCCCATTCTGCCTTCCCCTTCCCTCCTAAAGTTAGATCTATCTTTCTGTGCCTTCTTGGCTATGGAAAGCTTGGAAAACAGTCCACTTTTTCCCCCATTCTTCACTCTCCTCTTGGCTATGGAAAGCTTGGAAAACAGTCCACTTTTTCCCCCATCAAGTCCATCCTCTCTTGCTTGCACACATTCTTCACTCTCCTCTTGCTAGCTTATACACATTCTTGACTCCTCTTGCCAGCTTATATGCTCTGCTAGCATTAGGTTGCAGAGATCTTCTTGGCTATGGAAAGCTTGGAAAACAGTCCACTTTTTTCCCCATCAAGTCCATCCTCTCTTGCTTGCACACATTCTTCACTCTCCTCTTGCTAGCTTATACACATTCTTGACTCCTCTTGCCAGCTTATATGCTCTGCTAGCATTAAATTACAGAGATCTTCTCACACACCTACAACTTCATAGCATTTAGCTTAATCGGTTAGCCAAGCACAATGAGTCACCGACCTCGTTCAAGGGTGGAGTCCTTTAGCAGCAGCAACGAACAAGACAACACTGGCTTGTGGGTTACAAGCACCTTTGCAAAAGGAATGTGGGTGACAATGCGTCCAAGCACAAGGGGAGCCCACAAAGTCTCTCGCAGATACATAGGGTTAAAGTCACACCATTGGAAGGGTCGCATAGTGGATCTCAAGCAGGGGGCTGACGGAAGCAAGCAGGCGATGATCCAACACGTGTACAAGGCATCGCAACTCCGTGTTGACGATGCCAATCACAAACGCTTTCCTGCAAATTGTAAGTTTTATTTGTGCTTCTTGTTTTATGGGCTGCACTGAGACATGCTAATATCATTTCATGTTACTACGGAAGCTTGATTTTTTCAAGTGTGTTCTTGTAATGTTCTGTGCAGACATCTTTCCGTCGACATTTGTGGAATGGGAGCCTTTAGAGGCCCTTTCTGGAACCTTTGAGACGCACCACTTTGAAATCGGCAAGCTACTATATACTAGTTGTTCGGCATCGGAGCTTTTAGAGCGCTCAATTTTCTTCTTTTATGCAGAGTATATTGTACCCACGTCAAGAGATGGTTCTGGGACTCTACGGAGGCTCCCTACACCAAGTCTCACGGACCATGATTGGCCAAAGCCCGACAATACTTTGGTTGCACTAACCAGACGTCGGATTGAGATTGATGTGTGCAATGCAATGAAGTGCACCTATGGGTCACATCGTGCGACTCTCACGTTCTTCATGCCTTTACATTTGTTTGTGTTTTTGTTCAAGGAGGCTGATGTTCACCGGACTCCTACAATGTGGATTGCAAAGGGAGGCACAGTAATGAGTGCCTGTTTGCCACCTTCGTGCGATTTGAAGGTTATTCAACATCAGGGTGACAAGATAAAGTGCATGGTGGTGTCGGAGAAGATGGTCGTTCGGTACCAGCTTGGAAAGCAACAACTCTCTAATATCTTTCCTTACAGACGTTGGAAGCTGACTGGAGGCGAATGGCAAGCACTCGATTCGGGCATCAATGATGCAGAACAGCTTGATGTACATGTTAGCACGCAAGCTGATGTGTGGGATATCGTAGTAAATGCAGATTGGAATATGGCGAACCTAAGGGAGTACTTAGGCCTTAGGTTTGCACTGAAAGGTGACTTTTCATTTGTGATTAATAACACACCTCTACGTAAGAGGAAAGAGGCATCTTACTTTTGTAAAAGCATTCCCTTCCCTAGATGTATCCATATCAAGCAAGCTATGTAACAGATTTTGAGAGATTAATTCAAAACAATTTTGGCTACGCGCAATTTGCGCGTTCAATTTTGTGCACTTTTAAGTTATGTCGCGTGTTTTTATTTTTTTGGAGGTTTTAAGTGAATTTTTAAACATAAAAAAAGTTTTAAAGACCTCTTTATAAGTCACTTTTGGCCACTTTGAGTTCATCTCCTCACTCTCGGCATCTTTGCGGTCCCCTCGTCTCCTTTGCTACTCAAGCATGGCCACCCCCGCCCAAGCTCTCCTATCTCAATTGCACAAGCTTGACCTCGGTCACTTGATCGAGAAGCTTGCACCCATCTTTCAGACATCTATTGACATGGAAGGCACCGCCGAACTCCATAATGACGTGTTTGGGGCGTTCACTAGCTACATGGACACATACATGGCTGAATATTGTGTCAACTTTGAAGACGAGGAGGGGACTTGGGTGCCTGTGGATCTTATCAAGCATACCTACAAAGCGGACAAAAATTTCAGGTTTAGGCTTGCAAGATTCCTCAAAGGCCTTAGTAGCACATATCTAAGGGAGGAGGAAGAAGATAACCTGGTAGGTCTTGGAATGGGCAACATCGGCACAAGTTTTTTGAGGTGGGACATGACTCTTGCCCTCCTGATCTTGGAGGGAACAGAGAAAAGCAAGGGAAAGAGGAAGGCCACTCCTCCAAAGAAAGCCACACCTTATCTCTTGATCAAGGAAGCTGACCCAAAGGAGGAGATTGTTACCCCAGTGCAAGAAGCATCTCTTGCACTTGTGACTCTGGCGGAAGAGCCGCAAGCTGAGGCTGTGAAACGGGACATCGAAGGGGACGATGTCATGGATGAAGTTCCAGAGCTCGAAGTGCGAACTCTACACCCCATCATAGTAGAAGGTGTAGAGTTCTTATTTTTGGATGACATCGCCCATGTCCTTGGGCTGCACCAGGATGAAACTCTCTCAGTCATTGCTATGTACGCGGGCATGCGCGAGACACACAACAGCCGTCCAAAGATGATGACATCCGCATTGACTTCAGTTCCGCAGATGTCACAAAGGTGCTTGCGCTCCCGGAAAATCATGCCTCAATAGAGTCCCTTGTGGCAGAGACTCTTGTACAAATATCCCAGTGCAAGGATTTCTACGAGAGTGTGCCAGAAACTAGCTTTGCCCCTCACAAGCCGCTTGCCATTTCGGATTCCGTCAGCCTCGAGAGCATCAATATTAGTGATGCAGACCTTGCGGATCATGATGATGCCACTGAGGTAGTACACCCAATTTCTTCCCTTCTTAATTTGTAATTTTTTGAAGTCAACTCATTCTTCTATCTACTTTGTAGACCGCAAGAGAAATGGACTGGTTCGCAAGCCGAAAGGGTGGAGCACGAAAGGAGGTGGAGGGGAAAGATGCTGCGCTATGGCACTACATCCCGAGCTTCAATGCCGAGATGCTTCGCGTGATTCACAACGACTTTTCAAATGATGCGCAAGCTGAATTTTTGAAGTGCAGAGCCCTAAGCGCCATCCTGTCTGAAGCCCCTATAGCCCAAAATGCCCATAAATGTATTCTTGTAAATAGGGAAGCAGCTATCTATAGCTTTGGTGATAAAAGTGCAGGGTCTTTCCTAGGATTTTGTGGCCTTAGCCTTGGACAAGGCATCACTGATGCCAAAGAGATAGCCGAACGCATTGGTGACAAACCATCAGTAAAGACTTTCACCCACGAGGCTTTCACCAAGCTCATCAAGCGAGTTGGCTAGATCCAATGTACTCATTTGCCTTTTGTGAAAATCAAACGATTAATGACATCAAGATGTTTTTCGAGCTGATTTTAAGTTTTATCTTCTTGATGTGTTTATATGTTGTTGTCGTGTCCTGTCATGATGTTTCAATCAATTTTTGTGAACGTTCGTCTGCCACCACCTGTCCGACTTTGGCTCGACTCGACGGGCCGATTTCTCCTGCGTATGGCCCCAAAAGGGTAGATCACATGTGCGGGGTGCGCCGGGGCCGACGAGGGGGGGCCGGTGGTCGCGCCGTGGAACCTGTGTGCCACGGAGCGACTTTTGCCTGTTTGACTCGACGGGCCGATTTCTCCTGCGTATGGCCCCAAAAGGGTAGATCAGATGTGCGGGGTGCGCCGGGGCCGACGGGGGGGGGGCCGGTGGTCGCGCCGTGGAACCTGTGTGCCACGGAGCGACTTTTGCCTGTTTGACCAGCTACGCCGGGGCCGGGGGGGGCCCGGTGGTCGCGCCGTGGAACCTGTGTGCCACGGAGCGACTTTTGCCTGGTCAAACAGGCAAAAGTCGCTCCGTGGCACACAGGTTCCACGGCGCGACCACCGGCCCCCCTCGTCGGCCCCGGCGCACCCCGCACATCTGATTTACCCTTTTGGGGCCATACGCAGGAGAAATCGGCCCGTCGAGTCGAGCCAAAGTCGAACGGGTGGTGGGGCAGACGAGCGTTCACATGAGGTCGAATGTACGTAGCGACAACAATTACATGCAAAAGACTACAATTACCTTGACAAGACGACAATCACTTGCAATAGAAAATAACTTTTTTGAAAATAGACATGGTTTTTCATTAATCAAATTGAGATTACAAAACACGGATTTGTTGCATTACAAAGCCTTCCCCTATCTAGTGAAAGAGAGCGTCCTCTCCACGGATACGCCTAGCTAGACGAAGATCAGATGGCTTCAAAGTGACACGTTTTGCATGCACCATGCACAAAACCGCGTCTTGGAAAAGTGAAACCAAAATATCCTCGGCACCTTGTTGTTGCAGAGCGCCTAGTGCCGCCGCTTACACACGATTGACATCCCGGCGGCGCTGGTCGTGGATAATCTCTTTGACGAGACGCCCAAAAGGTGCCTTCGGATGTGCAGGTCTTCTGATATTTGCGAATTTCTCTAAGGGCAACTATCCCTGGTCTCCACCTTTGCTTCTTCTGCGTTGTTGGGGGCGGTGGTGCTTGCGCGTGGCAAGTCCAAGCTGGCGTGTCATTTTTGAACTTTTGTCGCTGCTCTTGGAAGTTATCGGAAGGGGGTTCTGTGCGTTTAGGAATGGTTTTCCCCTTCTTAGCCTTTGCAGGTGTTGGAGTTTTCTTTGCCTTTGTAGATGGAGTCTTCTGAGCTGCTCTCTACTTTGCCTCCTTCCTTACTCGCTCCTCTTCATCTTTCCTTTCTTTTTCCTCACGAAGCCTCCGTGTGTTTGCTGCCCTGGCTTCTCGTTCAAGCTTCTGTCTCTTATTTTCTACTTCCTCAGCTGAGAGTTTTCTCTTTCCTTTACCAAGTGCATGAGCCAAGACTCTGTCTAGCATTGCATTGAGAATCCTATTACTCGGCAGGTGCTCCCTTTCTACTGTGTCTTCATTTCTCCTCTTTGTATATTCTGCTCGAAGACTTTGTATAGCCGCTTCCAAAATTGTGTCATCTTCGTATCCGGCCATTCGCAGGTCAGCAACAAATCCGCGAGCTTTTTTGTTAAGCCAATCCTCCTCCGCAGCAAAGAATGCTAATCTTCTCTCGTTGCTTGCGGCGGCCTGAGCTTCTTCTACAGCCTTCTTATCTGCCTCCGCCTTCCTAACTGCCTCGTCTTCTTCCGCCTTCTTGGCAGCCTCATCGTCCTGTGCTTTCTTTGCTGCCTCATCCTCCTCCTGTGTTCTGACAGTCTCTTCGGCTTCTTTTCTTGCTGTCTCAGCTGCCTCCATGTCCTCTGCTTCTTTCTGTAATCTCTCCGCTTCTTGGCGTTCTTGGGCTTCTTGGGCCTCTCGCTCAAGCCTCACACGCTCAGCTTCCAAATCCATTTGGGCTTGTGGGTAAATGTTTGGGATTTCAGTTCTATGTGCCACCGGTAAGGGCCCAAGGTCTTTGAAAATGTCATCCTGCGTATTGGAGGGAGGATCATTTGGGGGCTCCATGTGCGTGAGATATTAGTGCACGAGCGAGAGAGAGCGCGCGCGAGAGTCAAGGGGAGAGGAAGAGAGAGAGCTCACAAGTCAAGACTTTTAAAAATGACTATAAAACTCACTGATATTTATAGGGGGCCAAAATTACAAAAAAGTCAATTTACAATGAACGCGCCAAAAACTGGCGAACAAGAATTATTGGGTGGGTAACCACACGCGGCCATTTCTTAGTCGACCACTGTGCCATTGCCTCGCTCTTTCACGTGCCATTGACACATTGCACCCTTCTCTTTCGCCTTGCACCTACCACCTTCATGATTTTGCGCCTCAAAGATAAATTTCCGGCTCGCTTTTGGGCCTTTCTCCCAGTAAGTGCACGATAAAACCAATTGAACATTTCTTGAAACGCATTGCTGCGAACCTTGCCACCGCCATGACCCGTGTTCTTAAAATAGGCCGCCTTGGCTTGGTAATGTGATCGTTCCATGCCTTGGTTGCTCCAGAGTGCAAGAGACCCATATTCATCTAGAAAGAAGGAACTGTGCGCATAGAGAATATGCATGTAGTGTGTTATATGAGTTTCCCCCCAAGCATCGATCATTTCTTCTGTGAATCTGTCAATCGAAGTCTTGAATGTAGCTATCTCTGCTTCATCAAGATACGGGCGCTCAAGAAGCCTCATCATCTCATCACAAGCTTCCCACACATGTGCACGCTTCAATCCTAGTGTCGCCTCATTGCCTCGATAGGTTGTTACATCACAAATCTGCTTCCATAATTCAAAATGTGTATGGCTTTGAGCCTCACCATAGTTTGAGAGCAGGTGTCTTGCTTTTGCACCACCCATACATATCTTATTAGGGTTATCTTGGGTACTTGATGGGTTTTTGCGATCCTTAGAGAGGGTGACAGCACCTGCGTGAAGCCCCACGGATGATAAAACAACTTCAAGCTCTTGGATGCCCTGTTCTTGCCGTGACTCTGGCTCCATGTTCCAAGCATAATTGATGTGGAGCATCAACAATTTGTCCAGAATTCTAAGTCTTGCGTGCAAGGTACACACATGTACTCGCGACAGTGGAATTGAAAGAATAGGGTTCCAAGTAGCATCCTCCTCTGCGCGAGATGGTGTCTTGCTTTGATTGCAGCTCATAATTCCATTGAGCCAGACGTGCATACCCTTCCCTTTTTGTAATTGATTTGAGCCCTTTGCACTTGCCTGCTTACGACCTTTCACCTTGGTTGCTTGTTTGGCCTTCCCCACTGCGACACTTGGCATCCTTGGATGACAACAAAAGATGCATGGAAACAAAGTGTTAGCACCGCTTTTAGGGTCTTAAGATCACCACCAAGGTGCCACTCTATTTCAAAGTGACCAGTGCCAGGCACATGCAAGACTTCACCATTTGATTGCCTGTGTATCACTCCTTGAATACCTGTACGGGTGAAGCACCACCTCAGACTGTCATGGTCCTCGTGCGGAAGGGTCCATGCCGCCTGCCACCATATGTTCTTCTCAGACTGCACTCCAAAGTAATCTTGCTTACGTCGCTTTGTGTGCAAGTTATTCTCCGCATCACCTGTTTCATCTTCGCCGTCTAAGCTCTTTCGCTTCAATGCCCTGCTCATGAGTGTCAGACTTGTACGTTCCACCCTTTGG
The DNA here is from genome assembly GCF_041138505.1 of Cibotium barometz. NCBI lineage: Eukaryota > Viridiplantae > Streptophyta > Polypodiopsida > Cyatheales > Cibotiaceae > Cibotium > Cibotium barometz. The sequence goes on from NC_141079.1 coordinate 5,119,081, forward strand.
CCCTTTACAACCTGACATTCATCCAATTTGAGGACAAATATAGCCTTTCCATCCGTCTCCTCTAATGTCATATCATAAAACTGAATCATAGCTCGTTGAAGTGCCTCCACCTCGACGTAAACATTGTTAAACTTGTTATAAGCAAAATCTTTTGAATTTGACATTGGCATGCTACCATCCACCCATCTGTAGCCGCCTAGCAAGTCGGCAATATTGTTGTTTGCTGACTTCCTTGCCATAACTATACTGTATGGTGTTGGAAGTATAGATCGTGTCATTCCTTTGCCTCGTAGACGTGCTGTGATGCAAGTATACAAAGCCCTGTATCCCTTATGATACCTGCTGTGTCGCACACAGTGAGCATGTCAACGGGACTGACAATCTGCTCAAATTCCTTGAGAAAATACTTTTGAATCCTGTCACACAACGCACCATTTACTGGATTGGTTATCATATTGATTACTTTCTGCTCTGGAATAATGTACTCAAGGATAGACTCCTCAGTATTAGAACAACCTAATATTGCTTTAGCACATTCCCTGGACATCACATAGTTCAGAGTCAATGACATAACTATATGAAAAAGGAATGTAATGCTAGTTTTGAAGCTGTGATTACCTTGTTTGATGCACACGTCGCTTGCGAGCCCCCCCCATCTTTGGAAAGAAGACTCAGAGGCTTGCGCTTTCGCTGCCTTGCATTATATCCCACGGGGAGGTGAGTGAAATGATCGACACGTCGGCGAAGGTTCCGAGTTGAGTTTCGAAGACGGAGATAGTTCTCTATAGCTCGATCCCTGCTTTCCACACCTTCATCAAGCTTCATCTTCTGCTCTGCATCCTCCTTCTCTAGATCCTTGACTCGAGCCAGCATATGTTCCTTTATGGCCATGAAAGTTGACGCACATTCTTCCTTTTCTGCCTTGCATAATTTTAGAAGCTTCCTGAGGTGATTTTGATTTGAGAGTTCCTGCAAGTACAAAGAATAGAGCCTCTGACAGTACCCTAAGAAACCATTATGACCATCACCCAAGAAGCGTACGACCTGCGTGATATTACGAAAAGGGGGAGGTGCACCAGTCTGTGGATCAAGGGGATAAATGCTTCCATCAGTCCAAAGATCAATGGCTTTTGCACCTTGAAGTCGTAGCACCTCAGCAGGAATACATCCCTTCGTTCGATTACTTCGCATTGTGACATACTCCTCGTCTAAGTCCACGTGCAAGCGAAACTTTGATTGCTTGTTGGTGATGTCCCGTAGAGCCATTGTACCTAGCAAATGGAGATGGAGATGTAGATGGATACAGAGATGGAAATGTGGATGGTGATGGAGATGATGGAGATGGAGGATGGAGGTGGAGGATGGAAATGTGGATGGTGATGGAGGAGATGAAGATGGAGATGGTGATGGAGATGGAGGTGGAGGAGATGCAGATGGATACAGAGATGGAAATGGAGGCCTTGAGGAGATAGATATGGAGAGCTTGCTAGTGATGGAGATGGAGAGCTTCAGCTTGCAAGGATGTGTAGATCTGTACCTTCACAGGAGGGGATGGTGAGCTCTTCCATGAGAGCTGGTGGAGAGGATGATAGATATGGAGAGCTTGCTAGTGATGGAGATGGAGAGCTTCAGCTTGCAAGGATGTGTAGATCTGTACCTTCACAAGAGGGGATGGTGAGCTCTTCCATGAGAGCTGGTGGAGAGGATGATGGAGTAGGAGGTCCAGATCTGCAGGCCATGGCTCCTAGAGAGAGAAAAAGAAGCCCTTACCCAAGTAAAACACCCTAAATGCGTTTTAGAGAGAGAGTGTAGAGAGAGTGGGATCTGCAGCACCTCCAAAAAGGGAGGGAACAAAGTGACGAAAATTTTTAAACATTCTTTGTGAAAGGTACTTCACTACAAGACAAAAAGGTAGTTAGGTCCATATTCCTTCCCAAGGACAGAAGATCTAATGATTAGATCACCTTTTGGCCTATTTTCTTTTTTGTAGAAAAGGAAAAATGCATTTTCAGGCCTAGGCCACTAGCTTGGTCAAAGCTTGATTAGCATTTTAAGCATTTCACTAAGTGTCCAAATAAAAGGGCCCAAGAAGACCCCAAACAAGTCCTAATGACTTGAGTGATTCAGAGTTTGCTGATAGTATAGCCTTGTGGGCTAGCAAAGCTCATCGACATTTATTCACAGCTAATGGTATTTGCTCATTGGTCTTGCAATAAAGTTTGTAAGACATGGGTTTTATGCTGATTTTTTGCTTTGTAAACAACTAATGGCCAATGATGAGATATTGAAGTAGTTGTGGATCCTAAGCTCACATGTACTTAGCATTTTTTTCTTTCTTTTTTTTAGGTTTTTTTGTATATATGCTTAGCTTTTTTCATCTTTTATTGTTTAGAGTTCTTTTTAGCTTTTGACGGTTAAGTTGTTACTAGTTAGTGTTTATTTAATTTTATGAGTTGTGCTTTGTACTATTTTTTAGTTTTCTTACTTGTATGTAATTTTTTCATGTTTTTTCTTTCTTTCTTTCTAATGCTTTATATTTTATTATTATGTACTTCTTTTAACATGCTTGTCTAATTATTTAGCTTAGCTTTTATCTTTCTTTCTTTTTATTGTTACTGAATTTTTATAGATGTATGCATTCTCTTTATGTGTCTCTATTGATTGACTTTTTCTCATTATCCTTTCATTTCTTTCTTTAGTAGTCTCTCTCTCGTTTTTAGTTTTACTTGTTATCTTTCAAATTGAAAAACCAAAATTGGTTTTTATTGTTTTTGGCTTTGTGCAAAGACTTAGTGTCTATATACTTCTCTGAGGCCACACACATACACATATACATATATATCTTCATATATAAGTGTGCGTGTGTGTGTGTGTAGAGCTAGTTGTTTTAGGGTGTTTCAACTTTCAAGTGAGAATGCATAATGATACTACTTTATTATCATCGTGATTGCTTATATTGAGTTTAGGAAAGTAAATCCCAGAAGTAAACCTATCAAATGAGTTGCCTTGCAGGTTTGTATAGTATTGAAAGTACTTTGAGTGCTTCAAGTCTTGGTAAGGGCTCCTCTATACCTCAATCTTCATCCTCTAACTTGATAGGCTTGGCATCTGTATGTAGTTCTTAAGGATGTCAAATTATCTTAAAAGTATCAGTAACATAGTTTTATAGAATGTGCATGCTTCATTGTGAATAGATAAACTTTTTCAAATGCATGTACAGGAACCTTTTTCTCTTCAAAGAGCAATGGTGCTTAGCAACAACCACTAAACATTTACGGAGATGTCATACCAGGATTGGAAACATGCTTGCTTGCTTCTTTCAAGTATGATTTCTAGTCTCTTTATTTCAACTATGTGAAGTTGTATCAATGGCAAAATGCAGCATCTTAAGGTTTAAATGTTATAGCACATATACACTATGAAATGCAGATTATGATGGTTTAGAAAAGTCGTAGAAAGATAGCATATTTAAGTTTAAATTTTATAGCACATGTACATTATGAAATGCATGTTATGATGGTTTAGAAAAGTCGTAGAAAGATATGGTCCGCCTTCTTCAAGTAGCAAGAGGGACTGAGATTCTTCATTCTTGTATAAAGAGGATCATGCCGCCTAAAATTTTGAAATACTTGTCCAACTTGTAGCGAGGAGGATTCATGGCCGGTTCATTAAAAAATATTTCTCGAACCCTATGGGAAGGTGTGTGGGAAGACAAAGCGCCCATGACGTGATTCAAACTTCAGTAATGGCTCTCTTACGTATTCAATATTGGCAGGGGCTCTCTCAAGCATTAAATATTAGCCTGCCACAACGCCAATGATTTAAAACGAATGTCTCTCTTACTGTTAACCCCCATTTTTTGATGACACTTGTTATGATCAAAATCTATATTATGTAAGATGAACTTCCTTGAGGACCCAAATAAAAATAACTTTCCATCAAACGGATCACTTTCGATCACTTTCTCACCATGAATGTCAACAAGGACCAAACATTCAGATATGATGAAAAATATCGTGAAGAATGAGCGATTTGGTAAGGTGATTGGATATGTGAGTGTCATTGAGTTCCAAAAAAGAGGATTGCCTCATTCACACACGTTATTGATCTTGGATAGTGCCCATAAACCTATGACTGTCCAAGACTATGAAGACAGATTAGTATGTGCCGAATTGCTTGACAAGCAAATGTTTCCTACTCTGCATGATGTTGTGTTGCATTGCAATATCCATGGGCCTTGTGGGCCATTAAATCCAAGTGCAATTTGTATGGATAAAGGGAAATGCATAAGGAATTATCCATGAGCTTTTGCACAAGAGACTACTGTGGATGAGAGTGGTTACCCCATGTATATGCGTCGAAATGATGGAAGAATTGTGGCATTGAAAAAATGTAATGTTGATAATAGATGGGTTGTGCTATATAACCCTTATCGTTTAGTCACATATAATGCTCATGTAAATGTGGAAATATGCTCAACAATAGCACCACCGATTAATTAATCCCAACACCCAACCACTGACCATTAATCCCTTTATGTTGCATTTATTTTTTCAAAGCTCTAAATTTTTCTTATAACTTATTTGTTCATTCTTCATCCATTAATGCCACCAACATCTTGTTGTTATTTTTACAATACCATGGTATTGCTTATATGTGGAGCTGAACATTAAGTATCCATTTTACAAAACCATGGTATTGCTTATATGTGGAGCTAAACATTAAGTATCCAGTTTACCAGTGCCCAAGCTACCATCTCCCATTTATAAGCTACTATTTTTGTGTTGAGTTCCAACATCAAATGATGTTGATGACCCTTGTTGGCCCTTTAACTGTGGCACTTACTAGGTTAAAAAGGAGCTAATTAAAGTGTAGCTAAAATAGAAAGGTTATAGTTTGTGTTAAAATAAATACAAATCTAAGGATGAAGGAGAGACGAACCTAGGTAGTATGAGAAAAGCTATTAGGTCTTATTATTTGATGTAGTACTAAACATTATATAGCTAGTTATAGGTTTTTTAACTTTGATAAGGGTGGGCATAGTAGAGAGGTCTATAGACATATTAAAATAAAAAATTTCATAAATGGATGTAGTTGAGGTCTCAAGACCTTATAGTGAGGGGAAGAGGTCAAAGAATTTTTAATTGGTGTTCATGCTGATGGTGGTGATGTTGCAGATAGCATGAAAGAAGATGCTTCCTTTACCTCTTCACCTTCTCATTGAAGAAGGTGCTTCCTCACCTTCTTCATGAGTCAAAGATTGACAATGGTGGTTTGAAATAAGGAAGAATGATTGTATGAATATTGAAAATAGAATCATGTCAAGAATTTGAGATGTTACACTTTTTTTGTTCATCATGTTTTTAGTTTTCTTTATTTTTTTAAAAAGAATTTGTTTTCTTATATCAAAATCAAGCAACTTGTAAAAGTCTTAATTTTTTACAAACTTTTGAAGTAGTGGGATGTGTACTTCATGTATTTTTTAAAAAAGCTATTAAGTGGTGCTTATAAAGATGAAATTTTGAAAGATGCCTAATATTTTACGTTATTAGAAAATATTATCAAGTTGATCCATGGAAATTATTGTAAAATAAGGGAACATTTCTTTTTTTCCTAGTTGTAGCCTCATAATTTCAAAAAGAACTTAAAAACTAGGACATACAATATTTCAATGATTACATTATATAAAAACTATCCTTATGTAAGTCCACATATAGAGTGCAAGAGAGCAAACATTATATATAATGTTTGCTCTCCTTATAATTTCAAAAAGAACTTAAAAAATAGGACATACAATATTTCAATGATTACATTATATATAAACTATCCTTATGTAAGTCCACATCTAGAGTGCAGAGAGCAAACATGCTTTTATGTTGCATTTTTACAAAGGTATTGTTTGATCAATATACATAAAGTATTTCAATGGTTTCATTCAAGCATGTTGTTAATATATATATTAACTTTAGATTGTTAAAAAAAGGTAAGAAAGATAAAAAGTGAAAAGCTTGAAAGAATTTCACGTAGTATCACACATAGGGTATGGATGACCAACTTTTTCTTATAAAAGATTATAAAAAACAAATTAGTGGATGGGTAGAATTTCTATGCTAAAAATATAAACATATAGTGTGCCTTTCATTATTTCTATTAACAAATAGAAATACTAGCTTACAAGATTACTTAATCAATGACATAAATAAAAGATGAAATAGTGATTTTCATACCCAAAGTTTCTTGATTATTCATGGTGGCTACAACTATGCTTTTTCCCCTCCTTTTAGAATTTTCTTGTGCCTTTCATGGAATCTATGATATATATTTTTATATTGTTTTGGAGTCAAAGAACGAGATTATTTCTATGGTTATGGAATCCATGATATATATTTTTATATTGTTTTAGACTCAAAGAATGAGATCGTTGCTTTACTACATGCTAAATTAAGATAATTGCATGTTATACTTAAGTAATTGAATTAAAATGGAATGATCAATGCTTGATTCTAATGTTTGAGAATTGGAATGTGGTTTTGATCTAGGCCATTATCCTTATTTAACCTTATTGATTTGAAATTTAGTTTAAAAACATGTATAAAATGGAATTACGATTTCTAAAAGGAAAATATAGTGATGCTTTTGCATTTCCCATGATCTTCATTCAAGAAAGGGAAACACGGTGATGCTCTTGCATTTCCATGACCTTCATTAAACAAAGGGAAATCTTTCACTTAGAACAAAAGACTTCAAAAGTTCACAAAATGATTTACTTCGGCATATATTTGAATTAATTAAAAGCTTTTATCTCTTTCCACAAGTTCACAGTAGCACATCTATAATGTGATGAGTTCTCTTAATAAGCGACATAAACTTTCAATGACCTTTTAAGGAGCCCATTTTGGGTACCTTGATAAGAGATCAAAGATCATAGTTAAAAAAATATAAACACCTTCTTGAGACCTACCATATACTAAATGAACATGGTAATAAAAAACCACATCGTAATGCAAGCCACATAGAATGCATCAAACTGCAAATGCCCTTGTGCCTCAATAATAGTCACATGGGTAACTCTCCTCTCCATGTCACCCTAAATCACATGATACACTCTGTGTGTGTGTGTGTGTGTGTGTGTGTGTGTGTGTGAGAGAGAGAGAGAGAGAGAGAGAGAGAGAGAGAGAGAGAGAGACTTTGTGGCAGGTGGCATGCGTTGAATGTGTTTTATGACGATGTGAAGTAGAAGGGAAGTGGGCATAGGACTATAAAATAGAGGAGTAGATGGAAGTGAGCCAAGCCAAAGGGGACCATGGCAAAGGTAGGTGGGTAAAATAGCAAAGGTAGGTGGGTAAAATAGCAAGGGGCAAAGCAAAGGATGATGGGGGAGGTGAGTTGAGGAATAGGGGGAGGTGTGCGGACAAGAGGGGGGAGGGTAGGCAGGTGGGCGAGGTAGGGTTATAGTTAGAAGGCCAAGAAATAGGGCTAAGGGGTGGGCATAAGAAAGGGGGGGGGGTATTGTTAGGGATGAGCAATAAAAGGAAGGTAGGTGCAACACGAGGCCAGTTAGGGTTAGGGTTGGAGGTGGGGAGTAACATGAAAGGAGGCCAGGTAGGGTAGGGTTGGGCTAGTGTTAAGATTAAATTAGAGTTAATGTTAGGTTTAGGGTAAGGGTTAGTGTTGGGTTGGTAGAGTTAGGATTAAATTAGGGCTAATTTAGGTTTAAGGTGAATTAAGATTAATTTAAGTTTAGGTTTAGTGCAGGTTAGTGTTGGGCTGGTAGAGTTAGGGTTAAATTAACAAGAAATTGAAAAAGTGTTCACAATGTACTTATTGTTCCCCACTAGTTGAGTGGTTAAAAACAATTAACAATCAAATGGGCATGATTTGGAGGACACTTCCTCCTATGTTTAAAGTATTTGACTTTATTACTCAAATTGGATAGGTATGCTATGGAGGACACTTCCTCCTATGTTTGAAGTTTTTGACTTTATTACATAACTACTCATAAAAAATACTAGTCTCTTAATAACAAGGGTCCTATGCTTTTTGAGTCAAGTCTCTTCAATCCACTTTCTACCAATCCTTGTAATCTCCTCTAAGTCTCTTATTGAATAATCATAGCTTTTCATTTTTATATTCCAAAATCAAGTTAACACTTTGAAAACCTATTCAGAAAAGCATCACCATAAGTATGTGAAATGACATTTTTATATTCCAAAATCAAGTTAACACTTTGAAAACCTATTCAGAAAAGCATCACCATAAGTATGTGAAATGACATTTTTTGCTCCCTTTGTTGGCCTTGTTAACCAAGCCTTATGAACCTAGTTGAGTTAAGCCAAAATTTGCCTTTGTCAAGCCAATCACATCTTTAGGAAAGCTCCATATACTAGTGTCATCAAAAATATTTTTATCAAAAAACTAAAGGGTTTTTGAGCTAAAATATAATTAAATGCCTCAAAATAAAATTGACAGTAAAAACAAAAAGTATTCCAAGTTCATTGTATATAGTTTGCAAGTTTTGTATAAACACTGCTTCGCACGAGCATATGGTCTACAATATAACTAAAATGCCTCAAAATAAAATTGATAGTAAAAACAAAAGTAAAATTCCAAGTTCATTGTATATAGTTTGCAAATTTTGTATGAACACTACTCCACACCAACATATGGTTTGCATAAATGCTTTGAATGGTAAAGGTTGGGTTTGCATTAAAAGTAACATAAAATGACAATATCGTTGGTATTTAGGCTATAATTTTGGTGAGTATGATTTTGAGACGAGTGATAATTTACTGCTAAATCAAAGTTAGGAGATTTGATGAAAATATTATTATTCACCATTTACTTTGGCAAACAAATGTGTCTTGTCAATTATAATACATCACATTATTTATTGTTGAGAATTGCGTTATAAGTTGGAGTATTGGTCACAAAAGTTTTGTATGTGCTATAGAGTGTATACATGAGTAGCATAGGACATTGTGCACAAACATTCACAAGGTGTATGCATGGTATGTAGTAGATAGGTTTAAAAAGACCAAAAGTTACATGATAACATTTTTTTAAATCTACTTGAGCTGTCAAGCCAATTTATAGCAATGTGAGTGTTTAAAAAGAAGAGCTATGATGTGTGATAAGGATAGGCCCATCTCTTGAAGGAAACGTATAAGTTATGGAAATGACCCCCCTTAGAGTGAAGGGAATGAACTTAGGTGCAATTCACATATGTCAAAACCATGTAGACTTTAAAGGGTGTATGCATGGTCATATGGACCATTTGTAAGGTTGCAAAGTTGGCGTTCCAAAGAAAGACCATTTGTAAGGTTGCAAAGGTGACACTTCAAAGAAAAAACATCACTTTACAAACAATGTAAAATTTTAAGATGTTTAGTTGAAGCCAAATGCTTTTACATTTCTTTAGCTGAAACCAAATGCTTTTACATTTCTTTACAGAAATAACAAGATGCAAATCACTAAATTGGCACACAGGTAAGTTAAGGGAGGTAGGATGAGAGACATTGAGATGTGAGTAGGTCCAAAATAGAGGATACTTATTACCTAGTCGGTTAGCACGGGTGTTTTACTCTCATTTGGATGTTATAGTGGAATTACCTTGATGAAGAAAATAAGTTTTTGAGTGTGATGATTCAACAATGCCACAACATTTTACATTATGGAAAAATGTCATGGATCACATAGCTTTCAACAGTGCCAATTTCACAAATAGGAACTCAAAGTAGGCATAGTGTGTGAACGATCTCATAAGTTGGCATAGAAGCAAACATGTTGTGTTGCAAATATGGAAAATATAAAATACATGAGAAGTGTTTGAACCCAACATGGTGGGGATTGAGACATTGCATTCACGTGACATTCCCTGGTGTGCTTAACTTTGCTATTGAAAGGGAAGGATTGTGACATTATTTGGTGTGCTTTAGAGGTGGCTCATTTCAATGTCACTTAGGGGTCTCACGCACCTAAGATTCCTTGCCCAAATAGTGGGATGTATGAAAGAGTGCATGAAAGAGTAACTTGCAATGTTTACATGTATGAGTGTCCAATCTTCATAAAGGATACTATGATGGGATCCATAGGTTCAAGTTGGAGGCTATCAACAATCAAAAAGATTGTTTACATGTATGAGTGCCCAATCTTCACAAAGGATACTGTGATGGGATCTATAGGTTCAAGTTGGAGGCTATCAACAATCGAAAAGATTGTGATTTGATAGACATTTAATCACCCAAACTTTGATCAACCACCTTCCCTTGAAAATGCATTTGGGTGGAGGTAAGTTGTAAACCAAGGTTGGAAATTTGATTGATCCAATACTCTCCCTTGAAACAAGCTCGGGTATGGACTCTAATGTGTAAAGCCTCTTACAGTCAAATAGAGGAGATCCAATGGCCTTCAAAATATTTAAAATTAGTAAAAAATCCTTCAACTTTTAGAGAGAAGGTTTTTCTTGTAGAGAAAAAGTTTTTTTTAAAAAATACCTCCGACTTTTGAAGAGAAAGTTTTTTGCTAGTTAGGAAGATGCTTTTTAATAACATGTATCTCCAACTTTTAGAGCCGCCTCAGTGTGGCAGTTGGGAGCCTGTAGAGTAGGAATGGTTCGACCGCGGAACCATTCTCGACTGTCAGCAAACCGAAAGCGGCATTTTCTAGTATGCGATAAGCTCTTTGACACATCATCAAGCACGATGATATTCTGTCGAAGTGATGTTGAGGACGAGTGGCCATGACATTTGAAAATGCCCTTTGAAGGCTTCAAATGTGAGCAACGTGGACCACCAAAGCAAGAAGAAAGAGTAAGTAAGAGCTATGTTCCTTGGTAATGGTATGATTTAGGGTTCGGGAACAGACGGGTTCACTTTAGCCTAGAACTTGTTCAACTTCGGGAAAATCCTTCTCAAATTCTTATGAGAAGGAAACAAAACCCTTTCAAATTTTACAAGTTTTAGTTATATTTTCTAAGTTCACATAGAAAATACTATCTCAAAAATAGCAATTTCCTTCTCATTTAGTAGTGAAAAGGATTTAGTTCCTTTTCCCTAAAATTGTTTTCCCAAACCCTACCTGAGTAGTATGATTAGAGGCAAGATTAGACGTGTGTGTGTGGGTCCTAAAAGATCTCACGAGAGGATTTGGGTGGGTGGCGTGTACACTCATGATGGGGCTTTTCTTGTGTGTACCACCTAAGGCATGTTGGTAGGCTTCTGGGGACAAATGAGTGCGCGGATCCTGCCTTGGATTCGGACGTCCCTTTCACAGAATCTCTTTTTCTACTCTTTTCCCGATTTTGTGATAACTATAAATATAATTACGCTTTGCCCCCCCGCTACGTTGGCTCGCGTCCCTTTCACCATCATTTTTGTTGTCTGCTGCGCCGACGAGACCACGTTGGAAAAAATAAGGGAGGGTTGTGCGCCGACGTGTTCAACAGCTTAGTGTTGCATAAAAGGAGCAGCGTCGTACACTGACGTGTCCGCTTCCGTGTCGTAAAGAGAGTGTTGGAAACTCTCCACGTGTATTGTTTTTCGCACGTCCGTCATAAAAAGGCGAGCAGGGTCGTGCGCTGACGTGCTCAAAACTTCAGTGTAACTCGCCACGTGTCCTATTTCATACGTGTTTTGTAATAACGGTGTTGGAGATTCGCCACGTGTCCTGCTTTTACACGGCACCTTCTATGCTCCTGTACATGGAAATAAAGAAAGCAAGTTTTATTCACTCCCGTAGAATAGTAATAATATTAAAGCAAATTCTAAAATAATTACATAAATAAAAGATAAACATAGAGAGGCGCGGTACTCTCTCTTTCTCTGTGCAGACAGCAGAGCTTGCCTGCCGCAAATCCTAAAAGCTGCAGGCAGCTCTCCATTATCTGCTGTCCGAAACCCTGATCTCCTGACGCCCTCAAATCTTCGGGTTGAAGTCCCACGTCTTTGTCTTCTTTGTTGCTTTTGCTCCTTTGAATCCGTAATCCTGCTCTCGAAACCCTAATCTTACTTCTTCCGTCTGCTTTCTGAAACCCTAGCTTTTGTCTCGATCACCGACAGTCACAGGGGCCTGTGTCTCCATGCTGGTTAAACCCGTATTTCTCCAACACAGCTTCGATTTTTGCACTTCGAAGCCCCCTTTCCTCCCTTATTCTCCGCAGGCTGTTTTACCTGCTTGGCTGCGAAACCCTAGTTTGCGACTGGAGCTTCGTTCTCTGCGGACTATTCTGCAGCTTCAGATCCTCTGCGCACGAACCCTTCTTCAGCTTCTTTTTCTGCAACATTTGTGCTCTTGCGAAACCATATTCTGCTTTTTTTTTTTTTGTAGCCGCTCTCTGAATTTTCCGTCTGACTGAAGGATGAAACTCTAATTTGCACCTTGACTTTGTATTTTGGGTTTTCTTGGGCCGAAAGCTGTCGTTTTGCGTGTGTTTAAGAGCTCTCTGCGCTTTCCGTAAGGAACCCTTGTAGGCTTAATTAGCGTTGGCTATAATCATTTAGTGCCCTAAGTTGACCAAACCTTAAGCAGGATTGGAGGCTGCTTCTCATTATTTTGGAATGGCAAAGGAGACATGCCAGGCGAGTGAGCCCCCAAAGGATGTAAAGGATTTGATTCCTGAGCCAGAAGAAATCAGTGCTGCCCAGATCCATGTCCTAGCTGTTGATGACAGCTTTATTGATAGAAAGATCATTGAAAGACTGCTGAAGAATGCCTCCTACAAAGGTACGCTCCCACAACCCTTAATTATGTTTAAGCTTCATTAATCATATACGATGCTTCAATTATGCTCACAGTAGGTTTTGTGCATGATGGTGGGGGGGGTTTCTTTTGATATACTGCTATGTTAATCTACTGTTTAAGGCATACTAATTACGTAGTATCATTGTGTGGATGCCTTAAGTGGATGGGTCTCTCGATCATGCGGTTATGTTTACCTACTGTTTAAGGCTCAGTTTCTCTCCAACATGCTTCTATGTTGGTCGTGCGGCTATGTTTATCTACTGTTTAAGGCTCACTAATATGTATTAAGTAACATCATATGGGTGCTTAAGGGGGGATCTCTTCATCAGACTTGTATGTTTGCGTCTCAAGTTGACCCATATCCAATGGTGGGCTTTCAGTCACAGCTGTAGACAGTGGAATCAAAGCGCTGGAATTACTGGCCTCTGTGAACAACAATGTAGTACTATCTATCCATTTCCTTGAGCATAACTCTACAGGCTTTAATCACCCGATTTGTTCTTTAAATCACCCATCGGATGTTTGCTTAAACCTCTTTTTTCAATAATTTTTTGAACTTGGAGTCTACGCAAATCAAATTCTTGTGCTCATTTTGAGGTGATGTGCTTGAGCAGATCAACTTAATAATCACCGATTACTGCATGCCTGAGATGTCTGGTTACGAGCTTCTTAAACGAATTAAGGTTAGGAATATTCACTCATTCAAGTGTTAATAGCAGTCCAATCCCATATCATTCAAGTGTTAATAGCAGTCCAATCCCATATCATTTTTTTTGGATGATTAGTTGTTCATTAGGATGCCATGCATATGTTTGCAGGAATCGTCTTCTCTGAAGGAGATACCAGTTGTGGTAATGTCGTCTGAAAATGTGCCAAACCGCATCCAGAGGTGATCTATACATCTGTCCATACATGTATAGACAGACATGCATATGTACATGTACATATCATCAGATGTAACCTAACATACATACGTACATGCATATACATTTATTCATCAGATGTAACCTATTATGCCTAAGAGCTTGTAAAGCTAGTTCCGTAGGGGAGAAGTAGATAATCATACTTTTTCATGCTATATTTGTGCTGTCAATAATTTGTTTTGTACACTTTTTCAGATGTTTGGAAGATGGTGCAGAAGAGTTCACGGTAAAGCCTGTTCGATTGGCTGATGTGAAACGTTTCAAATCATATGTACACGTGCGGTCGAAGCAAAACCTCGTGGAGCAACCTAGTGCACCATGCAACAAAAGAAAATTTGGCTCAGAAGGCTTCCAAGCACAGAGTGTGGAAAGGCAGCCTCGACTGAGTGGGCTAACTGTTGCATGAATTATTTGTTGTCAACAGCCTTCCCATCTCGGCATAGGTTTCGGCCTTTCTTGGCATACGAGATTGCATGCATCTGCTACCACAAAATTTTTCTGTATGGCTGATGCTGCTTGCTTCCACGTGTAGGCAAATCAGATGCAGAGATGACTGCAGTGTTCATAACATGGCAATGTGAGTGGGAATTTATGTGGCAGCCAATAAATATTTCAATCCACCACAAGAACCTCAAGGTGATGTGGCATTTCTATACACGCTAAGGTTTCATATGGACCACTTGTACAGGACTGTATGAAGCAGGTATGGGAAGGACTCACTTGTGGGATGTTCCAATAGTCCATGCTTGATCTCAAGATAACAGCGGGCACCACTCTCCGTGCACTTCAATTTTGCATCTGCATCTTGGTTTGAGGTCAGGAAGAGGGCCTAGATCTCTCCCCCATCAGCTGGCTGAATCAGGAGACTGTCTGCCTGCATCCTGCTGCACCCAGACACTTACCACTGCTGCATGAACACCTACAAAAGATCTGCCTCACAGATCTATTATTTTAATGATTGTTTGTGTTAATTTCTCGTGCATTTGATTGATCACCATACTTTTACCTGAAGTACAATATGCTCTTACAACCTGCAGTGCTGAGGGATTTTCACATGCTGGAGAGGCTCATCTGAATGCTTTAATCTACATGGTTATAATCTGTATGCTTTATGTGCATTGCTTAGAGAAGGTTAAATCCTAGTGTGGGTCTTTGAACATTTTCAATTTGGTTGTGGGGTGGCTTCACAAGCTTCCAGCACCTGAGGCTGACATAGATAGCAATAGCATTCAAGCTGAAAAAGAGGGTCCAGGTTGTCCTTTGACTTACAGCATTAGCTTACAAATTGCCATAGGCGAAGTAGCGAAGCATTTGAGCTTGACAAGAAGGGCTAGGCTGAACTTTAAAAGGTGCCTGTGAGCTTGACACTTGAAACAAGTATAAGCTCACCCCTAATCATTGTCAGGAGCTGGCGTCTTGTTTCTGAACGGCAAAAACATGGAGTTCCAGATCCAAAGCTTCACGCCCAATGTCACCAGAGATTAACACACCCAATGCCTACCGAAGACGCGTAGCGTTGTGTTAGTACACCCCATGCTAAGACGTGGCCGCTTCATCTAAAGAGACTCCAAAAGATCTCAATTGGTCTCTGGGGGGTGGCCAGAGTGTGGGTGCTTCTCAATTGGTCTAATTATCTCTCATAAACTAGATTGGTTGCTAAAAAAACCCGAGAGTAACCAGGATTATATCCTCTGGAATGTGCTAATTGTGCTGAGCTCCAGTAACTAAGGTAATTCTTTGAGTGTTTCAATCTGTGCCCCAAGCTTGAGCAAAAAGGGTAGAAAGCCCGTGGGCACTTGCCTGAGTGGTTAAGTGCTTTAGAGATCATGGGTTCAAGACCTGATCTAGAGGCTGTGGGTTTGAGCCTCGACACCGTAGGGTTGTGTGAGTGGTGTAGCTTCTAGCTCGGCCACATCCCCTTGAAAGGGGGGAGGGAAAAAAAGTTCAGAAAGACTTGAGGTTTGAAAATGGATGATTTTCAAAAAGGATTTAGTCATAATACCGTTGAAATCCTTAAAATAGTTAACTATTACCTATGAAATGGGTGTTTTCACTGGACCTCACCGTGCTACATTGCTAATAAGAAATCTTCTACTCATAGTATGCCCGATGCTCGCTTGCTCTCGATCCCTTTGTGCTGTTTCGACCATGATTGCTTTGCCTCTAGACTTGGCCTCTCTCTCTCTCTCTCTCTCACACACACACACACACACACACACACACACACACACGTTGCAAAACCATCACAGGCTGAAAAAACCTTATTGTTCTCTATCACTCACTTTGAGGTGCGTTGAGGAAGATGCTATTAGAATATGGTTGCGTAAATTACCCCTAAACTATATCTTGCTTGTGTGTCACCATGGTTTTGATTGGGCTTCACTAGTCCACAAGGATTATACATGAGCTTGTCTCTACTAATCCACAAGGATGACACATGAGCTTGTCTCTGTTCATCGTTGTGTAGGTTCTCGTCATTTCTTTTAGACTTGGATTTGTCTCGAAATCTTAATGTCATGTTCTTGAGTCCTGGTTGGGACACAAGTCCAAATCACAAGAGATTTTGGACTTGCGCTCACATTCCAATGTAATTGCAAGAGATCTCCTTACATGTCAATACACCAGGAGGAGATTTGGACTTGTGGACAAATCTCATTGGTGCACTAGGATTTGGACTTACATCCAACACATGCATAACAATTTTCATTTTATTTAAATGTGCTTGGAGTGACTAACTCTCTTTGACGTCCAACCTAAAAAAGTGGATTTTAAGACTAATTTCGGGGTTCTTTTGTTTGGAACCAAATAGCTTCTCTAGTTCATCCCATCATCCTTTAGAGTTTTCTTTTGATGCAATACGATGGATGAAACTATCTCCTAGCCCTAATGCAATATTGGCTAGAGCTCTCTACTCATCTCTTCCTAACCAAAATCTTTTTTCTTTTCCTTGTAATTGTAGATATTTTTGTTAGCCCACACTGCACTGGGCAACCTTGTATGCCAATACATGCTCCTGTGGTAGTTTGGTCAGCCCATCCAAGAGTCCTCTCTCAATACCTTACCATAGTTCGAAGAGGTTTAATTACGTACTATATAGGGATCCTCTTTAACCTTTCCCTATGGTAGCTAACCTTGGTAATCTCACTCTTAGCAATAATGTTGGAGACTAAGCCAACCCTCTTGGTCTAGCTAATTCTCATGGCACAGAACCCCTTTCCACGGTGTTGGGCCGAGTCAATGTCAAGCTTCTAATCTTCAAAGCATCATCCACTAAAGATGTGGATGACCAAAGCCATCTAGGCCTTGAGCGGGAGGATGCCTTCTTGGTACTCTTTCCACCCATTCTACAATGCTCTGCAGATGAGTGGTTCAGTTAATTTCCAACTGACCACTTTGCAGGTAAGTGGTTTAGTTAGTTTCCAATTGACCACTTTGCAGATTGGGCCACCCTGAAGAACACCTTTCTCCGCACCTTTTGTCCTGGTATAGTGCTGATGGCCCGCCTACCAACTTACCTTGGAGACTTCATGGTGCATAAGTAAGCCTTGCCCAGGTCCACCCAACCAAAAATTTGAGAGATTCGGCCCCCACCAACTACATTGTTGAAACTCCAGGACCTAGCTTCCCAACTAGAAAATGCACGACTCATGTTTGAGCATGGTGTGGGCTCTGTACATCCAATGGTGACGCCACTGGATGACCTTGTGACTTAGCTAAAGCGGGAGCTAAGGTACTTAAAGTGAGCCAAAAATCTTTGAGCGAGGAAATTAACCTGCTCCAAATCAAAAGAGAGATTGAGGAACTAAAGACACACCAAAGGAAGCCAAGGAGCTGTGGTGTGCTATATGTCACCGAGACACACCGACCAAGAATGCCCAAAGAGGAGCTACTGCTCCTTTTGTGCGAAAAAGGAGGACATGAAGACAAAGACTGTTACTATGTGAAGGGGTTCCATCGTCAACTTATCAGCAATAAGCCCCTTGCCCCACCTTGATAGCCCCCAACCTAGCCTATTACACCACAACCACCCTTGCGGTTCCACTAACCTTTCACATTGCTACACCTTCCCTTTGCCAACCTACTCCTCCTCAGGTGGCCTACCCTTGGTGTGTCTGTCACATCCACACCAACCATTCATGAGGATCCACCATCATCCATAGTGGCCACCCGATCACAAAGAAAGGCCATGCCTGAAGAGAAAATGGGAGATAGAACAATCATACCACTCCTCCCCTCCCTCGCGCAGTCATAGGTTAGACCTTCTTGCAAGCCTTAAAGGACCTCCACAACCAACCCTCTATGTCGGTGACAAATCACCTATCATCTCCCTCTCACATTCTAAACCACCGCTTCCACCTTTCTTTGTGGAGAATCTACTCAGGGAAAATACAATGATAGTGAACCTCTTTGATCTTCATATTAGCCCCCATGGTCTCAATGCACTACTAGAATAGCTCAATGGTACACCACCCAATTCTAGTGGTGGGTAGGATGGTGGGCCGTATGGTGGGTTTCCACTTCCTACATGGTCATGCATTGCTGATTGCATGTGTATCAGCCATACCAATCCCTCCCTTATTGACTATCGAAGCCCCTGCCTCTCTGAGGAGATTCATGATACCCCACTTTCTGGGGAAATTGTCGATGGTGGCTTTGGGGTAAACCTCATGCCATAGTTCACACTCCATGCAATAGGTCTCAAGGTAACATGACTAGCCAACTCCTGTGTTCGGATGGCCGACCAATGGGAGGTGACCCCCATTGGGGCCTAGTAGAGGGTGTCCTTGTAGTAATCTAGGGGATCCCATTCTTATTGGACTTTGTGGTGATCTAGCTCTCTGAAGTTACGAGGGGCCTACTTATTACTCATTGTTCAACCATGGCTTAGAAGTACAGGTGTATTGCACGACTAAGGTTCTAATCGTTTGTGTACTCCCTAGGAGCATGGACCACATGAGTTAAATTGGAGGAAGGTTTGGACCAAGCGATACGTGGTGCCATAGTAGCCCACTTCGACTCTTGCAACCCTCAGAAGACCACCTCTTGGCCTATATTCCTAAAGAAGGCCTTATTTCCCATGATGGCGATGAGTAAAAACTACTTGACTAGCTCCAAGCGGCGGAAGGCCTCACATCCTACATGGTGGCCATCGCAGAGGTACCAAACAACTCCACCAACCCTTTCTCTGAGCACTATGAGGCTGTAGGGCTAGGGGAATCCATCACGGGTCCATAGAGGGCACAAGATGGTAAAACCCCTCACACAAGGTCGACAAGAACCCAACCACAAGCACCACTTCCCCACTGCCCTAGCATAGAGAACCTTCACAGTTTTTTGCGGAAGAATGAACCTTCACCTTGGGGGAGTGTCCTAAGTCTTGGACGGAAGAACACTATGGCACCTTCCCAATTCACCATGAGTGGTCAAATCCCTCACACAAGGCCGACAAGAACCCAACCATAGGCCTGACCACTTCCCCACTGTCCTATCATAAAGACCCACCACAGTTGTCTGTGTGGAAGAACCAACCTTATCCTCTTCACCTATAAAATAACCAACAATGTTGAGATATCAAGCTCAACTAGTGCTACGACGGACATTGATGACCCGCCTGGGTGATAGCTTTCGCATCTACACCACTGCATGGTTGGTGAGATTATGGGTGATATGCAGCCAATGGGATGACAGGCTATGTGATAGCCATTTTCGATTATTAGAGACTGGCATAGTTATAGTGCCAGCTCATTTAGTCGAGTTCACATTATGGACTGACCCTTGTATATTGTAGTAGTTGAGTATACTAACCCATATAGTGTGTCCTCTTATCTTTATGTTAAGTTGGTTGAGTAGAGAAGAAGAAGATAGAAGAAAATTCAGCCATCCATCTCTCTTGTGTCTTGGTCTCTCTTGTGTATGTGTGTTTGCTTGCTAGGGTTTGAAGCTCTCCCTCGTCCCCACATTCTCTTCATGGTATCAGAGCTTGGTTCTTGTTGTACGAGCTAAGGAGGCAAGCAAGAGGCAAGAATAAGCAAGGAACCATCATCTCTTTTTCCTTCTTCGTTTAGGTACAACACCACCTCAGTAGCTTTGGGAGCTACACATCTCTGATTGAGGAGCTGTCTTCACGGGAGCGGAGCTACAGAGCAGGTATATTATCCTATTGGATGGACAGTTTTTTCAGCCAGATTCGCGTTTCGGGCATGTTACGGGATCGTTTTGTCACTGCAGGGTATTTTCGACAGTTATCAATCTATCAGTGTGGAGGATGATGATTTGGTGAGTGTCTGTCTGAATGGACTTGGCAAAAAGTACAAGCTATTCAAGACCTCCGTTGCAGTTAGGAAGAATATTCTCAACTTTTGGGACTTGATATCTATGTTGATCATAGAAGAAAACGCTTTAGGTGAGGATTCTTCTTCACAAAGCAAGAACACATCGGAACATACATTTGACTCTAATTCAGGTAGAGGCAAAGTTAGAGGCCGTGTTTGAGACGGCCAAGGTGGTGGGCGACGAGGAAATTGAAATTCTGGACAACAACAGTCCAATGATTCACAGCAGTAATCATACACATGTGGAAGAGGCCAGTCTAGAGGTAGGGGGAGCCAAAGAGGCCGAGGTGGTTGGCAAAGAAATCAGAATGCAAATAGCATAGAGTGATATTACTATGGCAAACCAGGATACATGACAAAAAGTAGAATGACATTAAAAGTGAAAAGTTGCAGCAAGGCAACTATGCATCATCTAGTAAACATGGAGGTGATGATAGAAGTGAGCAGCTGTTTGTGATGCAGCATATGCTTAGTTTCATAAACAGGGAATGTGTCGGGATCTCAAGATATGTGGTATGTGGATTCTAGCACCTCTAACCACATGACTAGTCATGCTGAGTGGTTTAGAGATATGCAAAAAATGAAAAAATAAAGTTATGTAGAAACAGGTGATGATACTGCGCATCCCATTGCGCATGTTGGTAAAGCGCCATTGTCTATGTAGGATGTCAAAATGAAGTACTTGGCTCATGTACTTCATGTTCCGAATATTACAAAGAAGCTGGTTTCTGTTGGACAGATGGTTGAGCAGGGTCTACAAGTGAGGTTTAATCCTCAAGGATGTTTTGTGGAGGACTTCAAAAATAAGTGTCGCTTGGTTGTAAAGGGTAACAGAAATGGCAGGATGTTTACTTTGGATGTGAACATGCCTGAGATAAAGGTAGCCATGTTTGTGCATGGAACAGGTGTCATTTGTAAATATTGACATATGGCACAATCACATTGATCATGTGAATGTACATCGACTAAAGTCTATGCAGGTCCAAAATATTGTTGCAAGTTTGTCAAAGTTTAAGGTTGATGGTATGCATAAGGTATGTGAAGCATGCCAACTTGGTAAGCAGACCAAACATGCTTTCTCACATGAAAAGCATGTTAGTGCAAGGTCATTGAATGTCATACATTCAGATGTATGGGGATCGACCAAGACTGTAACAATTGTAGGTTGCAGGTACTATGTTACATTCATTGATGAGACCACACTAGGAAATGTGGGTTTATTTCATGAAGGAGAAAAGTGAGGTGTTTGCTCACTTTCTGAGATTTAAAGCCTTGGTCGAGAAGGAAAAAGACATGTAAATAAAATGCCTAAGAGAGATCAAATGGTGGGGGAGAATAATTCTCCAATGAGTTCAGCGATTTCTTGAGAAAGCAGGGAATCAAGAGGCAGTTTACATGCAGGTACACTTCGTAACAGAATGGTGTTGCAAAAAGGAAAAACAGGCACATTAACCCCCATATTGACTGACACCGATACCATGTGGTTAATAAAAGATGACCAAGAAATTTATCTTCGATGCCAAAACAAAGGTGAATTAGGTCCATTTTTGACTCATACTTAAGCAAAAAGAGCTGTACGAAAAAAGGACGTTTTTTATTTTAGTCAACCAACTTACTATCGAGGATGACTCTAAATCAAATATGTTTCATGAACCTTTCATTTCTAAATTCTCTAATTGCTTCATAGATGACTTACCACGTGGCTTACCCAGACCTCGCCCAGAAGACCATAATATTGAAATAATTCCTGGTAGCTTATCGCCATGTAAAGCTCCTTACAGGGTTAACATGCTAGAACAAAAGGAAATTCAAAGACAAGTCGAAGAACTATTAGAAAAGGAATTGATTCGACCCAGTAGTTTCCCATTTGGTGCTCCAGTTCTTCTCGTTAAAAAGAAGAATGGTACATATTGATTATTGTGCACTAAACAAAATTATTGTTAAGAATCGATATCCAATACCTCGAGTAGATGACTTGCTAGACAAACTTAAGGAAGCCTCAGTCTTTAGCAAAATCGATCTAAAGTCTAGTTATCATTAGATTCGAATGGACGAAGGAGATATCTACAAAACTACTTTTAGAACCCAAACTGGCCACCATTATGAGTTTTTAGTAATGCCATTCGGTTTAACTAATGCTCCAGCTACTTTTAACAGAATGATGAATAGGATATTCTTGAAATATCAAAACTTTGTTGTAGTGTTTTTCGATGATATCTTAGTTTTTAGTAAGAATTGTCAAGAACATGAACAACATCTAGAAATGTATTCTCACTTCTTCAAGAGAATCAACTCTATGCTAATACTGAAAAGAGTAAATTCTTCTAAGAAGAAATTGAATATCTAGGACACATTATCTCTACTGATGGTATTCGAGATCCCAAAAAGATCGAAAGCATTACTAATTGGCCTAGACCACGTGATATTCACGAAATCCGATCATTTCTTGGATTATGTAGTTACTACAAGAAGTTCGTTAGAAATTTTGCATATATTGCACATCCTTTGGCTAAACTTCTTAAGAAAGCTAGACATTTTGATTGGACTAGTTGATAGGATCATTCTTTTGCTGAACTTAAGAAAGCATTGATCCATGCACCAGTTCTTATATTACTCGGTTTTCAACGACCATTCTTTGTTGTAGTTACTGATGCTAGTGGACAAGGCTTTAGTGCTATTCTTATGCAAGATGGACATCCAATCGCTTATGAAAGTTGTAAGTTTAAACGAGCAGAAAGAAATTACAGTACATATGATAAAGAATTAGCTGCAGTTGTCCATGCTTTAAGACTTTGGAAACATTATTTAATGGAATTTGAACTCTTAATTAAGACAAACCAAAAAAGCATTCGTCATTTATTGACTCAATCATTATTTTTTGATTAACATATCAAATGAGTTTCATTTATCCAAAGTTTTCAATCTATGATTCAATATCAACCACGCAAAGAAAATGTTATGGTCGATGCTTTAAGTAAACGTCCCAGTATTTCCCAACATTTTCGTTATTCAAAGTCAACCATTTAGTCCTATGAGAGAATCCTATGACACAAACCCAAATTTTTGTGAAATTTGATTACTCCTGTCATAATGGTTATCTTTTCTTCCAAAAAAGATTGTGTATTACATAACCTTTCAGACAATTCATACTAGAGGAAATGCATCAACCACCATACATGGGTCATCGAGACCTTACAACTAGTATCTAGGGAATTCTTTTGGCCTCACCTCAAACAAGATATAGAAAAATTTGTGGCTGAATGTTCTATTGTCATAAAATCAAAAGCTACAAAGGTAAAACCCAAGGACTCCTTACCCCTCTACCAATTCCTAATGATACTTGGGAACAAATATCCATGGACTTCATCTCACAGGTTTGCCTACTACATCCAACGATATGATTTGTACAATAATTGACCATTTAAGTAAGCAAGCATACACCTTACCTTGTAAGAAAACTTTGACTTCTCAACAAGCCGCAAATATGTTTATTAAACAGATCTTTATACATCACGGCTTACCCAAAGTCATTGTTTTTGACAGAGATTCAAGATTTTGTAGTAATTTTTGGATCACATTATTCTCCAACTTAGGCACTAAAGTAGATTTCTCAACAGCTTGCCATTCGGAAACAAATGGATAAACTGACGTTAATAACAACACTATCTTAGATCTACTCAGAGCCTATGTTGCCCAACAACCTAACTCTTGGATAAGTACATTTATCTTCTCCAATTTTCTTACAATAATACTCCTCATTCAGCTACTGGTTGAGCACCTTTCGAAATCGTATATGAAAAACCTGTCTATTCCGGCAAGTAGACTTTCTCACAAAATTGAAGCTGCTGATCAATTCACTATTTACTTTACGACCATTCTGAATGACCTAAAACATTCCATTGATCATGCTCAAGAAAAGTATATTAAACAAATAAATCGTAAACGTAAATCTATATCCTTTGTGAACTTGGAGACGATGTACTTCTAAATATTGAAAAACATCGACTTAAAAGTGTTGGAAAATTCCCAGCTGTTAAGCTTGCACCTAGATTTTATGGACCTTTTAAAGTGATCCACAAAATTAATTAATCAAAAGTCTATTTTCTGAAAAAAATTTCCCACCGTGCATATACTCCATAAATTGACTCTTGGAGATTCACACACCTTCCATTATAGGTTTCTTCCTTCCTCAACGGTTTAGCAACCTAAAAGTTAAGCAGGATTTGCCCTCAATTTTGGAATTCATCCATGTAGACAGATCAGGAAAGAGGTCAAGAATCTAGCAAAACCGCTTTTCAATTTGTGAGTGGTTTCATGGTTTTCTCAAAATGGTTTACCACCCTCATCTTAACCTTTGGTTATAACTCTTTGGTTAATAGAGGCAATCCTTCAAAAACCTTTGAACTTAGCTTTCTTCCACTCAATTTTATCTCCTTCTCCCTAGGTGTCTAGCTCTGATACCACTGTCTCACGGGATATAAATTTCTAGGGAGATAGAAATCAAATAATTTACAAGAAGTTGATTTAAATTTAAGAATTCATCAAACATCACATGACCATGATTAAAATATTAAACAACAATTGAAAATACTTGATATATATAAAAAGCTTACAAAGCTTTTAATTAAGCTTACAAAGCTTTTAATTAAGATTAGTAAGCTTAGCAAGCTTACAAAGCTTACAAAGCTTTTAATTAAGCTTAGTAGTAAAAGCTTACAATGCTTTTATGAACTAAATCCAGCGCAGCTTTAGAAAAGCTTAGGTGAAGCAAACAGCCAATCGTGGAGTTCGAAGCGCAAGCCGGTAGTCATCATGGAGTTGAGAGAAGAGAGAAATAAAAGAAATTTTCCTTGAATTTGATAATTCGTAGCCGTGAGTTAGAAAGGGAAAGAAGATGGGAAAATTTTCTAATTAATAAAGTCTATTTTTTTGAATTTTTTTCCCACATTGAATATACTCCATAAATTGACTCTTGGAGATTTATACACTGTCCATTATAGGTTTCTTTCTCCCTCACTAGTTTAACAACCTAAAAGCTAAGCAAAATTTGCTCTCAATTTTGGAATTTATCCATACAGACGGATCAGAAAGAGGTCAAGAATCTAACAAAACTGCTTTTTAATTTGTGAGTGGTTTCATGGTTTTCTCAAAATGGTTTACCACCCTCCTCTTAACCTTTGGCTAATAGAGGCAATCCTTCAAAAACTTTTGAACTTAGGTTTCTCCCACTAGGGAGATAGAAATCAAATAATTTGCAAGAAATTGATTTAAATTCAAGAATTCATCAAACATCATATGACCATGATTAAAACATTAAAAAACAATTGAAAAGAATTAGCTCACAAAGATGCGACTTCAGGATTGGGTGCAATCATCCCCCCTCATGTGTGTATGGCCTATTCTCCCCCACACATGAGTATTTATGATATATTTTATTCCAAATTAGGCCATAGCCTCCAAAAATACAAAAAGGATACTTTTCTTGCACGACACTCTCTTATCTTCAAAAATAGAGTGCCCATAAATTGAGGCTTGGGTTTAAAGCATATCACGCTTTACCAAATATTAAAGATCAAGTCTATGCTTGATAAACTATAGCTTTTACAAAATAAATCAAAATGTGCACAAGCTAGCATATGTATTTATAAATCTTGTTTACAAAAATTGTGTGCCAAGTAATAAATTGGTGCGACTTCTCCTCAATCCTCGGAATCCTCTTCACCTATAAAATAACCAACAATAAATAGGTGAAATAAATATTCCATAAGCATACAAACCATCTTCACACACATGTTTGCCAGCAGGTGTTAGTAACCCGAGAATCACCCCTACATACAAACCAACTAAAACAAACATTGGAGACCCCAAGCATACGTCAATATCCACCAAACGTATTAGTATTTATAATGGTATTACCCATGATATTAACATAATCACGCAAATATCATCCAAGTGTCCCCGAATGATCTAAGAGGGTAGAATAATAATTTTAAGAGGGCTTAAAATATATTCCCATAACAATCCCACAATCTATGCATAAGGGAGTCAAAGTGGGGGTACTCATAGGAGTACTTGTTGCCATTCCTTTCTTGATTAGACACTCAACTACTTGATGAGTTTAGTGTAGTAATAGCATTGCATATGTGATCATTTAGATACACTGTTTAAGTCTCGTCCTCACGGTGTTGTTGCTCCTAGGTATACAAGGTACATGTGCTCACCCTCCATCACATAATGAATTAGGATTTGTCGGGGTGGGATACTTGGTTCAGGTGATTAAAAAATGATATTATTAGTTGCCGCCTCCTCCTCACCTTCTTCAAAAATCTTTGTCAGGGTCAACTGGGGTGAACTGGGGTTACTCGTGGAGGAAAAGAAAGTTGTGGGGCAGAAGGAGTGGTGGTGGCAAGGGTACATCCGGTACCTTGAGAATACCTTGCTTGGCCACTTCATTACTAGGCTAAGGTGCATTATGATGTGCACCCTTTAGCTGAACGAGGACGCTCGGATGCTAGTGTGCCATTTCTAGTGAATTGGTATCGTGGGTGACCCCGCATTAAACATAGTGTTATTGGTTTAGCTTGAGACCATGCTTGACGGGTGTTTGTTGTTGAGGTGTAACAAGTAGTGCAATGCTTGTGTTGTGGTTAAAGTGAAACAAGTGGACTATGCTAGATAATTGCATATGGTCAAAGCGTAACTGATGGTTTATGTAATTGATGTGCCATGTTGATTGAAGTGTAATAAGTGGTAACTCATGCCATGCTAGATGATGTGTATAATGATACTCTCATCGTAGTGAAATAAGTGGTGAGTGTATGTTGTATTTGTCTTTTTCAACATTTCATATTGGGATTAATTGTAGAGAAGGCAGTTAATTGGAATAACTATTGTGTTTACGTTTGTGAGATAGGTGATAAGCAATACATGTGTCGCACATGGAGGATCTTGTTTATATCATCTCAGATTATTATTATTTCGTATTACTTTGTTGGCCACGTACCAAATGATTGTACAAATTATTAATGCATGCTTGTGTGTGGCGTTGCTATATTATTAGCACACATGTTAGAAGAGTTTTGGTTATTTACACTTAGTGTGTGAACAAGCTCTAGTGCTTGAGCTATTTTTGTAAAAGTGGAAAAGAAAGACCTAGTTTGTATGCATAACTATTATCAGCTCCTTGGGCTATATATTGAATATAATTCTCAAAATGCTCATGTTGTGGAAATGAGAGCTACACGTAGTACGAGGGGGGAGTTTACTGCCAATAGTGTGTTGATGGTGATGTTGCTCTATTTTTCTTGTTCTATGCTATACTTTAATCCTTGTCAATTTGATTTAAGTCTATGGTTGTAAGATTCCTTCCTCCAGCTTTTGAAGTATACAGGTGTAAGAACCTTCCCTTCTCATCTTGTAATTATTTTCCTCTTTGAAATAAAAGAAAGATTCTGTTTTATCATGTTTTGATCTAGAGAGAGAAAATATCTAGAGAGATAATCTAAAATTGAGATATTTTTAATATAAAAATCCTCCTAGTGTCTAAAATGGTTTTCTTTGAAACAAAAATTTAAAAAGAACTTTTCAATGTGCATTTGGAATTAATTGAAAATAAGTATAAAAGACCTTAGCCTAAGGGTCTAGATTTTCAAAAATTTTTAGATTATGGTCTAATTAAGGTTCCTATGGGCCAATAGGATCAATCCAAGTGTGGGGAGGAGATAAATCTAATTTATAAAAGAAAAATACCCAAAAATGAGTAAATGCCCACTTAAGATGAAGAGTTGACTAAGTACAAGGTTTATTAGTAAAAAACTATGAATATTACTAAAAAAATGAGATATTTTGGGTATAATGATTCAATTTTGACACCTTGGTAAGGAGAAGGGGGCTCTTCAAGGAGGTGCCTATTTCACATATGTGGTGGAGTTTTAAACTCAAAAATATTGTGATATTTTTATCTCTCCTCTCTCTTGGATCAAACCAAATCAAAAGGGAGCCAACAAACTAGGTCCAAATCTTGTCCAAATTCAGCCAAACTGAACTTGAAAAATTCTAGAAACTAGTTGGACTTGGTTAGAGGCCTTCTTCACCTATAAATAGACCCGTAGTCCTTTGTAAAAAAATATGAGAACTATACCATGCCAGTATTATACTGAAATAATGATATTTTCTATTATCCTCTAAAAATCCTCTACAAATTGGAGAGATTGGAGTTTCTCTCTCTCTCTTCAATCTTCCTTGGAGTCTTCATCAACATACCAAACCAATTGATTGGTTGGGAGCCTCTACATTGATTAAAGAATCAAGCAATCTAGGAGGTAAAGTGTGGTTTATGGCCTTTTTTTTAAATCTCCAAATGTTCTCTCTTCTCAACCCCTCTCAAGCTTGAGAAGCATTCAATTGAATGGCTTTTTAATACAATTGAAGTTCTTTAATGAATTCTAGTGATAAAACACATAAATTTTTATTTATGCATAAATTAAATGTTTTTATTAAAGCATGTCTCTCCCCCCAAAGAATGGTCATTCCTATGACCTATTCTATATTCAAATGGTCATGAAGCAATTCTTTAATCTAAAAGTAATTTCTATGCTTGTCAAATTGAGGCCAAGTAAGTGGCTTTTTAATGCTTTTATGCTATTTAATTCATGGAAAAATTAGGAATCAAGTCCATAATTGGATATTGATCCAATTAATGGTTATTATATCATATGATATTACTAAACTTTATGTTTTTAAAATTATTGAGAATTATCAATAATAGCAGCAAAGCTATGGCAAAATTTTAAAAAAATTAACACAAATCATTTTCATTCATAACATGAAAAGAGGACTTCCTACCATATTCTAGGATTAATCATCCTAGATTAATTGAATGATTCTCATTATAATCATGGAAAAATTAAATTTTATGTTTATGCATAAATAGTTAATTAAAAAAAAGAGAAATTTCTAGTAATTCATTTTTATGTTAAAAGAGTAATCCCCATGACAATGGAAATCCATGTATTCCAATGAAGTAAGTGAAAAATTGGGATGCTAAAATAATGTATATTTTATTTAAAAATTAAAGAAAGATTTTAGTTAAATTTATCTTTTTGCATAGATAAATTTAAGTGATGAAAGAGGAATTTTTACCATATTGAAATTCAAATATTTAAATGAGAAAAGTGTATTTTTTAGGATATTGAAATTAATGTGTATTTTATTTAAATTCAAAGATGAATTTTAGATAAATTTATTTTATCTATGAGAAATATTTAAATGGTAAAAGAGAAATTCCTATGACATTTGGAATCCCATCATTTAGATGGAAAAAGAGAAATTTCTAGCATATTGAAATTAATGGGTATTTTATTTAAATTCAAAGATAAATTTTAGATAAATTTATTTTATCTATGAGAAATATTTAAATGGTAAAAGAGGAATTCCTATGACATTTGGAATTCCATCATTTAGATGGGAAAAGAGAAATTCCTAGCATATTGAATGAATGGGTATTTTATTATGAGAAATATTGATGATAAAAGAGAAATTTCCATGACATTGGAATGTAAATAATTAAATACAAAAAAGAAGAATTTCCATGGCATTTGAGATCCAAGAAATTAAATGAAAAGAAGAGAAATTTTTAGTATAATTTAATTTATGAGTATTTATCAAAAGTAAAAATATGGGTAGAATTGATTTCTATAAATCTCATGAATTCTTTTATTCAAAAGAAGAATATTGAATATAATCCAATTGAGAAATTGAGAAGGAATATAGAAATAGTCATTTGAGAAAAGTAACCTTTAATTAGGCCAAGCAATTGGTAGAAATTTAGAAAAAGTCCCATTATCGGTATTAAACTAGAAAAAGCTACTAAATGGAAATAGCATGTGAAATGGATGTAAAAAGGATGCGATAAGATGTGAATGGATGTGATAAGATGTGAATGGATGTGATAAGATGTAAATAGGATGCGATAAGATGTGAATGGATGTAATAAGATGAAAATAGAATGTGATAAGATGTAAATGGGATGCAATAAGATGTGTATGAGATGTGATAGGATGTGAATGGATGTGATAAGATGAAAATAAGATGTGATAAGATGTGATGCAATGAAAAGGGATGTGGATGTGTATGTGGAAGAATGGATGTGGATGTGTATGTGAAAGAATGGATGTGGATGTGGAAGAATGGATGTGGATGTGTATGTGAAAGAATGGATGTGGATGTGTATGTGGAAGAATGGATGTGGATCTATATGTGAAAGGATGTGATGTCTATGTGAGTGAATGGATGAGATGTAATGTGATTTGAATTAGGATGTGAATGAATGAGATGTGATGTCATGTGAATCGGATGTAAATGAATGATATGGGATGTGAATGGATGAGATGTGATGTGATGTGAATCGGGATAAGAATGAATGAGATGAGATGTGAAATGAATGTGATGTAAATTGAGATAGATGTGAATGAATGATATGTGTTGTAAATGAATGAGGTGTGATGGGATGTGAATATGGGTAGATGCGAGCGGATGAGATATGATGAGGATAAATGAGGAAAGATGTGATGAGATGAAAAATGATGTGATTGGATGAGAATAGAAATACATATGAATTGGATATGGATTAAGTAATGTGGACAGATGTGGAACAATGTGAAAGACGAGAGTTCATTATAGAAATTGTATTTATGACCTGTTTTTAAATGACTGTTTTATATCAATAATGCTGGGGAAGCATTTTGACCGTCTTGAATGAGGTCGTGGGGTGGTGGAGACCTAACTGATAAAGTTGCAACAGTTGACGGAGAGTCAACGGAGGACGTCTCGCGTAGCAAGGTCGACCGAGGCCTTGACCAGCCTCGGTTTGATTTAAATGGTGAGCTTCCGGTACGGTGGATGAGGGACCAAGGAAACGGCCTATGAGTGAAGCGCTAGGTGGCCTGTGAAGGATCCTAGAGGGTGCTGACCATACGGTGCTTGGGCTCTGGGTCGCCGAAGATACCCACACGTGCGTCGGGGAAGATATTGGAATAAGGAGTAAGAGTTGTTTTCTGAAACCGGGCATAGATCTGGTTGATTGACCTTGCTGGTCCTCCAACGGATGAGTCCATGGCTCTTTTATATGGATCTCTTGGTTGATCTTGTTGATCTTCAACGGAGATTCCATCTTGATTTTTATAAGTGAATACATTGTCGGCGGGTACTATGAGCTAGGAACTATCGAAAAGGCCCCTAAGGGACAAGTGGTGAGCGTTCTGGTTGGCAATGATACCATAGGTACACCGAATGATGAAGGAATGATTGGAAATTAGGATTCAACTGGATATTTTGGAGGATTATGATCAGTGACACTATGGTTTCATTAAATTATTGTTTTAAAGACAGTTGAATCTGTGAAAAAGGCAATTTCATATTGGGTGTGTAAGTGGTGTGACTGGCGTTAAATTTGCATGAATATCCGGCTAGGGAGCCTGGGAACTCTTTTCCCTGGTACCCGGGACAAAACCTAACCAAATTCTTAATTGGATCCCATCACTACAGTGGTTGGGCGGTTGCTAACCCATGGGACTAGGCTGGACTGGTGAGACTCAATTCTGTTATAGTACATTGATGAAGTAAATCCCGAATAGTAATTGTTCTACGAAAAAAGAATCAACGGTGGCTGCGTCTCTCGTTGGAGAAAAAAACGTTGGTTTCTATGATCCAAGTGCAAATTTCTTCCTTGATCTAACCAAGTGACTCACAGGTTCGGTCGGATTAGTTTGGTCAGTAATGACCCTGACTATGTTAGAGTACAAATATCCTGGAGGAATCGCCCATGCTTTCCGGTAGGGGGAAGTTTTTCTGGGTCCGATTTTTGAAGAACCAAAAGATTAGTCTCTTGTTTGGATATTTGTGGGCGAGGCCCCGAGTGAGAGATCTTGCTCCGCACAAGAAGTGCTACTTCTGCTGCTAGCACCCCTGAATCCGTTGCGCAGAGGGAGCAGGGACTTTCAGCTGGTATCAGAGAGCAAATTGACTAAAGTGGATCAACTGAAAAGCTAAAAATGTCAAAAATTTA
Organism: Cibotium barometz; assembly: GCF_041138505.1. Classification (NCBI taxonomy): domain Eukaryota; kingdom Viridiplantae; phylum Streptophyta; class Polypodiopsida; order Cyatheales; family Cibotiaceae; genus Cibotium; species Cibotium barometz. The sequence goes on from NC_141079.1 coordinate 5,151,138, forward strand.
TGAAGTAACAGTAAAAGGTTGTAATTGTGTGATAAAAATCATACAAATTGATATTCAAAATGAAGATTCATAAAATTGAAAGTGGGTCTTCAGATGAAGTACCGCAATTGTATGGAAATCCCTGACTTGCTTGAGGCCTAGTCATGATGGTATTTACCTTATAATTCCAAGGACCGTGACTACCCGTATATACCGAGGGTATAACTGTAGCTCTTTACTGGCACTATATACGAGTAAATCTAAGACCTTGAAATTATAAGTAAAAATGTTATCCAGATGATGAATTCGAATGTGGTTGATATGATTTTAAAATTTTGGTTGAGAATTGATGAGTTGATTTGGATTCTGATTGAAAAAAAAGATGATTCCTGAATTTTGGTTGAAAAACGATCAGTTGAACAAAGCCACAATGAGGATAAATGGGACGAGTCCCTATGATGAATGGGACGAGTCCCTATGATGATGTTCGTAAACTACAATGATGATAATGACTTCAGCAAATCACTACGAGATTAGTGGATTGTGCTGACAGATTGCTATTGTTAACAGTTGACCTAGTGGATTTAGCGAAGGGATGACAAATTAAATACTTGCATAACTGAAACTTCCATGGAGGAATGTTCAGATGGAATTTTTGGTCTAATGGACCATTATTGTGTTAAGAATATGAATGATATGTTTTGAATGAATTGTTATCTGATAACGAGTTCTATATAAGGGATCTTTATCCTACGATTCTGTGGAGAGCTGACCAATCTAAAGAACCCCAGAATCAGTTGGATCTGAAGTCGGATTTGAATTGTAAATAAAAGGACTTAACAAGAATTTTCGTATTGATAGGATCATGGATCGAGCTCGTCGTGGTAGGAATGATAACCCCAACTTGATGAGGAAGAGCTCGACTTGGATGTTCGTAAAACTCTTCATAGATTGCAGCCTGGACCTTTCAAGGGTGAAGGGAAAAACTTGGGCGAGACTGTGGAGAAGTGGATCGAAGCAATGGAAGAGTACTTCGATGTCACCAGGTACAATGAGAAGAGCAAAATGGCTCTTGTAAGGCTGAAGATAGTAGAAACAGCTAGAGTAGCATGGAGAAACCACTGCAAGGAAGACAAACCGTGTGGATCGAAACACTCAGACATGGAATGATCTAAAAATTTACCTAACAAAGATGAACGAATTCTTAGAGTTAACCCAAGGGAGCAGAACTATTAAAGTATATCACTAAGCATTCGCTCTCCTTCTCCAATACTTGCCACCATCGTTGGATGAAGAACAGCTGATGGCCAGGTTCATTCGGGGACTGAACGAACCTTTGACTATCCTAGTGAAGAATGCCAAGCCAGTTTCCATGGCCGATGCAGTGCGGATGGCGAAGGATTTTGCCAAGGCCTTTGATGTCAAGGTCCCGCCGAAGCTAGCACCATCACCTTTCAAAAGTTTTTAGCTTTAGAAGGTGATTTAAACCTTCCACCGTCTAAGAGATATAAGGGTCAAGCCCAGGATATGGGAAGTTCGAGAATGCAAGAAATGTCCTTTTCCTGGAACTCAATTCCTTGGAATTCAACTTCAGAAGTTCCACCCTTGAACAAGGGAGTGAAATGCTATAACTGTCAAGGATTTAGACATCGCAGTATGGATTGCCCAACTCCTTTTGGAACAAGGTTTTCAGGGTGCGAAAATCACGGATCAAGATTCCAGACTCTAGAGTAATCAGGTTTCTTTCCGCCAAAATCAGCGAAATCCCAGAGGAAGACCCTCTAACCGACCCACAGTTTTAATCCAAAGTAATGCAAGACCTCCGCCTTAGAATAGGGGAAGAGTTGTGGTGGCAAGTGAAGGTCCTTCCTCCTACTCTGCCTCTTCCTCGTCCTCGTCCTCGAGAGAATCCTCCTCGGGTGAAGAATGCTTTTTCTTCTCCTGTTGTTGAGTCTAGCCATTTCTTCTCTTTGCCTCTGGTCTCGTGCTCTAGGAGAGCTCCTTCTATCTCGTGTAGCTTCAATTTAGGTACATTCTTTAATGTTGCTACAATGTTTTCATATTCACCTTTGTCCACACTCTTCTAGAAGCACTGCTAGTGCCTCATCATCTTCTACCTTTTTGCCACCCGATAGCTGCCACAGTTGTTGCTTAATGCTTTTATATATGTTCAAGTGTGATTAAAGGTTCACTTTCCTTCATATACAATTTTTAGAATTGCATTAACAGATTTATCTTTGAATTTTTAGCTTGTGTGCCAAATAATTTATTGAGTTCATCCCATGCATCTTTTGCCCACTGTATCCCTGTGATGTGATGAATGATTTCATCGTTTAAACTGAGTGCAATAAGTCCCAATGCTTTTTCATTCCTGCTCTTCCACTCATTTTCCCCTCTCACCTCTGGGCATTCATCTCTTCCCTCAACTAGCCCCCACAGATTTTTCCTCATGAGCAGATACATGGTTTTTGTCTGCCATGTATAAAACTGCTCCCCATTAAATTTGGCTCTCTTGTGCCGTACTCATGATGACAGTGAAGGGGGTCTTACCTCTTGATCCAATTTCAAGATTCAAGGGTAGTGTCTACCCTTTTACAACTCAATCTAGTGTTTAGGTGATGATTACAACAGATTTATCAGCATAAAATTACCACAAATTACATTAAATTAAGGGTAACAAATCTGTACGGAATGGTTGGAGTATCAAACCATCTCCGAATTGCAATCTAAAGTATAGGGATCTGTATCAAATTTTGTGTGCAAAAAATAGAGTATTCGCGGAGTCCAGATCTGAGGCCTTAGAGTTCAAATGAGCTTAAATCCTTTCAAGGCCATCAATAGCACTTAGTCTAGTATAGGATTAAGCCAAGAAACACAAGATTTGACCAAACATTGAATGCTTAATCTCTATTTTACCAAAGTCACCTGTGCAGATTTGATGAAGAGCTTGAATCTCACTGTAGACTTGATCAAATCAAAATTTGTCTTCACCAGCTTGTAGAGCACCTTGAAAACCCCTAGGGCCAAGAGGAATTAGATACATTTCATCTGATATAAAAGAAATCTTAGTTTTGCTTCAGAAGAGTGGCGCCTGCAAAATCGCAAATTTCTGCAGAGCTATGGAAGGCGGTTTGGCGCGTCGATTGGATGGGCTGAATTGTGGGGAGTATAGCTATGTTGGGCTAGAAGCATTTCCCCTAATGTTTCTCTTGGAGGGAGATCAAGCCCCTCCACTGGCTGGGGGTGCAGAGGTTAGTTGAAAAAGAGGTAACAAAATCTAATTATCTACTAATCCTAATTAGCCAAGTGATTAGCAAGATAATGGGCTCATAAACTTGATGAATTCTCGGCTAGGCTCTGATACCATGTTAAATTTGCCGTGATGTGATGAGCTATGGTGGATCAAATGCTAGAATCAACATCATTAACAAAGAGATTAGATGATAATTAAGATGAGATTAGTGAGCATTTAACTGATAGCTTAATGTAGGCATGGATAATACAAAACCAGCAAATTCTCATTAGGCCAATGCGTCAATTTATAGAGTTTACATCCAAGCATCGAATCCCACTGATTTCTCCTTGATTCACTCCACCTCTTTTGCTTGATTCTCTCCACCTCTCCCAGAATCCACACCTCCTAAATCTCCTCATGCTACCCTTTATTCTCTCCCAGAAGATACTTCTCACCTTTTCACAAGTTCTCTCACATTTACAGATTCTCTTTTATAGCCTCTTGCTATGGCCTTGTTCTCGCACACACCCTATTCACTTGTATATTTCAACAGATATGACCTTCTGTGTCCATTCTTCTGTGATCGTCCCTTAGATTTCTGAGATACGCACCAACCGGGTCTACTTGGCATGGGACTAGCAAGGCTTTTGGGCCTATCTTTTGAGGAAGATTCTCAGGGAGTGCTTGGTTGTCGGGACCTCTCTTGGGCTTCCTCGGTTGGTTGTAAGTTTGGCATAGAGGAACTTCCCACAGTATGTACTGCTTGAGGTTTCTCCTCCAATCCAACTTGATACTCTATGACCAACTCTTGAGCGGCCTTTAGCCTTCCCTTCTCCTCGATTGGGTTTTGATATTTGGCCAACTATCAGGGTAGCCAATTGGGATCTATTTGCTCTCTTGCTTGAGGAGCGGATGGTAGTATCCTTTCCTCGTTAGATGAGGAAGGTGACACATTGGTGGTTGTCCCCTCGTCGAACCCACTTTTGCTTTATCTTCTTTAACCTAGCTTTTACCCTCGCCTTATGTATTCTAGAATACTAGCTCCTCCTACATCCCAACTTGTTATATTTTAGAATACACAAGAGAAGACCACAACCTATCCTTGGTATGAATTTCTTTGAAAGAATTCACAAGAGAAGACCATAACCTACCCTTTGGCATGATTAAAAAAAACACAATATAAAGGGACCCAATAGTTTTCTTTTAGTTTTTCTCTTGTTGGGAATGTACTTTGAAATACACATGACTAAACATTCAAAGAATCGTGTGTACTCTAAATTCTTCTTATTGTGCAAACTTGATTTTAGTAAAATGGCCATAACATCTGTTTATAACTCCGGTTGTAAAACCTTTTGATATGGATTTTGATAGGTGATTTAATCAGACATGCGACATAACTAATATTTGTTTTGTTCAAATTTGGAGTAGAAAACCTCCAAAAAAGTTCCATGAGATGGGTTTTTCTAGAAGCCCTGGTGGTGTGATGGAGCTTTTTATGTACCTCTTCACGTCGAGGAAGAAGCTAGTGGGTTAACTCTCAACTCTTGTTGGTATTCTAGAATACAAAGGCTTGTAAGCTACACTATCCCCTCTCCTATTGTAATGACAATGCTTACCTTAATACATGGTTGGGAACTTGCTGGCATCCAAGCTCATATAAAGCTATACTAGTGGTAGCTAGCTTCATGCCTTTGCTTCCTCCTTAATCTCTCACCATGAGGTTTCCTCTCTTCATACAAGGACACTCACTGCTCTCTACTCTCACACTCATAAAAACAAGCATAAGGGTAACATGCACCAAGAATGAAACTCTCTCTTCTCTCAACTCTCTCTCACACACCATAGACACAAGAGAGCAAGGAGATAATACTAGACTCAATTGGCACAAAGGGGGATTGTCTCTTCTTGCATTATGAGAATGTTGTTATTTATACAACTGGCCCTTATTCACACTTTGGCATCCAAATCTTAAAGGAAAATGAACTAACTATCCCTCTCTTATTGCAATGGACAATGCTTACCTTAACATGTTGTGGAGAACTTCTTGGCATCCAAGCTTGTATCTCTAAAGGCTCCAAGATATGCTAGTGGTAGTTAGCTCCACTCCTTTGCCTCCTCCTTAAGATACCACCATGAGGCTACCTCTCTTCATACAAGGATAGTCACTCCCCTCCTCTACTCTCACACTCATAAACACAAGCATAAGATCAACATGCACCAAGATTGAAGCTCTCTCTCCTCTCAACTCTTTGTCTGACACCATAGAAATAAGCAAGCAAGGAGATAAGAGTAGACTCAATTGGCACAAAAGGGGTTTGTATCTTGCATTATGAGAATGTTTTTATTTATACAATTGGCCCTTATTCACACTTGGGCACTTAAATCTAAAAGAAAGATGGATTATAAGATACATAGGTTTGTGGCATTGCTAGCCATTCTCATAATTACAATGTTTATAGTGCCGTTTCATGACACTTCTTGTGCTATCTCTCTTATATATTGGAGAGATGCTAAGTTAATCTCAAAATGGGCTTAACATCCCCCAACTTATTAGTGGAGATTCCATCCTTGGAATCTCTAGCTTGTTAAGATACTCTTTGTAGTAACGGCTCTTTTTGGTTTGGAGGATTCGAAGGGTTTGACAAATAAAATAGAGCGACCTCCAAAAGTTGGTATCAGTTATACCCTCCAAAGTAGTGTGCATGTATGAGGGCAGATAGTGTAGTTGGTGGTAGTAATACATGATTCCACTATGAAAAGGCTCTTTGTTGAGGTCGAAGCGTATCCCCCCATGGTTGTTGTAGCCATGGACATAATCATCCTGGATATCAATGAGAAGTATAATTAGCTTAAAGAATCACACAGTCACGGATCAGAGATTTCTTGCGGTCGATCAGCTGCCACGCATGTAGGGAGCATGAACTGCTCTTGTTCGTATGAGAGTGTCGAATTGGATGTGCTCAAAGTAAGGAATGTTATAGATAAAATGTCAATCACAAGCTTTCTTTTCTTTGGAACTCTCTAGTAGTGAACCTTCTTTGATTGGGATATACAATGGGTCAATTCGAAGGTGATGTGGAGAGGCTTTGTATATGTTAGCATATTCCTTGACAGCAAGGAATGACAATCTCCAAGCTGGCTAGATACCAAAGTTATCCACTACAACTTGGCCTATTAACATTTTCCTTATAGCCTCCCTACTTAATGCTCCCATTTCCAATGTTAGCATGGCAATCATGAATATAACGATGTGGATCTTGCTAAAATTATCAGCAAGTGTAAGGTTCCTCCCTTCTAAAATAGGAGAAACACTTAAGATAGTCCGCCAAGTCTTATCTTGGGAAAAATTTCCTATTCATCGACACCTTGACCCTGTAGAGATTCAAGGATACGATTTATAGGTATGACCTAGCTCTATCCCGCAGGGGGAGCGTGATTTTCTAAACATCAAATCACCCATAGGGCAATTGATCATAAATTGGGCAACTACTAGACTTGATTTCTAGGGACAACGCTTTTTTCCTCATCTTATGCAAGGCACAACCGCTGGCCTAGTCTTCTAGAATAGAGTTGCCCAAGAACCTAATTATCTAATGTAGGGCTTTCACTTAATCTGTTGGAAAGCTACCTGACTAATCGGGTCCACTCGTCCGTAGGATGGTGCCGTCAGGGCATTCCATCCTCCCACTTTCCACCCTACTCACGCATCAATTTGTTTTCTAATTAATCCTACCACACTGTTTGACATAAATAAACATATTCCTTAATTAAGGCCCTTTTTCACAAGGTTCGTTAAGACAGCCTTCTTACACAATACAATCATACCAAAGACAAGATGTAATTATATAAAAAGTTTATACATGAACCAATTCTATACAAGCCAAACCGGCTCTCTTATTCTTATTCTGCTGATGATCTAGAATTCGGCCTTCCAGCCTCTACATGCTGGGCAAAACCCTACGGGACCATACACCTCATCGTCGGCCCGCTGGCGAGGACTCAAGCTGGCCTGTCGCCCTCTCAGGCTCCATCGCTCGATCCTCCCGCCCCTCAGAGGGATGTCTGCACACTAGGGTGGGCTTATTTACCGCACTAGCCTGGGCCCTCAGAACTAGGCAGCCTCATAATCTCTCGCCTCAATCGGCGATCCTTATTCTCCCAAAGGTATGAGGGATACCTTGGGCCATTCTCGGGCTTTGCTAACGACGCCGCCCGGCTACACAAGCACGGAACGGAGTTAGCGTTGAAGCCAAAAAAATCTTGAATTCTAAAGAAAACAACTTCAATGCAATTTACTAAATATAGCATTCACAATTCATGAAGATAACAATTTCAACGTAATTTATCGAATACAACATCACATATTTCGTAACTTCATATAATTTTTATGTCGTCACTTTAAAAGGAAAAGACACTATTCATTAACACTAATTTAAGAAAAATCTCTTCTTTTGAAAATTAACCAAGCTAACCTGGCCACCGTTTCCTTGAGGGGCTTGAAAAGGGAGGATTGGAGCCGCGGCGCATCTTCCCCCATCTCGTTGTTACGTGCTCCCCTTGAGGTAATATTTTGTCGTCTCTGAGATGAGGCCATCTTAAGCTTCGACTTGTAGAGCTCGCTGCTGCGATCAAAACGCTTCAGTCGGATCTGAATTCCGAGCTCGTTTGCTCACCGTACGAGCAAAAGAATATGACGCACGAACCCTCGCTTGAGTCAAAAAACCCTTACTAAAGTCTACGCAAATTGGGGGGGGGGGGGGGGGGGGGAATTGTGAGATGTCCTTAAGGGCAAAGGCTTTTAAAAACGTGGAGAGGGCTGAGGGGGGTTGCTGCAAGCCTCTCTGTAAGTCTATTCACACGGGGGGGAGAAGAGTTAAGGACACTGGCTCTGGTCGCAAGGGTTCAGACCGTTCGTCAATCGGACGTGCGGTCGTGCATTTATTAAGGTTTAAAGGTCGCCGTTTTTTAACTAAAATGATTGAAATTAGCGTATAGGCTTGATCCGGTGTCCGTTTTGGATGCTGTAAAATCCTATATTAGGGTAAAATCACGCGCAGATTCTAAATTTGGGCTCAAAATTTGAAGATTCTAAGTAGAAATGACTCAAATAATAAAATCATTGATAAAAACTCATAATTACATGGACATTTCTTTATTAGTGAAGATGGGTATGTTACATCCTTCCTCCCTTAAAGAAATCGAGATGTCCTCATCTCGTCATGAATTGGGGATAATCCTTTAAGAGTGTAGCTTCATCTTCCCAAGTTGCATCCTCTTCAGGGTAATCTCTCCACTGAACTAGATGTTCTACAAGAGTTCTATTTCGGAGTTGCCTTTCCCTAGAATCTATGATGCTACTGGGCTGTAATTCAAGGACTCCTTGAGTAGGGATTACAACTTGTTCATCATCAAGAATATGATCGAGACTGGGGACATATGGTTTTAACAAACTTAAATGAAATACATTATGGACTTTGAAATGGGCTGGGAGTTGGAGTTTATAGGCACTTTTACCTAGACACTTGATAACTGTATAAGGACCACAATACCTAGGGCTGAGCTTCTTATATTTCCCGAGTGATAGAGAACTTCGTTTGGGTCGCACTCGTAGAAGAACTATGTCTCCTTCCTTGAAGATCCTTTCAGACCTCTTGTTGTCAGCATAATGCTTTTGTTGATCTTGGGCAGCTTTAATATCCTTTTGGATCGCCTTGGTTTGTTCCTCCATCTCTTCGAGCATTTTCCTGGATGCCTCAACTCTTATGGTTGGATCAGAGAAATTTAGAGGAGACAGGCATTCTTGCCCATAGAGTGCCTTGAATGGTGACATTCCTATGCTTTGATGATAAGACGCATTGTAGGCAAATTCTACCACAGGAAGGTATTGAATCCACCTTCTTGGTTCCCGTCCACAATATGCTCTGAGAATGTCTTCAATTACTTGATTGACTCTCTCAGTCTGGCCATCGGTTTCTGGATGGTAAGCTGTGCTAAAGCAAAGTTGAGTTCCCAGGGCTTGAAATAAAGACTGCCAGAATTTTGAAGTGAAATCAGAATCCTGATCACTTACTATCCTTTTTGGGAGACCATGAAGTTTGAGGACTTCCTTGATGAATATTCGAGCAACATCAGAAGCTTTGAAGGTCTTCTTTGCTGGTATAAGGTGAGCTACTTTGGTAAGTAAGTCCACTACTACTAGAATGGAGTCATATCCTCCTTGAACAGTGGGGAGACTTGTGACAAAATCCATACTAATGCACTCCCACTTCATTTGGGGAAAACTCTATGCCAAGAAGAGCAAATGTACCTTCTTTACTCATCAAATTGAGTATCTTGGATTCATCGTCTCCAAAGATGGCATCTCAGTAGACCCTGCCAAGGTCAAGGATATTCTAGAATGGCCACCCCCTAAATCAGTTCGTGAAGTTCGTGGATTTTTGGGAATCACGGGTTGGTATAGGATTTTTATCAAAGATTATGCCTTGGTAGCTGCACCTTTGAATGACCTTCTTAAGAAGGATTGCAAAATAGTGTGGTTGCCAATCCATCAAAACAGCTTTGATCAGCTGAAAGTCATTATTACTTCTGCCCCAGTCTTAAAGCTTCCTGGTTTCTCCAAGGAATTTGAAGTGGTTACCGATGCTAGTAGTCTAGCGCTTGGTGGTGTCTTAGGCCAAGAAGGAAGACTAGTCACTTATACTTCCCGCAAGCTGAAGCAATATGAAGCAAACTATGCCACCCATGATTTGGAGCTCTTAGCAGTTGTTCATTGCCTCAAATTATGGAGACATTATCTCTTGGGAGGCAAATTCCAGCTTGTAACTGACCACAAAAGTCTAAAGTGGATCTTCACGTAGCCTAACCTTAACATGCGGCAAAGGAGATGGATTGAAATTCTACAAGAATATGATTTCGACATCAAATTCCGCCCTGGGAAAGATAATGTGGTAGCAGATGCACTTAGCCGCAAATCTTTCCTGAATGCAGTTTCAATGCCAAATAATCCCATACTGGTCAAGGTGGAAGAAGTCTCATCTCATGATCCAGATTATCAGAGGATGAAAAAATTAGTAGAAGAAGGGGGGCATTCAAAGAAAGAGAAGAATCTAATCAAGGGATACTCCACTCATGAAGGAAGCCTCTACTTCAATCACAGGCTATGTATCCCTAAGGATCCTGCTTTAAAGAAACTAATCCTCCATGAAGCTCATGATAGCCCTGCTGCAGGACACCCAGGTTATGCAAAAACACTAAATGCTGTAAGAAGGAGCTTTCATTGGGCAGGCTTGAAAAATGATGTTCTTCGGTACTTGAAGCAATATCTCTCATGCCAAAGGATCAAAGCTGAAAGGGTCAAGATGCCTGGAAAACTTCAACGTATGCGAACCCCATCTATAGTCACCGAGATGTCGGCCCTGGGGGTACCAACGAACCAAAATAAGCGGATCATCTTCAGCTTCTCAATCCAACGAATCCGCTTAAGGTCGGTGGTGAGGTTCCCAATCTGATCTGCTCGGATGAAGAAGTATCTCGGCCCACGACTCCAGAAATCTCTACCCCATCCTCTTTGAATACGAGAGAAATGAGGGAGGGATATCTTCTCTAATATCTGCACCATGGTGTGGCGGAACTCGAAATTCGAGGAGTGACTAGCAGTCTCGAAAATGCATTGGAAAACTAGAAATTTGGAGTAGGCATCTTCCTCTTCCTACAATCATTCAAACATCAATTTAACTTATTTGCTTTAGTAGGATGTCTTTACTAATTAGCATTATGTTAGGTAAAACATTTATTACAAAACAGTCCTTAAACTGCAATTCCTAGGAGCCAAACTTGCTCTGATACCAATTGTAAGGTTCCTCCCTTCTAAAATGGGAGAAACTCTTAAGATAGTCCGCTAAGTCTTATCTTGGGAAAAATTTCCTATTCATCGACACCTTGACCCTGTAGAGATTCAAGGATACGATTTATAAGTATGACCTAGCTCTATCCCGCAGGGGGAGCGTGATTTTCTAAACATCAAATCACCCATAGGGCAATTGATCATAAATTGGGCAACTACTAGACTTGATTTCTAGGGACAACGCTTTTTTCCTCATCTTATGCAAGGCACAGCCGCTGGCCTAGTCTTCTAGAATAGAGTTGCCCAAGAACCTAATTATCTAACGTAGGGCTTTCACTTAATCTGTTGGAAAGCTACCCGACTAATCGGGTCCACCCGTCCGTAGGATGGTGCTGTCAGGGCATTCCATCCTCCCACTTTCCACCCTACTCACGCATCAATTTGTTTTCTAATTAATCCTACCACACTGTTTGACATAAATAAACATATTCCTTAATTAAGGCCCTTTTTCACAAGGTTTGTTAAGACAGCCTTCTTACACAATACAATCATACCAAAGACAAGATGTAATTATATAAAAAGTTTATACATGAACCAATTCCATACAAGCTAAACCGGCTCTCTTATTCTTATTCTGCCGATGATCTAGAATTCGGCCTTCCAGCCTCTACATGCTGGGTAAAACCCTATGGGACCATACACCTCATCGTCGGCCCGCAGGCGAGGACTCAAGCTGGCCTGTCGCCCTCTCAGGCTCCCTGCTCGATCCTCCCGCCCCTCAGAGGGATGTCTGCACACTAGGGTGGGCTTATTTACCGCACTAGCCTGGGCCCTCAGAACTAGGCAGCCTCATAATCTCTCGCCTCAATCGGCGATCCTTATTCTCCCAAAGGTATGAGGGATACCTTGGGCCATTCCCGGGCTTTGCTAACGACGCCGCCCGGCTACACAAGCACGGAACGGAGTTAGCGTTGAAGCCAAAAAAAATCTTGAATTCTAAAGAAAACAACTTCAATGCAATTTACTAAATATAGCATTCACAATTCATGAAGATAACAGTTTCAACGCAATTTATCGAATACAACATCACATATTTCGTAACTTCATATAATTTTTATGTCGTCACTTTAAAAGGAAAAGACACTATTCATTAACACTAATTTAAGAAAAATCTCTTCTTTTGAAAATTAGCCAAGCTAACCTGGCCACCGTTTCCTTGAGGGGCTTGAAAAGGGAGGACTGGAGCCGCATTGGGCGCATCTTCCCCCATCTCGTTGTTACGTGCTCCCCTTGAGGCAATATTTTGTCGTCTCCGAGATGAGGCCATCTTAGGCGTCGCCTTGTAGAGCTCGCTGCTGCGATCGAAACGCTTTAGTCGGATCTGAATTCCGAGCTCGTTTGCTCACCGTACGAGCAAAAGAATATGACGCACGAACCCTCGCCTGAGTCAAAAAAACGCTTACTAAAGTCTACGCAAATTGGGGGGGGGGATTGTGAGATGTCCTTAAGGGCAAAGGCAAAAACGTGGAGAGGGCTGAGGGGGGTTGCTGCAAGCCTCTTTGTAAGTCTATTCACACGGGGGGGAGAAGAGTTAAGGACACTGGCTCTTAGCAAGAGGGGGATGGAGGAAAATTGGCTTATCTGAAAAGAGCCAAATGAGGGGGTGTGAGAGGGGTGGCTGCAAGGGCAGCTGTACTTGCAGCAAGTACGCTACACAGGGACGGACAGGGTATACGCTACACAGAAATGCGTGGCGTCTGAGGAGCACCTCGGAGGCGTTGCGCAAAGCAAGGACGAAAGGACTGTGTACCTTCAAAGGCTATGGATCAGTGGCCTGCATCGGTCTAGGGGAAAGGTACGGTGTCGGTTGTCCGGGAAAGGAGTGGTACGCATGTACCTTATCTGGTATGGGGCAGCATGGGTGTCCACGTAAGGGTACGCGTGGACCATACAGTGGGCGGCCGTCCTTTGATTCTTGGGCGGTCATTGTACGGGCACCCTAGTAAGTGTGTACGGACCAAATTTTGGGGCGGGGCACCCAAATTTGGGACGCCCGCCTCGATTTGCGTGCCGAATCGCCCCGGGGGCGAAATTTTTTTTTTTGTCCGGGAGGTCCTCCTGGTCGCAGGGGTTCAGACCGTTCGTCAATCGGACGTGCGGTCGTGCATTTATTAAGGTTTAAAGGTCGCCGTTTTTTAACTAAAATGATTGAAATTAGCGTATAGGCTTGATCCGGTGTCTGTTTTGGATGCTGTAAAATCCTATATTAGGGTAAAATCGCACGCAGATTCCAAATTTGGGCTCAGAATTTGAAGATTCTAAGTAGAAATGACTCAAATAATAAAATCATTGATAAAAACTCATAATTACATGGACATTTCTTTATTAGTGAAGATGGGTATGTTACAGCAAGCCATGGGTTGGCTAGCTTGGAGCCTCTTGCCACATTCGACCACAATGTTTTGGAGTGATCCCACCATCCTAGGTCTCTTGCTTCCGGGTGGTCCCCCACCACTAAAGGGTATGGTAAACCGATAGGTTGAGCCATTGTTGTATAAGCCTTTAGTTGTATCGGAGTGGTGGGATGGAAAGGAGTGACCTACAAGAGGGCTTGGCACATAAGATGAGGCTTGAGTAAAGGATTATTGCTCATTGATGAGTTGCTGCATTCGACCACATTGTTTTTGAGTGATCCCACCATCCTAGGTCTCTTGCTTGCGGGTGGCTCCCCACCACTAAATGGTATGGTAAACCGGTAGGTTGAGCCATTATTGCAGAAGCCTTTACTTGTATCGGAGTGGTGGGATGGAAAGGAGTGACCTACAAGAGGGCTTGGCACATAAGATCAGGCTTGAGTAAAGGATTCTTGCTCATGTGATGAGTTGCTCATATTTTGGGGTTGTGAGATCAAGGATTGGGTTGAGGTTGGAACCCATCGTGTCATGACCTTGATGTTGGCTCAGTGGGAGCTTTAGCCTTTGGTTGGCCATCTAGGGGTTCCTTCCTGGGTCGAGAGTATTAGTTGGGAAATCAAAAGAAGAAGATGGAGAATCACTCTTAGTTAGTGGTGCATTAGTACTATCCTTATTTTTATGATCATAGATATTAGATAAATAACTTGTTATTCAACAAAACACTAGGTCGGTTTTGTCATCTTTCTTCCTCTCTTCTATCCTCCCTATCCCTGTCATCAAAAAAGGTGGCTATGGTTTTTAGTTATAAAAAAATCATAAAGTGCATAACAAGTCCTCTTCCTCAGGGAATGAGGGGTACTCTATGTACATTTGGTCAAAATCATAGACTAATGATGTTAATAAGTTACGGAGATGTGCACAGATGAGATCAATAGGTTTTATGAGACCCTCACCCTTTAGTTAAGTAAATTGGGTGTAGTGGTGGATAAATATACATAGTGTGACCCTGGCTAAGTTCGAGGGCCCCTATAAATACAACTATGATTACAGTGGGATCAACATAACATGTAGTATTTTGTTGTATTAATGCTAGATCCCCCTCAGTTAGCTTCTAACTAAGATTAATGTTATATTGATAAAGAGAGAGTGTTAGTGAAGCTGTGAGGTCCCTATCCCCACTGCACAACGAATTCAGGGGTTCTAGTAGTGGAAGTAGCACTTCTCACGCGGGGCAGGGTCTCACACTCGGGGCCTCGCCCACCACCACGGATATCCGGACAAGAGACTAATCCATCAGTTCTTCCAAAACCGATCCCGGAAAAACTTCCCTTGCTCGGAAAGCACATGCGATTCCTCCAGGATAACTTTTCTCTAACGTAGTCAAAAGCCTTAACTAACTTAACTGATTTGACCGAATCCATAAGTCCCAAGTCAGATCAGGGAAAAGATTGCACTTGGATCATAGAGACCAACGCTTTTTTCCTCATTGAGAGGCACAGCCATTGATTCTTTTCCATAGAACAATTTTTGTCCGGGATTTACTTCATCTATCGTACTATAACAGAATTGAGTCTCAATTTAAGGATCCATAGCAGCAGCCTAACCCCATCCAGTCCCGTAGGTTAGCCAACCGCCCAACCACTGTAGTGATGGGATCCAATTAAGAATTTGGTTAGGTTTTGTCCCAGGTACTAGGGAAAAGAGTTCCCAAGCCCCCTAGCCGAATATTCATGCAAACTTAAAACTAGTCACACCACTTACACACCCAATATGAAATTGCCTTTTTCTCAGCAGCATCAGCTATCTTTAAAACAATCATTTAATGAAACCATTGTATCACTGATCACAATCCTCAAAATCTCCAGTTGAATCCTTATTTTCAATCATTCCTTCATCGGTGTACCTATGGCATCATTGGCAACCATCTGGAACGCTCACCATCTGTTCACTCAGGGGCCTTTTCAATAGTTCCTAGCTCATAGAAGTAACCGGCAATATATTCACATATCAAAATGGAATCTCCGTTGAAGATCAGCAAGATCAACCAACGGATCCATATAAAAGAGCCATGGACTCATCCGCCGTTGTTGAGGACTAGCAAGGTCAACCAACCAGATCCATGCCCGAATTTAGAAAACAACTCTTACTCCTTGCTCCAATATCTTCCCCGATGTACGTGTGGGTATCTTTGGCGACCCAGAGCCCGAGCACCATATGGTAAGCACCCTCTAGGATCCTTCACAGGTCACCTAGCACTTTACTCATAGGCCGCTTCCTTGGTCCCTCATCCACTATAGCGGAAGCTCACCATTTAAATTAAACCGAGGCTGCTCAAGACCTCGGCCGACCTTGCTATGCGAGACGTCCTCCGTTGACTCTCCGTCAGAGCAATTGCAACTTTAACAGAAAGGTCTCCACGACCTCATTCACAAGACGGTCAAAATGCTTCCCCAGCATTCTTGACATAAAAGAGTCATTTAAAAATAGATTTCATATGCAAATACACCTACAACAATATTTCCATTTTTTCTCATCACTCCACATTCTTTCACATTAGTCCCCATCTTTTCTCATCTTCCCATAATTTGTTTCTTCATCGATCCCTATCACATCACATCATTCCCACATCAAATCACATCCAATCGCATCATCCACACCAATCCACATAATCCATACATCCATCCACATCAATCCACATTATCCACACATCCATCCACATCTTCCATACATCCATCCACATCAATCCACATTCATTTCATAAGTATTTCCATTCTCATCTAATCACATCTTTTTCTATCTCATCACTTATTTCCTCATTTATCCTCATCAGATCACATCTACTTGCATCTAACCATTATACATCTCATCACTTCAAATACATTAACATCTATCCAGTTTACATTGCATCTTATCACATCCATTTCACATCACATCTCATTCATTCATATCCCGATTCACATGCTAACACATTCATTCACGTCCCTTATCATTCATTCACCTCCCGATTCACATGTTATCACATTCATTCACATCCTATATCATTTATTTACATCATGATTCACATTACATCACATCTCATCTATTCATTCACATTTATCTGATTCGCAGCACATATCATCACATATATTTACCTTTCATTCTCATCACTTCTATTCTCATCACATCCATCCATCCATTCTTTCCCATCTATCTGATTCGCATTACATCTCATCACATCTATTCACCTCACATTCTCGTCACTCCTATTCTCATCGCATCCATCCATCCATTCATTCCCATCTATCTGATTTGCATCACATATCATCACATCTATTTACCTCTCATTCTCATCACTTCTATTCTCATCACATATCATCACATCTATTTACCTCTCATTCTCATCACTTCTATTCTCATCACATCCATCCATCCATTCATTCCCATGTATCTGATTCGCATCACATATCATCACATCTATTTACCTTTCATTCTCATCACTTATATTCTCATCACATCCATCCATCCATTCTTTCCCATCTATCTGTTTCGCATTACATCTCATCCTATCTATTCACCTCACATTCTCGTCACTCCTATTCTCATCGCATCCATCCATCCATTCATTCCCATCTATCTGATTCGCATCACATATCATCACATCTATTTACCTCTCATTCTCATCACTTCTATTCTCATCACATCCATCCATCCATTCATTACCATCTATCTGATTCGCATCCCATCTCATCACATCTATTTACCTCTCATTCTCATTACTTCTATTCTCATCACATCCATCCATCCATTCATTCCCATCTATCTGATTCGCATCCCATCTCATCAGATCTATTTACCTCTCATTCTCATCACTTCTATTCTCATCACATCCATCCATCCATCCATTCCCATCTATTTGATTTGCATCACATATCATCACATTATTTACCTTTTATTCTCATCACTTCTATTCTCACCACATCCATCCTCTATTCATTCTCATCTATCTGATTCATATTACATCTTATCACATCTATTTATAGAATGTAAGAGAATTTTTATTTTTGATATAAAGATTCTTTATGCATCTATTTATGCATAAGAACAACTTCAGTGGGAAATAACACTTTTATAAAAAATCCGTTTATGCATCTATTTATGCATAAATTCAATTTTAAGGAGAATAACACTTTCAAAATAAAAAATAAATCTTTTATTCATCTTTCTATGCATAAAATCAAAATTAATGAGAATAACTCTTTTAAAATAAAAATAAATTTCTTTATGCATCTTTCTATGCATAAAATCAGAATTACCTGAGAATAACTCTTTTGAAATAAAAATAAATTTCTTTATGCATCTTTCTATGCATAAAATCAAAATTAATGAGAATAACTCTTTTGAAATAAAAATAAATTTCTTTATGCATCTTTCTATACATAAAATCAAAATTTAATGACAGTAACACTTTTATAAAAAAATTCTTTTACGCATCTATTTATGCATAAATTTAATTTTAATGAAAGTAATACTTTTATAATCAATATATTCCCAATATGCATCTTTCTATGCATAGAAATTAATTCTAATGAAAATAACACTTTTATTATAAAAATATTTCTAATATGCATTTTTCTATGCATAGAATAAAAATAACACTTTTAGAATACACAAGCAGTGGGGATTACTCTTTTTGAATAATAAAAGATAAAACTTATTTCACAAATTTAAGAAAATTTTGCCATAACCTCCTTTGTATGGCTAACCATTTTTCAATTTTTTTCATTCTCAAGTTACTTAGAAATTATCCCAAATGGTTTAAAGCATTCTAAACTAATCAAATTCCACTTTTTAAAGAGAAACAATATGAAAAGTTTAATTCTAACAATTTAATTACACATCTAGGATAAAGAATGGCTGAATTCAAGAATGAAGAGAGGGGGAAAGCCTTTCCAACAAGGCATAGCATCATTTTTCATTTTAAAGAAAATAAAAATTAGAAAACCATTAAATGGAATAAGGATTTCTAGCTTACATGAATTTTTGTGAGCTTTCCTTTGGCTTGATGGTTTGAGGGATCTACTCTTGTTTGCAATAAGAGTGGCCACCAGTTCTTTTGAAGAGGAAATGGTCAAAAACTAATGAATTATCAATAAATTCACTGTTTTTGGCTCTGGGGAGGAGTAGAGTAACAGTGCATAAAACACTATTAACCATTTACAAAGGGGGAGGCTTCATTTATAGGAAAAAGTGAGTCTCTGACCAAGAAAAAGTGAGCCTCTGACCAAGAAAAAGTGATAACCATTTACAAAGGGGGAGGCTTCATTTATAGGAAAAAGTGAGTCTCTGACCAAGAAAACTGATTCTAGAATTTTCCAAATCAGTTTGGTCAATTTTTGACCATTTTTAGGTCAGTTTAGCTTACTTTTTGGATCTAGTTGAAGCAAGAGAGAGGAGAGATGAAAATATCTCATTATTTGTGAGTTTAAAACTCAACCACACATGTGAAATAGATGCCTTCTTCGTGAGGGGAATTCCCCCACACTGAGGTGTCAAAAATGCATCAGTTCTTCTAAATATCTTTTCTTTTTTAACTAATAACCTTGTCCTTAGTCAACTCTTCATCTTATGTGAGTATTTACTCATTTTTGGGGGGATTTCCTTTTATTCTTCAATTTATCTCCTCCCTACATTTGGATTAATCTAATTGATCCATAGGAACCTTAATTCAAAAATTTCAAAAAATCTGGACCCTTACGCGCTAAGGTCCTTTTTACTTGATTTCAATTTATTCCAATTGCACATTGGAAATTTTTTTTTGAATATCTATTACAAGGGAAACCATTTTAGACACTAGGAGGATTTTTATATCCAAAAATATCTCAATTTTGAATTACCTTCCTCGAGACATTTTCTCTCTCTAGGCCAAAACAGGATCTTTCTTTTATTTCAAAGAGGGGAATAATTATAAGATCAGAAGGGGAGGTTTTTACACCTGCACACCTCAAAAGACGGAGGGAGGAATCTTACATCCTACCCCACTTAAAAAACGTGAGATGTCCTCATCTCGCAAAATTAGAGGGGCTCTTTTCCTTAAGATCCAACTGATTCTGGGGTTCCTTATAGTCTGGTGAACCCAACAAAATCCTGGGATAAAGATCCCTTATATAAAACTCATCATCAGATAATAATTCACTCAGATCGTATCATTCAAATCCTTATCACAATAATGGTCCATTAGACCGAATTTTCTATCTGAACAGTCCTTCATGGAAATTTTCAATTATACAGATTTTTTATTTGACATCCCTTAACTTGATCCACTGGGTCAAATGTTAACAGCAACAATCTGCCAGCACAATCCACTAATCTCATAGTGATTTTTTGAAGTCATTAACGTCATTCCAGCTGCTACGAACATCATCACAGGGACTCGTCCCATTCATCCTCATTGTGGTTTTGCTTAGTTTATTACATTTCAACCAAAATTCAAGAATCTTCATTTTTCAATCAGAATCCAAATCAACTCATCAGTTCTCAACCAGAATTTAAAATCATATCAACCACATTCAAATTCATCATCTGGATAGTATTAATGCTTATAATTTCAAGTCTTAGATTTACTTGTACATACTGCTAGTAAAGAGCTGCAGCTATACCCTCGGTATATACGGGTAGTCACGGTCCTTGGAACTATAAGGTAAATACCATCATGTCTAGGCCTCAAGCAAGTCAGGGATTCCATACAATTGTGGTACTTCCATCTGAAGACCCAATTGCCAATTTACGAATTTCAGTTTGAATATTAATTCGTATGAATTTTTTCACATAATTACAACCTTTTACTGCTTCTTCATAAATCTTTGACATTTTTGGCTTCTCGATTTCATTAGCCAATTCGCTATGATACCAGCTGTCTGGTCCCTATCCCCACTGCGCAACGAATTTAGGGGTTCTAGCAGCGGAAGTAGCACTTCTTGCGTGGGGCAGGGTCTCACACTCGGGGCCTCACCCATGGATATCCGAACAAGAGACTAATCCATTGGTTCTTCCAAAACCGATCTCGGAAAAACTTCCCTTGCCCAGAAAGCACGAGCGATTCGTCCAAATAACTTTTTTATAACGTAGTCAAAAGCCTTAACTAACTGAACTGATCTGACCAAACCCGTAAGTCCCAAGTCAAGTTAGGGAAAAGATTGCACTTGGATCATAGAGACCAACGCTTTTTTCCTCATTGATTGAGAGGCACAGCTGTTGATTCTTTTCCATAGAACAATTTTTATCCGGGATTTACTTCATCTATCGTACCATAACAGAATTGAGTCTCAATTTAAGGATCCATCAGTCTAGTCTAAACCCATTAGTTAAAAATAATCATTTAATGAAACCATTGTGTCACTGATCACAATCCTCAAAATCTCCAGTTGAATCCTTATTTCCAATCATTCCTTCATCGGTGCACCTATGGCATCATTGGCAACCAGAACGCTCACCACCTGTTCACTTAGGGGCCTTTTCGATAGTTCCTAGCTCATAGAAGCAACCAGCAATATATTCACATATCAAAATGGAATCTCCGTTGAAGATCAGCAAGATCAACCAACGGATCCATATAAAAGAGCCATGGACTCATCCGTTGAGGACCAGCAAGGTCAACCAACCAGATCCATGCCCGAATTCAGAAAACAACTCTTACTCCTTGCTCCAATATCTTCCCCGATGTACGTGTGGGTATCTTCGGCGACCCAGAGCCCGAGCACCGTATGGTCAGAACCCTCTAGGATCCTTCGCAGGTCACCTAGCACTTCACTCATAGGCCGCTTCCTTGGTCCCTCATCCACTGTACCGGAAGCTCACCATTTAAATTAAACCGAGGCTGGTCAAGACCTTGGCTGACCTTGCTACACGAGACGTCCTCCATTGACTCTCCGTCAGAGCAGTTGCAACTTTAACAGATAGGTCTCCATGACCTCATTCACAAGATGGTCAAAATGCTTCCCCAGCATTCTTGACATAAAAGAGTCATTTAAAAACAGATTATATATACAAATACAGTTCCAACAATAATTTCATTTTTTCTCATCACTCCACAGCCTTTCACATTGGTCCCCATCTTTTCTCATCTTCCCACAATTTTTTTTTCATCGATCCTCCCTATCACATCACATCATTCCCACATCAAATCACATCCAATCGCATCATCCACACCAATCCACATCATCCATACATCCATCCACATCAATCCACATTATCCACACATCCATCCACATCTTCCATACATCCATCCACATTATCCACATCTTCCATACATCTATCCACATCAATCCACATTATCCACACATCCATCCGCATCTTCCATACATCCATCCACATCAATCCACATTCATTTCATAAGTATTCCCATTCTCATCTAATCACATCTTTTTCTATCTCATCACTTATTTCCTCATTTATCCTCATCAGATCACATCTACTTACATCTACCCATACATCTCATCACTTCACATACATTAACATCTATCCAGTTTACATCGCATCTTATCACATCCATTTCACATCACATCTCATTCATTCACATCCCGATTCTTATGCTAACACATTCATTCATGTCCATTATCGTTCATTCACCTCCCGATTCACATGTTATCACATTCATTCACATCCTATATCATTCATTTACGTCATGATTCACATGACATCACATCTCATCTATTCATTCACATTTATCTGATTCGCATCACATATCATCACATATATTTACCTTTCATTCTCATCACTTCTATTCTCATCACATCCATCCATCCATTCTTCCCATCTATCTGATTCGCATTACATCTCATCACATCTATTCACCTCACATTCTCGTCAGTCCTATTCTCATCGCATCCATCCATCCATCCATTACCATCTATCTAATTCGCATCACATATCATCACATCTATTTACCTCTTATTCTCATCACTTCTATTCTCATCACATCCATCCATCCATCCATTCCCATCTATCTGATTCGCATCACATATCATCACATCTATTTACCTTTCATTCTCATCACTTGTACTCTCATCACATCCATCCATCCATTCTGTCCTATCTATCTGATTTGCATTACATCTTATCACATCTATTCACCTCACATTCTCGCAACTCCTATTCTTCACATCCATCCATTCATTTCCATCTATCTGATTCGCATCCCATCTCATCACTTCTATTCTCATCACATCCATCCATCCATCCATTCCCATCTATCTGATTCGCGTCCCATCTCTGTAAGATTCCTCCCCCAGCCCCTCATGATGTCCAGTACTTCCCCTGTCATCAATTTTCTCTTCAGAAATATAAAAGATCTTGTTTCTATAAGTTTTGGCCTAGAGAGAGAAAATATTCTAGAGAGTGGTTATTCAGATAGAAAAATACCTCATCTTATTGAAATAAGTTCCCCTGAAATAGAAGTTCAAAAAGATTTTCAGAAGGTGCATTAGAAATTAAGTATAATCTGTTCAAGAGGCATTATCCTTGGGGTGAAGATTTTTTCGAAATTTTAAATTAAGGTTCCTATGGACCAATAAGATTCATCCAAATGTAGGGAGGAGATAAATAGAAGAATAAAAGAAAAATCTCCCAAAAATGAGTAAATACTCACATAAGATGAAGAGTTGACTAAGGACAAGGTTAATAGTTAAAAAAGAGAGATATTTAGGTGAAATGATGCATTTTTGACACCTTTGCATGGGGGGATTCCCCTCATGAAGAGGGCACCTATTTCACATGCTTGAATGAGTTTTAAACTCCAAAATAATGAGATATTTTTATCTCTCCTCTCTCCTGTTTCAACTAGAT
Source organism: Cibotium barometz (assembly GCF_041138505.1). Classification (NCBI taxonomy): domain Eukaryota; kingdom Viridiplantae; phylum Streptophyta; class Polypodiopsida; order Cyatheales; family Cibotiaceae; genus Cibotium; species Cibotium barometz. The sequence goes on from NC_141079.1 coordinate 5,174,428, forward strand.
CCAAAAAGTGAGCAAAACTGACCTAAAAATGGTCAAAAATTGACCAAACTGATCTGAAAAATTCTAGAATCAGTTTGCTTGGTTAGAGGCTCACTTTTTCCTATAAATATAAGCTCTTCTCTTTGTTGAAACTTAATAGTGTTTTATGCACTGTTACTCTGCTCCTCCCAAGCCAAGAACTGTGAATTTATTAATAATTCACTAGTTTTTGACATTTTCCTCTTCCAAAGATTGGTGGCCACTCTTGTTACAAACAAGAGTTGAACCCTCAAACCATCAAGCCAAAGGAAAGCTCCAAGAAATTATGTAAGTAGAGATTCTTGTAATTTTCTTTATTGATTCTATGTTTTTCTAATGTTTATAATTGTTTGAAGTGATAAATGGATGTTATGCCTTGATCGAAAGGCTTTTCCCCTCTCTCTTCTTAGAATCAACCCTTCTTTATCCTAGTTAAGTGAAAATTATTAGAATTAAACTTTTTATAATGTTTTCTCTTTTATAAGTGAAATTTGATTAGTATAGATTACTTTAAATCCATTAGAGTTAATTTTTAAGACAAAATTAAGTAGAAAAATTTAAAAAATGATCAGCCATACAAAGGAGGTTATGGCAAAATTTTTGGAAATAAGAATTATCTTTTATTATGCTAAAAGAGTAATTTCTATCAATTCTATACTCTAAAAGTGTCATTTTCCTGCATAGAAGATGCATATTGATTATTATTATTTTTATGCATAAAGGAATAATTTTCTTTTATTATGAAAGTGTTACTTTCATCAAAATAGATTTTCATGCATAAAGGAATAATTTTCTTTTATTATGAAAGTGTTACTTTCATCAAAATAGATTTTCATGCATAAAGGAATAATTTTCTTATATTATGAAAGTGTTACTTTCATCAAAATCGATTTTTAGGCATAAAAGATTATTTCTATCATATTTGATTTTTATGCATAAAGATTATTTTTTAATTATAAAAGTGTTACTTTTATCATATTTGATTCTCATGCATAGAAGTGTGCATAAAAGATTATTTTTTATTATAAAATTGTTACTTTTATCATATTTAATTTTTATGCATAAAAGTATGCATAAAAGATTATTATTTTTTAATTATAAAAGTTTTACTTTTATCATATTTGATTTTTATGCATAAAAGTATGCATAAAAGATTATTTTTTTAATTATAAAAGTGTTACTTTTATCATATTTGATTTTCATGCATAGAAGTATGCATAAAAGATTATTTTTTTATTATAAAAGTGTTACTTTTATCATATTTGATATTTATGCATAGAAGTATGCATAAAAGATTATTTTTTAATTATAAAAGTGTTACTTTTATCATATTTGATTTTTATGCATAAAAGATTATTTTTTAATTATAAAAGTGTTACTTTTATCATATTTGATTTTCATACATAAAAGTATGCACAAAAGATTATTATTTTTTAAATATAAAAGTGTTACTTTTATCATAGATGATTTTTATGCATAAATAGGTGCATAAAAGATATTTTTTTATATTAAAAGTGTGATTTTCATCATAAATGATTTTATGCATAAATAGGATGCATAAGAAAAATTCTTTTATTCTAAAAGTGTAATTCCTACTAAATTAGATTTATGCATGGAAAGATGCATAAAGAATTTATTTTAATCCAAAAGTGTTATTCTCATCACTTTTGATTTTATGCATAGAAAGATGCATAAAGAAATCTATTTTTAGTTCAAAAGAGTTATTTTCATCCATTTTGATTTTATGCATAAGAAGAAGCATAAAAGATTGAATTTTAATTCAAAAGTGTCATTTTCATTTAAAATGAATTTATGCATAGGAAGATGCATAATTCTTTGTATTCTATAAATAGATACGAGGATGTGAAACGAATCAGATAGATGATAATGAACGAGGAATAGATGGAGCTATATGTATGTGAAAGAATGGACGTAGTTATATGTATGTGAAAGGAAAGATGTATGTGGAATGTGGATATGGATGTATGAATGTGGAATGTGGATATGGATGTATGGATGTGAATGAGAATGGATGTATGGATGTGAATGAGAATGGATGTATGTATGTGAATGTGGATGTGGATGTGTGAATGTGGATATGGAATGTGGATGTGATGTATAAACGTGAATGTGGATATGGATATGGACATGGATGTATGTGAATGTGAATGTGGATGTGGGTGTATGTGAATGTGAATGTGGATGTGCAAATGTGGATATGGATGTGGATATGGATATAAGAATGTGGATGTATGTGAATGTGGATGTAGATGTATGAATGTGGAATGTGGATATGGATGTATGGATGTGAATGTGAATGGATGTATGAATGTGGATGTGGATGTATGAATGTGGATGTGAAAATGGATGTATGGATGTAGATGTGAATGTAGATGTACGAATGTGGATGTGTAATGTAGATGTAGATGTGAATGTAGATGTACGAATGTGGATGTGTTAATGAATGCAAATATGAATGTGAATGGATATGAAGTCGATATGAGTGAATGGATGAGAATCATGAGATGTCAAGTGAATCAGAATGTGAATGAATAATATAAGATCTGAACGAATGAGATGTAATGAGAAATGGAAGTGATGAGACGTAATGTAAATTTAGAAAGAGAGGAATGGATGTTATGCGAAGTGAATGAATCTGATTTGATGGGATGGAAAATGATGTATCTGGTCAAGAATGGATACACATATGATTTGGATTGGATGAAGTAATATGGATTGATGTGGAACAATCTGGAAAGATGTGAGTTCATTATTGAAACTGTATTTGTGAACTGTTTGCAAATGACTGTTTTATGTCAAAGATGCTGGGGAAGCATTTTGACTGTCTTGAGTATGTGGTCGTGGAGACCTACCTGATAAAGTTGCAACAGGTGATGGAGAGTCAACGGAGGACGTCTCGCGTAGCAAGGTCGGCCGAGGTCTTGACCAGCCTCGGTTCGATTTAAATTGTGAGCTTCTGATACGGTGGATGAGGGACCAAGGAAGCGGCCTATGAGTGAAGCACTAGGATCCTAGAGGGTGCTGACCATACGGTGCTCGGGCTCTGGGTCGCCGAAGATACCCACATGTGCATCGTGGAAGATATTGGAACAAGGAGTAAGAGTTGTTTTCTGAAACCGGGCATGGATCTAGTTGATTGACCTTGCTGGTCCTCAACGGATGAGTCCATGGCTCTTTTATATGGATCTGTTGGTTGATCTTGCTAATCTTCAATAGAGATTCTATCTTGATTTTTATAAGTGATTATATTACCGGGTACTATGGTCTAGGAACTATTGAAAAGGCCCCTGAGGAGTGGACAGGTGGTGAGCGCTCTGGTTGCCAATGATGCCATAGATACTCCAATGAAGGAATGATTGGAAATAAGGACTCAACCATAGATTTTGAGGATTAAGATCAGTGACACAATGGTTTCATTAAAGAATTGTTTTAAAGATAGCTCATGCTGAAAAAAAGGCAATTTCATATTAGGTGTGTAAGTGGTGTGACTGGCATTAAATTTGCTTGAAATTCCAGCTAGGGGGCTTAGGAACTCTTTTCCCTGGTACCTGGGACAAAACCTAACCAAATTCCTAATTGGATTCCATCACTACTACAGTGGTTGGGCGGTTGGCTAACCCATGGGACTGGATGGGGTTAGGCTGGACTGATGGATCCGTAAATCGAGACTCAATTTCTGTTTAGTTCGATAGATGAAGTAAATCCCGAACAAAAATTGTTCTATGGAAAAAGGATCAACGGCTCTCGATGAGGAAAAAGGCGTTGGTCTCTATGATCCAAGTGCAATCCGTCCCTTGGTCTGACTATGGAACTTACGAGTTTGGTCAGATCAGTTCAGTTAAGTAAGACTTTTGACTACGTTAGGAAAAAGTTATCCTGGTGGAATCGCCCGTGCTTTCCGGGCAAGAGAAGTTTTCCGAGTTCGGTTTGGAAGAATCGAGGAATTAGTCACCTATCCGGATATTCGTGGGCGAGGCCCCGAGTGTGGGACCCCTGCCCCGCGCAAGATGTGCTACTTCAGCTGCTAGCTCCCCAAATCCGTTGCGCGGTGGGGACATGGATCCTACAGTTGGTATCAGAGCTATTTGGCTAATGAGGATCAACCGATAAGCCAAATATGTCAAAAATTTATCAAGAAGCACTAAAAGGTTGTAATTGTGTGATAACATTTATACAATTTGATATTCAAGCTGAAATTCGTACATTGGTAATTGGGTCTTCAGATGGAAGTACCGCAATTGTATGGAATCCCTGACTTGCTTGAGGCCTAGACATGATGGTATTTACCTTATAGTTCCAAGAACCATGACTACCCGTATGTACCAAGGGTATAATTGCAACTCTTTACTGATAGTATGTACGAGTAAATCTAAGACTTGAAATTATAAGCATTAATGCTATCCAGTTGATGAATTCGAATGTGATTGATATGATTTTTAAATTCTAGTTGAGAACTGATGAGTTGATTTGGATTCTGATTGAAAAAAATGATGATTCTTGAAATTTGGTCGAAATGTAATAAGCTGAGCGAAACCACAATGAGGATGAATGGGGCGAGTCCCTGTGATGATGTTCTTAATTGGAATGACGTTAATGACTTCAGCCAATCACTATGAGATTAGTGGATTGTCCTGGCAGATTGCTAGTGTTAACTTTTGTCCAGTGAATCAAGTTAAGGGATGATAAATTAAAAATCTAAAAAATTGAAATCCCCATGAAGGACTGTTCAGATGGAGAAAATTAGTCTGATGATGGACCATTACTGTGTTAAAGATATGAATGAGATATTCTGAATGAATTATTACTGATAATGCGTTCTATATGAGTATCTTATCCCTTGATTCTATGGGGAGCTGACCTATTTAGAGAACCCCCGAATCAGTTGAATCAAAAATCGGATTGAATCATAAATAAAGAAACTTAACAAGAATTTTCGTATTGATAGGAACATGGATCGAGGTCGTCGTGGTAGAAATGATAACCCCCAACTCGATGAAGAAGAGCTCAACCTGGATGTTCGTAAAACTCTTCATAGTTCACAGCCTGGTCCCTTCAAGGGTGAAGGGGAACAGTTAGGTGAAGTTGTAGAAAAGTGGATTGAGGCCATGGAGGAATATTTTGATGTAACTGGCTACAATGAGAGAAGCAAGATGGATCTCGCCAGGTTAAAGATTGTGGAAACGGAAAGGGTTGCGTGGAGGAATCACTGCGAGACAAACCGTCTCGACCGAAATACCCAAACCTGGACCGATCTCAAGGCTTACCTCAGAAAGAGGTTTTGTCTCCCAGGCTTTCTTGAAACTAAGATGAATGAGTTCTTGGAACTAAAGCAGGAAAACCGGACAATTGAAGAGTACCATCAGGATTTTGCCCTTCTCCTTAAATATTCTCCTCAATTGGATGAAGAGCAGCTGATGGCCAGGTTCATTCGGGGAATGAATGAGCCATTGGATACTTTAGTCAAGAATGCCAAACCTATCTCAATGGCCAAAGCAGTAAGAATGGCGAAGGATTTCGCCAAAGCCTTTGATGTCAAAGTCCCGTCAAAGCCAGCACCATCACCTTTCAAAAGGTTTTTATTCCCAAAAGGTGATTCCAACCTTCCTCCGCCTAAGAGATATCAAGGTCAAACCCAGGATATGGGAAGTTCCAGAATGGAAGAAATGTCCTTTTCCCGAAACTCAATCCCCTAGAATTCAACTTCAAAAGTTCCACCCTTGAACAAGAGAGTGAAATGCTATAACTGTCAAGGGTTTGGACATTGCAGTATGGATTTCCCAACTCCTTTTGGATCAAGGTTTTTAGGGTAGGGAAATCAGGGGTCAAGATTCCAGACTCCAACCCCTTCCTTCCAGAGTAATCAGGGTTCTATCCGCCAAAAACAGGGAAATCCCAGAGGTAGACCCTCTATCCAACCTGCAGTTTCAATCCAAAGTAATGCAAGACCTCCACCTCAGAAAAGGGGAAGTCAAAGAGAGTTGTTCCCAAATTGGCCGTCCACTTCCAAGGCAGTAACACTGGAAGTGATTAAAGAAGAAGAAGAAGAAGAAAAAGATCATACTCCACCTGCGAGATGAGGATATCTCGCGTTTTTTAAGTGGGGTAGAATGTAAGATTCCTCCCCCAGCCCCTCACGATGTCCAGTACTTCCCCTATAATCAATTTCCTCTTCAGAAATATAAAAGATCTTGTTTCTATCAGTTTTGGCCTAGAGAGAGAAAATCTTCTAGAAAGTGGTTATTCAGATTTTAAATATTTTTGGATAGAAAAATACCTCATCTTATTAAAATAAGTTTCCCTGAAACAGAAGTTCAAAAAGATTTTCAGAAGGTGCATTAGAAATTAAGTATAATCTATTCAAGAGGCATTATCTTGGGCGTGAAGATTTTTTCGAAATTTTAAATTAAGGTTCCTATGGACCAATAAGATTCATCCGAATGTAGGGAGGAGATAAATAGAAGAATAAAAGAAAAATCCCCCAAAAATGAGTAAATACTCACATAAGATGAAGAGTTGACTAAGGACAAGGTTAATAGTTAAAAAAGAGAGATATTTAAGTGAAATGATGCATTTTTGACACCTCTGCATGGGGGAATTCCCCTCATGAAGAGGGAGCCTATTTCACATGCTTGAATGAGTTTTAAACTCCAAAATAATGAGATATTTTTATCTCTCCTCTCTCCTGTTTCAACTAGATCCAAAAAGTGAGCCAAACTGACCTAAAAATGGTCACAAATTGACCAAACTGATCTGAAAAATTCTAGAATCAGTCTGCTTGGTTAGAGGCTCACTTTTTCCTATAAATAGAAGCCCTCCTCTTTGTTGAAACTTAATAGTGTTTTATGCACTGTTACTCTGCTCCTCCCAAGCCAAGAACTGTGAATTTAATAATTCACTAGTTTTTGACATTTCCCTCTTCCAAAGATTGGTGGCCACTCTTGTTACAAACAAGAGTTGAACCCTCAAACCATCAAGCCAAAGGAAAGCTCTAAGAAATTATGTAAGTAGAGATTCTTATAATTTTCTTTATTGATTCTATGTTTTTCTAATGTTTATGATTGTTTGAAGTGATAAATGGATGTTATGCCTTGATCGAAAGGCTTTTTCCCTCTCTCTTCTTAGAATCAACCCTTCTTTATCCTAGTTAAGTGAAAATTATTAGAATTAAACTTTTTATAATGTTTTCTCTTTTATAAGTGAAATTTGATTAGTATAGATTACTTTAAATCAATTAGAGTTAATTTTTAAGACAAAAATTGAAAAATGATCAGCCATACAAAGGAGGTTATGGTAAAATTTTTGGAAATAAGAATTATCTTTTATTATGCTAAAAGAGTAATTCCTATCAATTCTATACTCTAAAAGTGTCATTTTCCTGCATAGAAGATGCATATTGATTATTATTATTTTTATGCATAAAGGAATAATTTTCTTTTATTATGAAAGTGTTACTTTCATCAAAATAGATTTTCATGCATAAAGGAATAATTTTCTTATATTATGAAAGTGTTACTTTCATCAAAATAGATTTTTAGGCATAAAAGATTATTTCTATCATTATTGATTTTTATGCATAAAAGTATGCATAAAAGATTATTTTTTTAATTATAAAAGTGTTACTTTTATCATATTTGATTTTCATGCATAGAAGTGTGCATAAAAGATTATTTTTTATTTATAAAAGTGTTACTTTTATCATATTTGATTTTTATGCATAAAAGTATGCATAAAAGATTATTTTTTTATTATAAAAGTGTTACTTTTATCATATTTGATTTTTATGCATAGAAGTATGCATAAAAGATTATTTTTTTAATTATAAAAGTGTTACTTTTATCATATTTGATTTTCATGCATAGAAGTATGCATAAAAGATTATTTTTTTATTATAAAAGTGTTACTTTTATCATATTTGATATTTATGCATAGAAGTATGCATAAAAGATTATTTTTTTATTATAAAAGTATTACTTTTATCATATTTGATTTTTATGCATAAAAGATTATTTTTTATTTTAAAAGTGTTACTTTTATCATATTTGATTTTCATACATAAAAGTATGCACAAAAGATTATTATTTTTTAAATATAAAAGTGTTACTTTTGTCATAGATGATTTTTATGCATAAATGGGTGCATAAAAGATATTTTTTTATATTAAAAGTGTGATTTTCATCATAAATGATTTTATGCATAAATAGGATGCATAAGAAAAATTCTTTTATTCTGAAAGTGTAATTCCTACTAAATTAGATTTATGCATGGAAAGATGCATAAAGAATTTATTTTAATCCAAAAGTGTTATTCTCATCAATTTTGATTTTATGCATAGAAAGATGCATAAAGAAATCTATTTTTAGTTCAAAAGAGTTATTTTCATCCATTTTGATTTTATGCATAAGAAGAAGCATAAAAGATTGAATTTTAATTCAAAAGTGTCATTTTCATTTAAAATGAATTTATGCATAGGAAGATGCATAATTCTTTGTATTCTATAAATAGATACGAGGATGTGAAACGAATCAGATAGATGATAATGAACGAGGAATAGATGGAGATATATGTATGTGAAAGAATGGACGTAGTTATATGTATGTGAAAGGAAAGATGTATGTGGAATGTGGATATGGATGTATGAATGTGGAATGTGGATATGGATGTATGGATGTGAATGAGAATGGATGTATGGATGTGAATGAGAATGGATGTGTGTATGTGAATGTGAATGTGGATGTGTGAATGTGGACATGGATGTAGATATGGAATGTGGACGTGGATGTATGAACGTGAATGTGGATGTGGGAATGTGGATATGGATATGGATGTATGTGAATGTGAATGTGGATATGGAATATGGATGTGGATGTATATGAATGTGAATGTGGATGTGCAAATGTGGATATGGATGTAAGAATGTGGATGTATGTGAATGTGGATGTAGATGTATGAATGTGGAATGTGGAATGTGGATATGGATGTATGGATGTGAATGTGAATGGATGTATGAATGTGGATGTGGATGTGGATGTATGAATGTGGATGTGAAAATGGATGTATGGATGTAGATGTGAATGTAGATGTACGAATGTGGATGTGTAATGAATGCAAATATGAATGTGAATGGATATGAAGTCGATATGAGCGAATGGATGAGAATCATGAGATGTCAAGTGAATCAGAATGTGAATGAATAATATAAGATCTGAACGAATGAGATGTAATGAGAAATGGAAGTGATGAGACGTAATGTAAATTTAGAAAGAGAGGAATGGATGTTATGCGAAGTGAATGAATCTGATTTGATGGGATGGAAAATGATGTATCTGGTCAAGAATGGATACACATATGATTTGGATTGGATGAAGTAATATGGATTGATGTGGAACAATCTGGAAAGATGTGAGTTCATTATTGAAACTGTATTTGTGAACTGTTTGCAAATGACTGTTTTATGTCAAAGATGCTGGGGAAGCATTTTTACTGTCTTAAGTATGTGGTCGTGGACCTACCTGATAAAGTTGCAACAGCTGACGGAGAGTCAACGGAGGACGTCTCGAGTAGCAAGGTCGGCCGAGGTCTTGACCAGCCTCGGTTCGATTTAAATGGTGAGCTTCCGGTACGGTGGATGAGGGACCAAGGAAGCGGCCTATGAGTGAAGCGCTAGGTGACCTACGAATTAATTCTCGTCACTCCTATTCTCATCGCATCCATCCATCCATTCATTCCCATATATCTAATTCGCATCACATATCATCACATCTATTTACCTCTCATTCTCATCACTTCTATTCTCATCACATCCATCCATCCATTCATTCCCATCTATATGATTTGCATCACATATCATCACATCTATTTACCTTTCATTCTCATCACTTGTATTCTCATCACATCCATCCATCAATTCTGTCCTATCTATCTGATTTGCATTACATCTTATCACATCTATTCACCTCACATTCTCGTCACTCCTATTCTCATCGCATCCATCCATCCATCCATTCCCATTTATCTGATTCGCATCACATATCATCACATCTTTTTACCTCTCATTCTCATCACTTCTATTCTCATCACATCTATCCATCCATTCATTCCCATCTATCTGATTCACATCCCATCTCATCACATCTATTTACCTCTCATTCTCATCACTTCTATTCTCATCACATCCATCCATTCATTCCCATCTATCTGATTCTTCGCATCCCATCTCATCACTTCTATTCTCATCACATCCATCCATCCATTCATTCCCATCTATCTGATTCGCATCCCATCTCTGTAAGATTCCTCCCCCAGCCCCTTATGATGTCCAGTACTTCCCCTGTAATCAATTTCCTCTTCAGAAATATAAAAGATCTTGTTTCTATAAGTTTTGGCTTAGAGAGAGAAAATCTTCTAGAGAGTGGTTATTCAGATTCTAAATATTTTTGGATAGAAAAATACCTCATCTTATTGAAATAAGTTTCCCTGAAACAGAAGTTCAAAAAGATTTTCAGAGGTGCATTAGAAATTAAGTATAATCTGTTCAAGAGGCATTATCCTTGGGGTGAAGATTTTTTCGAAATTTTAAATTAAGGTTCCTATGGACCAATAAGATTCATCCAAATGTAGGGAAGAGAAAAATAGAAGAATAAAAGAAAAATCTCCCAAAAATGAGTAAATACTCACATAAGATGAAGAGTTGACTACTATCTGACCTCTTCTTATCTGTATACTACTTCTGTCTATCTTGGGTAGCTTTTATATCTTTGTGGATTGACTACATCTGCTGCTCCATATCGTCAAGCATCTGTCTGGACATCTCGACCCTAATCAATGGGTCGGACCAAGTTTATGGTGTTAGGCAGTCTCGTCCATACAGAGCTTTGAAAGGGCTCATATCGATACTTCGGTGATAAGAAGCATTGTAGGCGAACTTGACTAGGTGTAGATAGCATAGCCACTTCCTGGGTTCCTTGCCACAGCATGACCAAAGTATATCTTCGATTACTTGGTTCACACTTTTTGTTTGACCATCGGTCTCGGGGTGGTAAGCTGTGCTGAGATCCAAGAAAGTTCCTACTACTTCAAAGAATACAGTCCATAATCTTGACGTGAACTTGGGGTCTCGATATTCTCCTGGGTAGGCCATGCAATTTGAAGATTTCCTTGAGGAACACTCTAGCCACATCCACTGTGGTGTAGGTTTCTTTTACTAGAATTAGATGGGCAACTTTGGTTATAGTCTGTCAACTACCACGAAGATGGAGTTGTAACCTGATTGCACTGAAGGTAGTCTAGTAATAAAATCCATACTGATACATTCCCACTTCATCTGGGGGATGTCTAATGGATGCAACTTCCCAGGCATTTTTACTCTCTCGGCTTTCTGACATATCAGGCATTGAAGTACATGATTAAGTACATCCTTTTTTAGTCCATGCCAAAATAAGCTTTTTTTTATAGACATGTAGGTCTTGATGAAACCTGGATGTCCTGCTATAAGGCTATCATGGGCTTCATTCTAAATTTGACCCTTAGTTCCCTCAGCATTGGGAATGCATAGCCTGCTATTGTAATACATAATTCCTTCATCTAGACTGTACCCTTGAACTCAGTTTAACTCCTGAGGAGTTTTGCTTTCTTGCATAAGTAGGGTAACAATAGGGCCAAAGAATCTATCTTGCATGATCTTCTCCCTTGCTTCATTAATCAATGGATTTGACACCAATGTGATTGCAAGTAAGGAGGCTTTTCTGCTGAGGGCATCTGCTACCACATTTTCTTTGCCTGGGCGGTACTTGATTTCAAAATCAAATTCTTGTAGGGTCTGCATCCATCTTCTTTGGCACATATTGAGATCCTTCTGAGTGAAGATCCACTTTAAGCTCTGATGATCTATCATTAAAGTGAATCTTTGACCTAGTAGGTAATGTCTCCACAACTTCAGGGCATAGACTACTGAAAGTAGCTCTCCAGGGTGTGGGGACAGCATAATTTCTCTCATGCGTCTGAGTTTTTGGGATTCATAGGCCACTGCATGACCTTCCTGCATGAGTGCACCTCCCAAGGGCAAAACCATTGGCATTAGTTACTACCTCAAAGGGTAGAGAGAAATCTGGCAGCTTCAGAACGGGATTGGTTACCAAGGCGGTCTTCAGCTTATCAAAAGCACTTTGACACCTGGCAGACCATTGAAACGGGGTATTCTTCTTAAGAAGATTAGTCAGGGGGAAGCTATGAGAGCATACCTAGGTATAAAAATTCTATACCATCCAGTTAATCCCAAGAATCCCCTGTTTCACTGTCTTTGGTTTAGGCCAATCTATGACTGCTTGGAATTTTGCAGAATCTGGAGAAATTTCGTCTTTGGATACCAGAAAGCCCAAGTATTCACATGGTTGAGAGAGAAAGTGCATTTGCTCTTTTTTGCAATAAAGAGTTGGTGCTTCCTTAGAATCTCAAGAACTTTACAGACGTGAGCTTCATGGTCAGCGGCATTCTTTGAGTAGATTAGAATATCATCAAAGAAGACAAGAACAAAATCATCCAAGTATTCTCTGAGAATGTCCTACATTAGGTGATTGAATGTAGCTGGGACATTTGTCAATCCAAACGGCATGATTGTAAATTCATAGTGTCCATAGCGAGTATTGATGTCTTTCTTTGGGATATCTTGCTCATTAATCCTGATCTGGTAATACCCTGATTTGAGATCTATCTTTGTGAAGATCTGGGCTCCACTTAGCCTATCCAGAAGCTCATCAATTCTGGGGATAGGATACTTATTCTTAAGTGGCGAGTATTGATGGCTTTCTTTGGGATATCTTGCTCATTAATCCTGATCTGGTAATACCTTGATTTGAGGTCTATCTTTGTGAAGATCTGGGCTCCACTTAGCCTGTCCCTAGAAGCTCATCAATTCTGGGGATAGGATACTTATTCTTAACTGTCAGCTGATTGAGACCTCTGTAATCCACACAGAGTCTTAACGTTTCCATCCTTCTTTTTCTAGGATTCCGTTGAAAACTCCCAAAGGTAAGACTCTGAACTGGTAGTCAGTTACATTTCCATCTAGATTAAACTGAATACGATCTGTCTCATGGTGAGTGAAAAGAATCTTCCCACTGGCCGATTCAACTTGCATAGGTTTCCCTGATTTCTATTCTAAGACTAGCTTACGCAAGCATCCAGGGGAAATAAATGCATGAGTACTGCCTGAATCAATCAAAAGCTTAAATGGCTTACCCTTATACTCAGCTGGAGTATGGATGATAGAGAATTGACGATTTGGCCCTTGGTTTTCAATTGCGGCATAAATTTGACCTCTTTCCTCTTCCACTACTTCTGCTATCGTAACTACTCTGGCTACTACAGATTGGGGCGCAACTCTTTCTCTTTGGTTACCCCAGTTCTGGGAGGGAGTTTTGAGATTACTATGAATAGAGGTAGATGGCTGAGCTGGATTCCTCCTGGGATTGCCTTGATTTTGGTGAGACGCGGACCCTGATTTGACTGATACGAAGGGGCTAGTTTCTGCATTTTGGGTCCTTGACTTCCCTGTCCTCTCGACATGGTAGGAGTCGGGCAGTCTTTAAGCTGGTGACCAAAACCCTGATACCCAAAACACCTGTTCTCACTTCTAAGCTCATCGCTCTAAGTCCTTGAAATAGGTGGGGCTCCAGAGAAAGTGTTCTGAGGGAAGAGTCTTCCTTCACTTCTGAATCTACCAGCATCTTGATTCTGATTTGGGCCTTGCTGCCTCTTTGGGGGTGGAAAGTTTGAAGTACTTCCTGGGGTTTGGAACCTTTTAAAATTTGAGGGCGCAGGCTTTGGCGGGACCTTGACAACAAATGCCTTGGCAAAGTCCTTTGCCATTCTAGCAGCTTTTGCCATTGAGATTGGTTTGGCATTTTACTCCTAGGAATAAAGCGGCTTAGAAGTCTAAAAATTCGGCAATAAATTCTAAAATTCTTGGGTGAATGATTATAGAGTTGGACATAATGAATAACTCCTAGCCTTATCAAGATCATGGCTAGCGAGATATTCTATCCGAGTCTCTGACGCTGATTGGTATTGACATTAATACATCACCCTCCAGAGAACCACATGTGCTGACGTCGCTCTACTGGAAAGTATAGATTCTCAAAGTGACGAGCGAGCCTCACTCTGCTTTCTCAGGTTGTAGCAGAGTTGATGAGATTTTCGAAGGCAAAGGCGATCATATCCTGACTCTAGGAAAGTCCAGGAATGCTAGACAGATTCGGGGTATCCATCTAAAAATCCAGATCAATTTATGAGTTTTCAATTTAAGAATTCATTTCAAACATAATCTTAGCAAGTGAAAACATTATTTCCCAGATTTACTTTAAAATTTTAGGCAATTTTTGCTGTTGTTTCATAAGTTTACAATAGCGCTCTGATACCGGCTGTGAGATCCCACTACCCCCTCCGCGCACCGGATTCTTGATTGATAGCAGTGGAAGTAACTTCCTCTTGTGTGGGGTAGGGTTTCCCACTCAGGGCCTCACCCTCGAATGTCCGGACACGAGACTAATTTGGTGGTCATTCTGAAACCGAAACCGAGAAAATTTCCCTTACTCGGAAAACGGGGATGATTCTCTTTTTTGATTTTCTTAACGAATTTTCTAACAGGGTCAAGAGACTAAACTATCCTTCACCTGATTAAACCAAATAGAAGGAAAACTATTTAACTTGAAGAAATTAACGCTTTTTTTCTAACTGAATCAGGCACAGCCGTTGATCTATTCATTTGAGAAGTCTTCAGGTGAGGACCACATTCTCTAGGAGCTAGGGAAGTTGTAGCGATGAGGAGAGAGGGTGCCATAATTTATGACACGACCCATGGGTTAGCCACCACACCATTGGAATTGGTAGAACCAGACAATTACTCACCCACCTATAATTAAATGCCTTTCTTAACTTTGCTTTCGAATACAGATACACACACACTCCTCTTTAAAACTTTAACTTATAAAACAATCCATTGACAAACAGTTATTGATTACAGATGTCATAACTCAAAATTTCCATCCAATCCTTGTTTCTAAAAAAAAAACAATCACTCTGGACTCTCCGTTGAGTCCAGCTGGTCAGAACCGAGATCTAGTAACAGATTACAATAATCATTGGTCCATCATACAATCTTCCACCACATACACATGGGTGTCCTAGGCACCGCAAGCCTGTGCATCGCCTGGTCAGAACCCTCCAGGATCCTCCTTAGGTGTCCTGGCACTTCACTAAGGGATCACTTCGTCGGCTCTCGTCCATCATACTGGTGGAAGCGCACCATTTTAACCGTACCAGGGCTGGTCAAGACCTGGGCAGGCTTTGTTGCATGAGCTGTCCTTTGAACACTCCCCGCCAGCTATTGCAACCGAACTTCCCTTAGAAAAACACATACCAAATTCTCCCTCCAGCATTCTGGCGTAAGACAGTCCTTTAAGAAAACAGGGTTTCTATGCAAGTTTTCAGTTTGATTTTTCTTTTGAATACAATGAGCATATCTTAAATCGGTATCCCCAAAACTTCATGATCTAATTACTAAATTTCATAACAAAATTTCTCGAATTCTGTAACCTTGATCCACATATCAATTCGAAGGGTGTCAAACTTAGTTTCATTTTAGGTGGGATATTTGAGTGTATTTTCTAGAACTAGTCACATCTTCTTTCCTCAAAACTGATGAAAGAGTTTGGTCTTGGTCATAGTCTGATTCAGGGTGGTTTGAGTCTGATAAGGTTTTTCCTCAACTATCTTTCTCGAAAAAGGGGGTGGTATTTTAGTTACTATTTTACTGAATTTTATTCATTGAATATTCAATTAATTGATTTCTAAATTAATCACAAATTTTGATGAGGAATAAATTAATCATTTATCTGAATATTTTGACTTCGATAGATTTTCTGAATTTTCTCTTTACAATTCGAGTGAATATAAAATGGTAGAAATTTCTCTATCAGAGTATTTACTTATTCATTTATCAAATACTCATAGAAATTAAACATAGAATTAAAGAGAAATCTAATTTTGATATAAAATTTTTTTATGCATCAATTTTTGCATAAAATCAACTTCAATGGAAATAACACTTTTATATAAAAGAAAATCCTTTTATGCATCTATTTATGCATAAAATCAATTTTAATAGGAATAACACTTTTAAAATAAAAAGAATTTCTTTATGCATCTTTTTATGCATGAAAATTAAATTCAATGAAAATAACACTTTTATAATAAAAAGATTTCCAATATGCATCTTTCTATGCATAGAATTTAAATTCAATGAAAATAACACTTTTATAATAAAAAATTTTCATTATGCATCTTTCTATGCATAGAATTTAAATTCAATGAAAATAACACTTTTATAATACAAAATTTCTATTATGCATCTTTCTATGCATAGAAATTAAATTCAATGAAAATAACACTTTTATAATAAAAAAATTTCCATTATGCATCTTTCTATGCATAGAAATTAAATTCAATGAAAATAACACTTTTATAATAAAAAATTTCCATTATGCATCTTTCTATGCTGCATAGAAATTAAATTCAATGAAAATAACACTTTTATAATAAAAAAATTACATTGTGCATCTTTCTATGCATAAAAATCAAATTCAATGAAAATAACACTTTTATAAAAAAATTTCCATTTTGCATCTTTCTATGCATAGAAATTAAATTCAATGAAAATAACACTTTTATAATAAGAAAATTTCCATTATGCATCTTTCTATGCATAGAAATTAAATTCAATGAAAATAACACTTTTATAATAAAAAAATTCCATTATGCATCTTTCTATGCATAGAAATTAAATTCAATAATTAATATCAGTGATATCCATGCATATTCATAGGTGAATATGTACATGGAGTAAATAAGAATATTTCTTTTAGAATGCACAAACTGTGGGAATTACTCTTTTAGAATAACATAAAAATAAACTTTCTTTTCCACAAAATTCAAGAAAATTTTGCCATAACCTCCTTTGTATGGCTGACCATTTCTCAATTTTTAATATTATATTTTCTATTTAAATTAACCCCAATAAGATGTAAAGGACTCTAATCTACACAATTTTCGATTTCAAGAGAGTAAACAATAAGAAAAGTTTAATCAATCTATTTGTTAATCGTTCTAGGATAAAGAAAGGCTGAATTTTTAAGGAAGAGAAGGGGATGGCCTTTTCATCAAGGCATAGCATCAGAATTCACTTTAATCAACTAAAAAAAATAAGAAAAATCAGAAAACCATAGATTTGAAATTAAAAAGTAGAAATTTTAGCTTGCATGGAGTTTTGTAAGCTTTCCTTTGGCTTGAGGGATTGAGGGTTCTACTCTTGTTTGGATCAAGAGTGGCCACCAATTTCTTTGGAGAGGATTTAGTAAAAAACAATTGAATTATCAAGAGAATTCAATGTAATTGGCTCTGCGTAGGAGTAGAGTAACAGTGCATAAACACTATTAAGCTTTTACAAAGGAGGAGGCTTCTATTTATAGGAAAAGGTGAGCCTCTAACCAAGCAAACTGATTCTAGAAATTTCCAGATCAGTTTGGTCAATTTTTGACCATTTTTGGGTCAGTTCAGCTTACTTTTTGGAACTAGACTTGACATAGGAGAGAGGAGAGATGAAATATTTCACTTAATTGATTTAAAATTGGGAAGCAATGATGAGAAAAAAAGGTGCCTCCTTTAGGTGTTAAAAATTCATTTTTTAAATGTTTCCTTTGGTCCTTAGTCCACTCTTCATCTTATGTGAGTATTTACTCATTTTTGGGGGGATTTTCTTTGTTTCTTTAATTTATCTCCTCCCTACATTTGGATTAATCTTATTGGTCCCTCAGAACCTTAATCCAAAATTTTCAAAAAATCTGGACCCTTAGGTCTTTTGAGCAGATTATAATTTATTTCTAATGCACCTTAGGAATTTCTTTTTAAATTTCTATTTTGGGGGAATTTATTTTAATAAGAAAGGATATTTTTCCATCCAAAGATATCTAAAAACTAAATTACCTCTCTCTAGAATGTTTTTTCTCTCTCTCTAAGCCGGGTAGAAACAAGATCTTTTATTATTCTGAAAAGAGGATTGATTACAGGGGAAGAAACTGAACATCTTGAAGGGCTAGGGAGGAATCTTACAAGTTCTCTTTCCAAGCATCTGTGCTTTTAGACTCGTCTCCTTGTAGCCCTCATATTTCTTTCTTCTTCTCTTCCAATATTTTCTCTAAGGCATGGCGACTATTCTCTTCCTCATTGGTGAGCTTTACCTGTACATCTAGTATTTTCATACGTGCCTTGGCTTGCAACTTAGCTACCTCCATCTTCTTGTGTTGTTCTGTAATAATTTTGACTTGGATATGTAGCTATATGGCATGTTCTTTCATGTAGCACCTCTTGCTTCTAGGACTCCAGTAGCTCAAGTAGCACCTAGACTTGTGTGGTGAGGGTGTGGTTGGCATCCTATAACTCTTTGTGCTTCAACTTAGCCTCCTTAGTGATTGGATCCATTTGTGCTAGCATCACCTATGCATTGAGCCTGTTTAGAGTGCTAGCAAGCAAGCGCTTGGCAGAGGCCTACATATAGAAATTTTTCTTCATCATTTGAGTTGAGAGGCTAAAATTAGACACATAAGCCTCCATTTTGTAATCCTCCCTCTTGCCCTACTTTAGGTATTCATCCACCCTTTTATATTTTGGTTGTAGGAGTAGTAGTGTAAAAGGCCTTATTCTAGCTCATGGACTGCCACTCGTCTAGCTATGGTGTCCATGTCTTTTAGTTAAATTAGAAGTAAATTGAAGGTCTCTTCTTCTTTCTGCCCTTCCTCCTACTTTTACCACTTTGTTGCCGTGTCCACCTCCTCTTCGGGACTTACTCTTGAATACTTTCAATGCTTGTATGCTTTTTGGAGAGGAAGACAATTTTGTGGAGGCTTGGGTTTGTACTCAGGTGATCAGATCTTCTAATTCAAACAGATTAGTGGAATCCCAAGGAGGTACGAATGGGGCTTATTTTTATGGTAGAGATAAGCTTTTCTTTTGTTTTCATGCGGTGCTGCTCCTATATGGGCATGTTAAGGAGGCCAGCCTCCAAGATATCAAGTTCTTGCATAGTTCAAGAAGGTGGTGGTGGAGTTCTTTAGAGGTACTCCCCCCTTTGCATGATTTGAAGTTGATGGGGGTGGGGAAATAGAAAGCAGGCGTAGGGGTTGTCTTTGCCCTCTTCTTCTTGGATATTCTGGAGAGCCCAAGGCAAGCTTTGACATCAACTCTTTTGTATGTGCTATTACTGCTGAATTTTCTACTAATTCCTTTTTCAATGCTTCCTTATCCCATGGGGGAAATTCATGTTCTTTGAGTTGGACTCTAGTAATGAAATTCCTACTGCATGGCTCAAAACTTGTGAGGATATATCATGCTTACTGAGGTAGTGAGTGAAGTCTCTATGGATCATGCATGTCTAATCAACTTTTTCTCCCTTATGCAATAATCTGTACACTTTGTGCATGTCCACCCTATCACACGTTGTCGTGACGTGGGCGGTGTCGCTGGGGAAGTGCGAGACTTCTGGCTGTGAGAGTAGCTTTCAAATCCAGCAAGGAAACCAAACAGATAGCTCTTCAAGGAGCACCACCAACAGAAGCTGGTACCATCAAAGATCAAGTACCCAACTATACATGTGCATCCTCAAAGCCAATATTGGACACATGATACATATAAAAACTGACATTAACATGGCTTGTCTCATCTCATATGGCTTTGCACTCCAGAAAATCACCTCATGGTATTCACATGAAAGATACACATGGCTATCATGGAGCATTAGAGGCTCAACATCCAACAAAACTATAAAATCAAAGCCAACATAGACACCTCATATACATGACCAAACCAACCTTCTTATGGTTCCAAAACCCAAGAAAAACCATAACATTGTGACCTCATGATCAGCAGCAGCTGCATAATCATTCCAGATAGCACACATCTTGAAGACGTGAAAAGCATCCATGAGCAATATTCCAAGATTGGGCTTGAAGAGATTCCAAACCAAGAAATCTCCAATTTGCTTCTGTCACACCGAGACAGGCCACTCTATATGCATTTTCATAGTCTCCATTGTCAACGTAATGCTTCATACTCCAAGAGAGTGGAAGATCTAGTGTCTGCATAGAGTACTCATGGAGGCAAAACAATCTAGACCCTTGGAACCCAACCACATATCCATGAAAGTTTGGCGATGCACGGGAAAACCGGCAATTCTGATATTTAGTGTGCCACTTCCTTCATATCATAAACAATCACATTTCCACTTTCATCCACACTTTGTTTTCCATGGACAGAAAAACATAGAATAGAATCCGTCTGATGTAATCAGAAGCACCGTAGTCCTGCGAGTGCTCTAGAGAGCCTTCCCTTATGCTGCGCTTCTGTACGCCTTATGCCCAGCAGCAAAGTGATCTCCTTCTCTCCCCGACTGTCACAAGGTTCCAGCCAGCTCTACACCTTCACCAGTATTACCAGCCCGGCCTTCTTCTTCAGAGCGCTGTCCTTCTTTTTTCGTTTGCAGGCCCTCGCCAGCTTTCTGGAGGCCCTTCGCTCACCTTCTCTCTGCAGCCCGCGCTTCCATGAACTCCTTGGTGCCTGATCTAGCTATGGTCCCCAAGTTGTTCACAAGATCTGCTTTTGTGATCCCAACCCCACTTACTGCTCGTCGTCGTTGTGCTTGCTGCATACCACCACCCTCTCCGCCACTAAGTATGCCCAGTAGAAGCCCACCCCAAACTGCCCTATCATGCTCACCTCTGCACACGCCCAAGAGCCCCCCCCATTTCACTACTTCCCTTCGCTTTTTCTTCTAGCTGCGCCAGAGAGCCTCAATCCAGAAATCGCCTTCACGTGCTGGCCGATTTCGAAAGCTCCTCGCTGGTGGCTGCCGTGGAAACATCCATGTGGCCATGCTTTATTGGCCATGTTAATGTATTATTTTTCATTTACCTAGAAGATGGCCACCATCAAGGCTTTCACACTCATCTAAAGGCTACCTTGGCCCATTAATATTAACTGCTCCATGCTCCACACACCTCGTAATGCAACCTTCCAATGTCCACTCTCACTTGGACGCGCACACAAATTCAGGTTACCAAGCAGCTGATACCAACCCCAGCGGACCACATTCCGGACAGGCTTGTAACAGGCTCAACACCAAACCATTTCACCTGTACACCTGGCGACGCCCTCAAAAACAAAACCCTCCACACACCATACATCCCATATGTACCCAGGCACTTAATCCCATGCATCTGGATTTGCATTTAATGGCCTCATATGCATGGTTTCACACCATAGACGTGCCGTGGCACGACATCCACCCCCTCTAAACCTGCACATCCTCTGGTATGTGCCACACAGGTCCTGGAATTCAGTGTCCATTCATTATTTGCACACCAACATTGGTATATGTACAAGCATCTAACTAGGCGTCTTAAACCCTGTCAAACCTGACCCAGTTGGTATCACCCTAGTAAACATGAAACAGTAGAAGAATATACATAGTGCCACTCACAAGGGGTTATCCTTTGTTGAAACATAGCATGACATCCTAGCCTACCCCCCTAGCCTGCAAGATATTTATATCTTAGCAATCACATCTGAATGGTTCTGCTTTCCCACCTGGATCAAATACCAATCGCTTTTGGCATATGTGCCATATCCTTTGCTCATATGAAGCCCTATCCTCACTTAGATTCCCTGCATATGCATAATTACCCTCATCATTCAAAGTGGGATGCTCTTCAAAATGATTTGCTTCAAAATTTTCCTCAGGCCATGTTTGAAGCCTTTGCACCACATATTGTATGGCCACACCAAATAACAACTGCATTAACAGCATGGAACACACATTTGGTAACATCCCATCCAAATCTACCTTGCCTGGATCCAGCTCTGATAAACATTCATTCTTCTCATCCAAAGACGGAAAAGCATGGTCTTCATTGGCTTCCTCTATGCTATTATATACCTCTTCTTTAGGCCGTTGCAAAGTATGCAAAGCATCTACACCATCAACACATACAAAGTCCAACAAGGCATCATCAAGAATAGCCTTCAGCTCTGAATCAATCTCATCACAATCATTTGGCTTACATAACACCTGCACATCCTCACTTGCAACCGACAGTTGACTAGCATCAAGCATAGAAGAGCCCAAAGCTGATGGGGATCTATTATATATCATGAAATCATCCAATGCATCATCTAAGATAGCATCCAATCCAGGATCAATCGCATTGAACCATTATCATCTTGCAATTCCACATGTTGATTATCATGAACATTCATACCCCCATAACTATATCCATTTGGTTGCTCATATGCAGCCTCTTGAGGCTCTATGACCACACTTTGCATATCCTGCATGTTATCTCCCAATATTTCTTGATACCTGTCTGCAGATGGGCTTAGAATTATGGGTCCCTCACCCAAGTACCCTTGAATCTGTATGTCATTGAACCCTGTATGATCCAAAAAGACAGATTCAATTTCCCTCTCCAAATCATCATCATAAACAGGCTTCCAAGCTCGAGATTGTTGCTCACAAATGTGGTTGCAAGGTAACCCTGACACTGATGACATAGCATCACCCTGTTTATTGTTGGAACACCCAGTTAGCATTCCAGGATAACCCAAATCCAAAGAACCTTGGCAACCAGCTTCAGAAGCAACATCACTGTTGGAATCACCCATATCACTCACCCCCTCTAAATCAATCACACATACTTGTGGCCCATCCGCATATTCATGTACATCATCCTGCTTATAAGCATCATAACTAGATAAGAATGCAGTAATGATAGCATCTTCTTCTTGTCTTAGATCTTCAAACTCTGCAATCATGCTTTCAGCAAGAAGCATTGGTTCCTGCTGTTCTTCACACGTATAATACGACACCTGAGGAATACCCTTCAAATGAGCACTTTCGTCATGAGAATCCTCAAGTTTACACAGCTTACATGCTTCACAGCCCAAGAGGAAACTATTAGCGATGTCCTCTTCCTCGTGTACTGG
Source organism: Cibotium barometz (assembly GCF_041138505.1). Classification (NCBI taxonomy): domain Eukaryota; kingdom Viridiplantae; phylum Streptophyta; class Polypodiopsida; order Cyatheales; family Cibotiaceae; genus Cibotium; species Cibotium barometz. Next base: position 5,197,549 of record NC_141079.1, read on the forward strand.
GTCTTGAGCACCTATCTTGAAGCTCTCTGAATCAAGTGTCTCCTCAAGCATAGGCATACACACATCATGTGGTATGATTATAGGACCCTGTATGTCTGCACCTTCAAACAAAGAAGACAGATTATACTTGCACAGTTCACCCATTGCATCTTTATGAGGCTGTAGCAAAGCATCGCTTTTGTCACTGTGAAGGCCTTGTTGCTCACTAATGGCTTTTTGCAGTCCCAATTTAACATAAACAGCCTCCACAATCTCTGTATCAGCCTTGAATAGCAATTGATTATCCTCCATAAGACATGCATCGACAACCGCTTCTAAATTGGCTCGGATCGTTGTTGGAACACTATCATAGCTCACATTATACCTCATTTCATCACCCTTTTGCTTTTTCTTTTTCCAAGTAAGTTGCTCCTGCTTTAGGTTCATGGAACTCGCATAAATAAGTGCATCTGCAAAATCACTCCATCGTTTGGAGTGATACTCTGCTAGTTCCAGCACTTCATCTTTTAAATCAGAACTTATAAGGTATGCAAAAGATGCAATCATCATGTTTTCTGGAACCCCTTGATTCTTCATCTCTGTCTCGTAACACCTTAGATAGCTTTCTGGATCGAAACCGCAAATATATTGACCCTGTTATATACCAATTGCACCGCAATTTCCACCGCAACCTGAATTCGCTTTTCTTCTTCAATCTTCCTGAACCGCTCTTCAAGCTCTTTCATCTCTGCATATAAATGCTCCATTTTGCTAGCCATCTCTACGTACTCTCACCCTAGCGGTTTCACGTCGGGTTCACCAAAGCTGTCGTGACGTGGGCGGTGTCGCTGGGGAAGTGCGAGACTTCTGGCTGTGAGAGTAGCTTTCAAATCCAGCAAGGAAACCAAACAGATAGCTCTTCAAGGAGCACCACCAACAGAAGCTGGTACCATCAAAGATCAAGTGCCCAACTATACATGTGCATCCTCAAAGCCAATATTGGACACATGATACATATAAAAACTGACATTAACATGGCTTGTCTCATCTCATATGGCTTTGCACTCCAGAAAATCACCTCATGGTATTCACATGAAAGATACACATGGCTATCATGGAGCATCAGAGGCTCAACATCCAACAAAACTATAAAATCAAAGCCAACATAGACACCTCATATACATGACCAAACCAACCTTCTTATGGTTCCAAAACCCAAGAAAAACCATAACATTGTGACCTCATGATCAGCAGCAGCTGCATAATCATTCCAGATAGCACACATCTTGAAGACGTGAAAAGCATCCATGAGCAATATTCCAAGATTGGGCTTGAAGAGATTCCAAACCAAGAAATCTCCAATTTGCTTCTGTCACACCGAGACAGGCCACTCTATATGCATTTTCATAGTCTCCATTGTCAACGTAATGCTTCATACTCCAAGAGAGTGGAAGATCTAGTGTCTGCATAGAGTACTCATGGAGGCAAAACAATCTAGACCCTTGGAACCCAACCACATATCCATGAAAGTTTGGCGATGCACGGGAAAACCGGCAATTCTGATATTTAGTGTGCCACTTCCTTCATATCATAAACAATCACATTTCCACCTTCATCCACACTTTGTTTTCCATGGGCAGAAAAACATAGAATAGAATCCGTCTGATGTAATCAGAAGCACCGTAGTCCTGCGAGTGCTCTAGAGAGCCTTCCCTTATGCTGCGCTTCTGTACGCCTTATGCCCAGCAGCAAAGTGATCTCCTTCTCTCCCCGACTGTCACAAGGTTCCAGCCAGCTCTACACCTTCACCAGTATTACCAGCTCGGCCTTCTTCTTCAGAGCGCTGTCCTTCTTTTTTCGTTTTCAGGCCCTCGCCAGCTTTCTGGAGGCCCTTCGCTCACCTTCTCTCTGCAGCCCGCGCTTCCATGAACTCCTTGGTGCCTGATCTAGCTATGGTCCCCAAGTTGTTCACAAGATCTGCTTTTGTGATCCCAACCCCACTTACTGCTCGTCGTTGTTGTGCTTGCTGCATACCACCACCCTCTCCGCCACTAAGTATGCCCAGTAGAAGCCCACCCCAAACTGCCCTATCATGCTCACCTCTGCACACGCCCAAGAGCCCCCCCCATTTCACTACTTCCCTTTGCTTTCTCTTCTAGCTGCGCCAGAGATCCTCAATCCAGAAATCGCCTTCACGTGCTGGCCGATTTCGAAAGCTCCTCGCTGGCTGCCGTGGAAACATCCATGTGGCCATGCTTTATTGGCCATGTTAATGTATTATTTTTCATTTACCTAGAAGATGGCCACCATCAAGGCTTTCACACTCATCTAAAGGCTACCTTGGCCCATTAATATTAACTGCTCCATGCTCCACACACCTCGTAATGCAACCTTCCAATGTCCACTCTCACTTGGACGCGCACACAAATTCAGGTTACCAAGCAGCTGATACCAACCCCAGCGGACCACATTCCGGACAGGCTTGTAACAGGCTCAACACCAAACCATTTCACCTGTACACCTGGCGACGCCCTCAAAAACAAAACCCTCCACACACCATACATCCCATATGTACCCAGGCACTTAATCCCATGCATCTGGATTTGCATTTAATGGCCTCATATGCATGGTTTCACACCATAGACTTGCCGTGGCACGACAACGTGTCCATTGGCTTAACTTACATAATCATTAAGGAAACCCCATAGGTCTTCTCTAACTTAAGATCCTTGAGAGTAGAGAATTCAACTCCATTTGTTGTTGACTTTGTTGGGTGGGTAGATATAAGAGAAATCAAGCTTTTTGGGGAATGGTGTGGGCTTGGTCCCAAAGGGTTGGTGGAGAGCATCCCTATAAGCTTGTCTATGATTAGGATAGATTTTTTGGAACCATTTGTACCGATGATAACCATGCCTCTTTTGGAGCCCTATTGTGGTAAGAAGCTAGAAATTTTGTGTAGAGTCTGGTATTGACCTTGCAGTGCACTACTTTTGCCAGATTTCCAAGCCTGGTTTGATCTCGCTTCTTCTTGACTTTTGTGTCATTTACTAAATGCATACATCGGGGAGAACGATATTAGAAGTAGGCTTTCTTGTTGTCCACTATCTTAGTGTGGTTGAGGATGGTGCCATGCCATTGAGATCCATGAGAGGCCCTAGATAGCTTGTCTTGTCATGGACTGGCTTGGCCTTTCCCTTGGACCACTTCTTGGGGTCATCTCCTTCCAAGAATAGTGATGAGACCTCCGGTATTTATATAGTGGGTCGAGGTGGACATCCTTGCCTATCACAATACTAAAACAGAGAAATATTAATCAGTCCAATAACTAGTAGGAGCACTATGTTCCCTTGTTAGAGTTTGTTTGTTAGAATTTTACGTGAGCACAAACTTGACAGGGAATTGGGAAGTGAATTCTTGCTCTCTGGAAATACAGTCACGGCTGTGTTTCAACACATTGCAGAAATAGGGTCTGATAACTCTATGTTTTTCACCCTTTTTAAGAGCAAAACACTTGAGAAGGATCAAGGGTTAAAAATTGTATTTGTGCATGAAGAATAAATTTTCATGAATGTGCTACCACACAGGCTGGTGTCATGATTTTATAGAGATGATGTGGCAATCACGATCATGATTTAGTAATCATGATTAGTGATGTGACAACATGATTGGTGACATGGTGGAAGCATTGTGGCTATTCAATTCAGAAAAGACTCCTAGTAGGTAGTTTCCATACAATTTGACTTGCTAAATGATGAGGTGGAGGGTCATCCTACCTCTGTGATTTGTAGCAAACAAAGGCAAGTGAAGTTGAAAGCCTGGAGCTTTGAAAAATGGAAAAACAATGAAAACAGAAGAAGCACACACCTATTTATAGTCAAGGTAATCATGGTGGCTGGAAGTTTAATGCATGTGACACATGTCACCCTCTTATTGGCCTTGGAATGTGGGTCACAATCACACTAAATGGCTGTCGTGTGATCATGTCAACAATGGCTATGATCATGATCATGAATCATAGTGCCAATCACGTCAGATGAGAAGCATCATATTCATGTAATTCAAGCATCAATAGTCATCACAACACATCCAGAGAACTTAATATAGTTCTATTTTGGCTCATTTTCTATGACATGATTTCGAAGACTTCAGAATTATGGCCCTATGAATTTAAAATCATGGGGACACGATAGTGAGTTGATGTGCATGTTAGGGTGTCCAATGTGGGTCAGGATGCATTGTACGATTCATTTATGCCTCCTCCAAGATGAATTCTGGTTAAAGTTGTGTGACATAATTTTGGGGTCAAAAATTATGGCGAGAATCATGATGGAGAATACGATTGCGTTGTAAGTGAAGTGCCTTTCAAAAGGTTTGTTAGTAATGTTAGAACTTGGTTAGCAAGTTAGTCCTTTGGATCCCATTTTGTAGTATCATCATTCATTGACTGGCATGATCCTTCATTAGTTAGGGCCAAGTATATCTAAATGATTTCCCTTAATATAGAAGAGGTGTATTGATAAAACACTTGCAGTTCTTCTATATGGAACACAGTAACTCTTACTCCATCCATTGAATCAGCCAGTCCATAGAATCCTTAGCAGGTTCTTGTGTGAACATGTCTTGTTTGGACACATGTTCTTATGTGTCTGCTATGACAACTTTACCTTTGGGATAGGGAATTGTGTAGCTCACCTATTTTATCCTAGTTTTATTGGAATCCTATGTGACATTGAGTTGGGAAGGTTCTTGTGGCTTCCTAGAGTCACATCTTTAGTAAGCATCGATTTACATCACCATCCCATCTGATCTCGACCTTGCGGTTAAAATTAGTGTGGTCTCGTTTTTGACTTGGTTTCTTTTTGGGCACTTGCACCTTCTTTGCTACTTGGCTTGGGAGGGTGGAGTTCCTAATAGGGATCCATTCTTTCCTTCCTTTTCTTTTCCAAACCTTCCTAGACCTGGCTTTGATGTGGTAGTTCAAGTGATTGGTGGTTAATGGGGTGAGCTTTTTGCATGGATGACCTTGCTTCATTAGTTTGTTGTTTGGATATATCCATATCTTTCTATTCCCTTCATTGTGTTCATGTGCCTTTAGCAGCCATTTGGGAACCTAACATTGATGAATACCCATATCTTTCTATTCCCTTCATAGTATCCATGTGTCTTTAACAGTCGTTTGGGAACCTAACATTGATGAATACCCATATCTTTCTATTCCCTTCATAGTATCCCCGTGTCTTTAACAGCCGTTTGGGAACCTAACATTGATGAATACCCATATCTTTATGTTCCCTTCTGTAAGATTTCTCCCCAGCCCCTCAAGATGTCCAATATCTTCCCCTGTAATCAATCCCCTTTTCAGGATAATAAAAGATCTTGTTTCTACCTGTTTTGGCCTAGAGAGAGAAAATATTCTAGAGAGAGGTAACTCAGTTTTTAGATATCTTTGGATGGAAAAATATCCTTTCTTATTAAAATAAATTTCCCCGAAATAGAAGTTTAAAAATAATTTCCTAAGGTGCATTAGAAATAAATTATAATCTGCTGAAAAGACCTTAGCCTAAGGGTCTAGATTTTTTGAAAATTTTAGATTAAGGTTCTGAGGGGCCAATCAAATTAATCCAAACGTAGGGAGGAGATAAATTGAAGAAATAAAGAAAACCCCCCAAAAATGAGTAAATACTCACATAAGATGAAGAGTGGACTAAGGACCAAAGGAAATATAAAAAAAAGAATTTTTGACACCTCAAAATGGGGATTCCTCCTCATGAAGGAGGTGCCTTTTTTCTCATCATTGCTTTCTATTTTAAATCAATAAAATGAGATATTTCATCTCTCCTCTCTCCTAATTCAAGTATAGTTCCAAAAAGTAAGCTAAACTGACCCAAAAATGGTCAAAAATTAACCAAATTGATCTGGAAAATTCTAGAATCAGTTTACTTGGTTTGAGGCTCACTTTTTCCTATAAATAGAAGCCTCCCCCTTTGTAAAAGCTTAATAGTGTTTATGCACTATTACTCTATGCCTCTCCCCAGAGCCAAAAACATTGAATTCACTTGATAATTCACTTGTTTTTGACTAATTTCCTCTACAAAGAATTGGTGGCCACTCTTGAGCCAAACATGAGTAGAACCCTCAATCCCTCAAGCCAAAGGAAAGCTCATAAAACCCCATGTAAGTTATTAATTCTACTTTTTTTAAATTCTAATCTATGGTTTTTTGAATTCTTTGCTTTTTAATGTGAATATGGATGTTAAGCCTTGATGAAAAGGCTTCCCCCTTCTCTTCATTAAGAATTTCAGCCTTTCTTATTTCATCTTGGGATAAATTTTAAAGTAAATTTATAATGTAAAAATTGAGAAATGGTGAGCCATACAAAGGAGGTTATGGTAAAATTTTCTTAAATTTTATGAAAATCATGTTATTCAAAAAGAATAATCCCCACCACTTGTGCATTCTACAAGAAATTCTTTTTATTTTAAAAGTGTTCTTCCTATTTTATGCATAAATAGATGCATAAAAGAATTTTCTTTTATATAAAAGTGTTATTTTCATTAGATTTAAATTCTATGCATAGAAAGATGCATATTGGATATTTTTTCATTATAAAAGTGTTATTTTCATTAGATTTAAATTCTATGCATAGAAAGATGCATATTGGATATTTCTTATTATAAAAGTGTTATTTTCATTAGATTCAAATTCTATGCATAGAAAGATGCATATTGGATATTTTTTTATTATAAAAGTTTTATTTTTATTAGAGTCAATTTCTATGCATAGAAAGATGCATATTGGATATTTTTTTATTATAAAAGTGTTATTTTCATTAGATTCAATTTCTATGCATAGAAAGCTGCATATTGGATATTTTTTATTATGAAAGTGTTATTTTCATTAGATTCAATTTTTATGCATACAAAGATGCATATTGGATATTTTTTATTATAAAAGTTTTATTTTCATTAGATTCAATTTCTATGCATAGAAAGCTGCATATTGGATATTTTTTATTATGAAAGTGTTATTTTCATTAGATTCAATTTTTATGCATACAAAGATGCATATTGGATATTTTTTTATTATAAAAGTGTTATTTTCATTAGATTTAATTTCTATACATGGAAAGATGCATAAAAGATTTTTTTTAAAGGAAAGATGATGTGACCAGTTCAGGAAAATTCACTCAAATCTCCTACCAAATCTGAAACTAAGTTGAGACCTTTGAATTGATCTGAGGATCAAGGTTATAGAATTCGAGAAATTCTGTTTTGGAATTTAGACCTACGATCAAGAAGTTTTGGGGATGCGGATTTAAGATATACTCATTGTATTCAAAAGAAAAATCAAAACTGAAAACTTGCATAGAAACCCTATTTTCTTAAAGGACTATCTTACGTGCCAGAATGCTGGAGGGAGCATTCGGTATATGTGTTTTTCTAAGGGAAGTTCGATTGCAATAGCTGGCGAGACGAGGAATGTTTAAAGGATATCTCACGTGGCAAAGCCTGCCCAGGTCTTGACTAGCCTCGGTATGGTTAAAATGATGTGCTTCCGTTACGATGGATGAGGGCCGACGAAGCGGTCCTTGAGTGAAGTGCCAAGACACCTAAGGAGAATCCTGGAGGGTTCTGACCAGGCGATGCACGGGCTCGCGGTGCCGAGGACACCCATGCGTATGTCAAGGAAGATATTGTATGATGGACCAATGTTTATGTAATCTATTACTGGATCTCGTTGTGCTGACTAGCTGGTCTCAACAGAGAGTCTAGAGTGATACTGTTTTTGTTGAGAAACAAGGAGTGGAAGGAAATTTTGAGTTATGACATCTGTAACCAATAATTATTTGTCAATGGATTGTTTTATAAGTTAAAGTTTTAAAGAGGAGTGTGTGCGTATTTGTATTCTAAAGCAAAAGTTAAGAAAGGCATTCAATTATGGGTGGGTGAGTACTTGTCTGGTTCTATAAATTCTAGTGGTTGGGTGGTGGCTAACCCATGGGCCGGATGGGGTTAGGCTGCTGGAATCAGTAGAGTTTGAATAATAAAATTGATTAATAGGAATACGCTTAGAACTTGAGTAGTTAAATAAAAACCTCAAGACTTCTCAAATGAATAGATCAATGGCTGTGCCTGATTCAATTAGGAAAAAAGCGTTGATTTCTTCAAGTTAAGTCGTAATAGTTTTCCTTCTATCTGGTTTAATCTCATGAAGATTAGTTTAGTCTCTTGACCTCGTTAGAAAATTTGTTAAGAAATTCAAAAAGGTGGAATCGTCCCCGTTTTTCGGGCAAGGAAAATTTTCCCGGTTTGCCTGCATCTCAACTTCATCAATGGTTTCAATACGAGTTGCACCTTGGGATGTGAGCTCTATAACTCTAAATGGCCCTAGCTCTCAATATTTTAGTTTTTTCCTCTTGGAAGAACCAACTCTGTACATAAGTACTAGGTCTCCCTCATGGAGCTCTTAATGACTTTCAGTGCACCACTAAGAATCCACTCAATAGATGTTCAATGACCTCATTTGATAAAATGGGAACCCTTATTCGCGCTAATAACTAACGATCTCTAGGGGACACCCAAACCTTGATAGGATATGCTCATATAGGAATTTAGCAACTATACAAGCATCCAACTGTTAACCCAATTCTAGGATTAACAAGATCTACCACCATTATCTTACATCAAGGAGTCATGAAATATACACCAAAGGGTCATACATTCAAGATATAAAGCAATGATATCCAAAGCTACAACTTGGACAGGTGCCCGTAATGGTGTGACGAAGTATTTATGGCAATTCTCACTTCAAGAGCATGTGGTAGTAAGTTAGGATGAAGTCCTAAGTGATATACTTCATGGATATATTATGAGAGTAGTCATTGTAATAGCACTAGGCCTCTTATGAGCCTAAAGTGCTCGGTCAGCCCCACAGTTTAAGTGAGTGTGAACACTTATGGCCATGTATATAAGTGAATACCTCTCATAATACAAGATACTCTCCCATCGTGCAATTGAGTCTTGCTCTTTCTAATCCTCTTGCTAATCTCTCCCCCTAATGCATGCTAGTGAGTGTGTGTGAGTGAAGTGAGGTGAGAGGAGGGACGAGTATCCATAGTGCAACGCAGCGGTGTGACAATGCTCACGGGAGGCGCAATGGAATTGCTTCTCAAGGAGGTGTAGAGCTTGGAGACCTCAAGGGTTACGAGCTCGGCCATTGGAAAGATCCTCACGACAGTTGCAGTTCACCAGGTAATCTCTTTTTGGATGTGTTTCAAGGAGGGTTAGGGTGAGTCTTAACATTTTTGGCAGCGTGCTGGGGAGCTATCCCTTGCTTTTTCCATCGTTTTTCCTCTAATCTACACATTACCCATTGCCCATTATCTTGATTAATGGTTTTTCAAGAAAAAGATGTGGATTTGATGGTGAATTGTGTGTGATTTGGTGTAGAATAGCTCTCTTTTTTTGTTTTTGAAAAGAATGTCTTTTGCTTAATTTTAGCTTAATTTGTTGTTTTTGTTATTGTTATTGTGGTTTTTCATGTTCTTAGGGTTTGCACATAGTTTGTATTAGTCTTAGTTTACATCCATTACATCAAATAATGCAATATATTATAATTTTTAGTGAATGTTAGTTCTCTTTAGTGTTAAACATAGAACTAAAATCATTAATTTTAGTTTAATTGTGTCTTTGTTGTTGAAATTGTTTGGATTAGAGTGTTAGCAAGCATTAGGAGTAGCTTAATCTTTCAAAGAATTTCTTAAAACCATAAAAAACCCTTGAATTTGACTAATTTCTCTTAATGGATTGTTTTTTGTCATTAAGGGCTCGGGGGGGTCACTATATGTAAATCCTCTATATCACTTGCGTTCAAGGCCTATTTAAAAAGTCCCTTATCTGTGAATTTTTTAGTGAATATAATGTATCCTTTCCTATTCAAATCTGTAATTTTTTTTAAAAACACAATAAATAAATCCCCTCTGTAAATATATTTCTGTAAGTTTTAAATATTTAAAATATCCTTCTGTTGAATCCACGTGATACTTACATATTTATACGAGTGACCCCCCCCCCCCCCGAGATTAAGGGTGATTAATCTTGTTCAAGTGACAAAAAATTTACAAAATGTGTTAGTTAGGGTATAAATTGATCATATGAGCAGTCGAAATTGGTGTTTTTGAGTGTTTTAAGAGCCTCTAGATGCATCAAAACACCTAATTATATCAAATTTTTCATTAATTGGAGAAATTTGACTCTCTTTGCTTAATTTTGCCTTAAAAGAGGAGACCACAATTAAGAGTCTAATTAATCTCCTATTTTAGATTAATTTACACATTTGTTGATGCACAAAGATTAGCATTTCCTTGCTCTATCCAATGATGTGCTCAATTGTGTGAATTAATTAGAGATTAGTGATTAATTAGAGTCCTTGATTAGTGTAAAAGAGAAAAAGATTAGTGAAAGAATTAAGCTTGATTTAATTTTTAATCACTTTTTTTTAACATAACTCATCAAGACTAATGAGCATTCAATGAGTAGATGCTCATGAGTTGTCAAATTGTCCATTTTGGGGGTCATTTATGAAGGCTGTAATAAGGGGTGTCATAAAAAGGTTTACTTTTTTTATCCCCACTTATCTTTTTGGGAAAATGCCCATATCTTCTTAATTTTAAATTCAAAAAAAAGAAATTCGTATTTCTCACTAGACTTAAAAAAAAAACGAAAAATGGTTCACGCTGTGAACCATTTTTGTAACTTCACGGCCTATGGGTTCACGCCCTAGGAGCCCGTGTCAAGAAAAAAAAATCGAAAAATGGTTCACGTTGTGAACCATTTCTGCAACTTCATGGCCTAAGGGTTCACACCCTAGGAGCACGCACCGGAAAAAAATAAATAAATCAAATTTAACTTTTCTATGAAAACCGGTTCACGGCGTGAACCGATAAGCGTTCACGGTGTGAGACCCTTTGTTCATGCGACAAAAAAAAAACTAATTTAACTTTTCCGTGAAGTTCGGTTCATGACATGAACCGATAAGGGTTCAAGGTGTGAGACCCTTTGTTCACGCGACCAAAAAAAATTTGAATTTAACTTTTTTGTGAAGTCCGGTTCACGATGCAACCAAAAAATCAAAATTTGTAAAATCTGTGAAGTCCACTTCACGGCGTGAAGGGGTCTGTCAGCAAAAAAAACTCTGGAAAACACCCCTGTTTGGAGGCCCGTATCTTCTAAACCGTGTATCCGATGAAGGCGCTCTAGGGCTCATCGGAAAGCTGACATCGAGCTCTTCAACTTTAGACTCGGCCGTTCGAAGTCAAAATCAATCATTTTGGCCTCCGACCAGTAGCCTCAAAATTCAACCCAAAAAACGAGCAAAAAATAGGCCAAAACCACGAAAAATCACAAAAAACAGCGTGAAAACGACAACGAACCATATTCGGGCTACTTTTTGAGGGTCTAAATGACAAAATCATGGACAACTCAAGGGAACAAAGTTTTTATACTCCAAGAATACTACAACTCTTTCATACAGAGTTTTTCAAAATTCCTTTTGGAGGAACACCCTAAAAAACATGCTGCATAGCAGGGAAAAAATTTTCATAAATTTTCTTCGTCTTGAGACAGTGATGGAAAATAGGTTTTAGGACCTTCTGTTCCATCTGGGAAGTTACTAGTATATGCTTTTTTTGGAAAATTATCTCTAAGTTCATTCGCATGCGTATATCGCGTAAGCTAATTAGCTCGTTTCACCCAATAAAGAGAACGCCATGCCTCTTGAGGCTGTAACAAGTTGTGAGAGAATATAAAAAGCAAAAAAAAAAACTGTGTTTGCTTATTAAGGAGAATTTACAACAATAGAGGGTTTGCTAGGGATCACACAAGGACTGAACCCCCAATGGTGGCTGACATATTCGAGCCATTGAGATCTATGCTGCAAATGCCCCTCCCAATACCATTGGCCATGCCTATAACAAGCGTGTCATCGGGTTTTACACCCCCTGTCACTTTGATCCCACCGAGCTTTTCTCCCTTACCTAACATTCCCACAAATCCTATAGGTACCAACCCTTTCTTGGATGCCCACACCTTGGACATACTGACTAGTCTAGGAAGGGGGGTAGCCTAAGAACTCAGTGAGTCTCTCCCAACAAGAGCACTCACATACGGCCTCAGTGATACATACAAAAATACGGCCGTACAAATTTCTAAAATTATAGGCAAATACGACGGAACAACAGATCTTGTTCAATTCATTTAAATGTTTGAACAAAGATGTGAAGCCTTTGGAAATCCCAACTGTCCCACCAAGTACTTGCGTTGAACCTATGCTTAGAGGGAAAAGCTAGTTGATGGTTCATCACATTGATGCTGGCGATCAAGAATAACTTTAAAACTTGAAATCAGCCTTTATACATGGCTTTTCTAGACAAGGTGATCGGTGGAGTGCAGCAAAAGAACTCTATTCAATTGAGCATCAACCAAATGAATCCATTAGAGATTTCATCCTTCGGATAAAACTCTTGGATTCATGATGTGAGTCATGGGAAAAATTAAACGATATTCAATTGAAGAGATGTTTCATGTTGGGCTTGAAGAATAACAACTTACACAACTTGATTATTGTATCCAATCCGAAAACATTTGATCAATGTTGTAAAGAAGCAATACATTTAGATGGCAACATGCTGGAAGATGATCATGCTAGAGTGAAGCAATGATCATCTAAACCAAGTGAGTGAAGCAATGTCAAAAAAAAAGATCGATCTCGGAATTGACACTCCCTGAACTCTATACAGCCTTGCTTAAGACCTTCTAATCGAGATCTTTAAGAGAAGATGAACTCTTTCAAGACTAGACATACTTAATGCCTCTACAAGTGAGGAACACAATGCCTTGTGTTGAGTGCAATCACTACGACCATCCCAATCCTCATTATGCATACAAGGCACCTATTTTTCTATACTACATATATTGTAAAACCTTTGACCATGATACTAAAAAGTGTCCCACTTCATCCATAATTGACTCAAAACCTCCATCTCCCGTGCACCAAACAGAAATAGTCCAAAAGGTAGAAAATACGTAGGAAGTAGTCAATCGCATACTATTATGGCTCACCCTAACCCTCCTTGAAACACATCCAAAAAGAGCTTACCTGGTGAACCGCAACTGTCGTGTGAGGATCTTTCCAATGGCCAAGCTCAAAACCCTTAAGGTCTCCAAGCTCTACAACTCCTTGAGAAGCAATTCCACCACGTCTCCCGTGAGCGTTGTCACACCGCCGTGTTGCACTACGGGTCCTCGTCCCTCCTCTCACCTCACTTCACTCGCACACACTCACTAGCATGCATTAGGGAGAGAGATTAGCAAGAGGATTAGCAAGAGCAAGACTCAATTGCACAATGGGAGAGTGTGTTGTATTATGAGAGAAATTCACTTATATACATGGCCATAAGTGTTCACACACACTATGGCCGACCGAGTACTTTAGGCTCATAAGAGACCTAATGCTATTACAATGACTACTCTCATAATATATCCATGAAGTACATCACTTAGGACTTCATCCTAACTTGCTACCACATGCTTTTGAAGTGGGAATCGCCATAAATACTCCGTCACACCATTACGGGCGCCTGTCCAAGTTGTAGCTTTGGACACTACTGTTTCATATCATGAATATATGACCCTTTGGCGTATCTACCGTGACTCCTTGATGTAAGATAATGGCGGTAGCTCTTGTTAATCCTAGAATTGGATTAACATTCCCCCCTTCCTCATCATGACGATCATGTCCGCGTGATCGTGTTGAAGACCTTTGTGTGGGGAGAAGGAACAAGCTTTGTCGATGGCTTTGATGTTGAATGACATTGAATGGTCTTTGTTCCTTTGGAGGAAATAAGAAAAGCTAATTAATGAATGAAGAGGTTACTTGTGTATTAGGAATTCCTAACGGGGTGGGGGGTTTTTGTGAATGATTGTATTTTTATATTTGTGTGAGCCAAAAATATAATCTTGCCTCTTGTTCATAAATAAGTCAATAAATTTTAAAAACAAATAACTGAGATGGAAAGTTGAAGCTAGAAGGATTTAGAAATAATCATAGTTATTCCAACTTGTAATCCCTCTTTGAAAATATATAAAAGCTTTATTTTGTAAGCTTTTTAAAGCTTTAATCAAATTTAAGCTTTAGCTTATGGGAGACAAAAGCTTTTAAAGCTGAAAGTGTGGATGACTCCGTCGGTCCTCGTCTCACTACGGAACTGTAGACTACTGACACAAACACTATGGAGTGGGGGAAAGGGAGCGCGGATCCTATCAAGGAAGTATACCTACCAAGAATGAGTCGACCTCACTGCTGGGGCTAGACATGCAAGACCTATGCTCTACACTGCCTACCGTGCTCTCCGACCACCACCTAGCACCGTAGAATCCGTGCAGGCCTCTCACTCACACCACACCCCACCACTGACCACTCAGTCACCTTGCTCACACAGAGAGACAGACAAAAGACCACAAGAGAATAACACTATATACCAAAATGCCAAAAAAGAATGATACAAGCGAAACTATCCTCCAACGGAGAGTATGTCATACACTAGAGAATGTGCTACAAGAGAATGTCCTCTCTAAGAAAATGTGCTACACGAGAGAGAATGTGTACACGGTGAAGAGATGAGAGCTCTTGGGCACTTCATCCAACAAGCCATCGCTACCTGTATTACCACTGTCATCCCCCGAGCAAAGCATCCGAGAGAGGAAGATTACGTTGACACCAACAAAAGCACAAACCAACTAAATAATAACCATTGGCCACTTCGTCTGGGCAAAACTTCCAGTATGAAGTCCAGGCATACAAAGATACAAAATGAAACCTCGCCATGGCCAATACATAAAAGATCCACTTCTCATTAACAAAAAAAATCCGCTTCTCCCAAGCATCATTAGCATGTGCCAAGGCAGCCTCCAACAAAACTTTTGCTTCAAGGTCATAAACTACCACAAAGATGGCCGTACCAAGGGTTCGACAATCAAAGGGTTGAGAAGAGTTGCACATGATGTGTTATGGTACTTCATAGCAATGAAGAAAGGATTGTGTTGTGCCCGCCGTGAGAGTTTCTCTGCAACCTATCTACACCCCATGCTAGAAGCTTCCACGTGATACATCAAATATGGGGACATTAGCTCCCCATTCCACCAACAGCTCAATGCAAGTGACTCTGCCTCACTCCCTCCTTGATCTTCTCCACGCTTTGTAGGGAACAAGATGCTCAGACGCTCAAAGGAGAGGTCAAAAGTAGCCATTGGGCTTGGGGCCATGATGAATTTGCTTAGCTTTGAAAGAGAGCTGCTCACCAAACCACCATTTTGGAACCACACAAAAATAAAACCTAAGCTTAACATGCAAATGGGAAAAGTTTTATGTGAGGATAAGACACCATCATGGAGAAGGCAGTGCAACAGGCAACGGCATTTGAGGTGTAGAATTTTTTGTTATAGGCTAGGCTATGCGATGACAGGGAGCTTGTGTCGGCGATATTGTCAGATCCAGAGGGGGGGGATTTGCACAAGAGAGAGGAGGAGAGGGGGGAATGGTCACTGAGGGGTCAGTGAGTAGCAAAGCAAAACCAGCCCTAACTACCCCTAAGGGCTATTTTTAGGAAAAAAAATTATCCATAAATTTTGTTTGGGCAGTGCAAAGATTTTGGACAAATCACCAGCAAAGATCCTTGGGGATTCAAGCGGTAGCAAACCCCTTGGCTTACCAGGTAGCCCAGTGGATGATCCTTCTCAGTTTTTACAGTACTGTGACCAGCAAGCACGGGCGACCCCACCATTTGACAAGCTTGATTTACCTTCCGTTGTGCTAAGGGAGTGAAGAAGGGGGTGGTGAGCAGGGGGTGGGGTCAAGTGAGTGAGCAAGGTGGGGGTGGTCAGTGAGTTGAGTGGGGGGGTGGGGTGGGGTGGGGTCGGATCGGGTGAGTGAGCAAGGGGGGGCGGTGAGGTGAGGTGAGTTGACGAGGGAGGGTGGGGGTCGACGAGTGAGAGGGTGGGCATAGGATCGGTTGAGAGGGGGAGGGGGGGCAGTGAGTTCACAAAGGATGACGAGAGAGAGGTGGATGCTCCTACATCATGTGTAGCTTTTGGTTCTTTTGGGTTTATGTCCCTTTTTGGGTTCCTTTTCCCTATCTTTTAATTCAACCTTGGTTTCAAAAGTTTGTTGTCACTTGTCTTTCTTGGGTTTAGAGTTTTTGTTTTTTGTTTTAGGTTCTTCTTTCAAGCATGTTCTTCTACCCATGTTGAGGTATTGTCTTTTGCATTATTTTTTAATGTTTCTCGTGCCTTGGCTTATAAATGTGTAAACACATTCAAGGGTACCGTGGACAATTTTCCATTTTGTACACTTAAGATGCTAAGAGTTGTATTTTGTGAGGCAATTTGCATTGAAACAACTCGTCTTAGGCAATCTTGGAGCATATGATCAATGCCACATCATTCACACATGGGTCACAAAGTGTCAGTGACTATAGACATGGACGTATTCCAAACTGTGCAGTCTGCTACCTTGTGAGGTCCACAACAATAGAAACACTGAAGTGTTTCTTAATCCAATTCTAGGATTAACAAGAGCTACTGCCATTATCTTACATCAAGGAGTCATGGTAGATACACCAAAGGGTCATACATTCATGATATGAAGCAGTAGTGTCTAAAGCTATAACTTGGACGACGGGCGCTCGTAATGGTGTGACGACGAAGTATTTATGGTGATTCCCACTTCAAGAGCGTGTGGTAGCAAGTTAGGATAAAGTCCTAAGTGATGTACTTCATGGATATATTATGAGAGTAGTCATTGTAATAGCATTAGGTGTCTTATGAGCCTAAAGTGCCTGATCGACCATAGTTTAAGTGAGTGTGAACACTTATGGCCATGTATATAAGTGGATTTCTCTCATAATACAACACACTCTCCCATTGTGCAATTGAGTCTTGCTCTTGCTAATCTCTCTCCCTAATACATGCTAGTGAGTGTGTGTGAGTGAAGTGAGTTGAGAGGAGGAACGAGGACCCGTAGTGCAACACGGCGGTGTGACAACGCTCACGGGAGACGCGGTGGAATTGCTTCTCAACAAGGAGTTGTAAAGCTTATAGACCTCAAGGGTTAGGAGCTTGGCCATTGGAAAGATCCTCACTCAACGACAGTTGCGGTTCACCAGATAAGATCTTTTTGGATGTGTTTCAGGAGGGTTAGGGTGAGCCATAACATTTTTTGGCACTGCTGCTGCTGCTGGGGAGCCATCCCTTGGCTTTTTCCATCGTTTTGCCTCTAACCTACGCATAACCCATTGCCTATTATCTTGATTAATGGTTTTCCATGAAAAAGATGTGGATTTGATGGTGATTTGTGTGAGATTTGGTGTAGAAAAGCTCTTTTTTGTTTTTAAAAAGAATGCTTTTTTGTTTAATTTTTAGACTAATTTGTTATTTTTCTTATTGTTTTTATGGTTTTTCATGTTCTTAGGGCTTGCGAATAATTTGTACTAGTCTTAGTTTGCATCCATTGCATCAAACAATGCAAGAGAATTCATTTCTTAGTGAATGTTAGCTCTCTTTAGTTTAAATATAGATCTAAGATCATTAATTCTAGTTTAATTATGAGTTTTTTGTTGAAATTATTTGGATTAGAGTGTTAGCAAGCATATGGAGTAGCTTAATCTTAAAAAAAATTAAAATCATCAAAAAATCCTTGAATTTGACTAATTTCTCTTAATGGTCTGGTTTTTGTCATTAAGGGTAATTAATCTTGATCAAGAGGCTAAAAATTTAGAAACTGTGTTAATTGGAGTCTAAATTGATTATATGAGTAGTCAAAATTGAGATTTTTGAGTGTTTTGAGGGCATCTAGATGCATTAAAACATCTAATCACATCAATTTTTTGATCAATTGGAGAAATTTGACTCTCTTTGCTTAATTTTGCCTTAAAGAGGAGACTATAATTAAGAGTCTAATTAATCTCCCTAATTTAGATTAATTTACACAATTGTTGCTCTATCCAATGGTGTGCTCAATTGTGTGAATTAATTACGGATCAGTGGTTAATTAGAGTCCTTGATTAGTGTAAAAGAGGGAAAGATTAGTGAAAGGATTAATCTTGTATTAATTCTTAATCACTTTTTTACATAACTCATTAAGGCTAAGGAGCATTCAATGAGAACATACTCATGAGTTGTCAATTTGTCCATTTTGGGAGTCATTTATGAAGTGTAAGGTGTGTCATAATGAGAAGGTTGACTTTTTTTATTCCACTTACCTTTTTTGGTAAAATGCCCATATCCCTTTCATTCTAAATTCAAAAAATATTCCCTCCAAAAAGGAAAATTCGCATTTCCCACTAGACTCCAAAAAAATAAAAAAAAAATCTGATGTACAATTCACATCTTAGACTTTCAAGTCATATGTTTTACATCTTTAACTTGCACGTCTTGGACAGACACATCATATGTTTCACGTCTTAGTCCCTCATGTCTACTAATTCACGTCCTGGACTTTCATGTCTTAGTCCTTCATCTCACGGGCTGATAATTCACGTCTGCTAATTCGCATCCTAGACTTTCACGTTTGATAATTTATGTCTGCTAATTCACATCCTAGACTTTCACGTCTTAGACTTTCATGTCTTAGTCCTTCACACGTCTGATAATTCACGTCCTGGATTTTCACGTCCTGGACTTTCACATGTCTTAGACTTTCACGTCTTAGTCCTTCACGTCTGATAATTCACGTCTGCTCACTCACATCTTGTACTTTCACGTAATATGTTTCATGTCTTGGACTTTCACGTCTTGTTACATCTTGGACTTTCACGTCATATGTTTCACGTCTTGGACTTTCACGGCTTCATCATTCACGTCATGGTCTTTCACGACGTGGTGTCTCACGTCTGCTCATTCACGTCTTGGTGTCTCACGTATGCTCATTTACGTCATGATGGTTCACATCCTGACCATTCACATCTGGTCTTTCACGTCTTGAAAATTCACATCATTTTCACACCTAGTAACTCATCACTTACATACTATACACTCACAGATTAACATACTGACACTAAATTACTAACAACAAAAAAAATTGTAATTTCTCATTTAGGAGCATTTAGGCACTCCGACATGGCCACGATGGAGGGATGGCCAGGGGTCACACAAGGACTGAACCCAATGGCTGACATCTTCGAGCCATTGAGACTCATGCCACAAATTTACCTCCCAATGCCATTGGCCATGCCTATAACAAGCATGTCATCGAGTTTTACACCCCCTATGACTTCAATCCCACCAGAGGCTTTGGCCCCTTACCTAACATTCCCACAAGTCCTATAAGTACCAACCCTTTCCTAGATGCCCACACCTTGGACATTGAGACTCATGCCACAAATTCACCTCCCAATGCCATTGGCCATGCCTATAACAAGCATGTCATCGAGTTTTACACCCCCTATGACTTCAATCCCACCAGAGGCTTTGGCCCCTTGCCTAACATTCCCACAAGTCCTATAAGTACCAACCCTTTCCTAGATGCCCACACCTTGGACATACTGACTAGTCTAGGAAGGGGGGTGGCCCAAGGACTCACTGAGTCTCTTCCAATAAGAGCACTCACATACGGTCTCAATGATTCATACAGAAATACGGCCATACAAATTTCCAAAATTATGGGCAAATACGACGGAACAACAGACCCTGTTCAATTCATTCAAATGTTTGAATAGAGATGTGAAGCCTTTGGAAATCCCAACTACCCCACTAAGGTACATGCGTTGAACTTATGCTTAGAGGGAAAAGCTAGTCGATGGTTCATCACATTAATGCCGACAATTAAGACCGTCAACCAAATGAATCCATTAGAGATTTTATCCTTTGGATAAAACTCTTGGACTCACGTTGTGAGTCATGGAAAAAATTAAACGATGTTCAATTGAGGAGATGTTTCATGATGGGCTTAAAGAATAACAGCTTACACAACTTGATCATTGTATCTAATCCGGAAACATTCGATCAATGTTTCAAAGAAGCAATACGTTTAGAAGACAACATGCTAGATGTGAGATCCCTGTTCCCACCGAGCAACGGATTCGGGGTACTAGCAGCGGAAGTAGCACTTCTCGCGCGGGACAGGGGTCCCACACTCGGGGCCTCGCCCACGGATATCCGGACAAGAGACTAATCCGTCGGTTTGTCCAAAACCAAAACCGGAAAAACTTCCTTTACCCGAAAAGCATGGGCGATTCCACCAGGATAACTCTTTACTCTAACGTAGTCAAGATCATTACGGATCAACTGATCTGACTGCACCTTTAATGGTACTTGGTCAAATCAAGGAAGAAACTTGCACTTGGATCATTGGGATCAATGCTTTTTCCCCATCAAGAGAGGCACAGCCGTTGATTCCTATCCATAGAACAATTTCTATCCGGGATTTACTTCATATATCGTAATAATAGAAATTAAATCTCGATTTACGGATCCATCAGTCCAGCCTAACCCCATCCGATCCCATGGGTTAGCCAACCGCCCAACCACTGTAGTGATGGGATCCAATTTGGAATTTGGTTAGGTTTTGTCCCGGGTACCAAGGAAAAGAGTTCCAAGGCCCCCTAGCCGGAAGTTCATGCAAACATAAAACTAGCCACACCACTTACACACCCAATATGAAATTGCCTTTTTCTTAGCATCAGCTAGCTTTAAAACAATCCTTTAATGAAACCATAGTACCACTGATCACAATCTTCCAATTTATCCGGTTGATTCATAATTTCCCATCATTCCTTCATCAGAGTATCTATGGCATCATTGGCAACTAGAACGCTCACCACCTGTCCACACAGGGGCCTTTTCAATAGTTCCTAGCCCATAATACTAGGCAATATAATCACTTATAAAAATCAAGATGGACTCTCGTTGAAGATCAGCAAGATCAACCAACAGATCCATATAAAGAGCCATGGACTCATCCATTGAAGACCAGCAAGGTCAATCAACCAGATCCATGCCCGGTTTCACAAAACAACTCTTACTCCTTGTTCCAATATCTTCCTCGACGCACGCGTGGGTATCCTGGGCGACCCAGAGCCCGAGCACCGTATGGTCAGCACCCTCTAGGATCCTTCGCAGGTGACCTAGCGCTTCACTCATAGGCCGCTTCCTTGGTCCCTCATCCACCGTACCGGAAGCTCACCATTTAAATCGAACCGAGGCTAGTCAAGACCTCGGTCGACCTTGCTACGCGAGACGTCCTCCATTGACTCTCCGTCAGCAGTTGCAACTTTAACAGTTAGGTCTTCATGACCTTAATCCACAAGATGGTCAAAATGCTTCCCCAGCATTCTTGACATAAAACAGTCATTTACAAACAGTCACAAAATACAGTTTCTAAATCAAACTCTCGTCTTTCCACATTATCCCTCCTTAGTCCACATTACTTATTCCACATTCCATTCAATGTGTACTCATTCTCATCCATTTCCCCATCTCGACGACACATTAATTCACATTCACATTCATACATCCACATTTACATGGATACATCCATTTTCATATCCTCATTTATACATCCACATCCCATATCCACATTCATACATACACATCCATATCCACATCCATACATCCACATTCACATCCACATTCACATTCACATCCTCATTTATACATCCACATCCACATCCATATTCACATCCATACATCCACATCTACATGCATACCTCCATTTTCACATCCTCATTTATACATCCACATCCCTTATCTACATTCATACATACACATCCATATCCACATCCATACATCCACATCCACATTCATATTCACATCCATATATCCACATCTATATGCATACATCCATATATCCACATCTATATGTATACATCCATTATCACGTCCTCATTCATACATCCACATCCACATACATACATACATCCACATCTACATACATACATACATCCACATCCACATTCCCATTCACATCTATACATCCATATCTACATCCACATACATACATACATCCACATCCACATTCCCATTCACATCTATACATCCACATCTACATCCACATTCATATACATCCACATCCACATTCCCATTCACATCTATACATTCACATCTACATCCACATACATACATACATCCACATCCACATTCCCATTCACATCTATACATCCACATCTACATCCACATTCACATCTATGCATATACATCTTCATGCATACATCCATTTTCACATTCATACATCCACTTTCACATTCATACATCCATACTCCCATCTCCACATCCACACATCCACATACATACATCCATTTCCACATTCCCATTCATGTAACTCCATATGTCTTCACATCTAATCTTTTACATCACATCCATTCTCGCCCTATCACAACCCATATACATCCTATTCTATCACATACACTTCTTACCTCATCCCATACACATCTTATCACATCCTATCCCTTTCCATACGCATCTTATCAATTCTTATCACATCTCATACACCTCTTATCACATCTTATCACATTTCATATCTTTTTTTTTAAAAAGAGAATTCTTATATTTGATATAAGATTTCTCTACACATTTATTTATACATAAATTCCATTTAAGGAGACTAACACTTTCGAATTTAAAATCAATCTTTTATGCATCTTCTTATGCATAAATTCAGTTTGGTAGGAAATTACACTTTTAGAATAAAAGAATTTCTCTTATGCATCTAAGTTAAGCATAAAATCCATTTATGAGAAAAATCACACTTTTAGTATAAAAAGAATATCTTTTATGCATACCTATATGCATGAAATCCAATATGATAAAAGTAACACTCTTACAATAAAATAATCAACTTTTATGCATACCTCTATGCATGAAATTCAATTATGATATAAGTCACACTTTTATAATAAAATAATCAACTCTTATGCATACTTCTATGCATGAAATTTAAAAATGATAAAAGTAACACTTTTGATATAAAAATTTATCATTATGCATACTCTTATGCATGAAAATAGAAATGATAAAAGTAACACTTTTGATATAAAAATTTATCATTATGCATATTCCTATGCATGAAAATAGAAATGATAAAAGTAACACTTTTGATATAAAAATTTATCATTATGCATATTCCTATGCATGAAAATAGAAATGATAAAAGTAACACTTTTGATATAAAAATTTATCATTATGCATATTCCTATGCATGAAAATAGAAATGATAAAAGTAACACTTTTGATATAAAAATTTATCATTATGCATACTCTTATGCATGAAATAAAAATGGTAAAAATAACACTTTTGATATAAAAATTTATCCATTATGCATACTTCTATGCATGAAATAAAAATGGTAAAAATAACACTTTTGATATAAAAACTTATCCTTTATGCATGATATTAAAATTCAATTTCTCCATGATTGTAATGAAATTCTTTCAATTAATCTAGGATGATAATTCCTAGAATATGGTAGGAAGTCCTCTTTTTATGCTTTGAATGAGATTATTTTATGCATAATTTTTATAAAAATTTTGCCATAGCTCCGCTACTATGTGACTGATAAATCTTAATTTTTCTAAGGGATAATGCTTATCATTAAGGAAATAATTAAAATAATCTCTAATTGGATTATTAATCCATAATGGATTGAATCATTAATATACATAAACTAAAAGCATAGAAAAAAAAGCCATTAATTTGGCCTCAAGCATAGCTTAATCTTGGGTTAAGGAAAAGCTTTATGAAAAGCTTCATGTGGATTGAGAATGGGTCATGAGTATGACCATTTCTTGAGTGAGAGAGAGAAATTACATAAAAACCATTAGAATTTAAACATAAATAAAAATTAACTTCAATAGCATTTATTAAATTATGTAACTCTTCACTACTATTCACCAATTAACTTTAATAGCATTTAAAAAACCATACCAATTAAGCTTCTCAAGCCTTAGAGGGGTTGAGAAGAGAGAAACATTGAGAAATTATAGAAAAGAGCAATATTCACTAATTACCTTACAAATTGCTTGATTCTTTGTTCACGGTAGAGGCCCCCAACCAATCAATTGGTTAAGTATGTTGATGGAGCCACTAATGGGGATTGAAGAAAGAGGGAAGCTCCAAAAACTAGTGAATTATTAAATGAATTCACAGTTCTTGGCTTAGGTGGAGTAGAGTAACGATGCATAAACACTATCTATTTTTCAACAAGGGGGAGGCTTCTATTTATAGGAAAAATTGAGCTCCTAACCAAACAAACTGATTCTAGAATTTTCTAAATCAGTTTGGTCAATATTTGACCATTTTTAGGTCAGTTAAGCTAACTTTTTGGAACTAGACTTGAATGAGGAGAGAGGAGAGATGAAATATCTCAATTTTTATGAGTTTAAAACTCATTCAAGCATGTGAAATATGCACCTCCTTTAAAGAACTCTCTTTCCTTACATAAGTGTCATAATGGAATCATTTTAATATTGCTCATAGTTTTTTACTAATAAACCTTGTACATTTTCAACTCTTCATCTTATGTGAAATATGCACATCCTTTAAAGAACTCCCCTTCCTTACATATGTGTCATAATGGAATCATTTTAATATTGCTCATAGTTTTTTACTAATAAACCTTGTACATTTTCAACTCTTCATCTTATGTGAGCATTTAAGGGACTCTCCTTCCTTACATATGTGTCATAATAAAATCATTATTCCCAAAATATCTCATATTTTTAATATTGCTCATAGTTTTTTACTAATAAACCTTGTACATTTTCAACTCTTCATCTTATGTGAGCATTTACTCATTTTTGGGTATCTTCTTTTTTACAAATTGGATTTATCTACTCCCTACACATGGATTGATGCTATTGGCCCATAGGAACCTTAATTGGACCATAGTCTAAAGATTTCTGAAAATCTAGACCCTTAGACTAAGGTTCTTTATACCTATTTCCAATTAATTCCAATTGCACATTGGAAAATTCTTTTTGAATTTCTGTTTCAGGGGAACTCATTTGAATTATAAGAGATATTTTTCTATCCAAAAATATTCAAAATCTGAATATTCTCTCTCTAGAATATTTTCTCTCTCTAGGCTAAAATAGTTAGAAACAAGGTCTTTATATTTCTGAAGAGGGGTTGATTACAGGGGAAGATACTAGACATCAAAAAGGGGTTTGGGGGAGGAATCTTACATTTTACCCCACTTAAAAAACGCGAGATGTCCTCATCTCGCAACTTGTGATAATTTCGCAAGATTCACGAATATGAGACTTAGAGAAATATTTTAATCAAGATTAACCACCAAGATAAGTCTTAAAGAGAGCAAGATTCAAAATACGAACAAGATTTAAACTTTATTCATTCTCGGAACTTATACAGTAAAGATAGAGGAACTCTTTACACTTCCATAAGCCCGTCCATCATATGGTCACAAAAGCAGTCCTCACAAGCTGCACAAGTATAAGGTAACTCATCTATGGGAATGATTCTGTGGGTTATTGCTGCGCCTATCTCAGTGGTATGAGGTGTTCTAACAAAAGGACCTCTGAGAGGCAAGCCAAAAACGGGGTAAAGGCATATCTTCTCATGAGGAAGAAAACACGCCAGTAAGAAGACCCGCTCAGAAAACCCAGGATGTCTTGATCTCATGACGCAGTAGTATCGGGGACCCAATCCCAAAGCTTCAATAGCCATGGCCAAGCGGACATTATTACGAAAATGTTGCTGACCCCAGGGTGTTACCCTAGTTATGTCTTGATAGGTCCGCCATTTGGTTTGCGCTACAGAAGTTCCCAAGTGAGGGAAAAGTGAGCGCTCATACTGCTCTATAGAATCCTTCTTCACAGACTCACTTGCGTCTTGAAGGTGAGGAATCATTATGGATAAAACTAGTTCTTGTTGCCAAGCCATGAAGGAGATTAAGAAAGAAAGGAGATCGATGGAAGTAAGATTACTGTGAGCGACAAGTAAAAGTTACGACTTATATAAAGGAAGGAGCTAGCGTAACTTAGAAGCCAACGGTAACTTGCCACTGAAGTTTTACCGTCTTTCCATGATTTGGGTTTGGCACGTTTTTCTATAGAAGGCATTCAAAACTTTGAGATGAGGAGATAAAAGAAGTTCGTAAGCTAAATCACCTACTTTCTTTGGTCCACAATATCTGGGAGATAACTTCTTATACTTCCCAAGAGATAAAGAACTTCTTTTGGGCCGTACTCGAGACCAAAACCTTGATATCCAAAACATCGATTCTCACTTCTGAACTCGTTGTTCTGAATCCTTAAAACAGGTGGGACTCTTGAGAAGTATTCAGGAAAAAGGTTCTTCCTTTTTTAAACAGAATCTTTCTTTTATTTTAGAGAGAGAATAATTATAAGATCAGAAAGGGAGATTCTTACTCCTGTATACCTCTAAGGCTGGGGGAGAATCTTACATTCTACCCCACTTGAAAAGACCGAGATGTCCTCATCTCGCAAGGTAGAGGACAACTCTTTTTCTTAAGATCCAATTTTATTCTGGGTTCCTTATATTCTGGTCAACCCAACAGAAGACTGGGATAATTATCCCTTAAATAGAACTCATCATTAAATAACAAATCATTTAAATCATATCATTCATAACTTTAACACGATAATGGTCCATTAGACCGAAAAAATTTCTTCTGAACATTCCTCTACGGAAATTTCAGTTTAGCTAGATCTCAATTTGTCATCCCTTAACTTGATCTACCGGTCAAGTGTTAACAGTAGCAATCTGACAGCACAATCCACTAATCTCATAGTGATTTGCTGAAATCATTATCATCATTCCAGTTATGAATATCATCACTGGGAGTCGTCCCATTAATCCTCATTGTGGTTTTGTTCGGATTTTTATATTTCAACTAATTTCAGAAATCATCATTTTTCAATCAGAATTTTCAATCAGAATCCAATTCAATTCATCAATTCTCAAACAAAATTAAAAATCATATCAACCACATTCAAATTCATCATCTGGATAGCATTAACGCTTATAATTTCAAGTCTTAGATTTACTCGTATATACTGTCAGTAAAGAGCTGCAGTTATACTCTCGGTATATACGGATAGTCACGGCCCTTGGAATTATAAGGTAAATACCATCATGTCTAGGCCTCAAGCAAGCCAAGGATTCTATATAATTGCGGTACTTCCATCTGAAGACCCAATTACCAAATTACGAATTTCAATTTGAATATCAAATTGTATGAATTATATCACACAATTACAACCTTTTTGGTGTTTCTTGATAAATTTCTGACCTATTTGTCTTGTCAATTGATCTTTATTAACCAAATGCTCTGATACCAACTGTGAGATCCCTGTTCCCACCGAGCAACAGATTCGGGGTACTAGCAGCGGAAGTAGCACTTCTCGCGCGGGACAGGGGTCCCACACTCGGGGCCTCGCCCACGGATATCCGGACAAGAGACTAATCCGTCGGTTTGTCCAAAACCGAAACCGGAAAAACTTCCTTTACCCGGAAAGCATGGGCGATTCCACCAGGATAACTCTTTACTCTAACGTAGTCAAGATCATTACGGATCAACTGATCTGACTACACCTTTAATGGTACTTGGTCAAATCAAGGAAGAAACTTGCACTTGGATCATTGGGATCAACGCTTTTTTCCCCATCAAGAGAGGCACAGCCGTTGATTCCTATCCATAGAACAATTTCTATCCGGGATTTACTTCATCTATCGTAATAATAGAAATTAAATCTCGATTTACGGATCCATCAGTCCAGCCTAACCCCATCCGATCCCATGGGTTAGCCAACCGCCCAACCACTGTAGTGATGGGATCCAATTTGGAATTTGGTTAGGTTTTGTCCCGGGTACCAAGGAAAAGAGTTCCAAGGCCCCCTAGCCGGAAGTTCATGCAAACATAAAACTAGCCACACCACTTACACACCCAATATGAAATTGCCTTTTTCTTAGCATCAGCTAACTTTAAAACAATCCTTTAATGAAACCATAGTACCACTGATCACAATCTTCCAATTTATCTGGTTGATTCATAATTTCCCATCATTCCTTCATCAGAGTATCTATGACATCATTGGCAACTAGAACGCTCACCACCTGTCCACACAGGGGCCTTTTCAATAGTTCCTAGCCCATAATACTTGGCAATATAATCACTTATAAAAATCAAGATGGACTCTCGTTGAAGATCAGCAAGATCAACCAACAGATCCATATAAAGAGCCATGGACTCATCCATTGAAGACCAGCAAGGTCAATCAACCAGATCCATGCCCGGTTTCACAAAACAACTCTTACTCCTTGTTCCAATATCTTCCTCGACGCACGCGTGGGTATCCTGGGCGACCCAGAGCCCGAGCACCGTATGGTCAGCACCCTCTAGGATCCTTCGCAGGTGACCTAGCGCTTCACTCATAGGCCGCTTCCTTGGTCCCTCATCCACCGTACCGGAAGCTCACCATTTAAATCGAACCGAGGCTGGTCAAGACCTCGGTCGACCTTGCTACGCGAGACGTCCTCCATTGACTCTCCGTCAACAGTTGCAACTTTAACAGTTAGGTCTTCATGACCTTAATCCACAAGATGGTCAAAATGCTTCCCCAGCATTCTTGACATAAAACAGTCATTTACAAACAGTCACAAAATACAGTTTCTAAATCAAACTCTCGTCTTTCCACATTATCCCTCCTTAGTCCACATTGCTTATTCCACATTCCATTCAATGTGTACTCATTCTCATCCATTTTCCCATCTCGACGACACATTAATTCACATTCACATTCATACATCCACATTTACATGGATACATCCATTTTCATATCCTCATTTATACATCCACATCCCATATCCACATTCATACATACACATCCATATCCACATCCATACATCCACATTCACATCCACATTCACATTCACATCCTCATTTATACATCCACATCCACATCCATATTCACATCCATACATCCACATCTACATGCATACCTCCATTTTCACATCCTCATTTATACATCCACATCCCTTATCTACATTCATACATACACATCCATATCCACATCCATACATCCACATCCACATTCATATTCACATCCATATATCCACATCTATATGCATACATCCATATATCCACATCTATATGTATACATCCATTATCACGTCCTCATTCATACATCCACATCCACATACATACATACATCCACATCTACATACATACATACATCCACATCCACATTCCCATTCACATCTATACATCCATATCTACATCCACATACATACATACATCCACATCCACATTCCCATTCACATCTATACATCCACATCTACATCCACATTCATATACATCCACATCCACATTCCCATTCACATCTATACATTCACATCTACATCCACATACATACATACATCCACATCCACATTCCCATTCACATCTATACATCCACATCTACATCCACATTCACATCTATGCATATACATCTTCATGCATACATCCATTTTCACATTCATACATCCACTTTCACATTCATACATCCATACTCCCATCTCCACATCCACACATCCACATACATACATCCATTTCCACATTCCCATTCATGTAACTCCATATGTCTTCACATCTAATCTTTTACATCACATCCATTCTCGCCCTATCACAACCCATATACATCCTATTCTATCACATACACTTCTTACCTCATCCCATACACATCTTATCACATCCTATCCCTTTCCATACGCATCTTATCAATTCTTATCACATCTCATACACCTCTTATCACATCTTATCACATTTCATATCTTTTTTTTTTAAAAGAGAATTCTTATATTTGATATAAGATTTCTCTACACATTTATTTATACATAAATTCCATTTAAGGAGACTAACACTTTCGAATTTAAAATCAATCTTTTATGCATCTTCTTATGCATAAATTCAGTTTGGTAGGAAATTACACTTTTAGAATAAAAGAATTTCTCTTATGCATCTAAGTTAAGCATAAAATCCATTTATGAGAAAAATCACACTTTTAGTATAAAAAGAATATCTTTTATGCATACCTATATGCATGAAATCCAATATGATAAAAGTAACACTCTTACAATAAAATAATCAACTTTTATGCATACCTCTATGCATGAAATTCAATTATGATATAAGTCACACTTTTATAATAAAATAATCAACTCTTATGCATACTTCTATGCATGAAATTTAAAAATAATAAAAGTAACACTTTTGATATAAAAATTTATCATTATGCATACTCTTATGCATGAAAATAGAAATGATAAAAGTAACACTTTTGATATAAAAATTTATCATTATGCATATTCTTATGCATGAAAATAGAAATGATAAAAGTAACACTTTTGATATAAAAATTTATCATTATGCATATTCCTATGCATGAAAATAGAAATGATAAAAGTAACACTTTTGATATAAAAATTTATCATTATGCATATTCCTATGCATGAAAATAGAAATGATAAAAGTAACACTTTTGATATAAAAATTTATCATTATGCATATTCCTATGCATGAAAATAGAAATGATAAAAGTAACACTTTTGATATAAAAATTTATCATTATGCATATTCCTATGCATGAAAATAGAAATGATAAAAGTAACACTTTTGATATAAAAATTTATCATTATGCATACTCTTATGCATGAAATAAAAATGGTAAAAATAACACTTTTGATATAAAAATTTATCCATTATGCATACTTCTATGCATGAAATAAAAATGGTAAAAATAACACTTTTGATATAAAAACTTATCCTTTATGCATGATATTAAAATTCAATTTCTCCATGATTGTAATGAAATTCTTTCAATTAATCTAGGATGATAATTCCTAGAATATGGTAGGAAGTCCTCTTTTTATGCTTTGAATGAGATTATTTTATGCATAATTTTTATAAAAATTTTGCCATAGCTCCGCTACTATGACTGATAAATCTCAATTTTTCTAAGGGATAATGCTTATCATTAAGGAAATAATTAAAATAATCTCTAATTGGATTATTAATCCATAATGGATTGAATCATTAATATACATAAACTAAAAGCATAGAAAAAAAAGCCATTAATTTGGCCTCAAGCATAGCTTAATCTTGGGTTAAGGAAAAGCTTTATGAAAAGCTTCATGTGGATTGAGAATGGGTCATGAGTATGACCATTTCTTGAGTGAGAGAGAGAAATTACATAAAAACCATTAGAATTTAAACATAAATAAAAATTAACTTCAATAGCATTTATTAAATTATGTAACTCTTCACTACTATTCACCAATTAACTTTAATAGCATTTAAAAAACCATACCAATTAAGCTTCTCAAGCTTGAGAGGGGTTGAGAAGAGAGAAACATTGAGAAATTATAGAAAAGAGCAATATTCACTAATTACCTTACAAATTGCTTGATTCTTTGTTCACGGTAGAGGTCCCCAACCAATCAATTGGTTAAGTATGTTGATGGAGCCACTAATGGGGATTGAAGAAAGAGGGAAGCTCCAAAAACTAGTGAATTATTAAATGAATTCACAGTTCTTGGCTTAGGTGGAGTAGAGTAACGATGCATAAACACTATCTATTTTTCAACAAGGGGGAGGCTTCTATTTATAGGAAAAATTGAGCTCCTAACCAAACAAACTGATTCTAGAATTTTCTAAATCAGTTTGGTCAATATTTGACCATTTTTAGGTCAGTTAAGCTAACTTTTTGGAACTAGACTTAAATGAGGAGAGAGGAGAGATGAAATATCTCAATTTTTATGAGTTTAAAACTCATTCAAGCATGTGAAATATGCACCTCCTTTAAAGAACTCTCTTTCCTTACATAAGTATCATAATGGAATCATTTTAATATTGCTCATAGTTTTTTACTAATAAACCTTGTACATTTTCAACTCTTCATCTTATGTGAAATATGCACATCCTTTAAAGAACTCCCCTTCCTTACATATGTGTCATAATGGAATCATTTTAATATTGCTCATAGTTTTTTACTAATAAACCTTGTACATTTTCAACTCTTCATCTTATGTGAGCATTTAAGGGACTCTCCTTCCTTACATATGTGTCATAATAAAATCATTATTCCCAAAATATCTCATATTTTTAATATTGCTCATAGTTTTTTACTAATAAACCTTGTACATTTTCAACTCTTCATCTTATGTGAGCATTTACTCATTTTTGGGTATCTTCTTTTTTACAAATTGGATTTATCTACTCCCTACACATGGATTGATGCTATTGGCCCAAAGGAACCTTAATTGGACCATAGTCTAAAGATTTCTGAAAATCTAGACCCTTAGACTAAGGTTCTTTATACCTATTTCCAATTCCAATTGCACATTGGAAAATTCTTTTTGAATTTCTGTTTCAGGGGAACTCATCTGAATTATAAGAGATATTTTTCTATCCAAAAATATTCAAAATCTGAATATTCTCTCTCTAGAATATTTTCTCTCTCTAGGCTAAAATAGTTAGAAACAAGGTCTTTATATTTCTGAAGAGGGGTTGATTACAGGGGAAGATACTAGACATCAAAAAGGGGTTTGGGGGAGGAATCTTACATTTTACCCCACTTAAAAAACGCGAGATGTCCTCATCTCGCAACTTGTGATAATTTCGCAAGATTCACGAATATGAGACTTAGAGAAAAATTTTAATCAAGATTAACCACCAAGATAAGTCTCAAAGAGAGCAAGATTCAAAATACGAACAAGATTTAAACTTTATTCATTCTCGGAACTTATACAGTAAAGATAGAGGAACTCTTTACACTTCCATAAGCCCGTCCATCATATGGTCACAAAAGCAGTCCTCACAAGCTGCACAAGTATAAGGTAACTCATCTATGGGAATGATTCTGTGGGTTATTGCTGCGCCTATCTCAGTGGTATGAGGTGTTCTAACAAAAGGACCTCTGAGAGGCAAGCCAAAAACGGGGTAAAGGCATATCTTCTCATGAGGAAGAAAACACGCCAGTAAGAAGACCCGCTCAGAAAACCCAGGATGTCTTGATCTCATGACGCAGTAGTATCGGGGACCCAATCCCAAAGCTTCAATAGCCATGGCCAAGACATTATTACGAAAATGTTGCTGACCCCAGGGTGTTACCCTAGTTATGTCTTGATAGGTCCGCCATTTGGTTTGCGCTACAGAAGTTCCCAAGTGAGGGAAAAGTGAGCGCTCATACTGCTCTATAGAATCCTTCTTCACAGACTCACTTGCGTCTTGAAGGTGAGGAATCATTATGGATAAAACTAGTTCTTGTTGCCAAGCCATGAAGGGGATTAAGAAAGAAAGGAGATCGATGGAAGTAAGATTACTGTGAGCGACAAGTAAAAGTTACGACTTATATAAAGGAAGGAGCTAGCGTAACTTAGAAGCCAACGGTAACTTGCCACTGAAGTTTTACCGTCTTTCCATGATTTGGGTTTGGCACGTTTTTCTATAGAAGGCATTCAAAACTTTGAGATGAGGAGATAAAAGAAGTTCGTAAGCTAAATCACCTACTTTCTTTGGTCCACAATATCTGGGAGATAACTTCTTATACTTCCCAAGAGATAAAGAACTTCTTTTGGGCCGTACTCGAGACCAAAACCTTGATATCCAAAACATCGATTCTCACTTCTGAACTCGTTGTTCTGAATCCTTAAAACAGGTGGGACTCTTGAGAAGTATTCAGGAAAAAGGTTCTTCCTTTTTTAAACAGAATCTTTCTTTTATTTTAGAGAGAGAATAATTATAAGATCAGAAAGGGAGATTCTTACTCCTGTATACCTCTAAGGCTGGGGGAGAATCTTACATTCTACCCCACTTGAAAAGAGCGAGATGTCCTCATCTCGCAAGGTAGAGGACAACTCTTTTTCTTAAGATCTAATTTTATTCTGGGTTCCTTATATTCTGGTCAACCCAACAGAAGACTGGGATAATTATCCCTTAAATAGAACTCATCATTAAATAACAAATCATTTAAATCATATCATTCATAACTTTAACACGATAATGGTCCATTAGACCGAAAAAATTCCTTCTGAACATTCCTCTACGGAAATTTCAGTTTAGCTAGATCTCAATTTGTCATCCCTTAACTTGATCTACCGGTCAAGTGTTAACAGTAGCAATCTGACAGCACAATCCACTAATCTCATAGTGATTTGCTGAAATCATTATCATCATTCCAGTTATGAATATCATCACTGGGAGTCGTCCCATTAATCCTCATTGTGGTTTTGTTCGGATTTTTATATTTCAACTAATTTCAGAAATCATCATTTTTCAATCAGAATTTTCAATCAGAATACAATTCAATTCATCAATTCTCAAACAAAATTAAAAATCATATCAACCACATTCAAATTCATCATCTGGATAGCATTAACGCTTATAATTTCAAGTCTTAGATTTACTCGTATATACTGTCAGTAAAGCTGCAGTTATACTCTCGGTATATACGGATAGTCACGGCCCTTGGAATTATAAGGTAAATACCATCATGTCTAGGCCTCAAGCAAGCCAAGGATTCTATATAATTGCGGTACTTCCATCTGAAGACCCAATTACCAAATTACGAATTTCAATTTGAATATCAAATTGTATGAATTATATCACACAATTACAACCTTTTTGGTGTTTCTTGATAAATTTCTGACCTATTTGTCTTCTCAATTGATCTTTATTAACCAAATGCTCTGATACCAACTGTGAGATCCCTGTTCCCACCGAGCAACGGATTCGGGGTACTAGCAGCGGAAGTAGCACTTCTCGCGCGGGACAGGGGTCCCACACTCGGGGCCTCGCCCACGGATATCCGGACAAGAGACTAATCCGTCGGTTTGTCCAAAACCGAAACCGGAAAAACTTCCTTTACTCGGAAAGCATGGGCGATTCCACCAGGATAACTCTTTACTCTAACGTAGTCAAGATCATTACGGATCAACTGATCTGACTGCACCTTTAATGGTACTTGGTCAAATCAAGGAAGAAACTTGCACTTGGATCATTGGGATCAACGCTTTTTTCCCCATCAAGAGAGGCACAGCCGTTGATTCCTATCCATAGAACAATTTCTATCCGGGATTTACTTCATCTATCGTAATAATAGAAATTAAATCTCGATTTACGGATCCATCAGTCCAGCCTAACCCCATCCGATCCCATGGGTTAGCCAACCGCCCAACCACTGTAGTGATGGGATCCAATTTGGAATTTGGTTAGGTTTTGTCCCGGGTACCAAGGAAAAGAGTTCCAAGGCCCCCTAGCCGGAAGTTCATGCAAACATAAAACTAGCCACACCACTTACACACCCAATATGAAATTGCCTTTTTCTTAGCATCAGCTAACTTTAAAACAATCCTTTAATGAAACCATAGTACCACTGATCACAATCTTCCAATTTATCCGGTTGATTCATAATTTCCCATCATTCCTTCATCAGAGTATCTATGGCATCATTGGCAACTAGAACGCTCACCACCTGTCCACACAGGGGCCTTTTCAATAGTTCCTAGCCCATAATACTCGGCAATATAATCACTTATAAAAATCAAGATGGACTCTCGTTGAAGATCAGCAAGATCAACCAACAGATCCATATAAAGAGCCATGGACTCATCCATTGAAGACCAGCAAGGTCAATCAACCAGATCCATGCCCGGTTTCACAAAACAACTCTTACTCCTTGTTCCAATATCTTCCTCGACGCACGCGTGGGTATCCTGGGTGACCCAGAGCCCGAGCACCGTATGGTCAGCACCCTCTAGGATCCTTTGCAGGTGACCTAGCGCTTCACTCATAGGCCGCTTCCTTGGTCCCTCATCCACCGTACGGGAAGCTCACCATTTAAATCGAACCGAGGCTGGTCAAGACCTCGGTCGACCTTGCTACGCGAGACGTCCTCCATTGACTCTCCGTCAGCAGTTGCAACTTTAACAGTTAGGTCTTCATGACCTTAATCCACAAGATGGTCAAAATGCTTCCCCAGCATTCTTGACATAAAACAGTCATTTACAAACAGTCACAAAATACAGTTTCTAAATCAAACTCTCGTCTTTCCACATTATCCCTCCTTAGTCCACATTACTTATTCCACATTCCATTCAATGTGTACTCATTCTCATCCATTTCCCCATCTCGACGACACATTAATTCACATTCACATTCATACATCCACATTTACATGGATACATCCATTTTCATATCCTCATTTATACATCCACATCCCATATCCACATTCATACATACACATCCATATCCACATCCATACATCCACATTCACATCCACATTCACATTCACATCCTCATTTATACATCCACATCCACATCCATATTCACATCCATACATCCACATCTACATGCATACCTCCATTTTCACATCCTCATTTATACATCCACATCCCTTATCTACATTCATACATACACATCCATATCCACATCCATACATCCACATCCACATTCATATTCACATCCATATATCCACATCTATATGCATACATCCATATATCCACATCTATATGTATACATCCATTATCACGTCCTCATTCATACATCCACATCCACATACATACATACATCCACATCTACATACATACATACATCCACATCCACATTCCCATTCACATCTATACATCCATATCTACATCCACATACATACATACATCCACATCCACATTCCCATTCACATCTATACATCCACATCTACATCCACATTCATATACATCCACATCCACATTCCCATTCACATCTATACATTCACATCTACATCCACATACATACATACATCCACATCCACATTTCCATTCACATCTATACATCCACATCTACATCCACATTCACATCTATGCATATACATCTTCATGCATACATCCATTTTCACATTCATACATCCACTTTCACATTCATACATCCATACTCCCATCTCCACATCCACACATCCACATACATACATCCATTTCCACATTCCCATTCATGTAACTCCATATGTCTTCACATCTAATCTTTTACATCACATCCATTCTCGCCCTATCACAACCCATATACATCCTATTCTATCACATACACTTCTTACCTCATCCCATACACATCTTATCACATCCTATCCCTTTCCATACGCATCTTATCAATTCTTATCACATCTCATACACCTCTTATCACATCTTATCACATTTCATATCTTTTTTTTTTAAAAGAGAATTCTTATATTTGATATAAGATTTCTCTACACATTTATTTATACATAAATTCCATTTAAGGAGACTAACACTTTCGAATTTAAAATCAATCTTTTATGCATCTTCTTATGCATAAATTCAGTTTGGTAGGAAATTACACTTTTAGAATAAAAGAATTTCTCTTATGCATCTAAGTTAAGCATAAAATCCATTTATGAGAAAAATCACACTTTTAGTATAAAAAGAATATCTTTTATGCATACCTATATGCATGAAATCCAATATGATAAAAGTAACACTCTTACAATAAAATAATCAACTTTTATGCATACCTCTATGCATGAAATTCAATTATGATATAAGTCACACTTTTATAATAAAATAATCAACTCTTATGCATACTTCTATGCATGAAATTTAAAAATGATAAAAGTAACACTTTTGATATAAAAATTTATCATTATGCATACTCTTATGCATGAAAATAGAAATGATAAAAGTAACACTTTTGATATAAAAATTTATCATTATGCATATTCTTATGCATGAAAATAGAAATGATAAAAGTAACACTTTTGATATAAAAATTTATCATTATGCATATTCCTATGCATGAAAATAGAAATGATAAAAGTAACACTTTTGATATAAAAATTTATCATTATGCATATTCCTATGCATGAAAATAGAAATGATAAAAGTAACACTTTTGATATAAAAATTTATCATTATGCATATTCCTATGCATGAAAATAGAAATGATAAAAGTAACACTTTTGATATAAAAATTTATCATTATGCATACTCTTATGCATGAAATAAAAATGGTAAAAATAACACTTTTGATATAAAAATTTATCCATTATGCATACTTCTATGCATGAAATAAAAATGGTAAAAATAACACTTTTGATATAAAAACTTATCCTTTATGCATGATATTAAAATTCAATTTCTCCATGATTGTAATGAAATTCTTTCAATTAATCTAGGATGATAATTCCTAGAATATGGTAGGAAGTCCTCTTTTTATGCTTTGAATGAGATTATTTTATGCATAATTTTTATAAAAATTTTGCCATAGCTCCGCTACTATGTGACTGATAAATCTCAATTTTTCTAAGGGATAATGCTTATCATTAAGGAAATAATTAAAATAATCTCTAATTGGATTATTAATCCATAATGGATTGAATCATTAATATACATAAACTAAAAGCATAGAAAAAAAAGCCATTAATTTGGCCTCAAGCATAGCTTAATCTTGGGTTAAGGAAAAGCTTTATGAAAAGCTTCATGTGGATTGAGAATGGGTCATGAGTATGACCATTTCTTGAGTGAGAGAGAGAAATTACATAAAAACCATTAGAATTTAAACATAAATAAAAATTAACTTCAATAGCATTTATTAAATTATGCAACTCTTCACTACTATTCACCAATTAACTTTAATAGCATTTAAAAAACCATACCAATTAAGCTTCTCAAGCTTGAGAGGGGTTGAGAAGAGAGAAACATTGAGAAATTATAGAAAAGAGCAATATTCACTAATTACCTTACAAATTGCTTGATTCTTTGTTCACGGTAGAGGCCCCCAACCAATCAATTGGTTAAGTATGTTGATGGAGCCACTAATGGGGATTGAAGAAAGAGGGAAGCTCCAAAAACTAGTGAATTATTAAATGAATTCACAGTTCTTGGCTTAGGTGGAGTAGAGTAACAATGCATAAACACTATCTATTTTTCAACAAGGGGGAGGCTTCTATTTATAGGAAAAATTGAGCTCCTAACCAAACAAACTGATTCTAGAATTTTCTAAATCAGTTTGGTCAATATTTGACCATTTTTAGGTCAGTTAAGCTAACTTTTTGGAACTAGACTTAAATGAGGAGAGAGGAGAGATGAAATATCTCAATTTTTATGAGTTTAAAACTCATTCAAGCATGTGAAATATGCACCTCCTTTAAAGAACTCTCTTTCCTTACATAAGTGTCATAATGGAATCATTTTAATATTGCTCATAGTTTTTTACTAATAAACCTTGTACATTTTCAACTCTTCATCTTATGTGAAATATGCACATCCTTTAAAGAACTCCCCTTCCTTACATATGTGTCATAATGGAATCATTTTAATATTGCTCATAGTTTTTTACTAATAAACCTTGTACATTTTCAACTCTTCATCTTATGTGAGCATTTAAGGGACTCTTCTTCCTTACATATGTGTCATAATAAAATCATTATTCCCAAAATATCTCATATTTTTAATATTGCTCATAGTTTTTTACTAATAAACCTTGTACATTTTCAACTCTTCATCTTATGTGAGCATTTACTCATTTTTGGGTATCTTCTTTTTTACAAATTGGATTTATCTACTCCCTACACATGGATTGATGCTATTGGCCCATAGGAACCTTAATTGGACCATAGTCTAAAGATTTCTGAAAATCTAGACCCTTAGACTAAGGTTCTTTATACCTATTTCCAATTAATTCCAATTGCACATTGGAAAATTCTTTTTGAATTTCTGTTTCAGGGAAACTCATCTGAATTATAAGAGATATTTTTCTATCCAAAAATATTCAAAATCTGAATATTCTCTCTCTAGAATATTTTCTCTCTCTAGGCTAAAATAGTTAGAAACAAGGTCTTTATATTTC
Source organism: Cibotium barometz (assembly GCF_041138505.1). Lineage (NCBI taxonomy): Eukaryota > Viridiplantae > Streptophyta > Polypodiopsida > Cyatheales > Cibotiaceae > Cibotium > Cibotium barometz. Next base: position 5,237,423 of record NC_141079.1, read on the forward strand.
TGAAGAGGGGTTGATTACAGGGGAAGATACTAGACATCAAAAAGGGGTTTGGGGGAGGAATCTTACACTAGAAGATGATCATGCTACGAGGTGTTCCTCATCTAAACCAAGTGAAGCAATGGTAAAAGAAAGATTGATCTTGGGATTGACATTCCCAGAATTTTATGCAGCCTTGTTTAAAACCTTACAGCCAACATCTATAAGAGAGGATGTAAACCTTCAAAACCGAACATCCTTAATGCCTATAAAAGTGACGAGCAAAATGCCTTGTGTTGAATGCAATCACTACGACCATCCCAATCCTCATTGTGCATACAAGGCACCTGTTTTTCTATACTACATGTATTGTAAAACCTTTGACCATGATACTAAAAAGTGTCCCATTTCATCTACAATGAACTCAAAACCTCCATCTCTCGTGCACAAAACAGAAACAATCCAAAGGGTAGAAATTGCTCATCACACAGGCACCTTGGTAAGGAGAAGGGGGCTCTTCAAGGAGGTGCCTATTTCACATGTGTGGTGGAGTTTTAAACTCAAAAATATTGTGATATTTTTATCTCTCCTCTCTCTTGGATCAAACCAAATCAAAAGGGAGCCAACAAACTAGGTCCAAATCTTGTCCAAATTCAACCAAACTGAACCTGGAAAATTCTAGAAACTAGTTGGACTTGGTTAGAGGCCTCCCTAACCTATAAATAGATCCTTAGCCCTTTGTAAAAAAATATGAGAACTATACCATGCCAGTATTATACTGAAATAATGATATTTTCTATTATCCTCTAAAAATCCTCTACAAATTGGAGAGATTGGAGTTTCTCTCTCTCTCTTCAATCTTCCTTGGAGTCTTCATCAACATACTAAACCAATTGATTGGTTGGGGGCCTCTACATTGATTAAAGAATCAAGCATTCTAGGAGGTAAAGTGTGGTTTATGGTCTTTTTTTTAAAAAATCTCCAAATGTTCTCTCTTCTCAACCCCTCTCAAGCTTGAGAAGAATTCAATTGAATGGCTTTTTAATACAATTGAAGTTCTTTAATGAATTGTAGTGATAAAACACATAAATTCTATGCATATTGGAAATAAATTTTTTATTATAAAAGTGTTACTTTCATCAATATTGATTTTTATGCATAAAAGATTTTTTAATTATAAAAGTGTTACTTTCACTAATATTGATTTTTATGCATAAAATGATGCATAAAAGAATTTTTTTATTATAAAAATGTTACTTTCACCAATATTGATTTTTTATGCATAAAAGAATTTTTTTTAATTATAAAAGTGTTACTTTCATCAAAATTGATTTTTTTTACATAAATAGATGCATAGAAGGATTTTCTTTTATATAAAAGTGTTATTTCCATAGAAGTTGGATTTTATGCATAAATAGATGCATACAGATTAATAAGAATATGTTTAGAACTCAAGTAGTTAAATAAAAGCCTGAAGACTTCTCTAATGAATAGATCAATGGCTGTGCCTGATTCATTTAGGAAAAAGGCGTTGATCCCTTCAAGTTAAGTCTGTAATAGTTTCCCTTTTATCTGGTAAATTCAGATGAAGGTTAGTTTAGTATCTTGACCTCGTTAGAAAAATTCGTTAAGAAATTCAAAATGGTGGAATCGTCCACGTTTTTCGGGCATGGGAAATTTTCCCGGTTTTGGTTTTCGGAATGACCACTAGCTTAGTCTCGTGCTGCCCAGACATTCGAGGGCGAGGCCCCGAGTGGGAAACCCTGCCCCGTGCATGAGGGAGCTGCTTCCATTGCTAGCTACCAAGAATCTGGTGTGCGGAGGGGGCAGTGGGATCCTACACAACCGCCCCGCAGCCACCAATCAATACTAAAGACATACTCTCAATGTCGGCTGCTCCTCCACCCGTCATCGTCTGGCTACATCAGAGTACTCCTCAGAATACTAAAGACATACCCTCAATGTCGGCTGCTCCTCCACCCGTCATCGTTTGGCTACATCAAAGTACTCCCAATAAACCATTAACCGCTCCTATCTCAGGTACTCCCTTGTGACCAGCTTCTAAACTCCCTAGGAAGTCCCACCTTCCGCATCACCTAATTGGGAACAACTACTCCATTTGGCAAATTGGGCACGTAGTCAGTACAAAACCCGCAATGGGTGCTGGCAGCATAGCCCAAGGGTACAAAACCTAATTTAGGGTGCCTTTAAAAAAATTATTTGCCATGCCATACCAAATTTGGCACTGTTGTACAATTCATCTCTCTTTTTCCACGGCCGTACCAAAAGTGGCACGGCTGTACCATTAAGAACTCGAACTGCCACGGCCATACCAACATCCAATCCAACTGGCATGGCTGTTCCCATCTCATCCCTTTTTGCCACGGCCATTCTGAATGTGCCACGATCATTGTTCCAAATTTTTCTCCAGATGCCACACTACCGTACCAACCCCCACATGAAGTGCCACGGCCGTACCATTTCCATTCCAGCTTCAACACTCATTCCACCCTCAACATTAGTTGGTATGCCCGTTCCAAACCTATGCCATGTCCGTAGCAAATGTAGACCCATCTGGTACACCCATTCCATTCAGGTTGCCACGTGCATTTCCTAGAAATGACATGCCTGTACCATTCAGGATGCCACGGCCGTGTCCTTCTTGAAAACTATACATATGGGCCCCACCCTCTCATTTCCTCACTTTTAGCCTACCCGAACTCTTGCAAATTTTTTCTCAAGCCTTCCCTTACCACCCTCCCTCACCATGGTTGACTCATCTGACTCCTCACTTGAAGCCCTCAAGCACCCCACCCTCAGAAAGAAGTGTGCGGTAGGGAGTGCTTCGAGGAGTACGACTGCCACACCCAATCCAACTATCACACTTAGGGGAGCAGCTGATGAAGCCGATCAGCAGACACATAGTCCACTCATTCATGAATAACAATCACAAAGTGGAACATAAGTTGCTGTACTATATAGGGCCATTGTAGTGCCCATTGTAGGCCGCCTCGAGCAACTAGGACTCAGAGCCCTACCTACCATGGAGCCGTGGGACCAAACCTCTACAATTGTTTATATTTCACAGAGACTTATGATGGAGTGGTTTTGGACAATGAGGGGCAGCAAGCAAACGGTTCATCTTAGCATGGACCTCATCAGAGATGCCCTCCATCTCCCCCCCGGGTAGACCAACCATATGTGAGGCTCAGTAATGCCCCGTGGGCGGTTGACAAAAGGAACTTTTAGGGGAACAACCACAAAGGACGGTGTGGAATGGAGTAACATCGCCCAGGAGGAGATGGTGATGCTGGCAAGGGCCTTATCATTTTTATAGGTTTAGCCGCTGTAGCCTGTCCACACATTGGCCAGAGTTCACAAGGGGATGCCTGTGAATCGGGCCAAGTATTTACACAAAGAGATGCATGCCATATGATCAAATCCTTAGGGAAAGCTAGTAGCAACTGTAACCCTACTCACCAAAGTCCTCTACCGTGCCGCAGGGTGGGAGGAGCTTCCTAGAGCCGTCTAACTCAGTGGGCTGAATGTAGTCCCAATCTCTATATGCCTCTGCCCCAATCCTCTCCCCAATCACCATTGGCAAAGTGCCATCACCATGAACCCAAAGGTAAAGAGCCCATTCCCCCACCGCCCCAGCCAAGGCCCTACCCGAGAAGAGCAGGCAACTGAAGAGGCACAATGAAAGGCAGCCGAGGAGGAGGCCAAGAGACATGCTTTTTTATAACAATTTTTTTTGAAACCTCGTGCTCTGAAGGATCATTTGACTTCCCCCCTCATTACTCAGATGCAAGTCAATCCTCTCCTTAGTCCTCCCATTTCAACACTCTAGAGAGACCCTCCGCTACCAGGACATGTAGCTTCAGATCTAGTGAAGCATACATAGAAGATAGCTTCAGATCCAGTGAAGCATAGGCAGAAAGTGTCCATGCTGCACATGGGGAAGTCCCAAACTTTGTCATGGGATTCTCACATGGCCCACAATCTCATCACCTAGATGACCGATTGCATTTACCACCCAGCAAGAGGTTGCAGCCATGGCACAAAGATAAATGTTGCTCGCAAAAGCTCAGGAGCAGCAGACTGCCGATGATTTATATACCTCTAACCTAAACAACCTCCGTCTCCAGACAATCATTGATGAGAAGGAGAAATAGTTGATACAGGCCATCTCTAGAATTTCAGAGCTCTAGCACCAGATCTAGGCACCAAAAAAATCCACACAAAGGGCCCACAACGACCTCTCTCTAGCCCAAGCCGTCGCCACCAAAGATTCCCAACAATGAGCTATTGCCGCCAAGGAAGCCCTTAGCAAGATGCATGTGGAGTTCCAACGTTACCAGGAGATCTCATAGGAGAGAAAGAGGAGACACTCTGAGAGAAAGAGGCCGAACTAGAATCCGTAGAGCTAAGAGCAGTGCAGCCCCCACTAACACCCACTCCCCCTCCTCTAGTGCCATAGACAAAAAGATAAATGCCTTAATGGACACTGTGACGGAACTCCCGACTTTGCCGTCCCTCCCCAAAACCCATTCCAGCTCCTTGACCTCCACTATAGGATAGTGTGCCTCAACCTCTTACAACATAACATCTTCCTTGATGGGCCAATCTCTCATACCACCTGTGCTTACATCATCACCGAACTTCCCCATCCACAACATCACCCTATTCCCCTAGTTCTTTTCCAAGGCCTCATCTCCTTCACCCACCCCCATCCTACTCACCCCCTCCAGGATAACCTCATGAGTTCCTCACATCTGCTCTGTTTTGGGATGCCTCGAGATCTAAATGAAATCATCGATCTCTCGGTCCTGGCGGCTTATGCCCATACTCATACCCCTCATCAAAGACAGCCAAAGCTCGATGGAGTTTAACCTAGAGGAAGCTGGGATGCAAAGGCCTTCTTTAGATTGCATGCCCAGAATACTCTGATGATAATGACAAAACGACAACAACAATGATGGTGGCCACAACTGTGGAGATGGCACCCCAGGAGCATAACCCCCTCATCCTCCACCATCATCACCCACAAATCAACCTCCACCCGACAGCCTCTCTCACCTAAGCTATAGCACCGAGCCACCCCCACTCCCACCCCCATTTGGCACCACAACACTCCCCCTCTTCCCCTCCCAACCATCTACACCCCTTCGTTTTCCAACCCCACCTCCCTCACCAACCCCACCCTCACCTCCCACATTGACATTACATTTCGGCATGCCCACCGCCTTCAAAGATTTAGCTTCAACATCGGCAAAGCCTTGGAAGAAGGTGAGATCCCGCTGTCGCCACCACTTGAGCGTGAGGAAGTAAACCCTTTGCTCAGCCCGCTGAATTGGTACAACCCCCTCGATAGAACAGAGAGAAAGTAATCCAAATCCTACTTAGTCGATAACTCCAGGCGACGCCACTGACATGGATCATGAATCGCATGGACATCTATGTCTTGCTTCCGTACATTGACGTGAAGCATTGCAATTGGAGGCAAGAGCACCCCCCCTCGGACAAAGAGGAGGCAACCATTGGCCACCTACTTGCTGCTCTTGCCTCATAACTTTCGATCTCATAGTGGGCGATAGTCGGCCTGGATGCGCCCATTTTTACTGAAGCCTTACATATGGGAGAACTATTGCAAGGTGCCGCACCCCCTTTGAATCAACCCACAGTACCTACCAATCAGACAAAAGTGGGCTTGGAACCTCTTCCACGATGAGGAGTAGCAGAAGAACACCAAGCTACTATTTAACTTCTCTTGGTTCTCTCTTCTGATGCACCAGTAGCCATGCACAAAGAGAGCATGATCAAGCGCTTCCATGAATTCATCAGGAGATATGATCATGTCCCAGATCTAGCTCTAATTGTAATGATCATGTTCTTCAACTTAATCATAAGGCTATTGGAGACATTCCCCAACTAGAACCACTACCACGAAGGCATGCACGGATTGGCCTTTGATATCAAAAAAGGGCCAACACTAAAGCAAATCTTTGGCTACTACGAGTGCATCATGTGGATGCCAGATTGGCGCCTCCAAAATTTTGAGGACATGATGGAGACTACCTTATGGACTAGCTATCGAGTCTTACATCGAGCCCCCTTAACTCCTATCTTGCATCGTGATTTTGTTAGAACCTATTCGATCTACTACCCGCCGCTAGATCCGGCTAGCTCCGAGGACCGGACTTGAATTAGGGAGGGGGTATGCTAACCACACCGGTTAACATTATTTTTTAAGAGTGGCTACGCTTCTTGTAACATTCTTTTTGTAACCGTGCAAAGCTCTTAATGATAAAAGAGATATGGGATGACCGAGCTTATGGCTTGTGTATTGCCGATCATAGAAAAGAGATGTACATAGAGCTAGGAAGCTAGTTTGGGCCCCCAACTATAAATGGGCGATCGGCCATTGTAAAATGGGAGCTCTTGTATATAAGACATTTTATGGAATATGAAAAGGGACAATCCCATAAGTCTCATTTGAGTTTTACTTCTCTCTCCCTCTCACTCTCTTGAGCTTGTGGATACATGCTTGTGTTGTTGATGCTTGCATGTTTGATTATGGTTGTGTATGCTTGTAGGGATGGTGATGATCTAGCTTCTCCTCTCCTCTCCTCTCCCCTCTCTTGTCTCCCTACCAAGGTCCATTTTTCATGCATATGGCATAGAGTGAAGGTTGAGCTTTCCATAGCTCTCTCCTTCTTTCTCTTGACCTGGCTCTTTAATCTCCACTCGGGTGACATAAGTGGTGGTGGAGTGATCCCCTAGTAGCCTCACAAAGGGGAGTTAACCCTCATTAGGGGGTTGGCTAAGTGCACGTCTCTGACTTGACCCTTGCATGTTTGTTTCTCTTCCTCTCTTGTGTGCAAGGTTATATGTTAGGATTAACATATCCCCATTAAGAAATCACTCATAGCTAGGACAGGGGGCATATGGTAAGTCATCATCAACACCCACCATCGGTGGCTCTTCATTGGGGATGCATGACATATGGACAGCCAATACATGCTGGGAGCCTTTACGCACTTGACGATAAAGTCAAATTCAAGTAAAATGAGAAGACATCTAGGGATCCTACTAGTGGTACAAGGTTTATTAACCAAATAAAGAAGAGTTTGGTGGTCTACAAAGAAAACGGATTTTGTCGCGCGAAAAGGTAGTGACAAAACTTTTTGACCATATAGACCATGGCCAAGACCATGGCCAAACCTTCTCTTTCCATGGTGATAATATTTTTTTTTCCTTTGTTTAATTGGAAACTGGCAAAGCGAATAGGGAAATCCCTGTTGTGTTCTCCATGTTGAGCTAGTACACAACCAATTGCGAAGGCGTAAGTGTCTATGTGGACATGGAATATGATTTCCTAACAATTAGGGGATCTTAAAATGGGAGCGCTTGCCAATGTCTTTTTTAGGGTATCATATATGGTACTCCTCTGTTCATTCGAAAATCATTAGGAGTCTGTAAAGGAGACACGCTATGTCGGCATACATAAAGATGAAACACTGAATAATCGACATGTCCAATGAATCACTGGACTCCTTTAAAGTTGGTAGGGGGTGACAGCTCAAGAATGAGTCGCACCTTGCTGTCATCCGGTGGAGATACCATGTTTTGAGATGATGTGTCACAGGATCACTCCATGACAGACCCAAAATTGACATTTCAGAGGGTTAAGAGAGATCCTATAAAGCTGGCATCTCTCTAGCACTTTTCGTTGTGCTTTCCATGTAGAGTTGTCACACAAATGTCATCCATGAAGACTTCAAGGAATTTTCATAAATACTCTTTATAGGATGTACACATTCGGCATTGAAAGGTACTTGGGGCATTGTTCAACCCGAATGTCATGACTCGATATGCATACATGTCTCATTCGGGGGAAAAATCGGTTTTATGTTGATCTTCTGGGTTGATAAGCTCTTGGTTGTAGCCAAAAAATTGGTCAAGGAAGCTGTAGGATTCCTTTCTTGTGACCCTTGTAACCCATTTCTAGGGTTAACAAGAGCTACTTACATCAAAGAGTCAAGGTGGACACACCAAAAGGTCGTACATTCAAGATATGAAGTAGTGGTGTCCAAATCAACAACTTGGACGGGTGCCCGTAATGGTCCGATAGAATACTTATGGCGATTTTCGCTTCAAGAGCGTGTGGTAATAAGTTAGGATGAAGTCCCAAGTGATGTACTTCATGGATATATTACAAGAGTGGTCATTGTAATAGCATTAGGCATCTTATGACTCTAAAGTGTCAGGCCGTCACAGTTTAAGTGAGTGTCAACACTTATGGCCATGTATATAAGTGAATCTCTCATAATACAAGGAACTCTCCCATTGTGAAATAGAGTTTTGCTCTTGCTAATTCTCTTGCTAATCTCTCTCTAATCCATGCTAGTGAGTGTTTGTGAGGTGAGAGGAGGGACGAGTACACACGTAGTGCAACGCGGTGTGACAATGCTCACGGGAGGCACAGTGGAATCGCTTCTCAAGGAGTTATAGAGCTTGGAGACCTCAAGGGTTATGAGGTCAACTAATAGAAATATCCTTATGACAGCTGCTGCGGTTCACCAGGTAATCTTCTTGTTAGATGTGTTTCGAGGGGGGTTTGGGTGAGCCATAACACTTTTGGCGTTGTTGTTGGGGAATCATCCCTTGGTTTTTTCCATCATTTTTCTCTAATCTATGCATACCATTTCCCATTGTCTTGATTAGTGGTTTCCCATGAAAAAGATGTGGTTTTGATGGAGATTTGTGTATGATTTTGTGAGACATAACTCTCTTTTTTAATTTTGAAAGAATGATTTTTAAGCATAAATGTGTATTTTGTTAGTTTTAATCTAGTTTTTAGTGTTTGTTAAGTGTGCACATAGAGTGTGTTAGGTTCACTTTGCACCCATTGCATCAAACAATGCAATGCATTGCACTTTTATGATTTTTAGCTCTCTTTAGAGTTAAACATAGAGCTAGAATCATTAATTTTTGCTTGATTTGTGTGTTTTTTTTGTTGATTTGTATACATTAGATTATTAACAAGTATTAGGAGTAGCTTAATCAATTAAGAAATTTCTTAAAAACATTAAATAAAACTCTTAAAATTGACTAATCTTCCTTAATTGACTAGTTTTTATCATTAAGGGTGATTAATCTAGTTCAAGCGGAAATAAACTAGAAAATATGTGTTTTGGGATCAAAATTGATCATATAAGAGGTGGATATTAGTGTTCTTGAGTGTTTTGAGAGCATCTAGATGCATAAAGACGCTTAATAACATCAATTGGAGGAATTTTGCTTAATTTTGCATAAAGAGAAGAGATTATAATTAAGAGTTTAATTAATCTCTAATTATGGATTATTTACACATTAGTTGATGCACATAGATTAGCGATGCCATGCCCTATCCAATGACGTGCTCAATGGTGTGAATTAATTAGTGATTAATGATTAATTAGAGTCCTTAATTAGTTCAAAAGAAAAAAAGTTTAGTGAAGGATTAATTTTTGATTAATTTTTAAACACTTTTTTCCATAACTCATTAAGGCTAATAAGCATTGAATGAAAAGATGCCAATGAGTTGTCAATTTGTCCATTTTGGGAGTCATTTATGAAGGGTGTAAGGGGGTGTTATAAAAATGTTGACTTTTTTTTATTCCCACTTATCTTTTTGGGAAAATGTCCATATCTCCCCAATTTTAAATTCAAAAAAAATTCTCACCACATAAGAAACTCGAATTTTTCTCTAGACTCAAAAAATAAAAATAAAAATAAAAATAAAAAATCCATGAACTACCTAGTTCACGTCATGAACCATCCCCCCAGGTAAAAAAACAATCCGTGAACTACCTAGTTCACGTCGTGAAACATGTCTAGTTCACGTTGTGAAACATGTCTAGTTCACGTCGTGAACCAAGCCCCCACGTAAAAAAAAAAGAAAAAAATCGTGAACTATCTAGTTCACATCGTGAAACAGGTCTAGTTCACATTGTGAACTAGGCCCCAGCGCAATATATATATATATATATATATATATATATATATATATATATATATATATATATATATATCGTGAACTACCTAGTTCACATTGTAAACCGCACCTACTAGTTCACGTCATGAAATAGGCCTATGTGGAATAAAGAAATAAATTTAACCAAGTCCGTGATATATATATATATATATATATATCGTGAACTACTTATTGACAAGAGTGTGGCAGATGATGCATACGTTCCATTGCCCTTTCTAGAACATCAACTAGATCCTCAAGAATGGATCCATGCTTTAGCTACGCTATCTATATGTGCACTGCCTAAGCCAACACAATTTTGTGATCAAGACGGATACGATATCATTCCCATTAGGATGATCGTGCCAATTTTTGAGCCGAAAGAAGAAGAGGATAAGCATCTAGGGAACGAAGATTATACGTTGCAAGGAGACGTAGTGTTAGTGAGGGAGTTATCTATCCCTGATTATATCTTTGCGGACGAAGGAGACAAGGATGGGTGCTTAGAAACTTCAGACGAACAGGATTCAGAGGAAGACGGTGATATAGTTCCCGAATCTAAATTGTAAACCGCACGTGCTAGTTCACGTCATGAAATAGGCCTATGTGGAATAAAGAAATAAATTTAACCAAGTCCGTGAGATCCATTCCATGTTCGTGAACCCCCTTTGGTTCACGTCCTGTTTAGAGGCTCATATCTCGTAAACTGTGAATCCGATGAATGTGTGCTAATGCTCATCAGAAAGCTTACATCGGGCTCTTCAAAATTGGTCGGGTGTTTGAGGCAAAATCCATCATTTTGGCCTCCGGCCAACAGCTTCAAAATTTGAGGTAAAAAAACGGGCCTTAAAGTACTAAAAATCACCAAAAATAGCCAAAAATAGTACCATATTCGAAAAATATAAAATTGCAATAACTCCTAAAAAACCCCCACCATGTTAGAAATTCCCACTAATCTCTAACTTTTTCATTTACTAACTAGCCTTTATTATTCCTTTCGGAGGAATAAGGACCATTGAACGTCACTCAACATCAAAAGCCATCAACAAAACTTGTCAATTCTCCCCACACAAAGGTTTTCAACGTGATCATGAGGATTCGATCCGCATTAGGAAGGGGGGAATGCTAACCCATTGAGGAAATTAATGCTTTTTTCTTAACCGAAGCCAGACACAACCATTGATCTACTCATTTGAGAAATTCTTCAGGTTTTTATTTAACTACTCAAATTCTAAGCGTATTCCTATTATTTCAATTTAATTATTAAAACTCCACTGATTCCAGCCATCTGGTCCATGGGTTAGCCACCACCACTCAACCACTGGAATCGGTAGAACTAGACAATTACTCACCCACCCATAATTGAATGCCTTTCTTAACTTTTGCTTTCAAATATAGATACGCACACACTCCTTTTTAAAACTTTAACATATAAAACAATCCATTGACAAACAGTTATTGGTTACAGATGTCATAGCTCAAAAATTCCATCGAGTCCCTTGTTTCTCAAAAAATAGTATCACTCTGAACTCTCCGTTGAGACCAACTAGTCAGCGCAACGAGATCCAGTTAACAAATTACAATAATCATTTCATCCATCATACATACTTCCACGACATATGCATGGGTGTCCTAGGCACCACGAGCCTGTGCATCGCCTGGTCAGAACCCTCCAAGATCCTCCTTAGGTGTCCTGGCACTTCACTCAGGGACCGCTTTGTCGGCCCTTGTCCATCGTACCGAAAGGGCACCATTTTAACCGTACCGAGGAGGCTGGTCAAGACCTGGGCAGGCTTTACCGCGTGAGCTGTCCTTTGAACACTCCCTGGCGCTAGCATTCTGGCGTAAGAAAGTCCTTTAAGAAAACAGGGTTTCTATGCAAGTTTTTAGTTTGATTTTCTTTTGAATACAAGGATTATTTCTTGAATCAATATTCCCAAAACTTCTTGATCGTAATTTTGAATTTCATACTACAATTCCTCGAATTCTGTAACCTTGATCCACAGATCAATTCCAAGGGTCTTAAACTGGCAGGAGTTTGGCAGGAGTTTTGAGTGTATTTTTTCTAAACTGGTCACATCTTCTTTCCTCGAAACTGATGAAAGAGTTTGGTCTTGGTCATAGTCTAATTCAAGGTTCGAATCGAATAAGATTTTTCCTAAGCTATCTTTCTCAAAAAGGTTTGATATTTCAGTTACTATTTTACTGAATTTCTTTCTTTGAATATTCACTTAACTGATTTCTAAATTAGTTACGAATTCCAATGAGGAAAAAATTAATCATTTATATGAATATTTCGATCTCGATAGATTTCTTGAATTTTCTTTTTACAATTCTAGTGAACATAAAACAACAGAAATTTACGCATCTATTTATGCATAAGAACAACTTCAGTGGGAAATAACACTTTTATAAAAATCCGTTTATGCATAAATTCAATTTTAAGGAGAATAACACTTTCGAAATAAAAATAAATCTTTTATGCATCTTTCTATGCATAAATTCAATTTTAATGAGAATAACTCTTTTGTAATAAAATTAAATTTCTTTATGCATCTTTCTATGCATAAAATCAAAATTAATTGAGAATAACTCTTTTGAAATAAAAATAAATTTATTTATGCATCTTTCTATGCATAAAATCAAAATTGATGAGAATAACACTTTTGAAATAAAAATAACTTTCTTTATGCATCTTTCTATGCATAAAATCAAAATTAATGAGAGTAACTCTTTTAAATAAAAAATAAATTTCTTTATGCATCTTTCTATGCATAAAGTCAAAATTGATGAGAATAACTCTTTTGAAATAAAAATAAATTTCTTTATGCATCTTTCTATGCATAAAATCAAAATTGATGAGAATAACACTTTTGAAATAAAAATAAATTTCTTTATGCATCTTTCTATGCATAAAATCAAAATTAATGAGAGTAACTTTTTTGAAATAAATTTTTTTTTATACATCTTTCTATGCATAAAATCAAAATTAATGAGAATAACTCTTTTGAAATAAAAAATATATTTCTTTATGCATCTTTCTATGCATAAAATCAAAATTAAATTTCTTTATGCATCTTTCTATGCATAAAATCAAAATTGATGAGAATAACACTTTTGAAATAAAAATAAATTTCTTTATGCATCTTTCTATGCATAAAATCAAAATTAATGAGAGTAGCTTTTTTGAAATAAAAATAAATTTCATCTTTCTATGCATAAAATCAAAAATTGATGAGAATAACTCTTTTGAAAAAAATTCTTTATGCATCTTTCTATTCATAAAATTAATTTTAATAAAAATAACACTTTTATAATAAAAATATTTCTAATATGCATTTTTCTATGCATAGAATAAAACTAACACTTTTAGAATACACAAGCAGTGGGGATTACTCTTTTTGAATAGTAAAAAGATAAAACTTACTTCACCAAATTTAAGAAAATTTTACCATAGCCTCCTTTGTATAGCTGACCATTTTTTGATTTTTTCAGTCTAAAATTTACTAGAAACTATCCAAGATGATTTAAATCATTCTAATCTGTTCAATTTCCACTTTATTAAGAGTAAACAATATGAAAAGTGTAATTCCATCAATTTGATTACACATCTAGGATAAAGAAAGGCTGAATTTAATAATGAAGAGAAAGGGGAAAGCCTTTCCAGAGCAAGGCACAACATCCATTTTCATTTTAAAGGAAGCAAAAATCAGAAAACCATAAAATAGAATAAGAAAAAGTAGAATTTCTAACTTACTAGGAGTTTTGTGAGCTTTCCTTTGGCTTGATGGTTTGAGGGATCTACTCTTGTTTGCAACAAGAGTGGCCACCAATTCTTTCGAAGAGGAAATGGTCAAAAACAAATGAATTATCAATGAATTCACTGTTTTTGGCTCTGGGGAGGAGTAGAGTAACAGTGCATATTTATAGGAAAAAGTGAGCCTCTAACCAAGCAAACTGATTTTAGAAATTTTCAGATCAGTTTGGTCAATTTTTGACCATTTTTAGGTCAGTTTAGCTTACTTTTTGGATCTGGTTGAAGCCGAAGAGATGAAAATATCTCATTATTTGTGAGTTTAAAACTCAACCACACATGTGAAATAGGCGCCTCCTTCATGAGGGGAATTCCCCACACTGAGGTGTTAAAAATGCATCATTTCTTCTAAATATCTCTTCTTTTTTAACTAATAACCCTGTCCTTAGTCAACTCTTCATCTTATGTGAGCATTTACTCATTTTTGGGAGATTTTCTTTTATTCTTTCATTTATCTTCTCCCTACATTTGGATTATTCTAATTGGTCCGTAGGAACCTTAATTCAAAAATTTCAGAAAATCTAGACCCTTAGGCTAAGGTCCTTTTTACCCGATTTCAATTTATTTCAATTGCACATTGGAATTTTTTTTTTGAATATCTGTTTCAGGGGAAACCATTTTAGACACTAGGAGGATTTTTATATCCAAAAATATCTCAATTTTCAATTACCTCTCTCTAGACATTTTCTCTCTCTAGGCCAAAACAGGATCTTTCTTTTATTTCAGAGAGGGGAATAATTATAAGATCTGAAGGGGAGGTTCTTACACCTGCACACCTCAAAAGTCGGAGGGAGGAATCTTACATCCTACCCCACTTTAAAAACGCGAGATGTCCTCATCTCGCAAAAATAGAGGAGAACTCTTTTCCTTAAGATCCAACTGATTCTAGGGTTCCTTATAGTCTGGTGAGCCCAAACAGAATCCTGGGATAAAGATCCCTTATATAAAACTCATCATCAGATAATAATTTACTTAGATCGTAACATTCAATCCTTATCACAATAATGGTCCATAGACCGAAATTTCTATCTGAACAGTCCTTCATGGAAATTTTTAATTATATAGATTTTTAATTTGACATCCCTTAACTTGATCCACTGGGTCAAGTGTTAACAGCAGCAATCTACCAGCACAATCCACTAATCTCATAGTGATTTGCTGAAGTCATTAACGTCATTCCAGCAATGAACATCATCACAGGGACTCGTCCCATTCATCCTCATTGTGGTTTTGCTTAGTTTATTACATTTCAACCAAAATTCAAGAATCTTCATTTTTCAGTCAGAATCCAAATGAACTCGAAGTCATTAACATCATTCCAGCAATGAACATCATCACAGGGACTCGTCCCATTCATCCTCATTGTGGTTTTGCTTAGTTTATTACATTTCAACCAAAATTCAAGAATCTTCATTTTTCAGTCAGAATCCAAATGAACTCATCAATTCTCAACTGGAATTTAAAATCATATCAACCACATTTGAATTCATCGTCTGGATAGTATTAATGCTTATAATTTCAAGTCTTAGATTTACTCGTAATACTGCCAGTAAAGAGCTGCAGTTATACCCTCGGTATATACGGGTAGTCTCACGGTCCTTAGAACTATAAGGTAAATACCATCATGTCTAAGCCTCAAGCAAGTCAGGGATTCCATACAATTGTGGTATTTCCATCTGAAGACCCAATTACCAATTTACGAATTTTAGTTTGAATATCAAATTGTATGAATTTTATCACACAATTACAACCTTTTACTGCTTCTTCATAAATTTTTGACATTTTTGGCTTCTTGGTTGATCCTCATTAGCCAATTCGCTCTGATACCAGCTGTGAGGTCCCTCTCCCTACCGCGCAACGAATTCAGGGGTGCTATCAGCGGAAGTAGCACTTCTTGCACGGGGCAGGGTCCCACACTCAGGGCCTCACCCACACGGATATCCAGACAAGAGACTAATCCATCGGTTCTTCCAAAACCGAACCCGGAAAAACTTCCCTTGCTCGAAAAGCACGGGCGATTCCTCCAGGATAATTTTTCTCTAACATAGTCAAAAGCCTTAACTAACTGAACTGATCTGACCGAACCCGTAAGTCCTATAGTCAGATCAGGGAAAAGATTGTACTGGATCATAGAGACCAACGTTTTTTCCTCATGGAGAGGCACAGCCTTTGATTCTTTTCCATAGAGCAATTTTTGTCCCGGATTTACTTCATCTATCGAACCAGGACAGAATTGAGTCTCAATTTAGGATCCATCAGTCCATCCAGTCCCATGGGTTAGCCAACCGCCCAACCACTGTAGTGATGGGATCCAATTAAGAATTTGGTTAGGTTGTCTCAGGTACTAGGGAAAAGAGTTCCCAGGCCCCCTAGCTGGATATTCATGCAAACTTGAAACTAGTAACACCACTTACACACCCAATATGAAATTACCTTTTTCACAGATTTAACAGTCTTTAAAACAATCATTTAATGAAACCATAGTGTCACTGATCATAATCCTCTAATTATCCACTTCAATCCTTATTTCCAAACATTCCTTCATTGGTGTACCTATGGCATCATTGGCAACCAGAACGCTCACCCCCTGTCCACTCAGGGGCCTTTTCGATAGTTCCTAGCTCATAGTAACCGACAAGTATTCACTTTAACAAAAATAGAGTCTTCGTTGAAGATCAGCAAGATCAACCAACAAATCCATATAAAAGAGCCATGGACTCATCCGTTGAGGACCAGCAAGGTCAATCAACCAGATCCATGCCCGAATTCAGAAAACAACTCTTACTCCTTGTTACAATATCTTCCCCGACGTACGTGTGGGTATCTTCGGTGACCCAGAGCCCGAGCACCATATGGTCAGCACCCTCTAGGATCCTTCGCAGGTCACCTAGCGCTTCACTCATAGGCCGCTTCCTTGGTCCCTCATCCACTCCGGAAGCTCACCATTTAAATCAAACCGAGGCTGGTCAAGACCTCGGCCGACCTTGCTATGCGAGACGTCCTCCGTTGACTCTCCGTCATTCACGTCAATCCACATTACTTACACATCAATCCATATCATCCATACATCCATTCACATCATCCACATCAATCCACATTATCCACTCATCCATCCACATCAATCCACATTATCCACACATCCATCCACATCTTCCATACATCCATCCTCATCAATCCATACGTCAATCCACATTACCCACACATCAATCCACATCATCCATACATCCATCCACATCAATCCACATTATCCACTCATCCATCCACATTACCCACACATCAATCCACATTCATTTCATAAGTATTCCCATTCTCATCTAATCACATCTTTTTCTATCTCATCACTTATTTCCTCATTTATCCTCTCATTAGATCACATCTACTTGCATCTACCCATACATCTCATCACTTGACATACATTAACATCTATCCAGTTTACATCGCATCTTATCACATCCATTTCACATCACATCTCATTCATTCACATCCTGATTCACATGCTAACACATTCATTCACGTCCCTTATCATTCATTCACATCACATAACATCCATTCATATCCCTTATCATTCATTCACATCCTGATTCACATGCTATCACATTCATTCACATCCTATATCATTCATTCACATCCCGATTCACACGCTAACACATTCATTCACATCCTATATCATTCATTTACATCCTGATTCACATGACATCACATCTCATCTATTCATTCACATTTATCTGATTCACATCACATCTTATCACATCTATTTATAAAATGTAA
This sequence comes from Cibotium barometz, assembly GCF_041138505.1. NCBI lineage: Eukaryota > Viridiplantae > Streptophyta > Polypodiopsida > Cyatheales > Cibotiaceae > Cibotium > Cibotium barometz. Next base: position 5,254,999 of record NC_141079.1, read on the forward strand.
GAGAATTCTTATTTTTGATATAAAGATTCTTTACGCATCTATTTATGCATAAGAACAACTTTAGTGGAAAATAACAATTTTATAAAAATTCGTTTATGCATCTATTTATGCATAAATTCAATTTTAAGGAGAATAACACTTTTGAAATAAAAACAAATCTTTTATGCATAAATTTAATTTTAATGAGAATAACTCTTTTGAAATAAAATTAAATTTCTTTATGCATCTTTCTATGCATAAAATCAAAATTAATTGAGAATAACTCTTTTGAAATAAAAAATAAATTTCTTTATGCATCTTTCTATGCATAAAATCAAAATTGATGAGAATAGCACTTTTAAAATAAAAATATTTTTTTTTGCATCTTTCTATGCATAAAATCAAAATTAATGAGAGTACCTCTTTTGAAATAAAAATAAATTTCCTTATGCATCTTTCTATGCATAAAATCAAAATTAACGAGAGTAACTCTTTTATAATGAAAATAAATTTCTTTATGCATCTTTCTATGCATAAAATCAAAATTAATGAGAGTAACTTTTTTGAAATAAAAATAAATTTCTTTATGCATCTTTCTATGCATAAAATAAAAATTGATGAGAATAACACTTTTGAAATAAAAATATATTTCTTTATGCATCTTTCTATGCATAAAATCAAAATTGATAAGAATAACACTTTTGAAATTAAAATTTTTTTCTTTATGCATCTTTCTATGCATAAAATCAAAATTAATGAGAGTAACTCTTTTGAAATAAAAAATAAATTTCTTTATGCATCTTTTTATGCATAAAATCAAAATTGATAGGAATAACACTTTTGAAATAAAAATAAATTTCTTTATGCATCTTTCTATGCATAAAATCAAAATTGATGAGAGTAACTTTTTTTAAATAAAAATAAATTTCTTTATGCATCTTTCTATGCATAAAATCAAATTTAATAAGAATAAGTATTTTGAAATAAAAAATATATTTCTTTATGCATCTTTCTATGCATAAAATCAAAATTGATGAGAATAACACTTTTGAAATAAAAATAAATTTCTTTATGAATCTTTCTATGCATAAAACCAAAATTAATGAGAGTAACTTTTTTGAAATAAAAATAAATTTCTTTATGCATAAAGTCAAAATTAATGAGAATAACTCTTTTGAAATAAAATTAAATTTCTTTATGCATCTTTCTATGCATTAAATCAAAATTGATGAGAATAACTCTTTTGAAAAAAAAAATCTTTATGCATCTTTCTATGCATAAAATTAATTCTAATGAAAATAACACTTTTATAATAAAAATATTTCTAATATGCATTTTTCTATGCATAGAATAAAAATAACACTTTTAGAATACACAAGCGGTGGGGATTACGCTTTTTGAATAATAAAAAGATAAAACTTACTTCACCAAATTTAGGAAAAATTTGCCATAACCTCCTTTGTATGGCTGACCATTTTTCGATTTTTTCAGTCTAAAATTTACTAGAAATTATCCAAGATGATTTAAATCATTCTAATCTATTCAATTTCGACTTTATTAAGAGTAAACAATATGAAAAGTGTAATTCCATCAATTTGATTACACATCTAGGATAAAGAAAGGCTGAATTTAATAATGAAGAGAAGGGAGAAAGCCTTTCAGCAAGGCATAACATCCATTTTCATTTTAAAGAAAGCAAAAATCAAAAAACCATAAAATAGAATAAGAAAAAGTAGAATTTGTAACTTACTAGGAGTTTTGTGAGCTTTCCTTTGGCTTGATGGTTTGAGGGATCTACTCTTGTTTGCAACAAGAGTGGCCACCAATTCTTTTGAAGAGGAAATGGTCAAAAACAAATGAATTATCAATGAATTCACTGTTTTTGGCTCTGGGGAGGAGTAGAGTAACAGTGCATAAAACACTATTAACCATTTACAAAGGGGGAGGCTTCATTTATAGGAAAAAGTGAGCCTCTAACCAAGCAAACTGATTCTAGAATTTTCCAGATCAGTTTGGTCAATTTTTGACCATTTTTAGGTCAGCTTAGCTTAATTTTTGGATCTAGTTGAAGCAGGAGAGAGGAGAGATGAAAATATCTCATTATTTTTGAGTTTAAAACTGAACCACACATGTGAAATAGATGCCTCCTTCATGAGGAGAATTTCCCACACTGAGGTGTCAAAAATGCATCATTTCTTCTAAATATCTTTTCTTTTTTAACTAATAACCTTGTCCTTAGTCAACTCTTCATCTTATGTGAGCATTTACTCATTTTCGGGGGATTTTCTTTCATTCTTCCATTTATCTCCTCCCTAAATTTGGATTATTCTAATTGGTCCATAGGAACCTTAATTCAAAAATTTCAGAAAATCTAGACCCTTACGCTAAGGTCCTTTTTACCGGATTTCAATTTATTCCAATTGTACATTGGAAATTCTTTTTGAATATCTGTTTCAGGGGAAACCATTTTAGACACTAGGAGGATTTTTATATCCAAAAATATCTCAATTTTGAATTACCTCCCTCTAGACATTTTCTCTCTCTAGGCCAAAACAGGGTAAAATAGGATCTTTCTTTTATTTCAGAGAGGGGAATAATTATAAGATCTGAAGGGGAGGTTCTTACACCTGCACACCTCAAAAGCTGGAGGGAGGAATCTTACACAATTTTTGTACTTCATGTAAATATGCTTCATAAGAGCACTTACATATACATAAAAACATAAAAAGCACATGGACAGAAGAAGACAGGACCAAGTCCTACTAAACAACAATTGACAAGAATCCTGCCACACAAAGGGACATCATCATGAGCCAATTACTTCAAATGATGTATGTCGCTTCAATGAATCGAATGAGGAACTGAGAATCACCATCTCGTTCTGATGATTAAGTCTACGTTCCTCCAGATCCTTCTCTCTCTTCTCTCCCATTATTAACATCTCTTAGTGTCCCACTAACAAAATTACATGTAACTTTGCCGATGATTATTTTCTCTTAATATGGCATTTATCGACTTCTTTGACATACCAATAAAATAAGAAAATCCTCATAAGTTTTCTTATTTCCAATTATTTGTTACTTCAAAATTTAGTGTCGTTAAGGCATTAACCAACCAACAGATTTTTCCTAGTTCTTCTCTTATTAAAATTTTTAATTATTCATATTGATTAAGAATATGAATTCATGTATCCTGTTATGATGTGCACTCATTCACTTTCTTTCCTTTTTCTAATGCTAACCTAACAAAGTTTATTTATGAATGTAGATTCTAAATAGATAGATTATTCGTCAACCTATGTGAACATAAAGATGTTTAATCTCTTACTAGGGGATCAATGGTTCATTTTGGCATCATTCATCTTCAAATTGGTAGTGAAAAGAAAGGGGGTTTTCACAAAAGCAAAAGGAAATTCACCAAGTGAACAATAGGGTTTTTCTTCGTCGTGCGACGACAATTTTTGACTCATAAGAATACTTTTTTAACGAGTTATTACTTGGATTTATTTCAACGTTAAGGAGTTATCTTCTACATCAGATGCATTTCTTGAACTATATTCTCAAGCCTTTGGAGATTTTCGGACCCATGGTTATTAGTTGATTTTTTGACATCAATAAATATTATTTTTCCCACTTACTCTTTGACATACCAGCTTCTGACTTTTTACAAATTGCAGGTGAAAGTTAAGTAATAAGTGCACTTTCTAAATTTTATAAATTAATAATTAAATTTTGATTTTATATTATGAATTGAAGCTAACCTATAGATTAGTATATATTAACTCTCCGATGATTTACCAGTTAAGTATTCGCCTTGTGTAATTTGGTTCTTTGCATAAAATAAAAATATTATTTGTTGATTCGTTTTCTTTTAACTAATATTTTGCAGTCCAACCTAAGTAAGTTTATCCATTTTCCATAATTTGAAGCATCAACAAATTAAAACGTCACATATGCTTCCGATATTTGTTTCCTTTTAATGATGTATTTTCTAGCAAAGCTATCTAATACTTGTAAGTAAGTTGCTACCCTCTATAACTTAGTAAAGATTTTCTCCAATATTTCTATGTAAGCTTTATCTTTTAGATAGTGATTTGAGTACTTTCCAAGTAAGCTTCTCATTACTATCCTTATACAATAGTGATCATGCTTAAATATTTATGCATAGAATCTCAAACCATATTGCTATAGGTTTGATTTCTTATTAAGTCACAATATAATATAACCTTAGTTAGGTTTGAAAGAATTCATAAATAAATAACCTTAATCGGATTATGTTTACAAGTTGAAATTATATTTATAGTTTAGAAAAATTATATTTCAATCCATTCGCATTGTTTTCTCATTTTTCTCTCTAATCATGAATGAGGTAATTCTCAAAGTAGAACATCATTGCAACCGAATATATGTAAGGTACGACCTTCTTATGCTTAACTCAACCTTATGATTTTCAAGTTTCATATTTATTATTCAAGTTTATTTCAACTTCAAATGCAAATTAATCTTTTCACCATCATCTCATTTGACATTAAGGTAAGTACATAGATTTAGACTTATTTACTTAAACAAGATTGTTAAAACTCTTACTAGTTATTCCTATTTATATTTGTGCTTAAACTTTGGATGTATTAAAAAATCAATTCTATCTATTATTTATTTACAATCTCATACCCTCTCAAATAGCTTTTCAACTCAAGGATAGTATTTCCTATCCTTATATCCATAGTCAATTTATCTTTTATTCTTATGATGTGAAGTTTCTCATGAATTATGTTTAACAACTTTATATTCCCTATCCATAGAAACCATAATGATTCACATTTCAATCACTTCAATTCTCGTTCATATCCATCACATTTACATCCACATATATTCTCCCACATCCATACTTATCACATACACATCCACATCTATCCTTTCACATACATCCACATCCATACTTATCACATACACATCCATATCTATCCTTTCACATACACACATCCACATCCATTCTCTCACATACATCCACATCCATCCTTCACATACATCCACATCCATACTTTTTATCACATACATGCACATCCATCCTTCACATACATCCACATCCATACTTATCATTTTTATTTCAAAAGAGTTCTTCTCATTAAAATTGAATTTATGCATAGAAAGATGCATAACAGATTTATTTTTATTTCGAAAGTGTTATTCTCCTGAAAATTGAAATTAGGCATAAATAGATGTGTAAAGAATCTTTTTATATTAAAAATAAGGATTCTCTTGCATTCTAAGAATGGATGTGATGATATGTGATATGAATCAAATAGATGAGAATGAATGGATGGATAGATGTGATGAGAATAGTGACAAGAATGTGAGGTGAATAGATGTGATGAGAAGTAATGTGAATCTGATAGATGGGAATGAATGGATGGATGGATGGATGTGGATGTATGTGATGAATAGAAGTGGATGTATGTTAAAGAATGGATGTGGATATATGTGAAGAATAGAAGTGGATGTATGTTAAAGAATGGATGTGGATGTATGTAAATTTCTTTTTGCATCATTCTATGCATAAAATCAAAATTGATGAGAATAACTCTTTTGAAATAAAAATAAATTTCTTTATGCACCTTTCTATGCATAAAATCAAAATTGATGAGAATAACTCTTTTGAAATAAAAATAAATTCTTTATGCACCTTTCTATGCATAAAATCAAAATTGATGAGAATAACTCTTTTAAAATAAAAATAATTTTCTTTATGCACCTTTCTATGCATAAAATCAAAATTGATGAGAATAACTCTTTTGAAATAAAAATAAATTCTTTATGTACCTTTCTATGCATAAAATCAAAATTGATGAGAATAACTCTTTTGAAATAAAAATAAATTCTTTATGCACTTTCTATGCATAAAAAATAACTCTTTTGAAATAAAAATAAATTCTTTATGCACCTTTCTATGCATAAAATCAAAATTGATGAGAATAACTCTTTTGAAATAAAAATAAATTCTTTATGCACCTTTCTATGCATAAAATCAAATTTGATGAGAATAACTCTTTTGAAATAAAAATAAAGTCTTTATGCACCTTTCTATGCATAAAATCAAAATTGATGAGAATAACTCTTTTGGAATAAAAATAAATTCTTAATGCACCTTTCTATGCATAAAATCAAAATTGATGAGAATAACTCTTTTGGAATAAAAATAAATTCTTTATGCACCTTTCTATGCATAAAATCAAAATAACACTTTTAGGATACACAATTGGTGGGGATTACTCTTTTTGAATAATAAAAGATAAAACTTACTTCACTAATTTTTAGAAAATTTTGCCATAACCTCCTTTGTATGGTTGACCATTTTTCAATTTTTCCTATCTTAAAATTACTTAAAATTATCCCCAAATGGTTTTAAGCACTCTAAACTAATCAAATTTCACTTTTAAAAGAGAAACAATATGAAAAGTTTAATTCCAACAATTAGATTACTTATCTAGGATAAAGAAGGACTGAATTTAAGAATGAGAGAGGGGGAAAGCCTTTCCAGCAAGGCATAGCATCAGATTATCATTTTAAAGATAACAAAAATTAGAAAACCATTAAAAGAATAAAGAAAAAGTAAGATTTCTAACTTACCTAAATTTCTAAGAGATTTCCTTTGGCTTGATGGTTTTAGGGATCTACTCTTGTTTGCAACAAGAGTGGCCACCAATTATTTAGGAGAGGGAAAGGTCAAAAACTAATTTATTATTAAGAAATTCATAGTTCTTGGCTCTGGGGGGTGGAGCAGAGTAACAGTGTATAAAACACTATTAAGCTTCAACAAAGGGGGAGTCTTCTATTTAAAGGAAAAAGTGAGCTTCTAACCAAGCAATTTGATTCTAGAATTTTCCAGATCAGTTTGGTCAATTTTTGACCATTTTTAAGTCAGTTTAGCTTACTTTTTGGAACTAGAATTGAATTAGGAGAGAGGAGAGATGAAATATCTCAATTTTTGATAATTTTAAGCTCTACCACACATGTTAAGTAGGCGCCTCCTTCATGAGGGGGGGAATTCCCATTGTGAGGTGTCAAAAATCTATTTTTTTAGTAATTCCTTTGGTCCTTAGTCCACTCTTCATCTTATGTGAGTATTTACTCATTTTTGGGGGGATTTTCTTTATTTCTTCTATTTATCTTCTCCACACATTTGGATGAATCTAATTGGCCCCTCAAAACCTTAATTTAATTTTTTTCAAAAATCTGGACCCCTAGGATAAGGCCTCTTGAACAGATTATACTTGATTTCTAATGCACCTTCTGAAAATCTTTTTGAACTTCTATTTCGGGGGAACTTATTTTAATAAGAAGAGATATTTTTCCATCCAAAAATATTCAAAATTTGAATAACCTCTCTTTAGAACATTTTCCTCTCTAGGCCAAAACAGGCAGAAACAAGATCTTTTATATTTGTGAAGAGGGGATTGATTACAGGGGAAGATACTGGACATCTTGAGAGGCTGGGGAGGAATCTTACAAATGTACTTACTCTAGACACATTTATGTCTTTCATCTTTTACCATCATCTTATGTGTGTATGTGGAATGCACCTTTGTGGTATGGAACACTTAGACTCGTTTCACATATGTTCATTTGATTGGTTTCTTGCATTGCATTATGTGTTGATCTAGTTTTTCACACCAATCATGAAGCTATCCTCTCATGGATTTATGCAACAACTGAGGATAATTGCAACCCTAGCAAGAGGGAATGATATGAGAATTACTCTTGTTTATTGGGAATTATATTTCTTATTTAATATCGGGGACACCCATGTGTGCCATCCTATTGGTGCGTGTAATTTGATTTTATGGTTGCCTATATCTCATGAAGATGTTAGGATTAATTGATGTGTTCAATTAATTTTTTAACAGACATGGATTGTGTCTATGATTATAGGTACCCAGACGTGCAAGGGCACTGATTAAGGTGTCATGCCATACGAGGATACTGATATGGCATGAGATGTGCGAGGGTACCGATTGAGATATCGCACTATATAAGGGTATAGATTGAGGTGTCGTAGTACTGATTGCGGTGTCATATGGATGGTGGATTGAGCGATGGTGTGAAGATAAGATCACTTTCTAATCGTATATTAGAATTGCATTAATCATTTATAGCCTTTTATGTTGCTAGGTTATTTTATGTGTGTGTGTCGCACATAAGGGATCTTATCTATATCATATTATTTCGTATTATTATTTATGATTTGATGATGATGAGTGTGAGGATCACCAATTTAGGTGTCGCACGAGTTTTGTTGTTGCAGTCCATGTTCACCCTAGCCTCTAAGCCATGCATTTGTGCCTCTGAACCATGCTCGATCAATGAACCTTTGAGTCCGTTTGTGGTATTTCATGTCCATAAGAACCTGTGAGCCATGCCTTTGTGCCTCTAAGCCAAGTTCGGACCTCTGAGATTACCTTATAGGTTATGACATTGATAACTACGAGCATGATGTTGTTGTTGTAGCATCTTCTTCTACACAACTGAGGATAGTTGTTTCCTCAAATGGGAGGACTATTTTACGGGTATATATTTTATCATATTTTTATGCTTAATAATTATAAAAAATATGCTCAATTTAATGTGTGTAAAAATTAGCTTAATGGAATGTGCGAATGTGCACAAGGTTATTATATGTGTGAATGTGTACAAGGCTATTTTATGAGTTGTTTTTGTTGGTCTCATGCCAAATATTTGTACAAATTATTTATACACGCTTGTGCATAGCGTTACTATATTCCTAGCACATATTCTAGAAGAGTTTTGATTATTTACACGTAGTGTGTGAAGAAGCTCTTGTGCTTGAGCTATTTTTGTAAAATGTGGAAAAGAAAAGCCCAATTTTGTATGCACAACTATTAATAGCTCCTTGGGATATTTATTGAATACAATTCTAAAAAATACTCATGTAGTGGAAGTGAAGCTACACGCATGAGGGGGGAGATTCCACCCAATCTTGTCTTGATGGGGGTGATGTTGTTCTATCTCTCTTGTTTATGTAAGGTTTTGCTCTTTTCTATCAATTTGATGGAAGTCTATTCTTTAATCTTTGATGAATTTATGAGTTTTTAATTATTTCTTCAAGAAGTACAAAAGATCCCATGTGACAATCTTATCCTTGTTCAATGGCTTGTTATGTGGAAATCCATAGGCAAGAGATTTGGAGATCTCTTAGCTCCATTCTGGTACCATCTAGTAGTTCGTCAACATCTAGTAGTTCGTCAATAGTAGTGATGGCAAGCTCAGTTATTGTATCTTATCCTTGTTGTTAAATGGCTTGTTCTATGGAAATCCATAGGCAAGAGATTTGGAGATCTCTTAACTCCATTCTAGTACCATATCTAATTTGAATAGAGCATCTAGTAGTTCGTCTCAACACTAGTGGTGCCAAGTTCGTCAATTAGATATTCTCGACATGTGATCTTCCAATACATGTTGTGATCCCTTTCTCACTATGATAATAAAGTTAGACTCCATTAATAGTAAAAACCAACAGTAGCGGGCAGGTGGTAATTCACCCATCCATGTAAGGTTTGTTGATAAGATATAGCAAAGCTTGATGATCCACAAAGAAGATGAACTTATTAGCTATTTCTATACTTTTTCATTGTATACACCATCATGGGGCTAGTCCTTCCCTCTCCATTGCACTATAATTCATATGAGATTCGTTGAGTTGTCGACTTGCAAAGTAGATTGGGTAATCTAATTTATGCTCTCCTAGTGGATGTGCCCAAACACACCTAATAGTAAAGTTCGATACATCAATATGCACATGGAACATGAGATCCCAATTTGGTAGTCTCAAGATATGTGCACTAAGCTAGTGCCCTCTTCAATTCATCATAAGCCTATTGACACTCCTTAGTCCATTCAAAGACAATCAAAATCTTATACAATGGCATGGCAATATCAACATAGAACATAATGAACCTCTAATAATAGCCTAGGTTGATCCATAAACCGTTGTACGACCTTGTAATTGGTGGGTGGTGGTGGTAAGTTTAATATGAGCTTTACCTTGCTGTGATCAATGGAAAACTCATTCTTGGACACTATATTTTCCAATATCACTCCATGTTTTACCTAAAATTAGCATTTCAAAGGGTTTAAAGATATATGATACAATCGATACCTTTTAAAAACTCTTCTTATGGCAAGCTAATTTCTTCATCCACCATTGCAAATGCAAATAGAGAGATCATCAATTAATACCTCAAACCAATTTAAATGCAAGTAATCCTTGAAAGATGTGCTTATTAACCTTTCGATTGTTGTGGGAAAATTGGTCAATCCAAATGGCATGAACTTATATGCAAAGGTTCTCCCTATGGTGTGGTGAAAGCTATTTTATGTTGGTCCTTTAGTGCAATGGATACTTGGTTATAACCTGAGAACTTGTCTAAAAAACTGTAAGCTTCTAATCTAGACACTTTTTTTAACACATGCTCCCTATATGGGTAATGATCCCTTGCGAGTCGTCGCATTCACCTTCTTTAACACATGCTCCCTATATGGTAATGGGTAATGATCCCTTGCGAGTCGTCGCATTCACCTTCTTTAAATTGACATGCACATGCAAAGCTTTCTATTTTTCTTGGTGGGTATAATCACAATTGGTGATACCCCATCAGTGTGCTTAATCTAGTAAATGAAATCCACATCAATAATTTCCTCCTTTTACTGAGTATTTTAGATTCATTTAGTAAGCATGTTGCTTGAATAGCCTTGAACCTTCCATGATAAGAATGGTATGTTGTACCACTTGTAAGGCGGCACACCTTTACTAGAAGAAGACTTTGAGATAGTAGAGTCTGAAGTAATTTTAGACCATGAGTAGACAACAACACAAAGATGTCATGTTTATTATAGGTATTTGGTGAAGTATAAAGGCCACCCCATAGAAGAGTGTAAGATTCCTCCTCAGCTAGAATAATGAATAAGCTTTTACCTCAACCCCCTGTAATCATCCCCTATTTCATAATGCAAGAAAATATTGTTTTCCCTTGGCCTAGAGAGAAGAAATATTCTAGAGAGAGGTAATTCAATATTGAGATTTTTTTGGATATAAAAATTATCCTAATATCTAAGATATATTTCCTTGAAACAGAAGTTCAAAAAATTCTCCAATGTGCGTTAGGAATCAATTAAATATGTGTATTAAAGGCCTTAGCCTAAGGGTCCACATTTCATAAATTTTTGGTTTATGGTCCAATTAAGGTTCCAATGGGCCAATAGGATTAATCCAAGTGTTGGGATGAGATAAATCCAAAGAATAAAAGAAAATACCCAAAACTGAGTAAATGCTCACATAACATGAAGAGTTGACTGAGTACAAGGTTTATTAGTTAAAAATTAAGGTATATTAGTAAAAAAAAAATGAGATATTTAAGAGAAATGATAAATTTTTGACATCTTGGTAAGGAGGGGGAGCCCCATCAAGTAGGTGCCTTTTTCTTCTTCATTACTTAGGTTTTTTAATGCAAAAAAATGTGATATTTTTATCTCTCCTCTCTCTTAGAGCAAACTAGATCTAAAAGGGAGCCAAACAAGTCCAAATCTTGTCCAAATTGGGTCAAATTGAAGCTGGAAATCTCTAGAACCTAGTTGGACTTGGTTAGTGGCCTCCCTCACCTATAAATAGACCCTCATTCCTTTGTATTTTCATCTTTGAGCTATACCATGCTAGTATTATCTTAAAAATTAGAATATTTCTATTATCCCTTATCTTGCCTCTTCTCTTGGAAGCTTGGAGCTTCTCTACTCTCCAACTTCTCTTGAAGATTGCAAGGACTTGCTTAGGAGCGTCACTGCTAATCAAAGAATCAAGCCAAACTTAGAGGTAATCCTATTTTTATGGTTTTTTAAAATTATCTCAATGATTTTCTTCTTCTCAACCCCTCTAAATCTTGAGAAGCTTTCAAAGTAATTGTTCTTTCTTCAAATCAAGCTTTCCAAAGATTGATAATGTCTAATTAGAATTATGTTAATCTTTATGCTTAATTATAATATTTTCTTTAAGAAAATCTCTCTCTTGAAAAGATTAATCATCTTTATGGCTAGATCCTTAGGAAAAGGATGAATTTCAATAATAATCTCTTGTTTCAATCTAAACTCTTGGCTTGATGAGCTAGAGAATGAGGATTGATATTTTCATGATTTTTAATTTAGTAAAAATAATGGTTAATTCTTTTTAGCTTGATTATGAGTAGGAAAAATCACATTAGTTCATTCTAAATTGAAAGAGGAATATACTAACAATTTTAGAAATGAGGAATGGTTAATTTAGGCCATGGCAAAAAATTTTAGAAAAAAGATAAATCTTAATTTTATGCATATTTTAAAAATAAAGCAAAAGGAGGAATTCCTATCATATTCTAGGTTTAGATATTTTATACAAAAACAATGATTTTTATCATATTCATGGAAAAATATTTTTTTAGTATTTATACATAATTATTTAATTAAGAGAAAAGAGAAAATATTTGATAAATTTATTTTTATGCATAAGAATTTAGATGTAAAAAGAGGAGTTCCCATGACATTCAGGATTCAAACATTTAAAAGTAAAAAGAGGAATTTTTGGCATATTCCAAAATATGGATATTTTTACTTATTTAAAAAAGAAATTTTCATTGTATTTAAATAGAAAAAGATCTAAATTAATTTTGATATAAAAAGAAGAGTTTTCACCATAATTTCACGTAGGAAATTAGGGTATACTAATGTTGAAGATCAAATTGATGGAAATGATATTTTAAGATATTTTTATATGGATAAATCAACAAAATGATATATACTCAAAATTAGATTATTGGAAGAAGAGTATTTTTATAAAATCTCATTATTCTCGTATAGAAATATTTCTTTAATTCTATTGTGGCTAGGAAGGAATGAATTTCATAAAGTTAGAATTTTTCTTACGGTTGGAAGTCACCGTTAACTTATCTAAAGAAAATCCTTAGGAATCAAAGTTAGAAGTAAACCGAATAATTTTTTGTTAGACCACGACCGTGAGAATGGCGGGGCTAGTAAAATACTTGCCCATCTCTCGAATCTGAATCAAGAAAAAACCTTGACAATGTGACCAATTTCAAATCTTCGTTGATACAAAGAATAGACTACCACTGAATTAGAGAAGTTTTTCTTTAACCAAAATCACTAAGAATTAAGTTAGAAATTTAGCAAAATTGATGGGTAGATTACACTGATGTGAGACTAGTGATTCTCATTAAAGAAAATCTGAATTGTGGGAAAAAGGGTTTTGTGGAATCAAAACCGAGAATTCTACTTGCATAGAAACTATATTTTTTTTAAAGGACTATTTTACACCAGAATGCTGGAGGAAGCATTTGGATTGTGATTTAAAACTAAGGAGAGATTTGTTGCAATAGCTGGCAACAAGGAGTCATCAAAGGACATCGCTCGTGCAAAGCTTGCCGAGGTCTTGACCAGCCTCGGTATGGTTAAAATGGTACACTTTTGGTACGATGTGCGAGGACCGACGAAGCGGTCCCTGAGTGCAGTGCTAGGACACCTAAGTAGGATCATAGAGGGTTCTGACCAGGTGATGCACGGGATCACTGGTTGCTAGGACACCTATGCGTATGTTGAGGAAGATACGGATGAACTGGAAAGGAATTATTTTTGTGAACTGAATTTTAATATTGGATCTCGTTGGTTGACCAGCTCGTCTTCAACGGAGAGTCTAGATGATAATTTTTATAAAACAATGAAGTGGATATTTTGGAGGATTATGATTAGTAATACTATGGTTTCATTGAAAGATTGTTTTAAAGACAACCGAATCTGTTAAAAAGGCAATTTTATATTGGGTGTGTAAGTGGTGTGTCTACCTTGAATTTTGCCTGAAGCGTCGGCTAGGGGGCCTTGGGACTCTTTTTCCTGGTACTCGGGACAAAATATAACCAAATTTTTATATAAAGGAATCCCACAAATATAGTGGTTGGGCGGTTGGCTAACCCATGGGGCTGGATTAGGGGATTCCTACGATACACATAGACACGATTAAGTTACGTTAGTTAAGTCCTAGGAAGATCCTTGTTCTCTTAGAAGGAATCAACGGGGCTGTGCCTCACTTAAGGGAAAAAAAAGTGGTGATTCTATGGACCGTGCAAGTCTCTTCCTTGATCTAACCATGTTATTTATGGGTTTGATCGGATCACTTTGGTTAGTTAAGGCCTTGACCCATTAGATAAATCTCTCATTAGATGATTTCCCTGGTGGAATCGCCCGTGCCATCCCTGGTGGCGAGGGAAGTTTTTTCGGGTTTGGGACCGCCGGGCTAGTCTCTTGTCCGGACATCTGTGGGAGGCCCCGAGTGTGAATCCCTGCCCCGCGCGAGAGGCCGACACTGCTTCCACTGTCGGCACCCCTAGAGAGGGCATTCGCGGAGGGGGCGAGGGTCTCACTGGTATCAGAGCTTTGTAGAAAGCTAAGAAGGAAAAACGAATTTTATTAGAAATTTATAATAAAAGTCAAAAAGAGCATTTACGTATTGTGTTTTCATTCCTTAAGCCATGAATTTGGTTTTATAGATAGAAGTTCCATGTTTATCTGATATTCTCTATCTCACTCAGTAACACCATATTGGGGAATATGGGAATTTCTCACAAGTTTGGGACACGTGGTCAAAAGTTTGGATTAACCATAACTTGAACACCACTAATCCAAAATGAGCGCTTTATAGCTCTTTAGATTCCATTTTTCAAGCGCTTTCCAACGATAGGTCATATGATAGGGTTTTGAGAAACTTACAAACATGTTATCCATGTCCCCCTTTTTTAAGTATTCAAAAATGGGAATTGGGAAATTCCCAAATTCACTAATATGGTGTTCAGTCTCTCAGGATATGACTGCTTTCACCTTTGAGCATATCCTCTCCTCCGCAACAACTCGAATGGGCAGAGCAAGACTCGTAAATCATTTTGAGGAATTATATTTCCCGGACCCGCAGCTGAGAGATGGTAGCATAAGTGGCACACAGGGCAATATGTCCATGCCTCTTACAACCAGTGCCTGATGTTAAGGAAGAATGTCTCTTTAGCCATGGTCCTGTTGAGGCTAAAGGTGGTTCACGGTGTTATCATGTATCACTCCACACCTCGAGATTTTAGGCTTTCTTGTCATATTTATAGACTTCTTAGATGTTTTATCCCAAGTAGTAAGATTGTAGCACCTTTAGCGATAAGGGAACAATTGTATCGCGGCATGCTAGTAGCCCAGTATTGCCATCTCATGCTTATACCACGGAGGTTTGATTTTATGGAGCCATGTTGCTCCATGTACATATTCCAACCTTTATATAAATAAAGAAATGTTTTGTGGAAAATTCCCAGTTATATAAGTGATTGTTTACTATATGATGAATTGAAGAAACAAGATTTGTTCCTCATACATATGTCGTAGATCTCCAATAAGATCGATTATCTTGTTTAAGCAATTATTTTTCCAAACCTCTTAAGTCTTAGGATCTCGTTGATGAAATAAAAAATAAAAAATTAATAAAAATTAATAATGTATCCTTTTTGGCAGAATCATGAGGCGCGCGAACCGTGGACAGCTAGATCCTCTCACAGATGAGGAAGAGCTTGACCCCGATGTTCACAAAGCCCAGCCAGGTCCCTTCAAGGGTGAAGGGGAGAACTTGGGCGAGGCTGTGGAGAAGTGGATCAAAGCAATGGAAGAATACTTCGATGTCACTGGATATAATGAAAAGAGTAAAATGGCTCTTGCAAGGTTGAAGGTAGTCAAAACAGCCAGAGTGGCATGGAGAAATCATTGTGAGACAAACCAGCTTGATAGGAACACCCAGACCTGGAACTCAAGACTTACTTAAGGAAGAGCTTTTGCCTCCCTGGATTTTTGGAAACCAAGATGAATGAATTCTTAGAATTAAACCAGGGGAACAAAACTATTGAAGAATATCACCAGGCGTTCACTGTTCTCCTCACTCAAGTACTCTCGCCATCGCTAGACGAAGAGTAACTCATGGCTAGGTTCATTCAAGGAATGAACGAACCTTTGGACACCCTGGTCAAGAATGCCAAGCTAGTTTCCATGGCTGAAGCAATAAGGATGGCAAAGGACTTTGCCAAAGCCTTTATTGTTAAGGTCCCACTGAAGCCAGCTCCCTCATCCTTCATGTAAGATTCCTCCCCAGCCCCTCAAGATGTCCAATTTCTTCCCCTATAAATCAATCGCCTTTTCAAAATAATAAAAGATCTTATACAGCATACCATTCCTATCATGAAAGATTCAAGGCCAATCAAGCGACATCCTAACTAAATTAATCCAAAATACTCATCAAAAGGAGGAAATACTTAATGTGCATTTTATTTACTAGATTGAGCACACTGATTAGAAATCACCAATTGTGATTATACCCACGAAGAGAAATAGAAAGCTTTGCATGTGTGTCCATTTAAAGAAGTTGAATGTGACAACTTGCTAGGATCACTACCTATGGAACATATGTTGAAAAGAGTGGCTGGAGTAGAAGCTTATAATTTTTTAGATAGGTTCTCGGGTTATAACCACATATCCGTTGCACCATAGGGCAAAAATAAAACAACTTTCATCACACCAAGGGAAAATCTTTGCATATAAGTTCATGCCATTTGGACTCGCCAATGCTCATATCTTTCAAGGATTACTTGCAAAAATGGTTGAAGGTATTTATTGATAATCTCTCTATGTGCATTTGTAATGGTGGATAGAGTAATTAGCTAACCTAATAAAAGTGTTTAAAAAGTATCGATTGTATCGTATATCTTTAAGCCCTTTGAAATGTTAATTTTAAGTAAAACATGGAGTTATATTGGGACATATAGTGTCCAAGAATGGATTTCCATTAATGACAACAAGGTAAAATCATATTAAAGTCACCATCGCCCACCAATTACAAGGGTCATGAAGGCTATTATCAGAGGTTCATTATGTTCTATGCTAATATTGCAAGGCCATAATTTGTATAAGCTTTTAATTGTCTTTGAATGGACTAAGGAGTGTCAATAGGCTTATGATTAATTGAAGAGGGCACTAGCTTAGTGAACCTATCTTGAGAGTGCCAAATTGGGACCTCATGTTCCACGTGCATATTAATGTATCAAACTTTACAATTGGGTGTGTTTGGGCACATCCACTATGAGAGCATAAATTAGATTACCCAATCTATTTTGCAAGTCGACAACTCAACGAAGCAGAGATGAATTATACCACAATAGAGAGGAAAGGACTAGCCATGGTGTATATAATGAAAGATATAGACACTATCTATTGGATAATAAGTTCATATTCTTTGTGGATCATCAAGCTTTGCTCTTATCAACAAGCTTTGCATGGTTGAGAAAATTACCCGTCACTATTGGTTGTTACTATTGATGAAGTCTAACTTTACTATCACATTGACAAAGGGTTCACAACAGGTATTGGCAAATCACATGTCAAGAATAACTAATGGATAACCTTCCACCACTAGTGTTGACAAACTACTAGATGCTTCTCTATTCAAATTAGATATGGTACTAGAATGGAGTGAAGAGATCTCTGAATATCTTGCTTATGGATTTCCTTAGGACAAGCCATTGAACAAGGATAAGATACAATGACTTATCAAGTTGGCAGCACCTTACTAATTGATAGTTGTTCAATTGTATAAAAGCTAGGCAAAGATCACGGGCCTAGATGGTGTGTTAGGGAGGATGAGTTCCTGACTATTTTAGAAGAAGTTTGTAGTGGGATCACGGTAGCGGCGGTGAACGTTTTGCGGGCAAAGTAATAGTAGCAAGCAAGATCTTCCAAGAAGGGTTATGGTGGCAAACCATGTTTTGGAATTCATCAAACACTGTGATGAATGCCAATGCTTTAACATTCCCCATGGATAAGATAGAATACCCGTGGTCCTAATCATTGTGCAACAACCTTTTGAAAAATGGGGAATAGAGTTCGTTGGACCCATCAGCCCAGTTGCATGTCAAACGTAACCCGATATATAATTGTTGCCACTGACTATTTCACGAAGTAGGTAGACACAAAACACACAAAAGGTGGATACTTGTACAACTTCTAAATTCTTATATGAGCATATCATATCAAAGTTTGGGTGTCCCCTAGAGTTGGTTATTTATTAGCAACACGGATTCCCATTTTATCAATGAGGTCATTAAACATCTATTGAGTGGATTTTTGGTATTGCATTGAGAGTCATCATACTATTGGGTAGGCAAAAAGCTAATGGTGCACTGAAAGTCATCACCATACTATCCTCAAGCTAATGGGTAGGCAAAAAGTACTAACAAAGTCCTTTGTGGTATCCTAACCAAGACTGTAGAAGCTATTCATAATGATTGGGAGCATAAGCTAATATCAACAATGTGGGCCTATAGGACTTCCTACTATAAAGTAGTTAAAGGACAAACTCCTTTTTGGCTTGCCTATAAGATTAAGGTAGTGATATCAGCCTATGGAATATTTAGTGCCCAACTTGAGGACAGCAATGAAAGAACGTCTTAGGGACAATGCTCTATCTCAAAGGTTACTTGAATTGGAAAACCTCAATGAAACTAGAGTGGGTATTCTCCATGGAATGATAGTGGAGAAGCTTAGGCACGAATAATGGTTTCATTAAAACTTGAAATCTAAAGAGTTGTAGGAGGGAGACCTAGTACTTATATACATAGTCGGTTGTTCCAAGAGGAAAAAATTAAAATATTGAGGGTTAGGGCCATTTAGAGTTGTAGAGCTTACATCCCAAGGTATAAATTTTATTGAAACCATTTATGCAGCAGATGCAGGCTACATAAATGGTAGCAAGCTCAAAAAATATTATGGACCCTTCAGACATGTTGGAATAGTCACACAAAAAGAAACAAGAAAAGATAAAATAAGAGAGGCTCATGAAAGAGCCACAAGAAGAGGCTAAGAAAGGGTAGCCAAGGCTAATGCAAACTAAAATGAGCTAACACTGCAAATAAAAATGGGCCAAAGAAGACCTTGAGATAGAGCTTACTCGGCTCAAAGTTGGACTCTCTATGGCGAGGATAACAACAAATCTTCTTGTAATGATTAACGTGGGAGAAAGTCACAACTTACTCTTGTACGAAACATGGGTGAAGCTGAAGAAGCCAGAGTTAGAGTCAGCATTAGTCAAAGTTAAAAGTGTGCATGCAGAAATAGGGGCCTTAGGAAGTTTAAAGGTTAATATTTCCATCATAAATAACCCTTGGCTGTGTAAAGTTTTTATAATGCCTATAGGTGCCTTGAAAGAGGAAATGCTAGTTAGATGAAGTTGGATCTCAGCTATGGGCTTCAAAGTGAATTGGGAGAAAAGGACAACAAACTTATCATCTGAGGGATGTAGATATATATTTCCATTATGGAGTGCTCTAGGCTGCTTGAGTAGCAATCTCAAGTCTAAGCACCCGAAGCCACCTACGATGTTACTATGTCCTCCTGCATCAGAAGCCCAAGTATCCTAGAGAAAGAAGGCCAGTATGTCAAGCAAAGGCAAGATTCCCACCTCACAATTGAAACTTTAAGAACCAACAGCCTCATATTCATCAATGTTGGGTTCCCAAATGCCTATTAAAGACATAGGGATACTATGAAGGGAACATATTGATATGGGTATTCATGAATGTTGGGTTCCCAAATGGCTGTTAAAGGCACAATGATTCTATGAAGGGAATAGAAAGATATGGATATATCCAAACAACCAAGTAATAAAATATGGTCATCCATGTAAAATATGGTCATCCATGTAAAAACCTCAACATTAACCACTAATCACATGAGCTACCACATCAAAGCCAGCTCTAGGAAGGTTTGGAAAAGGAAAGGAAGGCAAGAATGGATCCCTATTAAGAACTCCACCCTCCCAAGACAAGTACCAAAGAAGATGCAAGTGCCCAAAAAGAGACCAAGTCAAAAACCAGACCACACTAATTCTACCCGCAAGGTTGAGATGAGGAGGGAATGGCGACATAAATCGATGCCTACTGAAGATGTGACTTTAAGAAGCCACAAGAACCTTCCCAACTCAATGTCACATAGGATGCCAATCAAACTAGGGTATAACAGATGAACTGCACAATTCCCTATCCCAACGGTAAGGCTATCGTAGTAGACACATAAGAACATGTGTCCAAACATGAAATGTTCACACAAGAACCTTCTATGGATTCTATGGACTGGCTGATTCAATGGATGGAGCAAGAATTATTGTGTTCCATAGAAGAAGTGCTTCTACATCAAGAGCAATCATCTAGATATACTTAGGCCTAACCAATGAAGAATCACACCAGTCAATGAATGATGTTACTATGAAATAGGATTCGAAGGACTAACTTGCTAACTAAGTTCTAACATTACTAACAAACCTTCTAGAAAGCACTTCACATAAAACACAATCATATTCTCCACCGTGATTTTGGTCATGATTTCTGACCCCCAAATCACATCACAAAAATTTAACCAAAATTCATCTTGGAGGAGACCATAAATGACTCATACAATGCATCATGATCCACATTAGACCCTAACATGCACATAAACTCACTATCATGTCCCCATGATTTTGAATGAATACGATCATAATTTTGAAGATTGCAAAATCATGCCATAGAAAATGAGATAAAACTAAACTATATTGAGCCCTTTGGATGTGTTGTGATGATTGTTGATGCTTGAATTACATGAATATGATGCTTCTCATCTGACGTGATTGGAACTCTGATTCACCACCATCGGGACCATGGCCATTGTTGACATGATCACAAACAACTATTTGGTGTGAGTAAGCATGGCATATCCTCACATAGGTTTTGAGCCATGCAGCATAATTCCATTGCCAGATGGCCAACCCAAAGAACATGAAGTGCCCCACTAGATAAGGAGCATTGAGAAAATAGCACAAACAAAAGAGTTGATGTCAAATATTTCCTTGGGCTCTCCAAAATATAAAAATAAGAAGAGGACGAAGGCAACCCCTAGACGTATTCTTTCTATTTCACTACCCCTATCAACTTCAACTCATGAAGAGGGGCAAGAGAGCACCACTAAAGAAGTCTCAAGTAATCCACCACCACCTTCTCTAACTATTTAAGAACTTGAAATCTTGGAGGCTGGCCTCCCCAACATGCCCATATAGGAGCCTAAAGTGTTGAGCACCATGCATGAAGCAAAAAGGAAGCTTGCCTCTACCACAATAATAAGCCCTATTTGTACCTCCTTAGAATTCCATTGATTTTTTGAATTAGAAGATCTGATCACATGAGTACAAACCCAAGCCTCCACAAAACTATCTTCCTCCAAAAATCGTGCATGCATTGAAAGCATTCAAGTAAGTCTTGAAGAGGAGGTGGACATGGCAACAAAGTGGTAAAAGTAGGAGGAACAACATAAGTTACTTCTAATTCAACTACAAGACATGGACACCACAGCTAGACAAGTGGCAGTCCATGAGCTAGAAAAAGGCCTTTTACACTACTACTCCTGCAACCGAACTATAACAAGGTGGGTGAATACCTAAAGTAGGGAAAATGGGAGGATTACAAAATGGAGACTTAAGTGTCTAATCTTACCCTCTCAACTCAAATGATGAAGAAAAATTTCCATATGCAAGCCTCCGCCAACCTCTTGCTTAAATGTCATGCTAGCACTCTAAATAGGCTTAATCCATAGGTGATGCTAGCAGAGATGGATCAAGTCACTAAGGAGGCTGAGTTGAAGCACAAAGAGTTATAGGATGCCAACCACACCCTCACCACACACAAGTCTATATGCTACTTGAGCTATTGGAGTCCCAAAAGCAAGAGGTGCTACAGGAAAGAACATGCCATATAGCTACATATCCAAGTGGAAAGTATTATAGAATAACACAAGATAGAGGTAGCTAAGTTACAGGCAAAGGCACATATGAAAATTCTAGATGTACAAGTAAAGATCGCCAATGAGGAGAATAATCACCATGCCTTGGAGAAAATATTGGAAGAGAAGGAGAAAGAACTATGAGGGCTATGAAGAGAAGGAGAAAGAACTATGAGGGCTATGAAGAGATGGGTCTAAAAGCACAAATGCTCGGAAAGACTAGCACAAGCTAAAGATATATATGAAATAAGCTACAAGAATTACAAGCTCTAGGACAAGGACCTCAAGGAAACCCTACAGAGCTTACAGACAAAAAGGGTCACAATGTTACAAAGCTACCACAGTAGGTCATATCCCACTTGAATGAATAGATTCTGAATGTTCATACACTAACAGTGGGAATGCAAGCTAAAGTGATGGTTCTCACCAAGAAAAAGGAAGTCCTTGTGATTCAAAATTTTGCAGCTCCAAGAAGTCTGCCAATAAAGGGAGATAGAAGTAGAAAACGCCTAACTGACCACAAAGAGCAAGCCATAACACTCCAACAACTTTGTCCACAAAGGGAACCTGTTGTTTGTTGCATGTGGGCAAAAAAGGATAACCCTTATAGTAAATTAGTGAGAAGGGAAACCCCTTTGGCTGACCTTCTAATGGTTCCTCGGGTCCCTACTTAAGACTTTACCATGCTTTTTGCTTCACTAACATTCTCTTTTTGTCAACATAACATTAATCTCAGTGAGAAACTAATCTAGGGGGATCTAGCATTAATACAACAAAATACTACATGTTATGTTGATCCCACCATAATCATAACTGTATTTATAGAGGGGCCCTCGAACTTAGCCACGGTCATGCTATGTATATTTATCAACTATACCCAATTTTACTTAACTTTAGATCATGGTGTCGAGTGCTAATTCATTCAACTGACTTTAACAAGGGTGAAGGTATCCTAGAATTAATGAAACC
Source organism: Cibotium barometz (assembly GCF_041138505.1). Lineage (NCBI taxonomy): Eukaryota > Viridiplantae > Streptophyta > Polypodiopsida > Cyatheales > Cibotiaceae > Cibotium > Cibotium barometz. Next base: position 5,277,873 of record NC_141079.1, read on the forward strand.
TACTAACATTAATTTAGTTATAGCTCCCCTTCCTAAGATACAACACATTCTTGATTGGATGCTACAACACGGGTGGGTAGAAGTCTGGGATCCTCACCAACACCTTCCACTCCATAATAGCAAAACATATCATCCTTATGGTATCCTAAAACGTATTGATCTCATTTGTGTACATCTCCGTAAAGTGCCATATGGTAAAATAAAGTACTTGGAAGATGTACTTCATGTTTTAAATATTACAAAGAACCTAGTTTCTGTTGGACAGATGGTTGAGCAAGCTCAGTAAGTGAGCTTTAATCCTCAAAGATGTTTTGTGGAAAACTTAAAAAAATAGTGTTGCTTGGTTAAAAAGGGTAACATAAATGGCAAAATGTTTTCTTTGGATGTGAACATGCTTGAGGTAAAAGCAACCATGTTTATGCACGTGTCATTGTAGATATTGACATATGGCACAAGCGTATTGGTCATGTGAATATACAACAACTAAAGTCTATGCAAGCCCAAAATATTGTTACAGGTTTGCCAATGTTTAAGGTTGATGGTATGCATAAAGTATGTGAAGCATACTAGTTTGGTAAGTAGGATAAACATACTTGTAAGATTCCTCCCCAGCCTCTCAGGATGTCCAGTATCTTCCCCTGTAATCAAATCCCTCTTCAGAAATATAAAAGATCTTATTTCTACCTATTCTGGCTTAGAGAGAGAAAATATTCTAGAGAGAGGTTATTCAGCTTTTGAATATTTTTGGATAGAAAAATATCTCTTCTTATTAAATAAGTTCCCCCGAAACATAAGATCAAAAAGATTTTCAGAAGGTGCATTAGAAATCAAGTATAATCTGTTCAAGAGGCCTTATCCTAGGGGTCCAAATTTTTGAAAAAATTTTAATTAAGGTTTTGAGGGGCCAATCAGATACATCCAAATGTGTGGAGAAGATAAATAGAAGAACTAAAGAAAATCCCTCCCAAAAATGAGTAAATACTCACATAAGATGAAGAGTGGACTAAGGACCAAAGGAATTACTAAAAAAATGGATTTTTGACACCTCACAATGGGAATTCCCCCTCATGAAGGAGGCACCTACTTCACATGTGTGGTGGAGTTTAAAATGATCAAAAATTGAGATATTTCATCTCTCTTGTCTCGTGATTCAAGTCTAGTTCCAAAAAGTAAGCTAAACTAACCTAAAAATGGTCAAAAATTCACCAAAATGATATGGAAAATTCTAGAATCAGTTTGCTTGGTTAGAAGCTCACTTTTTCCTTTAAATAGAAGCCTCCCTCTTTGTAGAAGCTTAATAGATTTTTATGCACTGTTACTCTGCTCCACCCCAGAGCCAAGAACTATGAATTTCTTAATAATTCATTAGTTTTTGACCTTTCTCTCTTCTAAACAATTGGTGGCCACTCTTGTTGCAAACAAGAGTAGATCCCTCAAACCATCAAGCCAAAGGAAAGCTCTTAGAAATTTATGTAAGTTAGAAATCTTACTTTTTCTTTATTCTTTTAATGGTTTTTTAAATTTTGTTATCTTTAAAATGATAATCTGAAGCTATGCCTTGCTGGAAAGGCTTTCCCTCTCTCTCATTCTTAAATTCAACCCTTCTTTATCCTAGTTAAGTAATCTAATTGTTGGAATTAAACTTTTCATATTGTTTCTTTTTTAAAAGTGAAATTTGATTAGTTTAGAGTGCTTAAAACCAATTGGGGATAATTTTTAAGTAATTTCAAGTTAGGAAAATTTGAAAAATGGTCAGCCATACAAAGGAGGTTATGGCAAAATTTTCTAAAAATTGGTGAAATAAGTTTTATCTTTTATTATCCAAAAAAGAATAATCCCCACCAATTGTGTATTCTAAAAGTGTAATTTTGATTTTATGCATAGAAAGATGCATAAAGAAATTTATTTTTATTTTAAAAGAGTTATTTTCATCAATTTTTATTTTCTACATAGAAAGATGAATAAAGAAATTTATTTTTATTTCAAAAGAGTTATTCTCATCAATTTTTATTTTATGCATAGGAAGATGCATAAAGAAATTTATTTTTATTTCAAAAGAGTTATTCTCATCAATTTTGATTTTATGCATAGGAAGATGCATAAAGAAATTTATTTTTATTTCAAAAGAGTTATTCTCATCAATTTTGATTTTATGCATAGAAAGGTGCATAAAGAAATATATTTTTATTTCAAAAGAGTTATTCTCATCAATTTTGATTTTATGCATAAATAGGTGAATAAAGAATTTATTTTTATTCCAAAAGAGTTATTCTCATCAATTTTGATTTTATGCATAGAAAGGTGCATAAAGATTTTTTTTTTAAATTTCAAAAGAGTTATTCTCATCAATTTTGATTTTATGCATAGAAAGGTCAATAAAGAAATTTATTTTTATTTTAAAAGAGTTATTCTCAATTAAAATTAAATTTATGCATAAAAGATTTATTTTTATTTTGAAAGTGTTATTCTCCTTAAAATTAAAATTATGCATAAATAGATGTGTAAAGAATCTATATAAAAAAATAAGGATTCTCTTGCATTCTAAGAATGGATGTGGATGAGTGTATGTGAAAGGATAGATGTGGATGTGTATGTGATAAATATGGATGTGGATGTATGTGAAAGCATAGATGTGGATGTGTATGTGATATGTATGGATGTGGATGTATGTGAAGAATAGAAGTGGATGTATGTTAAAGAATGGATGTGGATGTATGTGAAAGGATAGATATGGATATGTATGTGATAAAGATGGATGCGGATGTATGTGAAAGGATAGATGTGGATGTATATGTGATAGGTATGGATGTGGATGTATGTGAAGAATAGAAGTGGATGTATGTTAAAGAATGGATGTGGATGAGTGTATGTGAAAGGATAGATGTGGATGTGTATGTGATAAATATGGATGTGGATGTATGTGAAAGGATAGATGTGGATGTGTATGTGATAAGTATGGATGTGGATGTATGTGAAGAATAGAAGGGGATGTATCTTAAAGAATGGATGTGAAAGGATAGATGTGGATGTATGTGAAGAATAGAAGGGGATGTATCTTAAAGAATGGATGTGGATGTATGTGAAAGGATAGATGTGGATGTGTATGTGATAAGTATGGATGTGGATGTATGTGAAAGGATAGATGTGGATGTGTATGTGTGGTAAGTATGGATGTGGATGTATGTGAAGAATAGAAGTGGATGTATGTTAAAGAATGGATGTGGATGAGTGTATGTGAAAGGATAGATGTGGATGTGTATGTGATAAATATGGATGTGGACGTATGTCAAAGGATAGGTGTGGATGTGTATGTGGTGATAAGTATGGATGTGGATGTATATGGTAGAATATATGTGCATGTAAATGTGATGGATATGAACGAGAATTGAAGCGATGAGATGTGAAGGAAATTGGATAATATGATTGATAAGGGATGTGAATGAATCATATAGGATGTGAATGAATGTGATAACATATGAATCGAGATGCGATTGAATGATATGGGATGTGAATGAATGATAAGAGATATGAATGGATGTGATGTGATGTGAATCAGGATGTGAATGAATGATATAATATGTGAATGAATAATAAGGGATGTGAATGGATGTGATGTGATGTGAATCGAGATGTGAATGAATGATAAGGGACATGAATGAATGTGTTAGCATGTGAATCAGGATGATGTGAATGAATGAGATGTGATGTGAAATGAATGTGATAAGATGCGATGTAAACTGGATAGATGTTAATGCATGTGAAGTGATGAGATTTATGGGTAGATGCAAGTGGGTGAGAACTGATGAGGATAAATGAGAAAATAAGTGATGAGATAGAAAAGAATGTGATTAGATGAGAATGGGAATGCTTATGAAATGAGGTGGATTGATGTGTGGATAATGTGGATTGATGTGCCATTAGGACTTGTTTGGGGTCTTCTTGGGCCCTTTAATTTTCCCCAAGCCTAATGACAGCCATTAAGGAGTGGTGAAATGGGAGAAAGCCATGTGGAGAAAAATGTTGGGTTTCCCTGCCCCTAATATGTAGGGGTCAAACTTGAATCATACCATTTTCTTTTAAGAAATTGGGCCGAAAAATGTAAAATCTTTCAATAAAATCAAATTTCCCACCTTTTTTTAATAAAGACAGCTCAAACTGGTATAAATGACCCCACCTCAAAAAGTGGGCTAGGGCCAAAAACGCCCCCCCATCATTATCCCTCATTTAAAGCTACTTTTCCCTCTCCCCACTCCCTCCTCTCTCTAAAACTAGCAATTCGGTTTTGAGTCTCTCTCTAACTAAAAGAGTCTTTTTTGGGCCTCCTCCCTCCCCATTCATCCTTCCCCTTCCCTCCTAAAGTTAGATCTATCTTTTTGTGCCTTCTTGGCTATGGAAAGCTTGGAAAACAGTCCACTTTTTCCCCCATCAAGTCCATCCTCTCTTGCTTGCACTCATTCTTCACTCTCCTCTTGCTAGCTTATACACATTCTTGACTCCTCTTGCTAGCTTATATGCTCTGCTAGCATTAGGTTGCAGAGATCTTCTTACACACCTACAACTTCATAGCATTTAGCTTAATCGGTTAGCCACAATGAGTCGCCGACCTCGTTCAAGGGTGGAGTCCTTTAGCAGCAGCAACGAACAAGACGACACTGGCTTGTGGGTTACAAGCACCTTTGCAAAAGGAATGTGGGTGACGATGCATCCAAGCACAAGGGGAGCCCACAAAGTCTCTTGCAGATACATAGGGTTAAAGTCGCACCATTGGAAGGGTCGCATAGTGGATCTCAAGCAGGGGGCTGACGGAAGCAAGCAGGTGATGATCCAACACGTCTACAAGGCATCGCAACTCCGTGTTGACAATGCCAATCACAAACGCTTTCCTGCAAATTGTAAGTTTTATTTGTGCTTCTTGTTTTATGGGCTGCACTGAGACATGCTAATATCATTTCATGTTATGGAAGCTTGATTTTTTCAAGTATGTTCTTGTAATGTTCTGTGCAGACATCTTTCCGTCGACATTTGTGGAATGGGAGCCTTTAGAGGCCCTTTCTGGAACCTTTGAGGCGCACCACTTTGAAATCGGCAAGCTACTATATACTGGTTGTTCGGCATCAGAGCTTTTAGAGCGCTCAGTTTTCTTCTTTCATGCAGAGTATATTGTACCCACGTCAAGAGATGATTCTGGGACTCTACGGAGGCTCCCTACACCAGGTCTCACGGACCATGATTGGCCAAAGCCCGACAATACTTTGGTTGCACTAACCAGACGTCGGATTGAGATTGATGTGTGCAATGCAATGAACTGCACCTAACTATGGGTCACATCGTGCGACTCTCACGTTCTTCATGCCTTTACATTTGTTTGTGTTTTTGTTCAAGGAGGCTGATGTTCACCGGACTCCTACAATGTGGATTGCAAAGGGAGGCACAACAATGAGTGCCTTTCTACCACCTTCGTGGGATTTGAAGGTTATTCAACATTAGGGTGACAAGATAAAGTGCATGCTGGTGTCGAAGAGAAGATGGTCGTTCGGTACCAGCTTGGAAAGCAACAACTCTCTATTATCTTTCCTTACAGACGTTGGAAGCTGACTGGAGGCGAATGGGAGGCACTCGATTCGGACATCAACGATGCAGAACAGCTTGATGTACATGTTAGCACGCAAGCTGATGTGTGGGATATCGTAGTAAATGCTGATTGGAATGTGGCGAACCTAAGGGAGTACTTAGGCCTGAAAGGTGACTTTTCATTTGTGATTGATAACACACCTCTACGTAAGAGGAAAGAGGCATCTTACTTTTGTAAAAGCATTCCCTTCCCTAGATGTATCCATATCAAGCAAGCTATGTAACAGATTTTGAGAGATTAATTCAAAACAATTTTGGCTACTCGCAATTTGTGTTCAATTTTGTGCACTTTTAAGTTATGTCGCGTGTTTTTATTTTTTTGGAGGTTTTAAGTGAATTTTTAAACATAAAAAAAGTTTTAAAGACCTCTTTATAAGTCACTTTTGGCCACTTTGAGTTCATCTCCTCACTCTCAGCATCTTTGCGGTCCCCTCGCCTTCTTCGCTACTCAAGCATGGCCACCCCCGCCCAAGCTCTCCTATCTCAATTGCACAAGCTTGACCTCGATCACTTGATCGAGAAGCTTGCACCCATCTTTCAGACATCTATTGATATGGAAGGCACCGCCGAACTCCATAATGACGTGTTTGGGGCGTTCACTAGCTACATGGACACATACATGGCTGAATATTGTGTCAACTTTGAAGACGAGGAGGGGACTTGGGTGCCTGTGGATCTTATCAAGCATACCTACAAAGCAGACAAAAATTTCAGGTTCAGGCTTGCAAGATTCCTCAAAGGCCTTAGTAGCACATATCTAAGGGAGGAGGAAGAAGATAACTTGGTAGATCTTGGAATGGGCAACATCGGCACAAGTTTTTTGAGGTGGGACATGACTCTTGCCCTCCTGATCTTGGAGGGAACAGAGAAAAGCAAGGGAAAGAGGAAGGCCACTCCTCCAAAGAAAGCCACACCTCATCTCTTGATCAAGGAAGCTGACCCAAAGGAGGAGATTGTCACCCCAGTGCAAGAAGCATCTCTTGCACTTGTGACTCTGGCGGAAGAGCCGCAAGCTGAGGCTGTGAAACGAGACATTGAAGGGGACGATGTCATGGATGAAGTTCCAGAGCTCGAAGTGCGGACTCTACACCCCATCATAGTAGAAGGTGTAGAGTTCTTATTTTTGGATGACATCGCCCATGTCCTCGGGCTGCACCAGGATGAAACTCTCTCAGTCATTGCTATGTACGCGGGCATGCGAGACACACAACAGCCGTCCAAAGATGATGACATCCGCATTGACTTCAGTTCCGCAGATGTCACAAAGGTGCTTGCGCTCCCGGAAAATCATGCCTCAATAGAGTCCCTTGTGGCAGAGACTCTTGTACAAATATCCCAGTGCAAGGATTTCTACGAGAGTGTGCCAGAAACTAGCTTTGCCCCTCACAAGCCGCTTGCCATTTCGGATTCTGTCAGCCTCGGGAGCATCAATATTAGTGATGCAGACCTTGCGGATCATGATGATGCCACTGAGGTAGTACACCCAATTTCTTCCCTCTTAATTTGTAATTTTTTGAAGTCAACTCATTCTTCTATCACTTGGTAGACCGCAAGAGAAATGGACTGGTTCGCAAGCCGAAAGGGTGGAGCACGAAAGGAGGTGGAGGGGAAAGATGCTGCGCTATCGCACTACATCCCGAGCTTCAATGCGGAGATGCTTCGCGTGATTCACAACGACTTTTCAAATGATGCGCAAGCTCAATTTTTGAAGTGCAGAGCCCTAAGCCCCATCCTGTCTGAAGCCCCTATAGCCCAAAATGCCCATAAATGTATTCTTGTAAATAGGGAAGCAGCTATCTATAGCTTTGGTGATAAAAGTGCAGGGTCTTTCCTAGGATTTTGTGGCCTAGCCTTGGACAAGTCATCACTGATGCCAAAGAGATAGCCGAACGCATTGGTGACAAACCATCGGTAAAGACTCTCACCCACGAGGCTTTCACCAAGCTCATCAAGCGAGTTGGCTAGATCCAATGTACTCATTTGCCTTTTGTGAAAATCAAACAATTAATGACATCAAGATGTTTGTCGAGCTGATTTTAAGTTTTATCTTCTTGATGTGTTTATATGTTGTTGTCGTGTCGTGTCATGATGTTTCAATCAATTTTTGTGAACGCTCGTCTGCCTGCCACCACCCGTCCGACTTTGGCTCGACTCGACGGGCCGATTTCTCCTGCGTATGGCCCCAAAAGGGTAGATCAGATGTGCGGGGTGCGCCGAGGCTGACGGGGGGGGGGGGGGGGGGGCGGTGGTCGCGCCGTGGAACCTGTGCGCCACGGAGCAACTGTAGCCTGTTTGACCTGGCTACAGTCGCTCTGTGGCACACAGGTTCCACGGCGCGACCACCGCCCCCCCGGTCGGCCCCGACGCACCCCACACATCTGATCTACCCTTTTGGAGCCATACGCAGGAGAAATCGGCCCGTCGAGTCGAGCCAAAGTCGGACGGGTGGTGGCAGACGAGCGTTCACATGAGGTCGAATGTACGTAGCGACAACAATTACATGCAAAAGACTACAATTACCTTGACAAGACGACAATCACTTGCAATAGAAAACAACTTTTTTGAAAATAGACATGGTTTTTCATTAATCAAATTGAGATTACAAAACACGGATTTGTTGCATTATTACAAAGGCTTCTCCTATCTAGTGAAAGAGAGCATCGTCTCCACGGATATGCCTAGCTAGACGAAGATCAGATGGCTTCAAAGTGACACGTTTTGCATGCACCATGCACCATGCACAAAATCGTATCTTGGAAAAGCGAAACCAAAATATCCTCGGCACCTTGTTGCAGAGCACCTAGTGCCGCCACTTGCACATGATTGACATCCCGGCGCTGGTCAAGGATAATCTCTTTGACGAGATGCGCAAAAGGTGCCTTTGGAATAATTGGTGTGCATGTCTTCTGATATTTACGAATTTCTTTAAGGGCAACTGTCCCTGGTCTCCACCTTTGCTTCTTCTGCGTTGTTGGGGGGGTGGTGGTGCTTGCGCATGGCGAGTCCAAGCTAGCGTGTCATTTTTGAACTTTTGTCGCTGCTCTTGGAAGTTATCGGAAGGGGGTTCTGTGCATTTAGGAATGGTTTTCCCCTTCTTAGCCTTTGCAGGTGTTGGAGTTTTCTTTGCCTTTGCAGATGGAGTCTTCTGAGCTGCTCTCTGCTCTGCCTCCTTCCTTACTCGCTCCTCTTCATCTTTCCTTTCTTTTTCCTCAAGAAGCCTCCGTGCGTTTGCTGCCTTGGCTTCTCGTTCAAGCTTCTGTCTCTTATTTCTACTTCCTCAGCTGAGAGTTTTCTCTTTCCTTTACCAAGTGCACAAGCCAAGACTCTGTCTAACATTGCATTGAGAATCCTACTACTCGGTAGGTGCTCCCTTTCTACTGTGTCTTCATTTCTCCTCTTTGTATATTCTGCTCGAAGACCTTGTATAGCCGCTTCCAAAATTGTGTCATCTTCGTATCCGGCCATTCGCAGGTCAGCAACAAATCCGCGAGCTTTTCTGTTAAGCTAATCCTCCTCCGCAGCAAAGAATGCTAATCTTGTCAGCGGCCTAAGCTTCTTCTGCAGCCTTCTTATCTGCCTCCGCCTTCCTAACTGCCTCGTCTTCTTCCGCCTTCTTGGCAGCCTCATCCTCCTATGCTTTCTTTGCTGCCTCATCCTCCTGTGCTTTCTTTGCTGCCTCATCCTCCTCCTGTGTTTTGACGGTCTCTTCGGCTTCTTTTCTTGCTCTCTCAGCTGCCTCCATGTCCTCTGCTTCTTTCTATAATCTCTCCGCTTCTTGGCGTTCTTGGGCTTCTTGGGCCTCTCGCTCAAGCCTCACATGCTCAGCTTCCAGATCCATTTGGGCTTGTGGGTAAATGTTTGGGATTTCAGTTCTATGTGCCACCGGTAAGGACCCAAGGTCTTTGAAAATGTCATCCTGGGTATTGGAGGGAGGATCATTTGGGGGCTCCATGTGCGTGAGATATTAGTGCACGAGCGAGAGAAAGAGAGAGAGAGAGAGAGAGAGCACGCGAGAGAGTCAAGGGGAGAGGAAGAGAGAGAGAGATCACAAGTCAAGACTTTTAAAAATGACAATAAAACTCACTTTGATATTTATAGGGGGCAAAAATTACAAAAAAGTCAATTTACAATGAACGCGCCAAAAAGTGGCTCGAACAAGAATTATTGGGTGGGTAACCACACGCGGCCATTTCTTAGTCGACCACTGTGCCACTGCCTCGCTCTTTCACGTGCCATTGACGCATTGCACCCTTCTCTTTCGCCTTGCACCTGCCACCTTCATGATTTTGCGCCTCAAAGACAAACTTCCGGCTCGCTTTTGGGCCTTTCTCCCAGTAAGTGCACGGTAAAACCAATTGAACATTTCCTGAAATGCATTGCTGCGAACCTTGCCATTGCCATGACCCGTGTTCTTAAAATAGGCCGCCTTGGCTTGGTAATGTGATCGTTCCATGCCTTGGTTGCTCCAGAGTGCAAGAGACCCATATTCATCTAGAAAGAAGGAACTGTGCGCATAGAGAATATGCATGTAGTGTGTTATATGAGTTTCCCCCCAAGCATCGATCATTTCTTCTGTGAATCTGTCAATCGAAGTCTTGAATGTAGCTATCTCTGCTTCATCAAGATACGGGCGCTCAAGAAGCCTCATCATCTCATCACAAGCTTCCCACACATGTGCACGCTTCAATCCTAGTGTCGCCTCATTGCCTCGATAGGTTGTTACATCACAAATCTGCTTCCATAATTCAAAATGTGTATGGCTTTGAGCCTCACCATAGTTTGAGAGCAGGTGTCTTGCTTTTGCACCACCCATACATATCTTATTAGGGTTATCTTGGGTACTTGATGGGTTTTTGCGATCCTTAGAGAGGGTGACAGCACCTGCGTGATAAAACAACTTCAAGCTCTTGGATGCCCTGTTCTCGCCGTGACTCTGGCTCCATGTTCCAAGCATAATTGATGTGAAGCATCAACAATTTGTCCAGAATTCTAAGTCTTGCGTGCAAGGTACACACATGTGCTCACGACAGTGGAATTGAAATCTTGAATAGGGTTCCAAGTAGCATCCTCCTCTGTGCGAGATGGTGCCTTGCTTTGATTGCAGCTCATAATTCCATTGAGCCAGACGTGCATACCCTTCCCTTTTTGTAATTGATTTGAGCCCTTTGCACTTGCCTGCTTACGACCTTTCACCTTGGTTGCTTGTTTGGCCTTCCCCACTGCGACACTTGGCATCCTTGGATGACAACAAAAGATGCATGGAAACAAAGTGTTAGCACCGCTTTTAGTTCCCAACATGCATTTGAGGGTCTTGCGATCACCACCAAGGTGCCACTCTATTTCAAAGTCACCAGTGCCAGGCACATGCAAGACTTCACCATTTGATTGCCTGTGTATCACTCCTTGAATACCTGTACGAGTGAAGTACCACCTCAGACTGTCATGGTCCTCGTGCGGAAGGGTCCATGCTGCCTGCCACCATATGTTCTTCTCAGACTACACTCCAAAGTAATCTTGCTTGCGTCGCTTTGTGTGCAAGTTATTCTCCGCATCACCTGTTTCATCTTCGCCGTCTAAGCTCTTTCGCTTCAATGCCCTGCTCATGAGTGTCAGACTTGTACGTTCCACCCTTTGGCCCTTTACAACCTGACATTCATCCAATTTGAGGACAAATATAGCCTTTCCATCCGTCTCCTCTAATGTCATATCATAAAACTGAATCATAGCTCGTTGAAGCGCCTCCACCTCGACGTAAACATTGTTAAACTTGTTGTAAGCAAAATCTTTTGAATTTGACATTGGCATGCTACCATCCACCCATCTGTAGCCGCCTAGCAAGTCGGCAATATTGTTGTTTGCTGACTTCCTTGCCATAACTATACTGTATGGTGTTGGAAGTATAGATCGTGTCATTCCTTTGCCTCGTAGACGTGCTGTGATGCAAGTATACAAAGCCCTGTATCCCTCACTGATACTTGCTGTGTCGCACACAGTGAGCATGTCAACGGGACTGACAATCTGCTCGAATTCCTTGAGAAAATACTTTTGAATCCTGTCACGCAACACACCATTTACTGGATTTGCTATCATATTGATTACTTTCTGCTCTGGAATAATGTGCTCAAGGATAGACTCCTCAGTATTGGAATAACCTAATATTGCTTTAGCACATTCCCTGGACATCACATAGTTCAGAGTCAATGACATAACTATATGAAAAAGGAATGTAATGCTAGTTCTGAAGCTGTGATTACCTTGTTTGATGCACACGTCGCTTGCGAGCCCCCCATCTTTGGAAAGAAGACTCAGAGGCTTGCGCTTTCGCTGCTTGCATTATATCCCACGGGGAGGTGAGTGAAATGATCGACACGTCGGTGAAGGTTCCGAGTTGAGTTTCAAAGATGGAGATAGTCCTCTATAGCTCGATCCCTGCTTTCCACACCTTCATCAAGTTTCATCTTCTGCTCTCTGCATCCTCCTTCTCTAGATCCTTGACTCGAGCCAGCATATGTTCCTTTGTGGCCATGAAAGTTGACGCACATTCTTCCTTTTCTGCCTTGCATAATTTTAGAAGCTTCTTGAGGTGATTTTGATTTGAGAGTTCCTGCAAGTACAAAGAATAGAGCCTCTGACAGTACCCTAAGAAACCATTATAACCGTCACCCAAGAAGCGTACGACCTGCGTGATATTACGAAAAGGGGGAGGTGCACCAGTCTGTGGATCAAGGGGATAAATGCTTTCATCAGTCCAAAGATCAATGGCTTTTGCACCTTGAAGTCGTAGCACCTCAGCAGGAATACATCCCTTCGTTCGATTACTTCGCATTGTGGTATACTCCTCGTCTAAGTCCACGTGCAAGCGAAACTTTGATTGCTTGTTGGTGATGTCCCGTAGAGCCATTGTACCTAGCAAATGGAGATGGAGGAGATGTAGATGGATACAGAGATGGAAATGTGGATGGTGATGGAGATGGTGGAGATGGAGGATGGAGGTGGAGGATGGAAATGTGGATGGTGATGGAGGAGATGAAGATGGAGATGGAGATGGAGATGGAGGTGGAGGAGATGCAGATGGATACATAGATGGAAATGGAGGCCTTGAGGAGATAGATATGGAGAGCGTGCTAGTGATGGAGATGGAGAGCTTCAGCTTGCAAGGATGTGTAGATCTGTACCTTCACAGGAGGGGATGGACTCTTCCATGAGAGTTGGTGGAGAGGATGATAGATATGGAGAGCTTGCTAGTGATGGAGATGGAGAGCTTCAGCTTGCAAGGATGTGTAGATCTGTACCTTCACAAGAGGGGATGGTGAGCTCTTCCATGAGAGCTGGTGGAGAGGATGATGGAGTAGGAGGTCCAGATCTGCAGGCCATGGCTCCTAGAGAGAGAAAAAGAAGCCCTTACCCAAGTAAAACACCCTAAACGCATTTTAGAGAGAGAGTGTAGAGAGAGAGTGGGATCTGCAGCACCTCCAAAAAGGGAGGGAACAAAGTGAAAAATTTTCAAACATTCTTTGTGAAAGGTACTTCACTACAAGACAAAAAGGCAGTTAGGTCCATATTCCTTCCCAAGGACAGAAGATCTAATGATTAGATCAACTTTTGGCCTATTTTCTTTTTTGTAGAAAAGGAAAAATGCATTTTCAGGCCTAGGCCACTAGCTTGGTCAAAGCTTGATTAGCATTTTAAGCATTTCACTAAGTGTCCAAATAAAAGGGCCCAAGAAGACCCCAAACAAGTCCTAATGATGGATGTTTGGATGTTGTGGATTGACGTGTGGATTGATGTGGATGGATGTATGGAAGATATGGATGGATGTGTGGATAATGTGGATTGATGTGGATGATGTGGATTGGTGTGTGTATGATGAGTGAATGATGTGAATTGATGTGGATGATGTGGATGGATGTATGGATGAGGTGGATTGATGTGTGGATAATGTTGATGAATGTGCATGGATGTTTGAATGATGTGGATTGACGTGTGGATTAATGTGGATGGATGTATGGATGATGTGCATTGATGTGTGGATGATGCGATAGGATGTGATTTGATGTAAGAATGATGTGATGTGATAGGGATCGATGATGAAAATAAAATTGTGGTAAGATGAAAAAAAAGATGGGGTCTAATGTGAAAGGATGCGGAGTAATGAGAAAAGATGGAAATATTGTTGGAACTGTATTTGTTTGTGAAAATCTGTTTTTAAATGACTGTTTTATGTCAAGAATGCTGGGGAAGCATTTTGACCGTCTTGTGAATGAGGTCATGGAGACCTATCTGTTAAAGTTGCAACTGCTGATGACAGAGAGTCATTGGAGGACGTCTCGCGTAGCAAGGTCGGCGGAGGTGACCAGCCTCAATTTGATTAAATGGTGAGCTTCCGGTACAGTGGATGAGGGACCAAGGAAGAGGCCTATGAGTGAAGCGCTAGGTGACCTACAAAGGATCCTAGAGGGTGGTGACCATATGGTACTCGGGCCCTAGGTCACCGAAGATACCCACGAGTACGTCGGGGAAGATATTGGAACAAGGAGTAAGAGTTGTTTTTTGAATTCGGGCATGGATCAGGTTGATTGACCTTGCTGGTCCTCAATGGATAAGTCCATGGCTCTTTTATATGGATCTACTGGTTGATCTTACTGATCTTCAACGGAGATTCCATCTAGATATTTTTATGTGATTATATTGTCGGGTACTATGAGCTAGGAACTATTGAAAAGACCCTTGAGTGAACAGGTGGTGAGCGTTCTGGTTGCCAATGATGCCATAGGTACACCGATGAAGGAAGGAATTGGAAATTAGGATTCAACTAGATAATTAAAGGATTACAATCAGTAACACTATGGTTTCATTAAATGATTGTTGAATCTGTGAAAAAGGCAAGTTCATATTGGGTGTGTAAGTGGTGTGACTAGTTTTATGTTTACATGAATATCCGGCTAGGGGGCCTGGGAACTCTTTCCCCTGGTACCCGGGACAAAACCTAACCAAATTCCTAATTGGATCCCATCACTACACTGGTTGGGCAGTTGGCTAACCCATGGGACTAGATGGGGTTAGGCTGGACTGATGGGTTCGTAAATCGAGACTCAATTTCTGTATAGTACGATAAATGAGGTAAATCCTGGATAAAAATTGTTCTATGGAAAAGAATCAACGGTTGTGCCTCTCAATGAAGAAAAAAAACATTGGTCTCTATGATCCAAGAACAATCTTTTCCCTGATCTGATTATGGGACTTACGGGTTTGGTCAGATCAGTTCAGTCAGCTCAGGCTTTTGACTACGTTCGAGAAAAGTTATCCTGGAGGAATCGCCCGTGCTTTCCGGGCAAGGGAAGTTTTTCTGAGTTCGATTTTGGAAGAACCGACGGATTAGTCTCTTGTCTGGATATCCGTGGTGGGTGGTGGGCGAGGCCCCGAGTGTGGGACCCTACCCTATGCAAGAAGTGCTACTTCTGCTGCTAGCACCCCCAAATTCATTGCATAGTGGGGTCAGGGATCTTACAGCTGGTATCAGAGCGAATTTGGCTAATGAGGATCAACTGAGAAGCCAAAAATGTCAAAAATTTATGAAGAAGCAGTAAAAGGTTGTAATTGTGTGATAAAATTCATACAAATTAATATTCAAACTGAAACTCCTAAATTGGTAATTGGGTGTTCAGATGGAAGTACCGCAATTATATGGAATCCCTGACTTGCTTGAGGCCTAGACATGATGGTATTTACCTTATAGTTCCAAGGACCGTGACTACCCGTATATACCGAGGGTATAACTGCAGCTCTTTACTGGTAGTGTATACGAGTAAATCTAAGACTTGAAATTGTAAGCATTAATACTATCTAGATGATGAATTCGAATGTGGTTGATATGATTTTAAATTCTAATTGAGAACTGATGAGTTGATTTGGATTCTGATTGAAAAATGAAGATTTCTAAATTCTGGCTGAATTGTAACAACTAAGCAAAACAACAATAAGGATGAATGGGACAAGTCCCTGTGATAATGTTCGTAGCTAGAATGACGTTAATGACTTCAGCAAATCACTATGAGATTAGTGGATTGTGCTGGCAGATTGCTGCTGTTAACACGACCCAGTGGATCAAGTTAAGGGGTGTCAAATTAAAACTCTATAACATTGAAAATTTCCATGGCGAACTAATCAGATAGAAATCTCAGTCTAATGGACCATTATTGTGATAAGGATTGAATGTTACGATCTGAGTGAATTATTATCTGATGATGAGTTTCATATAAGGGATATTTATCCCAGGATTCTGTTGGGCTCTCCATACTATAAGGAACCCAGAATCCCTTGGATCTTAAGGAAAAGAATTCTCCTCTAGTTTTGCAAGATGAGGACATCTCGCGTTTTTAAGTGGGGTAGAATGTAAGATTCCTCCTCAGCCTCTCCGGATGTCCAGTATCTTCCCCTGTAATCAAATCCCTCTTCAAAAATATAAAAGATCTTATTTCTACCTGTTCTGGCTTAGAGAGAGAAAACGTTCTAGAGAGAGGTTATTCAGATTTTGAATATTTTTGGATGGAAAAATATCTCTTATTATTAAATAAGTTCCCCCGAAATGTAAGTTCAAGAAGATTTTCAGAAGGTGCATTAGAAATCAAGTACAAGAGGCCTTATTCTAGGGGTCTAGATTTTTAAAAAAATTTAAATTAAGCTTTTGAGGGGCCAATCAGATTCATCCAAATGTGTGGAAAATATAAATAGAAGAAATAAAGAAAACCCCCCAAAAAATGAGTATATACTCACATAAGATGAAGAGTGGTCCTTTGGACTAAGGTCCAAAGGAATTACTTAAAAAAATGGATTTTTGACACCTCACAATGGGAATTCCCCCTCATGAAGGAGGCGCCTACTTCACATGTGTGGTGGATATCAAAAATTGAGATATTTCATCTCTCCTCTCTCCTAGTTCAAGTCTAGTTCCAAAAAGTAAGCTAAACTGACATAAAAATGGTCAAAAATTGACCAAAATGATATGGAAAGTTCTAGAACCAGTTTGCTTGGTTAGAAGCTCACTTTTTCCTTTAAATAGAAGCCTCCCCCTTTGTTGAAGCTTAGTAGTGTTTTATGCACTGTTTCTTTGCTCCACCCCAAAGCCAAGAACTATGAATTTCTTAATAATTCATTAGTTTTTGACTTTTCCCTCTTCTAAAGAATTGGTGGCCACTCTTGTTGTAAACAAGAGTAGATCCCTCAAACCATCAAGCCGCCAAAGGAAAGCTCTCAGAAATTTATGTAAGTTAGAAATCTTACTTTTTCTTTATTCTTTTAATGGTTTTCTAATTTTTGTTATCTTTAAAATGATAATCTGAAGCTATGCCTTGCTGTGGAAAGGCTTTCCC
This sequence comes from Cibotium barometz, assembly GCF_041138505.1. Classification (NCBI taxonomy): domain Eukaryota; kingdom Viridiplantae; phylum Streptophyta; class Polypodiopsida; order Cyatheales; family Cibotiaceae; genus Cibotium; species Cibotium barometz. The sequence goes on from NC_141079.1 coordinate 5,294,873, forward strand.
CCTCTCTCATTCTTAAACTCAGCCCTTCTTTATCCTAGTTAAGTAATCTAATTGTTGGAATTAAACTTTTCATATTGTTTCTCTCTTTTTGAAAGTGAAATTTGATTAGTTTAGAGTGCCTAAAACCAATTGGGGATAATTTTTAAGTAATTTCAAGTTAGGAAAAATTAAAAAATGGTCAGGCATACAAAGGAGGTTCTGGCAAAATTTTCTAAAAATTGGTGAAGTAAGTTTTATCTTTTATTATCCAAAAAGAGTAATCCCCACCAATTGTGTATTCTAAAAGTGTAATTTTGATTTTATGCATAGAAAGATGCATAAAGAAATTTATTTTTATTTCAAAAGAGTTATTTTCATCAATTTTCATTTTATGCATAGGAAGATGCATAAAGAAATTTATTTTTATTTCAAAAGAGTTATTTTCATCAATTTTTATTTTATGCATAGGAAGATGCATAAAGAAATTTATTTTTATTTCAAAAGAGTTATTCTCATCAATTTTGATTTTATGCATAAATAGGTGCATAAAGAATTTATTTTTATCCCAAAAGAGTTATTTTCATCAATTTTCATTTTATGCTGCATAAAGAAATTTATTTTTATTTCAAAAGAGTTATTTTCATCAATTTTATTTTATGCATAAGAAGATGCATAAAGAAATTTATTTTAATTTCAAAAGAGTTATTCTCATCAATTTTGATTTTATGCATAAATAGGTGCATAAAGAATTTATTTTTATCCCAAAAGAGTTATTCTCATCAATTTTGATTTTATGCATAGAAAGGTGCATAAAGAAATTTATTTTTATTTCAAAAGAGTTATTCTCATCAATTTTGATTTTATGCATAGAAAGGTGCATAAAGAAATTTATTTTTATTTCAAAAGAGTTATTCTCATCAATTTTGATTTTATGCATAGAAAGGTGCATAAAGAAATTTATTTTTATTTCAAAAGAGTTATTCTCATTAAAATTGAATTTATGCATAGAAAGATGCATAAAAGATTTTTTTTTATTTTGAAAGTGTTATTCTCCTTAAAATTGAAATTATGCATAAATAGATGTGTAAACAATCTTTATATAAAAAAAGGATTCTCTTGCATTCTAAGAATGGATGTGGATGAGTGTATGTGAAAGGATAGATGTGGATGTGTATGAAAGGGTAGATGTGGATGTGTATGTGATAAATATGGATGTGGATGTATGTGAAAGGATAGATGTGGATGTGTATGTGATAAGTATGGATGTGGATGTATGTGAAGAATAGAAGTGGATGTATGTTAAAGAATGGATGTGGGTGTATGTGAAAGGATAGATGTGGATTAGTATGTGATAAATATGGATGTGGATGTATGTGAAAGGATAGATGTGGATGTGTATGTGATAGGTATGGATGTGGATGTATGTGAAGAATAGAAGTGGCTGTATGTTAAAGAATGGATGTGGATGAGTGCATGTGAAAGGATAGATGTGGATGTGTATGTGATAAATATGGATGTGGATGTATGTGAAAGGATAGATGTGGATGTATATGTGATAAGTATGGATGTGGATGTATGTGAAGAATAGAAGGGGATGTATCTTAAGGAATGGATGTGGATGTATGTGAAAGGATAGATGTGGATGTGTATGTGATAAGTATGGATGTGGATGTATGTGAAAGGATAGATGTGGATGTGTATGTGATAAGTATGGATGTGGATGTATGTGAAGAATAAAAGTGGATGTATGTTAAAGAATGGATGCGGATGAGTGTATGTGAAAGGATAGATGTGGATGTGTATGTGATAAATATGGATGTGGATGTATGTGAAAGGATAGATGTGGATGTGTATGTGATAAGTATGGATGTGGATGTATGTGGTAGAATATATGTGGATGTAAATGTGATGGATATGAACGAGAATTGAAGCGATGAGATGTGAAGTAAATTGGATAGATCTGAATGATAAGGGATGTGAATGAATAAGAAAGCATATGAATCAGGATGCGACTGAATGATATAGGATGTGAATGAATGATAAGGGATGTGAATGGATGTGATGTGATGTGAATCAGGATGTGAATGAATGATATAGGATGTGAATGAATGATAGGGATGTGAATGGATGTGATGTGATGTGAATCGAGATGTGAATGAATGATAAGGGATGTGAATGGATGTGATGTGATGTGAACCAGAATGTGAATGAACGATAAGGGACATGAATAAATGTGTTAGCATGTGAATCAGGATGTGAATGAATGAGATGTGATGTGAAATGAATGTGATAAGATGCGATGTAAACTGGATAGATGTTAATGCATGTGAAGTGATAAGATTTATGGGTAGATGCAAGTGGGTGAGATCTGATGAGGATAAATGAGAAAATAAGTGATGAGATAGAAAAAGATGTGATTAGATGAGAATGGGAATGCCTATGAAATGAGGTGGTTTGATGTGTGGATAATGTGGATTGTTGTGCATGGATGTTTGGATGATGTGGATTGACGTGTGGATTGATGTGGATGGATGTATGGAAGATATGGATGGAAGTGTGGATAATGTGGATTCATGTGGATGATGTGGATTGGTGTGTGTATGATGAGTGAATGATGTGAATTGATTTGGATGGATGTATGGATGAGGTGAATTGATGTGTGGATAATGTGGATTGATGTGCATGGATGTTTGAATGATGTGGATTGATGTGTGGATTAATTTTGATGGATGTATGGATGATGTGTGGATGATGCGATTAGATGTGATTTGATGTAGGAATGACGTGATGTGATAGGGATCGATGATGAAAATAAAATTGTGGTAAGATGAAAAAAAAGAGGGGGTCTAATGTGAAAGGATGCGGAGTAATGAGAAAAGATGGAAATATTGTTGGAATTGTATTTGTTTATGAAAATCTGTTTTTAAATGATTGTTTTATGTCAAGAATACTGGGAAAGCATTTTGACCGTCTTGTGAATGAGGTTGTGGAGACCTATCTGTTAAAGTTGCAACAACTGCTGACGGAGAGTCATCGGAGGACGTCTCGCATAGCAAGGTCGGCCGAGGTCTTGACCAGCCTCGGTTTGATTAAATGGTGAGCTTTTGGTATAGTGGATGAGGGACCAAGGAAGCAGCCTATGAGTGAAGCGCTAGTGTGAAGGATCCTAGAGGAATCGCCCGTTAGAGAAAAGTTCAGTCAGTTTAGGCTTTTGACTACGTTGTTAGAGAAAAGTTATCCTGGAGGAATCGCCCGTGCTTTCCGGGCAAGGGAAGTTTTCCGAGTTCGATTTTGGAAGAACAGATGGATTAGTCTCTTGTCTAGATATCCATGGTGAGCGAGGCCCCGAGTGTGGGACCCTCCCCTGTGCAAGAAGTGCTACTTCCGCTGCTAGCATCCCCAAATTCATTGCACAGTGGGGTCAGGGATCTTACAATACTTTTCCACATGAAAACATGTCAGTGCAAGGTCATTAGTTGTTATACATTCAGATGTATGGGAACCAACCAAGACTATAACAATTATAGGCTACAGGTATTATGGTACATTCATTGATGATCACTAGGAAAGTGAGGGTTTATTTCATGAAGGAGAAATGTGAGGTGTTTACTCACTTTTAGAGATTTAAAGTCTTAGTGAAGAAGGAAAAAGACATAAAAACAAAATGCCTAAGATTAGATGGGGGGGGAGATTATTAATCCAATGAGTTCAGTGATTTCTTTAGAAAGCAGGGAATGAAGAGACAATTTACATGCAGGTACACTCCGCAACAAAATGGTGTTGTAGAAAGAAAAAATAGGCACATTGTAGAAGTAGCACGTGCCTTGATGTCTGAAAAGAATATGACACATTATTTTTGGGCAAAAGTAGTAGCAACTACTGTGTACATTATGAACATGACCCCTACTGCAGTTGTTCATGGTGTGATGCTTAAACATAAGTTTATATGCATAAAACTAGATGTGAGTCACTTGAAAGTGTTTGGGTGTATTATGTTGAGATATCAAGCTCATCTAGTGAGGCGGTGGACACTGATGACCCGCCTGGGGGATAGGCCCCACACTTACACCACTGGCATGGTTGGTGAGATCATGGGTGATATGCAGCCAGTGGGATGACAGGCTATGTGACAACCATTCTAAGAGTGGCATAGTTATAGCACCAGCTCATTTAGTTGGGTTCACACTATAGAGAACCCTAGTATGTATTTGGTTGAGTACCTTTTCATATTTGTGTGTACTCTTATCTTTATATATGGTGTGTTGAGTGTTGTGTGAAGAAGAAGAAGATTTTCAGCCTCTCACCTTGTGTGTTCTCTTTTAGGGTTTTGTGAGTGTGTGTGTGCTTGCAAGAGCTCAAGCTCTCTTCTTCCCTGAACACCATATTGGGGAATATGGAAATTTCCCATAAGTTTGGGACATGTGGTCAAATCTTTGGATTAATCATAACTTGAACACCGTTACTCCAAATTGAGCGCTTTATAGCTCACTAGATTCTATTTTTCAAGCGCTTTCCAACAATAGGTCACATGATATGGTTTTGAAAAACTTATAGGCATGTTATCCAGGTCCCACCTTTTTAGTATTCAAAAAATGGGAGTTGGGAAATTCCCAAACTCACGAATATAGTGTTCCTGCATCTTTTCATGGTATCAGAGCCTAGTTCATGCTAAGGGCTGAGCTGAAAAGCAAGAGAAGCACAGGAAGTGGTACGAGGGTAAGAGCTTCATCTACTCTTCCCTATTTGTATTGGCGACTACTACCTTGTCGAGAGCTCTATGGGAGGCACCGGCAAACGATCTCTGATTGAGGAGCTTCCTTCGTGGGAGTAAAGCTATAGGGCAACTATACTATCCTATCAGACAAAATTTTTCGGGCCAAAAACGCGTTTTGGGTGCGTTACGACCTCCGTTTTTCAGAAAGCAGGCGATTTCGAGCACTATGGGTAAGTCATCGATTCTGTGCAGAACTCTGTTTTAAGAACTGCAGGAAGACAGATTGGTTGTGCAGACATTTGCTGCAAGGAGATCAAATAGTTGCCATTGGGTGTATGTATACACATTGAGGTCACTGGTTGTGACATTGGAGTGTAGTACAGTACCGCTGCAGAAAATACAGCAGTTTGTGTGGGACAAACCACAGTGCTGTTTCTAGTAAATTTGTGTGTCTGGCAAGATGTCAAATGATGGCATAAACCAGATTGTTGCTGAGAAGCTTGACAAGAACAACTTCCATGCTTGGAGGTTCAGGTTGACAAATTTCTTGATGGGAAAGGGTTACTGGGACTACAAAGAAGGTGAGCATGAAGAGGCACCGGAGATACCGGAGATCAATCCGATTGCTGTAGATGTGAAAGAGTTCAAGGATTGGAACCAAGGAGCCAGAAAAGTTATGTATTGGCTCTCTATGAGTATATAGGACACCATGATTGGGCACATACAAGATGCCAAGTCCCCCAAGGAGGCGTGGGACACCTTGGTAAAACTCTATGAAACGAATACCAAGGCACGAAAGATACAGTTGAAGAATGAACTTCATACTGTGGAGAAAAAGAGTATGTCTGTGAATGACTATGCATTGAAGATCAAGGGTATTGTGGAATCCCTTGCATCTATTGGTGTTTCAGTAGATGATGATGATAAGGTGGAAGTCTGTCTACGTGGTCTTGGGCCACAATACAAGGCATTCAAGATGTTTATTTAGACTCGGAAAAACATTCCCAATTTCACATATTTGGTGTCTATCTTGATTATAGAAGAGAAGAGCTTGGGTGAAGACCAACAGCCTTCACAAAACAAAAATAGTTTAGAGCAACAGGCCTTCTACACAAGTTCAGGAAGAGGACGAGGTAGAGGAGGCCGTGGATGCAGCCAAGGAGGTGGCCGAACAGGTAATCAGAATTATGGCCAGCAGCAGCAACAACAACAGTCCCAGAATTCACAACCACAACAACACATAGGTGGAAGAGGCCAATTCAGAGACAGGGGGCATCAAAGAGGTCGTGGAAATTGGCAAAGGCAGTATAATGATACATATGGATGCTTTTATTGTGGTAAGCCTGGACATGTACAGGCAGATTGTTATAAGAAGTAGGCTGACATGCAAAATGGGAAATTGCAGCAAAACAACGATGCATCCTCAAGCAAAAACAATGAGGATAATGAAAGGTTGTTTGATATGCAGCATGTTGTTAATGCCATGTCTAAAAATGTTGAAGCAGCACATAAAGATGATGTATGGTACGTTGATTCAGGTGCTTTAAACCACATGACAAGTCATAATAAGGAGTGGTTCAAGGAGATGAAAAACCTTGAAAGACCAGGTTTTGTGGAAACAGGGGATGACATTGCTCATCCAATTGCCCATGTCGGAGATGTGCCATTGTCTATGCAGGATGGCAAAGTGAAGTACCTGGCAGATGTACTTCATGTTCCGAACATAACAAAGAATTTGGTTTCAGTTGGCCAGATGATTGAGCAGGGTTTGCAAGTTCAGTTTAACCCTGATGGTTGTTATGTTGAAGACTTTAAAGACAAGTGCAAGTTGGTTGCAAAAGGCAACAGAGTGGGCAGAATGTTTACATTGAATGTAAACATGCCTGAAGTGAGTGCTGTCATGTTTGCAAATAGTTCAGGAATTGTTGCAGACACAGATATTTGACATAAAAGAATTGGACATGTGAATGTGTAGAGAATGAAGTCTATGCAGACTAAAGGAATTGGGACAGGGCTGCCAAAGTTTAAAGTTGAAGGTATGTAGAAAATATGTGAAGCATGCCAATTTGGAAAGCAAACAAAGCATGTATTTCCACGTGACAGAAATGTGAGCAGAAATGCACTAGATGTTGTGCATTCAGATTTATGGGGTCCTACGAAAACCATGTCTATGGGAGGCTGTAGGGGTATTATGTGACATTTATTGATGACCACACAAGCAAAGTGTGGGTATACTTCATGAAGAGAAGAGTGAGGTGTTCACTCATTTTAAGAATTTCAGAGTTATGGTTGAAAAGTAAACAGGGAAACATGTAAAGTGCCTAAGGTCAGATGGAGGGGGAGAGTACTTCTCCAATTAGTTCTCTGAATTTTTGCAAAAGAATGGTATTCAAAGACAGTCTACGTGCAGATACACTCCGCAGCAAAATGGAGTTGCTGAGCAAAAAAACAAGCACATTGCTGAGATTGCGCGAGCATTGATGGGAGAGAAGAATATGCCGCATAGCTATTGGGCTGAGGCTCTTTCTATAGTAGTTTACATCATGAACAGAACTCCAACTATAGCCATACATGATGTAACTCTAGAGGAGTGGTTTACTGGCAGAAAACCTGATTCGTCTCATCTTAAAGTCTTTGGATGCATTGCATATGTGCATGTGCCAGACGATCTGAGAACTAAGCTGGATCCAAAGGCTGAAAAATGTGTGTTTATTGGGTATTCCCTTGAGCAAAAGGGATACAGGTGTTATAACCCTGCTACATGTGAGTTGAGGGTAAGCAGGGATGTTGTTTTTGATGAGATGAGCAGCTGGTATACTGCTAGAAAAGAAGCTATTGGGGCTGATGTGAGTGGAAATGTGGTTGCATAGAATACAAGTCAGCAATCACAGTCTTTGAGTGGACCAGGAGATCCTCATCTAGTGGTTCAGTTGATAGACCATGGAGTGGCAGGCTGCGTCATAATACCAGTCCTACAACTGTGATTAGTACATCACATAAAGGCAAAGAGAAAGTGGTTGAGCCCCTTAGTATGCTTGACATTTCTGCAAGGCATTCTCATGTTGATGGAGAGTCTAGTGGCTCAGAGATGGATGTATGGATGATGTGTGGATGATGCGACTCGATGTGATTTGATGTGGGAATGATGTGATGTGATAGGGATTGATGAAGAAAAAAAAATTTGTGAGAAGATGAGAAAAGATGGGGACTAATGTGAAAGGATGTGGAGTGATGAGAAAAAATGGAAATATTGTTAGAACTGTATTTGTATGTGAAATTTATTTTTAAATGACTGTTTTATGTCAAGAATGCTGGGGAAGCATTTTGACTATCTTGTGAATGAGGTCATGGAGACCTATCTGTTAAAGTTGTAACTGCTGAGATGAAGAGTCTGGTGAGCTTCCAGTATAGTGGTTGAGAGGGACCAAGGAAGCGGCCTATGAGTGAAGCGCTAGGTGACTTAAGAAGGATCCTAGAGGGTGCTGACCATATGGTGCTCGGGCTCTGGGTCGCCGCCCAGCGAAGATACCCACACGTACATTGGGGAAGATATTGGAACAAGGAGTAAGAGTTGTTTTCTGAATACGGGCACGGATCTGGTTGATTGACCTTGCTGGTCCTTAATGGATGAGTCCATGGCTCTTTTATATGGATCCGTTGGTTGATCTTGCTAATCTTCAACGGAGATTCCATTTTTGATATGTGAATATATTGCCGGTTACTATGAGCTAGGAACTATCGAAAAGGCCCCTGAGTGGATAGGTGGTGAGCGTTTTGGTCGCCCATGATGCCATAGGTACACCGATGAAGGAATGATTGGAAATAAGGATTCAACCAGAGATTTTAACGATTATGATGAGTGACACAATGGTTTTATTAAAAGATTGTTTTTAGAAGATGCTGATTCTGTGAAAAAAGCAATTTCATATTGGGTGTGTAGGTGGTGTGACTAGTTTTAAATTTGTATGAATATTCGGCTAGGGGGCCTGGGAACTCTTTTCCCTGGTACCCGGGACAAAACCTAACCAAATTCTTAATTGGATCCCATCACTACAGTAGTTGGGCAGTTGGCTAACCCATGGGACTGGATGGGGTTAGGCTGGACTGATGGATCCCTAAAATAAGACTCAATTGTGTTATGGTACGATAGATGAAGTAAATCCCAGATAAAAATTGTTCTATAGAAAAGAATCAATGGCTGTGCCTCTCAATGAGGAAAAAAGCATTGGTCTCTATGATTCAAGTGCAATCTTTTCCTTAATCTGACTTTGATACTACGGGTTCAATCAGATCAGTTCAATTAGTTAAGGCTTTTGACTATGTTAGAGAAAAATTTTATCCTGGAGGAATCGCTCGTGCTTTCCAGGCAAGGGAAGTTTTCTGGGTTCGGTTTTGGAAGAACCGATGGATTAGTCTCTTGTCCGGATATCCGTGGATGGATTAGTCTCTTGTCCGGATATCCGTGTGGTGGGCGAGGCCCCGAGTGTGGGACCCTACCCCGCACAAGAAGTGCTACTTTCACTGCTAGCACCCCTGAATTTGCTGCGCGGTGGGGACAGGGATCTTACAGCGAGTATCAGAGCGAATTGGCTAGTGAGGATCAACCACGAATTGATATTGTGTGAAAAAATTCATATGAATTGATATTCAAACTGAAATTCGTAAATTGGTAATTGGGTCTTCAGATGAAAGTACCGCAATTATATGGAATCTCTGACTTGCTTGAGGCCTAGACATGATGGTATTTACCTTATAGTTCCAAGGACCGTGACTACCCGTATATACCGAGGGTATAACTGCAGCTCTTTACTGGTAGTATATACGAGTAAATCTAAGACTTGAAATTATAAGCATTAATACTATCCATATGATGAATTCGAATGTGGTTGATATGATTTTAAATTCTGGTGATGAGTTGATTTGGATTCTGATTGAAAAATGAAGATTCCTGAATTTTGGTTGAAATGTATTAAACTAAGCAAAACCACAATGAGGATGAATGGGACGAGTCCCTGTGATGATGTTCACAACTCGAATGACGTTAATGACTTCAGCAAATCAATATGAGATTAGTGGATTGTGCTGACAGATTTGCTATTGTTAACACTTGACCCAGTGGATCAAGTTAAGGGATGTCAAATTAAAAATCTGTATAATTGAAAAATCCATGAAGGACTGTTCAGATAGAAAATTCGGTCTAATGGACCATTATTGTGATAAGGATTTGAATGATATGATCTGAGTGAATTATTATCTGATGATGAGTTTTATATAAGGGATCTTTATCCCAAGATTCTATTGGGTTCACCAGACTATAAGGAACCTCAGAATCAGTTGGATCTTAAGGAAAAAAGTTCTCCTCTAATTTTGCGAGGAGGACATCTCGCGTTTTTTAAGTGGGGTAGGATGTAAGATTCCTCCCTCCGGCTTTTAAGGTGTGCAGGTGTAAAAACCTCCCCTTCTGATCTTATAATTATTCCCCTTTCTCAAATAAAAGAAAGATCCTATTTTCCCTTTTTGGCCTAGAGAGAGAAGATGTCTAGAGGGAGGTAATTCAAAATTGAGATATTTTTGGATATAAAAATCCTCCTAGTGTCTAAAATGGTTTCCCCTGAAATAGATATTCAAAAAGAAATTTCCAATGTGCAATTGGAATAAATTGAAATCAGGTAAAAAGGACCTTATACTCTAGTGTTCATAAATTTCACGCACAAGCCTCTAAAATGGTAGCCTGGCTATTGCAGGTTGCATATGTTGCTCAATCCATTGAAGCTCTTGTAGAATTGCCATGTGGGCTTGATATCTTCTCCTTCTAGCAAAAGGGGGTCAATACCAAGCAATATGGGGTTGGAGGATGCCAAAACAAGACTCATGTCGCTTGGTACTGACCTCATGTGAGCAACATGCCCCTAAGGGGGGTCAATACCAGTGATATGGAGCTAATAGGATGCCCACGAGCACCTCCTATTGCTTGGTACTGACCCCGTGAGCAAAATGACCACAAGGGTTCAGTACCAAGCAATATGGGGCCTTCAAGATGCCAACAAGCCTTCTATCACTTAGCACTGACCCCGTGAGCAAAATGATCGCAAAAGGAGGTGAGTACCAAGCGATATGGGGCATGCATGATGCCAACGAGACTCTTGTTGCTTGGTACTAATGCCGTGAGAAACATGCCCCTAAGGGGGGCTAGTACCAACAAGCGATATGGGGTGAGCAGGATGCCCACGAGCCTCCTATCGCTTGATACTGACCCCATGAGCAAAATGAGTGCAAGGGGTTAGTACCAAGCAAAATGGGGCCTGCAGGATGCTAACAAGCCTTCTATTGCTTGATATTGACCCCGTGCGCAAAATGATTGCAAAAGGGGGTCAGTACCAAGCGATATGGGGCGTGCAAAATGTGGACAAGGCTCGTGTCTCTTGGTACTGACCCCATGAGTAACATGACCCCTAAGGGGAGTCAATACTAAGCGATTAGGGGCCTGCGAGATGCCCACAAGCATCCTATTGCTTTGTACTGACCTCATGAGCAAAATGACCACTGGAAGGGGTTTAGTACCAAGCAACACAAGGCCAATAGGATGCCAATGAGCCGTTGCTTGGTACTGACCCCGTGAGCAACATGCCCCTAAGGGGGGTCATTACCAAGCGATATAGGGTCAACAAGATGCCAATGAGCCCCTTATCTATCGGTGTAGACCTTATTGGCAACATTACCCTAATAGACCACAATATGTTAAGATTAGGTTATTACCAGGCAGCAATAAAGAGCTTGTGGAGTGCCTGCGAGCCCCTTATCGCTTGCTATAGACCCTGTTAGCAACATTACCCTAACAAACCGCAATACGTTAAGATAAGGTCATTATCAGCAATAAAGAGCTTGTGGAGTGCTTGCGAGCCACTTATCGTAGAGTACTGACCCCTAAACAAACCCTCATTCTCCTAGGTCAAAAACTCTCAAAATACCTACAGACGCAATGGATGTAGAGGTGATGGCATTGGTTAAGTTTTGGGGGGGGGTGGATGCGGAGGTAGATGTAGTCGCGAGGCAAAAGCAATAGGGCACCACGATAATGTTTCATACTAGTTTGTGAGATGCTAAATAAATCAAACACATGTGGGAGAGGAGAGGAGTGAGTACCTACTATATTGACACGTCATTCATGCGCTAGACCTTATAAATGCCACTTATTAAGTACACACCACATGAGTGCTGTGTATTGATTAGTACACACCACACGATTGGTGCTAAGACCACGTGGTACGAGACCACGTTGGTCTATAACGGCCCCTCTCTCCCTCGGGAGCTTCATTCATTCAGGACCATGTTGGTCTATAACGGCCCCTCTCTCCCTCGGGAGCTTCATTCATCACGTTGAGTTCCGTGCCATCACCTTATCTGCCCTTCGCGTAGTGCCTCTCCATCACCATCGCCATCGCCCATCACCATTGCCCCTTCTTCTTTTATCTCCACAAACAAACTGAAGCTTTTAATGAAATTTGCAGGCATAGCTTTCTCTCTATCTCTCTCTCTCTAATTCACAAACAAAAACTTATGTCATCCCTCTGCGTCACCATCACCCCTTTTTCTTCTTCTATTTCCACAAGCAAACTGAAGCTTTTAATCAAATCTGTAGGCATGCTTTTCTCTCTATCTCTCTCTCTAATGCACACACAAAAACACTCACAAAATTTATTTTGAACACACACACACACACACACACACACACACACACACAACCTTATAGAAAGAAGAAAAAAATTATACTGTCTCCAACAACCTTACAAAAATAAATAAATTTATATGACGTTTTAATGAGCCATAGCCTTGTAAACTGCAATGCATACACATGATATAGGGCTCCTTTTTAAAGGGGCCCCCAAACTTTTATTTGAAGGGTTAATTCTATTATGCCCTTTTTTCCCTATATGTAACAAGGGGGTTTTGAAAAATTCACCCTTCGTTTTTTTGGGTTGCCTTATATGAAGGGTAGAATAGCTTATAAATGTGTGAGAACTTATAATGCCATAGGACACACCACACGCATGGTGCTAAGATCACAACGTGGGTCTATAACGGCCCGAATCTCCTTGGGGACATTCATTCGCGTCAAGCTCTCTGCCGCCCCTCCTAAACCCTTGGTGTCGAGCTCTCTGCCCTTTGCATTGTCCCTTTGTATCACCATTGTCATCGCCATCGTCGCTCTACATGGCCACCATCGTCTAACCTCTGCCTTGCTATTTCCTTAGTGTCGAGGTCCCCTACCACCATCATCGTCATCGCCATTGCCCAAGCAGGTATTCTTGTAATGCATTATATCGTGTTGTTACTAACCCCTGTTTCTTTCATTTTGTTATCGGAGTCAGTATCAAGAGGTAAGGGGCTCGTGGAGAGCGCGTAAGCCCCCTACCACTTGGTACTAACCCCCTTTTGTTTTCTTTTGTTTTTGGGGTCAGTACTAAGAGACAAGGGGCTCGCATGCATCACCTAAGCCCCTTATCGCTTGGCACTTACCCCTTGTATATTAAGCGTGCTTAATCTACTTGACTGAAAATGTTTCTTTAGGCATGTCGGTAAATGAGTTGGACATTCTCTTGGAATCGGATGATGAGGTGGAAGAGTCTTGCGTAGCAAAGCTATATATGTTCCTTTACAATGCACATGCCCACCACCGTGCTCTTGACTTTTCTTTAATGTTCAATGTAGAATTTCCTTTTGAGAACATCATCAAGACTTCTAGGATTGTTCTCGGTGACTAGGAGCAAGATTATGAAGAGATTGTTTCTGAAAATATCGTGACATTTGATGGTGAATGATATGTTAATTTATCTGATTTTGGAATAGACAAAGTCATGAAAAGAAGGCTCAACCATTGTCTTAAAAAGATCCCCAACTGTGGTAGTAGAGTAGAGGAGAAATGCCCACCAATACACTCAAAGAAGTTTCACCTTCTCCAATATAGTTATGGATTTCTTTGTTTTTTGCATCTCCTTAAACTGAAGACTCTGAGCCCCAGACAGCGGATTTACCAAGCAGTCAAGTGCCAATCAAGGATGATGGAGTTGAGGAAGATGTGGCTCTCAATCTAGCAGAGGAGAGGGGAGAGGCCAAAAAGGAAATGTTTTCAGTTAGTACATCCCTTGTTAAAGTCAATGCAGCACCTATGAGCATAATCCCATTGGAATCCACATGAGAATGAACAGGGGGACTTGTCACTTCTTCTTTGCCTAGCTTTACTATGGCAAACCAATTTGATTATGTATTATTAACATTATGCATCATTTTAATATTTGTGAAGACTATTGCTTGGCTGCTTTAGCAAATTATAGTGAAGCAAACATGGGGTGGGTAGAGCAAGGAGTTGACAAACACCTCCTAGTTGATTCTACAATCCAGGACTCCAAGTATCTACCTGGGGCAAGGAGATATTAAAGGACATGTTCAATGAAGCTACGACATATGAAACCCAATTGCCTTCTAAGGAGGAGGTTACAGTAATTGCAGAGACCATCTTAGTTTAGCAGATATGTGCAAATATATAGCACTTATCGTACATGAAGATAGTAAGCCTACGATCCCTTTGTGGACGAGATCCATGCTTGAGGGTAATGAAAATTAACAGGTAACAATATCAATTTTTTTAAAAACTATTAGTATTCAATTTACGTGTATTTTGTTGATTAAACATATTACATTGCTACCAAGTTTTTGTATATGATAATGATTTCCTGAATAGAGAAGGAGGCTCAAGATCATCTGGTGCTACCAGTTCAAAATCAAAAGGTGAATACTCCCTTGTATCTTGATATACTTTAGAATGGTCTTACAGAACTCAAGATAATCTAGCTTGGCCCTAGGGCCAAGCTACCAAGAATAAATCAACATCCACTTTGCTAGTAGCTTGGCTCTAGGCTCAAGCTACCATCACCAAAGCAACTCCATCCTCGTTGGTAGATTTCCCCTAGGGTCAAGGTGCTAGCAAAAGATGATCTAAATTTTCTCATGGTAGCTTTTCATAGAGCCAAGCTAGATTCTCTTGTGTGTGGTACCTTCTTGTGTTCCCTAGGGCCATTCTCTCAAGATTGAATGGTAGAATGGCCCTTGGGCCCATCTCTGCATGTACATGGTAAGTGTGACCCTTGCAAGAGAATCTGGCTTCACACTAGGGCCAAGCTACCATGAACAAAGATACATCCTCTTTGTTGGTAGATTGGCCCTAGGGACAAGCTAGATTCTCTTATGTGTGTTAGCTAGATTCTCCTCTATTGTCTAGAGCCATTCTCTGAAGATTGCATGGTAGAATGGTCCTTGGGACCATCTATGCATGTGCATGGCAAGAGTGACCCTTGCAAGAGAATATAGCTTGGCCCTAGGGCCAAGCTACCAATAATAAATCTACATTCTCTTACTGATAGCTTGGCCTAGGGCCAAGATACCTTTGTAAGGGAATCTAGCTAAGATGATGTAGATTTGTTCATGGTAGCTTGGCCCTAAGGCCAAGCTAGATTCTCTTGTGTTCCCTAAAGCCATTCTCTCAAGATTGCATGGTAGAATGGCCCTTGGGCCCATCTATTCATGTGCATGGCAAGAGTGACCCTTGCAAGGGAATCTAGCTTGTCTTTAGGGCCAAGCTACCTTGCACGAGAATCTACCTTGGACCTATCTATTCATGTGCATGGCAAGAGTGACCCTTGCAAGGGAATCTAGCTTGTCTTTAGGGCCAAGCTACCTTGCAAGAGAATATACCTTGGACCTAGGGCCAAGCTAGCAAGAAAAAATCTATATCTTCTTTGCTAGTAGCTTGGCCCTAGTGCGAAGCTAGATTCTCTTGTGTGTGGTAGGTAGATTCTCTTGTGTTCCCTAGAGCCATTCTCTCAAGAATGCATGGTAGAATGGCCCTTGGGACATCTATGCAAGTGCATGGCAAGAGTTACCCTTTTGCAAGAGAATCTAGCTTGGCCCTAGGGCCAAGCATCCATGAACAAATCTACATCCTCTTTGCTGCTAGAGCTACCATAAAAAAAGCAACACCATCTTTGCTAGTAGATTGGCCTTAGGGCCAAGTTTCTAGCAAAGATGATGTAGATTTTCTCATGGTAGCTTGGCCCTAGGGCTAAGCTAGACTATCTTATGTTCACTAGGGCCATGCTCTACTCCCTTGTGTCCTTATATACTTTAGAATGGCCCTAGGGAACACAAGATAATCTAGAGTGACCCTTGCAAGAGAATCTAGCTTGGCCCTAGGGCCAAGCTACCTAGGATCAAGCTACCATGAACAAATCTACATCCTCTTTGCTGGTAGATTTATCCTATGGCCATGCTACCATCAACATAGCAACACCATCTTTGCTGGTATATTGGCTCGTCGGTCCAAGCTGTTAGCAAAGATGATGTAGATTTGTTCATGGTAGCTTAGCCCTAGGGCTAATCTAGATTCCTTTGTGTGTGGTAGCTAGATTTGTTCTTGGTAGCTTGGCCCTAGGGCCAATGTATATTTCCGCATGTGTGTGGTAGCTTGGTCCAAGAGTCACTCTAGATTATCTTGTATTCCCTAGGGCCATTCTCTTAAGATTACATGGTAGAATGGCCCTTGGGCCATTCTTGGAAACAAAATGTACTTTAGAATGGCACTAGGGCCATTCTCAAGCACCTTGTGTAGGCCATTCTCCACTCTCTTGTATCAAGTGGTAAATTTTAGAATGATCCTTGGGCTAATCTCTACATGTGCTTACATAAAATATTAAAATATAATAAATTTCTGAAGCACGCTATGGATGGTTTTAAAGCACGTTATGGAAGGTTTTCATTTGGATGTAAGTATGATTGTTTTTTATATGATTGACTTATTTTTTCTTTAACTCGTTTCGGGTACATGGATGGCTCTAAAGAGGAAAATTTACTTTCCATCAAATGTTGACATGGAAAGTGGTGAGCCAAAGAAGTGGTACATGGACTTCTACAATCTCCATGGTCAAAAAATTCACAAGATGCATCTTTTCCTTCAGTCACCAAATGACGATGAGTCTTTCAAAGATAAAGGGAAAACAATGGCTATTTTTGTGTCAATTGTTGACTTGCATCCATAAATTGAATGTATTGATATTGAGGTACTGGGTGCATTATCTTGTCAACTTTCTCCTCGATCATATGTCAAAGATCATATGGTAGCAAACCAAGAGGACACTGTTATCTAGAGGATGAAAGTTGGATGTCGATAGTATCTCTGATATCACTGCTGACAAGCTACAAAGATGTTATTATAAGAGTCTTGGGAAAGAAAGTGCCAAAGCCCCCCATTAAGCTGCATTAAGTTCAAATAAGGCAAGATCTTCTCCACAAAAAGAGAGCAACATTTTTGATGTGGATGAAGTAAAGCCTTCTACATCAGGAGCTAGAGGTTCTCAACAGGTACCTTCAGATTTGAACATTATGAATTCCAAGAATTTGGCAAGGAAGGCTAAAAAGTTAAAGAATTTAGATCTAGGGAAGAGTATGGAAAATTATGAAAAATACTTTCCACTTGGTTTGTACACAAAGTATGCAATTCCAGTAATGAAATGTGTGCAAGCACCCAAACATTATTTATATCGTCCATCAAACATTATTTATATCACCCAATTGGAAAAGGACAAAGTCAAACTATGTGTGGAGTGGTATGTTGAGCGTGCAAGTAGCCCTAGGCCTTGTGCATATTTGATGCTGATAAAGAAGATTGGAAAAAAAGGAAGGGAATGTAATGACTAAAGAAGAGGTGGTAATTCAAACCTCCAGGATTATGATTATTGGATGATAGATGGGGAACATTATATCTATGCTGCCAAGGTCATGTTAAGGACTTAATTGCCTGAAAACATGATTTATTTGAGGAATATTTATGCTATTTGAAAAGACTTGATTGCCATCGATGCACCCCCAAATGTTTGTGTGGCTAACTACAAGGATGGAAAATTTGGAGGCCCAACTAGTGTTTAAACAACAAGCCTATAGTGATATACTCAAGCACTTGAGTGCCCAATGGGATTTTTATCACAAACCCTCAAGGACGGTACCTAGACTTGTAAAGGGGCATTCATCTCGCTTAGATTGGGATGTAAGTAATTATTTCTAATGTTTTCTAGCTTATTTGAATTTTATAGATAAGTTAGAATTTGGATATTCTTATTGCTTACTTTTTGTTTGTTCATTTATATTTGTAGAAACTCATTGCGAGTGCAGAAACATCGATGGGTGCCTACTTTGCACAAAAGTAGACACACATGGTTACTTGTTTAGAAGAGATCTTTATTACCTAGCTAGATATTATAGAAGGTGTTGAAAAAGGATCAATTGAAGGAAGAAATCCTAACCCTTCTCAATTTAGATGCTTATGCGGGCTAGAAAATGAGGTGAAGATCATCCAATCCAAACTAAAATCGGTGGGAATGATCTTGATTTCCAAGGGTACTTCTAAGGACAAGATTGACATGGCGGACCGTGTAACACTAATGAAGTAGGATAAAGTCATCCAAGATCAACTAGTCATTGAATTTAGTAAATTGGATGATGCAAAGAAGTGTCACAATTGGGAAGAGCTAATTGTATCTTCTAATGTCAATGCTAATGTCTATCATACGCTGCAAACGAAAGTGTGAACAATGGATAAAGGCTAAGTTGCAAGTTGGAAAGTCTATCCCAAAATTTCCTTTAGATGTTAAAAACTACATTCAATGGATTATCAATGTTCCTATGGTGAGCTTGGAGATGGAGGGCAAGTACTTTCTTGCTTGATACTTCATTGATCCAATGTCAATTGGATTATGTGTTTTGGATAGCACAGAGGGTCCTCCAAGGGAGATGCAATGGAGTGTGGAGACACTTTCACTCTTATTAAATGGCACAAATCTCTCACAATATGTATTTCTTGCATTCTTAAAGATCACTGATGTTATGCATCTACAAGAAGCCTTAAATAATGTACAAGGATGGAACAAATTATTTATGGGCACAATAGATTTTGTGAGAGATGCACCATGCAGTAGTGCAGTCCAACTCTTCAGTGTGATAGTTTTCTTAAGTAAGGAAGATGGTTTTGAAGGTTATGATTAGTTTGTTGGCTTAACATGTCTTGTCTTGGACATAGCTCTTTTAAATCAAGACTATGATAGAGTGAAAGGTTTAGATGCCATAACTTATTTTGCAATACAATAAGGGCACTATCATTGATCAGTGTATTAGGTTGTATTGTATGCAAGATCTCATGCTCATTGATGCTTTCAGCAATGCTTTTGTGTCAAGATATGCACTCAAAGCATTGGGTTGTATTATATGCAAGATCTCATGCTCATTGTGATGATTTTAGTAATGGTTTTGTGTTAGGATATGCACACAAAGCAAAAAGATATTTGATATGCTTGGTTGACAGTGCCAAAGGAAGTGAAGAGGTGAAATCAAATCTTCTAAGCATTGCAAAGATGGCCAGTGGTAGATAGTGTGCAGGGATGCCTAATGAACAATCAAAACCCGATGCCTCTACCTCCATTTCATGTAGTTTCCAACCAATTGAAACAAATCCTCAACCAACTGTAATAACAAGCTTTAGCCCTTCAGCTAGGGTAGAAAGCCTTTTATGCTATGAGGATGAAGAGGATTGACCCATATTTTGTATTTTATCATAATAACTATTTTAATGATAAGCAATGACATGATAATGCTCATTATAGTGATGTAAGTCTTATGTTTTTGTTTGGTTTGATTATCAAATTTTAGAACCATCCTTGGACCAATCTCTACATGTGCTTGCATAAAATATTAAGACTTGCAAGATTGGTCTTGGCTCCATTCTCCACTCCCATTCTGTCAACCACTGGTAAATTTTAGAATTGTCCTTGGACCAATATCTTGATAGAATGTTCTAGGGCCATTCTCTCAAGATATTGGCCTAGGGCCAGTCTATCATGCAATCTTGAGAGAATGTCCCTAGGGAGCACAAGATAATCTAGAGTGACCCCTAAGAAGTGAATCTAGCTTGACCACCATAAGGCCAAGCTACCATGAACAATTCTCTTGTGATCCCTCTCAATATTGCATGGTAGAATGGCCCTTGGGCCATTCTTGCAATCACAATGTACTTTAGAATGGCCCTAGAGCCAAGCCACCATGAACAAATCTACATCTTCTTTGTTGGCAGATTGGTCATAGGGCCAGCTATACCATCAACAAAGCAACACCATCTTTGATGGTAGATTGGGCCAAGCTACCAGAAAAATTGATGTAGATTTGTTGTTGGTAGCTTGGCCCTAGGGCCAAGCTAGATTCTCTTGTATGTGGTAGCTTGGTGCAACTGTCACTCTAGATTCTCTTGTGCTCCCTTGGGCCATTCTCTCAAGATTGTATGGTAGAATGGCCCTAGGACCATTCTACCTACACAATGTGCTTGAGAATGGCCCTAGAGCCATTCTCCACTCCCTTGTATGAACTATTGGTAAATTTTTGAATGGTCCTTGGGCCAATCTCTACATGTGCTTGGAGAATAGCCCTATGGCCATTCTATCATGCAATCTGAACACAAGAGAATCTAGAGTGACCCTTGCAAGATAATCTAGCTTGGACCTAGGTCCAAGCTACCATGAACAAATCTACATCATCTTTGCTGGTATATTGCTCATAGGGCTAAGCTACCATCAACTAAGCAACACCATCTTTGCTGGTAGATTGGCCCTAGGGCCAAGCTACCAAGAAAATTGATGTAGATTGGTTGATGGTAGCTTGGCCCTAGGGTAAAGCTTTGCTGGTAGATTGGCCCTAGGGCCAAGCTACCAAGAAAATTGATGTAGATTGGTTGATGGTAGCTTGGCCCTAGGGTAAAGCTTGGCCCTAGGGTAAAGCTAGATTATCGCATGTGTGTGGTATCTTGGTCAAAGGGTCACTCTAGATTATCTTGTGTTCCCTTGGGCCATTCTATCAAGATTGCATGGATGAACAAATCTACATCATCGCTGGTAGATTGGTCATAGGGCCAAGCTACCATCAACAAAGCAACCGATCTAGAGTGACTCTTGCAAGAGAATATAGCTTGGCCCTAGCTACCATGAACAAATCTACATCATCTTTGTCGGTAGATTTGTCATATGGACAAGCTACCATCTTGTGCATTGTAGAATGGCCCTAGGGACGACATACTCTCGAATGTAATGTTGAGGATAGATAACGGCACTAAGACATTTTTCTACCCTGCACCAATAGTTGATATAAGGCGTTATAGAACGGTTCTAGAGCCTTTCTACCAAGCTGATTCTTTATATATTATTCTCGCATGGGGTAGAGAATGGCCCTACGACCATTGTATATTCACATTTTGTCATTTGAGGGCAGAGAATGGCCTTCGGACCATTCATTTTTCTATGCACAATGAGCTTTAGAATTGACCCAATGGACCATTCTAATTTGCACAAGTGGTCAAAAGAATGTTACATAATGGTCCTAGGGAAATTCTTTAATGCACAATGTGCTAAAGAATGGTCTTAGGGGCATTCTTTCTAACCTATTATGCATAGTAGAATGCTCCCAACGCCATTCTAGCATGCATAATCATGATATTCCATGCATGCAGGGCGTATAGAATGGCCATGGGACCATTTTAGCATGCACCAATAGTTGGAAGAATGGGTAATAGAATGGCCCCATGGCCATTCTATAACCCCACTCCCATTTTGTCAACCACTGGTAAAGTTTATAATTGTCCTTGCGCCATTCTGTCATGCAATCTTAAGAGAATGACCCTAGGGAACACAAGATAATCTAGAGTGACCCTTTACAAGAAAATCTAGCTTGGTCCTAGGGCCAAGCTACCATGAACAATTCTCTTGTGTTCCCTAGGGCCATTCTCTCAAGATTGCATGGTAGAATGGCCCTTGGGACATTTTTTCAATCACAATGTACTTTAGAATGGCCCTAGGGCCAAGCTACCATGAACAAATCTACATCTTCTTTGTTGGTAGATTGGTCATAGGGCCAAGGTACCATCAACAAAACAACACCATCTTTGATGTTAGATTGGCGGGGGCCAAGCTACCAGCAAATTTGATGTGGATTTGTTGTTGGTAGCTTGGCCCTAGGGCCAAGCTAGATTCTCTTATATGTGTGGTAGCTTGGTCCAAGTGTCACTCTAGATTCTCTTGTGCTCCCTTGGGCCATTATCTCAAGATTGTATGGTAGAATGGCCCTAGGGCCATTTATGCAAGCACAATATACTGTAGAATGGCCCTAGGGCGATTCTACCTACACAATGTGCTTGAGAATGGCCCTAGAGCCATTCTCCAATCCTTTGTATGAAGTGTTGGCAAATTTTTGAATGGTCCTTGGGCCAATCTCTACATGTGCTTGTATAAATTTTAGAATTTTCGTTGTGCCAATCTCTTGAGAGAATAGCCCTATGGCCATTCTGTCATGCAATCTTGATAGAATGGTCCTAATGAACACAAGAGAATCTAGAGTGACCCTTGCAAGAGAATCTAGCTTGGACCTAGGTCCAAGCTACCATGAACAAATCTACATCATCTTTGCTGGTAGATTACTCATAGGGCTAAGCTACCATCAACTAAGCAACACCATCTTTGCTGGTAGATTGGCCCTAGGGCCAAGCTACCAAGAAAATTGATGTAGATTGGTTGATGGTAACTTGGCCCTAGGGTAAAGCTAGATTATCGCATGTGTGTGGTATCTTGGTCGAAGGGTCACTCTAGATTATCTTGTGTTCCCTTGGGCCATTCTCTCAAGATTGCATTGATGAACAAATCTACATCATCGTTGGTAGATTGGTCATAGTAGGGCCAAGCTACCATCAACAAAGTAACCGATCTAGAGTGACTCTTGCAAGAGAATATAGCTTGGCCCTAGCTACCATGAACAATCTACATCATCTTTGTCGGTAGATTTGTCATACGGACAAGCTACCATCTTGTGAATTATAGAATGGCCCTAGGGACATACTCTCGAATGTAATGTTGAGGATAGATAACGGCACTAAGACATTTTTCTACCCTGCACCAATAGTTGATATAAGGCGTTATAGAATGGTTCTAGAGCCTTTCTACCAAGCTGATTCTTTGTATATTATTCTTGCATGGGGTAGAGAATGGCCCTACGACCATTATATATTCACATTTCGGCATTTGAGGGCAGAGAATGGCCTTCAGACCGTTCTAACATGCTCTAGGGGCTATAGAATGGCCCGAGGGTCATTTTTCTATGCACAATGAGCTTTAGAATTGACCCAATGGACCATTCTAATTTGCACAAGTGGTCAAAAGAATGTTACATAATGGTCCTAGGGAAATTCTTTAATGCACAATGTGCTAAAGGATGGTCTTAGGGGCATTCTTTCTAACATATTATGCATAGTAGAATGCTCCCAATGCCATTCTAGCATGCATAATCCTGATATTCCATGCATGCAGGGCATATAGAATGGCCATGGGACCATTTTAGCATCATGCACCAATAGTTGGAAGAGTGGGTTATAGAATGGCCCCATGGCCATTCTATAACCCCACTCCCATTTTGTCAACCACTGGTAAAGTTTATAATTGTCCTTGGGCCATTATATCATGCAATCTTAAGAGAATGGCCCTAGGGAACACAAGATAATCTAGAGTGAACCTTACAAGAGAATCTAGCTTGGTCCTAGGGCCAAGCTACCATGAACAATTAACAATGTCTTTAGAATGGCTTTAGGGCCAAGCTACCATGAATATATCTACATCTTCTTTGTTGGTAGATTGGTCATAGGGCCAAGGTACCATCAACAAAGCAACACCATTTTTTATGGTAGATTGGCCCTAGGGCCAAGCTAGATTCCCTTATGTGTGGTAGCTTGGTCTAAGTGTTACTATAGATTCTTTTGTGTTTCCTAGGCCATTCTCTTAGGATTGCATGGTAGAATGGCCCTAGGGCCATTCATACAAGCACAATGTACTTTAGAATCGCCCTAGGCCCATTCTACCTATACAATGTGCTTGAGAATGGGCGTAGGGCCATTCTCCACTCCCTTGTATCAATTGTTGGTAAACTTTAGAATGGTCCTTGGGCCAATTTCTACATGTCCTCACATAAAATTTAGAATTTTCTTTGTGCAAATCTCTTGAGAGAATGGCCCTATGGCTATTCTATCATGCAATATTGAGAGAATGGCCCTATGGCCATTCTATCATGCAATCTTGAGAGAATGGTCCTAGGAAACACAAGAGAATCTAGTGTGACCCTTGCAAGAGAATCTAGCTAACAAGCTATCATGAACACATTTACAACCTACTAGCAGGCAGCAAAGCAACACCATCTTTGCTAGTAGGTTGTCCCTAGGGCCAAGCTACCAAAAAATTTATTGTAGATTTGTTGATGGTAGCTTAACCAAGGGTCACTCTAGATTGGTCATAAGGCCAAGCTACCATCAACAAAGCAACACCATCTTTGCTAGTAGGTTGGCCCTAGGACCCAAGCTACCAGCAAAATTGTTGTAGATTCTCGCATGTGTGTGGTAGCTTGGTCCAAGGGTATCTCTAGATTATCTTGTATTCCCTTGGGCCATTATCTCAATATTGCATGGTAGAATGACCCTAGGGCCATTCTTTCAAGCAAAGTGTACTTTAGAATGGCCCTAGGGGACATAAGAGAATCTATAGTGACCCTTGCAAGAGAATATAGTTTGGCCCTAGGGCCAAGTTACCATGAACAAATCTACATCATCTTTACTGGTAGATTGAGTATAGGGCCAAGCTACCATCAAAAAACAACCAATGTAGTGTGACCCTTACAAGAGAATCTAGCTTGCCCATAGGGCCAAGCTATCATGAACAAATCTACATCATCTTTTTGCTGGTAGATTGGTCATAGGGCCAAGCTACCATCTTGTGCATTGTAGAGTGGCCCTAGGGGCATACTCTCGAATGGCATGGTAGGGATAGAGAATGGCACTAAGCCTTTTTTGTACCATTCACCTATAGTTGCTTTCCGATGTTATAGAATGGCCCTGGGGCCTTTCTACCAAGCAAATTCTTTATATATTATTCTTGCATGATGGGGTAGAGAATGGCCATAGGACCATTGTATAAGATGGGGCCAGGGAAATTTTTACATTCACATTTTGGCATTGAAAGGCCTTCGGATCATTCTAACATGCTCTAGGGGTTACAGAATGTCCTGAGGGTCATTCTTCTATGCACAATGAGCATTAGAAATGACCCATTCTAACTTGCACAAATAGTCAAAACAATGTTACATAATGGTCCTAGGGCCATTCTTCAATGCACAATGTGCTAAAGAATGGCCGTAGGGGCATTCTTTCTAACATATTGTGCATATTAGAATGGCCCAATGGTTCTAAGGCCATTCTACCGTGCATAATCATGATATTCCATGCATGCAAGGCGTAGAGAAGGGGCTTGGGACCATTTTAGCATACATAAATAGTTAGAAGAAGGGGTTATAAAATTGCCCTAGGGCATTCCTAACATTACCATGGTTCCTTCATGCATAGTGAGCTTTGGGCTAGCTTATCATCCATAATGTGCTTTAGAATGGCCCTATAGCAATTCTTTATTGCACATTGTGCATGGTAGAATGGCCCTAGGACCATGCTAAATCACATTGTGCTTTGCAAGAATATCCTTACCATGCATAATCGTGACAATTTATGCATGCACGAGTAGAGTATAGCATTAAGAAAATTCTAACATTCACCTACTAGCACAAGAGGTATAGAATGGCCATAGGACTATTTCACCAAATGGGCATGCAGGGGGTAGAGAATGGCCCTAGGGACACTCTTCCAAATAGATATACTGGGGGTATAGAATGTACTTTTTAATATGTTTTGATTTTGATTGATAGCAATAGTAGCGTGTAATAGATATAGTGGGGGTGGGGGTATAGAATGTACTTTTTAATATGTTTTGATTTTGATTGATAGCATTAGTAGCGTGTAATCGATGAGAAAATATGGGAATTATGTTTGGAACTGTATTTTGTATGGAAAACCTATTTTTTTCAGATTGTTTTATGTCAAGTATGCTGGGGGAAGCATTTTGACTATCTTGTGGAATGAGGTCGTGGGGACCTAAGTGGAAATGTTGTAACAGCTGACGGAAAGTCAAAGAAGGATGTCTCGCGTGGCAATGTTGTAATAGCTGGACGGAGAGTCAAAGAAGGATGTCTTGTGTGGCAAGATCGGCCGAGGTCTTGACCAACCTCGATTCGGTTAAAATGGTGAGCTTTCGATACGGTGGATGAGGGACCAAGGAAGCGGCCTGTGAGTGAAGTGCTAGGTCACCTGTGAAGAAACCTAGAGGGTGTTGACCATACTGTGCTCAGGCTCTTGGTTGCCCAGGATACCCACATGTGTGTCAAGGAAGAAAAATGAGTTGGAGTTTGTTTTTTGAACACGAGCATGGATCTGGTTGATTGGCCTTGCTGGTCTTCAACAGATGAGTTCATGGCTCTTTTACGTGGATCTTGTTGGTTGATCTAGCTGATCTTCAACGGAGAGTCCATAGGGATTTTATGTGATTATATTCATGGGTACTATGGACTAGGAACTATTGAAAAGGCCCCTGAGTGAGCAAGTGGTGAGTGTTCTGGTTGCGGATGATGTCGTAGGTGACTGAAATTTGGATTTTATAGTTGGAAAGTAGAAAAGTTGGAAAGTAGAAAAGTTGGAAACCTAGAAATGGAATACTAAGGATTATGATGGAAACATTGTGGTTTTATTGCAATGCTATTTTGGAGATAGTTGAGTCTAAGAAAAGGCAATTTCATATTGGGTGTGTAAGTGGTGTGTCTATTTAAATTTTGCATGAGAGGCGGCTAGGGGGCCTCCGGGAACTCTTTTCCCTGGTACCCGAGACAAAACATAACCAAATTTTTATAATGGATCCTATCAATACAGTGGTTGGGTGGTTGGCTAACCCATGGGATTGGAGGACTGATGGATTCCTATAATAAAATTCAATTCTGTTCAAGTTACGATAGTTGAAGTAATGGAAAAGAATCAACGGTTGTGCCTCTTTGATGGGGAAAAAAGTGTTGGTCTCTATGAACCAAGTGCAAGCTCCTCCTTTGATTCAGCCATGTGACCCACGGTTTTGGTCAGAATACAAAGGTAAGTTAAGGCCCTTAACTACGTTATAAGATTTTTCCTAGAGGAATCGCCTATGCTTTCTCGGTGAGGGAAGTTTTTTCTGGGTTCGGTTTGCCACTACATTGCCCTACCATCTATAATGACCCTGCCCTTTGATACTGTCACTTACCTTTCTTACAATTATTAGGAATGGTGCCCTAGGGATGAGAAGATGCGTAGACTCTTGTGATTGCCTTTTCTCTGCAAACAATCTCCTTTATTTCTGAAGGAAAGTTCTAGCCTTGGATATATTAGTTCTCCCCTTTACTGGTTTCTTCTCTAATGGTTGTTTAGATGTTTTTTCCTCAACTTGAGTTTAAGGTTCTTGATCTGGATCTTGCTATGTTAAAATGGAGGGATCAGGGTACACCATCCTTATGGTCTGCTTCGTACGAGCCATACTTGCCGTCCTTCGAGCGAGAGTGCAAAACCAACTTAAGATGATGATTTATATCGCGCAATCGAGACGGAATGAGTGCCTACCGCCCTAGCCAAGAGGAAATACAATTGCTTGCCATCCACAAAGCGATAGAGCAAAACCAATTTAAGTTGATTGTGGTCAATATCGTGCCGTCGACAAAATGGTGCATGCTGCCCACCTGTAAGATTCCTCCCCCAACCCCTTTTTGATGTCTAGTATATTCCCCTGTAATCAATTCCTTTTCTGAAATATAAGAGATCTTGTTTGTGGCTGTTTTAACCTAGAGAGAGAAAATATGCTAGAGAGAGAATATTCAGATTATGAATATTTTTGGATAGAAAATTAACTCATCTTATTAAAATAAGTTCCCTTGAAATAGAAATTCAAAAAGAATTTTCCAATGTGCAATTGGAATTAAATGGAAATAAGTATAAAGAACCTTAGTCTAAGGGTCTAGATTTTCAGAAATTTTTAGATTATGGTCCAATTAAGGTTCCTATGGGCCAATAGCATCAATCCATGTGTAGGGAGGAGATAAATCCAATTTGTAAAAGAAGATACCCAAAAATGAGTAAATGCTCACATAAGATGAAGAGTTGAAAATGTACAAGGTTTATTAGTAAATAAACACATATGTAAGGAAGGGGAGTTCTTTAAAGGAGGTGCATATTTCACATAAGATGAAGAGTTGAAAATGTACAAGGTTTATTAGTAAATAAACACATATGTAAGGAAGGGGAGTTCTTTAAAGGAGGTGCATATTTCACATAAGATGAAGAGTTGAAAATGTACAAGGCTTATTAGTAAAAAAAACTATGACACATATGTAAGGAAGAGGAGTTCTTTAAAGGAGGTGCATATTTCACATAAGATGAAGAGTTGAAAATGTACAAGGTTTATTAGTAAAAAACTATGAGCAATAAAATTTTGACACATATGTAAGGAAGGGGAATTCTTTAAAGGAGGTGCATATTTCACATGCTTGAATGAGTTTTAAACTCAAAAATAATGTGATATTTTTATCTCTCATCTCTCTTGAACCAAACCAAATCAAAATGGAACCAAACCGAATCAAAAAGTAACCAAACTAGGTCCAAATCTAGTCCAAATTCAACCAAACTGACTTGGAAAATTCTAGAATCAGTTTGTTTGGTTAGGAGCTCAAATTTTCCTATAAATAGAAGCCTCCCCTTGTTGAAAAAATATATAGTGTCTTATGCTTTGTTACTCTACTCCACCTAAGCCAAATTATATAGTGTCTTATGCTTTGTCACTCTACTCCACCTAAGCCAAATTAGATAGTGTCTTATGCTTTGTCACTCTACTCCACCTAAGCCAAATTAGATAGTGTCTTATGCTTTGTTACTCTACTCCATTTAAGCCAAAATATATAGTGTCTTATGCTATGTTACTCCACCAAAGCCAAGAACTATGAATTCTTTAATAATTCACTAGTTTTTGACACTTCTCTCTTTCTTCAATCCCCATTGGTGGCTCCATCAACATACTAAACCAATTGATTGGTTGGGGGCCTCTACCGTGAATAAAGAATCAAGCAAATCATAAGGTAAGTATATTGAATTTTGATCTTTTCTATGATTTCTCAATGATTCTCTCTTCTCAACCCCTCTCAAGCTTGAGAAGTTTAATTGGTATGGTTTTTTTTTAAATGCTATTGAAGTTAATTGGTGAATAGTAGTGAAGAGTTACATAATTTAATAAATGCTATAGAAGTTAATTTCTCCTTATATTTAAATTCTAATGGTTTTTATAATTTCTCTCTCTCACTCAAGAAATGGTCATACTCATGACCCATTCTCAATCCAAATGAAGCTTTTCATAAAGCTTTTCCTTAATCCAAGATTAAGCTATGCTTGAGGCCAAATTAATGGCTTTTTGCTATGCTTTTAGTTTATGCACATTGATGATTCAATCCATTATGGATTGATGACCCAATTAGAGACCATTCTAATTGTTTTCTTAATGATCCAATTAGAGACCATTATGGATTGATGACCCAATTAGAGACCATTCTAATTGTTTTCTTAATGATCCAATTAGAGACCATTATGGATTGATGACCCAATTAGAGACCATTCTAATTGTTTTTCTTAATGATCCAATTAGAGACCATTATGGATTGATGATCCAATTAGAGACCATTCTAATTGTTTTCTTAATGATCCAATTAGAGACCATTATGGATTGATGATCCAATTAGAGACCATTCTAATTAATTCTTTAATAATGAGCTTTATCCCTTAGAAAAAAAATTGAGATTTATCAGTCATAGTAGCGGAGCTATGGCAAAATTTTTATAGAAATTACGCATAAAATAAATTCATTCAAAGCATAAAAAGAGGACTTCCTACCATATTCTAGGAACTATCATCCTAGATTAATTAATAGAATTTTATTATGCATGGAGATGTGGATGTTTGCATGTAGATGTAGATGTATAGATGTAGATGTGGATGTGGAGGTGGATGGATGCATGTAGATGTAGATGTATAGATGTAGATGTGAATGGAGATGTGGATGTATGCATGTAGATGTAGATGTAGATGTATAGATGTGGATGTGGATGTATACATGTAGATGTAGATGTATAGATACGGATGTGGATGTGGAGGTGGATGTATACATGTAGATGTAGATGTATAGATGTAGATGTGGATGTGGAGGTAGATGGATGCATGTAGATGTAGATGTATAGATGCAGATGGGAATGGAGATATGGATGTATGCATGTAGATGTAGATGTATAGATGTAGATGTGGATGTGGAGGTGGATGGATGCATGTAGATGTAGATGTATAGATGTAGATGTGAATGGAGATGTGGATGTATGCATGTAGATGTAGATGTATAGATGTGGATGTGGATGTATACATGTAGATGTAGATGTATAGATACGGATGTGGATGTGGAGGTGGATGTATACATGTAGATGTAGATGTATAGATGTAGATGTGGATGTGGAGGTAGATGGATGCATGTAGATGTAGATGTATAGATGTAGATGGGAATGGAGATATGGATGTATGCATGTAGATGTAGATGTATAGATGTAGATGTGGATGTGGAGGTGGATGGATGCATGTAGATGTAGATGTATAGATGTAGATGTGAATGGAGATGTGGATGTATGCATGTAGATGTAGATGTATGGAGGTGAATGTGAATGTGGATGTGGATGTATGCATAGAGATGTAGATGTATGCATGTAGATGTGAATGTACGCATATAGATGTGGATGTATGGATGTGAATATACGATATGCGATGTGAGGGAACCTGAAGTGATGAGATAGAAATGATGTGATGGGATGAGTATACATATAAATGGAATATGGAATAAGTAATGTAGATTGATGAAGGATAATGTGGAAAAATGAAAGTTAAAATAGAAATTGTGTTGTAAACTGTTTGTAAATACTGTTTGTAAATGCTGTTTGTAAATGATTGTTTTATGTCAAGAATGCTGGGGGGAGCATTTTGACCGTCTTGTGATTAAAGTCGTGATGGTAAAGTTGCAACTGCTGACGGGGAGTCAATGAAGGACGTCTCGCGTAGCAAGGTCGGCCGAGGTCTTGACCAGCCTCGGTGCGATTAAAATGGTGAGCTTCCGGTACGGTGGATGAGGGGCCAAGGAAGCGGCCTATGCGTGAAGCGCTAGGTTACCTGCGAAGGATCCTAGAGGGTGCTGACCATACGGTGCTCGGGCTCTGGGTTGCCTAGGATACCCACGCGTGCGTCGAGGAAGATATTAGAACAGAGTTGGAGTTGTTTTCTGAAATCGAGCATGGATCTGGTTGATTGACCTTGCTGGTCTTCAATGGATGAGTCCATGGCTCCTTATATGGATCTGTTGGTTGATCTTGCTGATCTTCAACGAGAGTCCATCTTGTTAAGTGATTATATTGCCAAGTATTATGGGCTAGGAACTATCGAAACGGCTCCTGAGCGTTCTAGTTGCCAATGATGCCATAGATACTCTGATGAAGGAATGATGAGAAGTTAAGAATCAATTGGATAAATTGGAAGATGGTGATCAATGATACTATGGTTTTATTAAAGGATTATTTTAAACTCGTTGAATCTGGTTGAAAAAGGCAATTTCATATTGGGTGTGTGAGTGGTGTGACTAGTTTTATTTTGCTTGAACATCCGGCTAGGGGGCCTTGGAACTCTTTTCCTTGGTACCCGGGACAAAACCTAACCAAATTTTTAATTGGATCCCATCACTACAGTGGTTGGGCGGTTGGCTAACCCATGGGATTGGATGGGGTTAGGCTGGATCGATGGATCCGTAAATCGAGACTCAAACTTTTGTTTTTACGATAGAAAAAAAAAATCCCGGACAGTAACTGTTCTATGGATAGGAATCAACGGCTGTGCCTCTTGAATGGGGAAAAAAGCGTTGATCCCAATGATCCAAGTGCAAGTTTCTTCCTTGAACTGACTAAGTATCTTATAGATGTAATTGCATCATCTCGATCAGAAATGATCTTGACTACGTTAGAGTAAAAAGTTATCCTGGTGGAATCGCCCGTGCTTCCGGTTAAGAAAGTTTTTCCGGGTTCGGTTTTGGAACAACCGACGGATTAGTCTCTTATCCGGATATCCGTGGGCGAGGCCCCGAGTGTGGGACCCCTGTCCCGCGCGAGAAGCGCTACTTCCGCTGTCAGTACCCCGAATCCGTTGCTCGGTGGGAACAGGGATCTTACAGTTGGTATCAGAGCATTTGGTTAATAAAGATCAACTGAGAAGACAAATATGTCAAAAATTTATCAAGAAACACAAAAAGGTTATAATTGTGTGATATAATTCATACAATTTGATATTCAAACTGAAACTCGTAATTTTGGTAATTGGGTCTTCAGATGGAAGTACCGCAATTATATAGAAACCCTGACTTGCTTGAGGCCTAGACATGATAGTATTTACCTTATAATTCCAAGGGCCGTGACTACCCGTATATACCGAGAGTATACTGCAGCTCTTTACTGACAGTATATACGAGTAAATCTAAGACTTGAAATTATAAGCGTTAATGCTATCTAGATGATGATTTCGAATGTGATTGATATGATTTTTAATTCTGTTTGAGAATGGATGAATTGATTTGGATTTTGATTGAAAATGCTGATTGAAAAATGTTGATTTTTAAAAATTAGTTGAAATATAATGAAACTACAATGAGGGGGAATGGGACGAGTCCCTGTGATGAATATTCATAACTAGAATGATGATAACGAATTCAGCAAATCACTATGAGATTAGTGGGTTGTGCTGTCAGATTGCTACTGTTAATACTTGACCGGTAGATCGAGTTAAGGGATGTCAAATTGAGAACTTGCTTGACTGAAATTTCCGTGGAGGAATGTTCCGAAGGAAACTTTTGGGTCTAATGGACCATTATCATATTAAAGATATGAATGACATGATCTGAATGAATTGTTATTTAATGATGAGTTCTATATAAGGGATATTTATCCCAGTGTTCTGTTGGGTTGACCAGAATATAAGGAACCCCAGAATAAAATTGGATCTTAAGAAAAAGAGCTGTCCCCTACCTTGCGAGATGAGGACATCTCGCACTTTTTAAGTGGGGTAGAATGTAAGATTCCTCCCCAACATTTGAAGCATACAGGGGTAAGAATCTTCCTTTCTGATCTTATAATTATTCCCTCTCTAAAATAAAAGAAAGTTTCTGTTTAAAAAAGGAAGACCCTTTCCCTAGAATACTTCTCAGGAGTCCCACCTGTTTTAAGGCTTTAGAACAATGAGTCCAGAAGTGAGAATCGGTGTTTTGGATACCAAGGTTTTGGTTTTCATTCGAGTACGGCCCAAAAGAAGTTCTTTATCTCTTGGGGAGTATAAGAAGTTATCCCCCAGATATTGTGACCCTTATATCTGAATTCAATGAAAGTAGGTGACTTAGCCTACAAGTTTCTTTTATTCCCTCATCTCAAAATTCTTAATGCCTTCTATAGAAAAATGTGTCAAACTCAAATCATGGAAAGACGGTAAAACCTCAGTGGCAAGTTACCGTGTGGCTTCTAGGTTACGCTAGCTCCTTCCTTTATATAAGTCGTAACTTTTACTTGTCGCTCACAGTAATCTTACTCCCATCAATCTCCTTTCTTTCTTAATCTCCTTCATGGCTTGGCAACAGGAATTAGTTTTATCCCTGATGATTTCTCACCTTCAAGACGCAAGAGAGTCTGTGAAGAAAGACTTTATAGAACAGTATGAGCGCTCACTTTTTCCTCACCTAGGAACTTCTGTAGCGCAGACCAAATGGCGGACCTATCAAAACATAACTAGGGTAACACCCTGGGGTCAGCAACACTTTCGTAACAATGTCCGCTTGGCCATGGTTATTGAAGCTTTGGGTTTGGGTCCCCGATACTACTGGGTCATGAGATCAAGGCATCTTGGGTTTTCTGAGCGGGTCTTCTTACTGGCATGTTTTCTTCCTCATGAGAAGATATGCCTTTACCCCGTTTTTGGCTTGACTCTCAGAGGTCCTTTTGTTAGATGACCTCATACCACTGAGATAGGTGCGGCAATAACCAGCAGAATCATTCCCATAGATGAGTTACCCTATACTTGTGCAGCTTGTGAGGACTGCTTTTGTGACCATATGATGGACGGGCTTATGGAAGTGTAAAGAGTTTCTCTATCTTTACTGTATAAGTTCCGAGAATGAATAAAGTTTAAATCTTGTTCTTATTTTGAATCTTACTCTCTTTAAGACTTTTCTTGGTGGTTAATCGTGATTAACATTTTTCTCTAAGTCTCATATTCGTGCATCTTGCGAAATTATTCCAAGTTGCGAGATGAGGACATCTCGCGTTTTTTAAGTGGGGTAGAATGTAAGATTCCTCCCCCAACCCCTTTTTGATGTCTAGTATATTCCCCTGTAATCAATTCCTTTTCTGAAATATAAGAGATCTTGTTTGTGGCTGTTTTAACCTAGAGAGAGAAAATATGCTAGAGAGAGAATATTCAGATTATGAATATTTTTGGATAGAAAATTAACTCATCTTATTAAAATAAGTTCCCTTGAAATAGAAATTCAAAAAGAATTTTCCAATGTGCAATTGGAATTAAATGGAAATAAGTATAAAGAACCTTAGTCTAAGGGTCTAGATTTTCAGAAATTTTTAGATTATGGTCCAATTAAGGTTCCTATGGGCCAATAGCATCAATCCATGTGTAGGGAGGAGATAAATCCAATTTGTAAAAGAAGATACCCAAAAATGAGTAAATGCTCACATAAGATGAAGAGTTGAAAATGTACAAGGTTTATTAGTAAATAAACACATATGTAAGGAAGGGGAGTTCTTTAAAGGAGGTGCATATTTCACATAAGATGAAGAGTTGAAAATGTACAAGGTTTATTAGTAAATAAACACATATGTAAGGAAGGGGAGTTCTTTAAAGGAGGTGCATATTTCACATAAGATGAAGAGTTGAAAATGTACAAGGCTTATTAGTAAAAAAAACTATGACACATATGTAAGGAAGAGGAGTTCTTTAAAGGAGGTGCATATTTCACATAAGATGAAGAGTTGAAAATGTACAAGGTTTATTAGTAAAAAACTATGAGCAATAAAATTTTGACACATATGTAAGGAAGGGGAATTCTTTAAAGGAGGTGCATATTTCACATGCTTGAATGAGTTTTAAACTCAAAAATAATGTGATATTTTTATCTCTCATCTCTCTTGAACCAAACCAAATCAAAATGGAACCAAACCGAATCAAAAAGTAACCAAACTAGGTCTAAATCTAGTCCAAATTCAACCAAACTGACTTGGAAAATTCTAGAATCAGTTTGCTTGGTTAGGAGCTCAAATTTTCCTATAAATAGAAGCCTCCCCTTGTTGAAAAAATATATAGTGTCTTATGCTTTTTCACTCTACTCCACCTAAGCCAAATTATATAGTGTCTTATGCTTTGTCACTCTACTCCACCTAAGCCAAATTATATAGTGTCTTATGCCTTGTCACTCTACTCCACCTAAGCCAAATTAGATAGTGTCTTATGCTTTGTCACTCTACTCCACCTAAGCCAAATTAGATAGTGTCTTATGCTTTGTTACTCTACTCCATTTAAGCCAAAATATATAGTGTCTTATGCTATGTTACTCCACCAAAGCCAAGAACTGTGAATTCTTTAATAATTCACTAGTTTTTGACACTTCTCTCTTTCTTCAATCCCCATTGGTGGCTCCATCAACATACTAAACCAATTGATTGGTTGGGGGCCTCTACCGTGAATAAAGAATCAAGCAAATCATAAGGTAAGTATATTGAATTTTGATCTTTTCTATGATTTCTCAATGATTCTCTCTTCTCAACCCCTCTCAAGCTTGAGAAGTTTAATTGGTATGGTTTTTTTTTAAATGCTATTGAAGTTAATTGGTGAATAGTAGTGAAGAGTTACATAATTTAATAAATGCTATAGAAGTTAATTTCCCCTTATATTTAAATTCTAATGGTTTTTATAATTTCTCTCTCTCACTCAAGAAATGGTCATACTCATGACCCATTCTCAATCCAAATGAAGCTTTTCATAAAGCTTTCCCTTAATCCAAGATTAAGCTATGCTTGAGGCCAAATTAATGGCTTTTTGCTATGCTTTTAGTTTATGCACATTGATGATTCAATCCATTATGGATTGATGACCCAATTAGAGACCATTCTAATTGTTTTCTTAATGATCCAATTAGAGACCATTATGGATTGATGACCCAATTAGAGACCATTCTAATTGTTTTCTTAATGATCCAATTAGAGACCATTATGGATTGATGACCCAATTAGAGACCATTCTAATTGTTTTTCTTAATGATCCAATTAGAGACCATTATGGATTGATGATCCAATTAGAGACCATTCTAATTGTTTTCTTAATGATCCAATTAGAGACCATTATGGATTGATGATCCAATTAGAGACCATTCTAATTAATTCTTTAATAATGAGCTTTATCCCTTAGAAAAAAAATTGAGATTTATCAGTCATAGTAGCGGAGCTATGGCAAAATTTTTATAGAAATTACGCATAAAATAAATTCATTCAAAGCATAAAAAGAGGACTTCCTACCATATTCTAGGAACTATCATCCTAGATTAATTAATAGAATTTTATTATGCATGGAGATGTGGATGTTTGCATGTAGATGTAGATGTATAGATGTAGATGTGGATGTGGAGGTGGATGGATGCATGTAGATGTAGATGTATAGATGTAGATGTGAATGGAGATGTGGATGTATGCATGTAGATGTAGATGTAGATGTATAGATGTGGATGTGGATGTATACATGTAGATGTAGATGTATAGATACGGATGTGGATGTGGAGGTGGATGTATACATGTAGATGTAGATGTATAGATGTAGATGTGGATGTGGAGGTAGATGGATGCATGTAGATGTAGATGTATAGATGCAGATGGGAATGGAGATATGGATGTATGCATGTAGATGTAGATGTATAGATGTAGATGTGGATGTGGAGGTGGATGGATGCATGTAGATGTAGATGTATAGATGTAGATGTGAATGGAGATGTGGATGTATGCATGTAGATGTAGATGTATAGATGTGGATGTGGATGTATACATGTAGATGTAGATGTATAGATACGGATGTGGATGTGGAGGTGGATGTATACATGTAGATGTAGATGTATAGATGTAGATGTGGATGTGGAGGTAGATGGATGCATGTAGATGTAGATGTATAGATGTAGATGGGAATGGAGATATGGATGTATGCATGTAGATGTAGATGTATAGATGTAGATGTGGATGTGGAGGTGGATGGATGCATGTAGATGTAGATGTATAGATGTAGATGTGAATGGAGATGTGGATGTATGCATGTAGATGTAGATGTATGGAGGTGAATGTGAATGTGGATGTGGATGTATGCATAGAGATGTAGATGTATGCATGTAGATGTGAATGTACGCATATAGATGTGGATGTATGGATGTGAATATACGATATGCGATGTGAGGGAACCTGAAGTGATGAGATAGAAATGATGTGATGGGATGAGTATACATATAAATGGAATATGGAATAAGTAATGTAGATTGATGAAGGATAATGTGGAAAAATGAAAGTTAAAATAGAAATTGTGTTGTAAACTGTTTGTAAATACTGTTTGTAAATGCTGTTTGTAAATGATTGTTTTATGTCAAGAATGCTGGGGGGAGCATTTTGACCGTCTTGTGATTAAAGTCGTGATGGTAAAGTTGCAACTGCTGACGGGGAGTCAATGAAGGACGTCTCGCGTAGCAAGGTCGGCCGAGGTCTTGACCAGCCTCGGTGCGATTAAAATGGTGAGCTTCCGGTACGGTGGATGAGGGGCCAAGGAAGCGGCCTATGCGTGAAGCGCTAGGTTACCTGCGAAGGATCCTAGAGGGTGCTGACCATACGGTGCTCGGGCTCTGGGTTGCCTAGGATACCCACGCGTGCGTCGAGGAAGATATTAGAACAGAGTTGGAGTTGTTTTCTGAAATCGAGCATGGATCTGGTTGATTGACCTTGCTGGTCTTCAATGGATGAGTCCATGGCTCCTTATATGGATCTGTTGGTTGATCTTGCTGATCTTCAACGAGAGTCCATCTTGTTAAGTGATTATATTGCCAAGTATTATGGGCTAGGAACTATCGAAACGGCTCCTGAGCGTTCTAGTTGCCAATGATGCCATAGATACTCTGATGAAGGAATGATGAGAAGTTAAGAATCAATTGGATAAATTGGAAGATGGTGATCAATGATACTATGGTTTTATTAAAGGATTATTTTAAACTCGTTGAATCTGGTTGAAAAAGGCAATTTCATATTGGGTGTGTGAGTGGTGTGACTAGTTTTATTTTGCTTGAACATCCGGCTAGGGGGCCTTGGAACTCTTTTCCTTGGTACCCGGGACAAAACCTAACCAAATTTTTAATTGGATCCCATCACTACAGTGGTTGGGCGGTTGGCTAACCCATGGGATTGGATGGGGTTAGGCTGGATCGATGGATCCGTAAATCGAGACTCAAACTTTTGTTTTTACGATAGAAAAAAAAAATCCCGGACAGTAACTGTTCTATGGATAGGAATCAACGGCTGTGCCTCTTGAATGGGGAAAAAAGCGTTGATCCCAATGATCCAAGTGCAAGTTTCTTCCTTGAACTGACTAAGTATCTTATAGATGTAATTGCATCATCTCGATCAGAAATGATCTTGACTACGTTAGAGTAAAAAGTTATCCTGGTGGAATCGCCCGTGCTTCCGGTTAAGAAAGTTTTTCCGGGTTCGGTTTTGGAACAACCGACGGATTAGTCTCTTATCCGGATATCCGTGGGCGAGGCCCCGAGTGTGGGACCCCTGTCCCGTGCGAGAAGCGCTACTTCCGCTGCCAGTACCCCGAATCCGTTGCTCGGTGGGAACAGGGATCTTACACCACCGAGCGAGGAGGAAAAACCGATGATGTCCCCACGGAGCGATAAGATAAATTAAAAAATGTAGAAAAATAGCTCTCGCACCGTCAATGGAGCTAGACATCCTTTTTATAAAGTGTGATGTCATCATGATGAAGATGACATAAGCTCTACACGTGGCGATTCGGTGTATAGTTTGATGATGCCAGCCCTACACGTGGTGTTTAGACGTACACTTTGATGATGTAAGCCCTACACGTGGCGATTCGGTGCACTTGGATGATGTCAGACCTACACATAGGTCGTACACGAATGACGTCAGCCCTAAAAATATCTATATAGGCTTGTGCCCTGTTTAAATTTCTTTTTTATCCATTCACGGCATGATAACATCTTTTGGTTTCTTTCAGTCCCCCTTCCTTGTGCCGTGGAAATCCCTTTCGGACCCCTTCCCTCACACCATGGAATTCCCTTTCGTTCCCCCTTCCCTCGTGCCATGGGAAGTCAGTTCACCACACGATAACCATTTCTAGTTCCTTTTGGTCCTTCTTCCCTTGTGCCGTAGAAGGCGATTCGAGCATGGAGAAGCAAGTGGTTCATTGTTATGATCCTGTGGAAGATTTAGATACACTTGAAGAGATAAGAGACGAGCCTAGTGCTAATGAAAACCTATTTGATTTTTTAAGGAGAGCTAGGCATGATGAATGTCTTCCAAATGTTGAGCCAATATTCAATGTGCCCTTCAATTTGGAACATATTATTAAGGACATGGAAAGCTCTATTTTAGAGGAAGAGTGGGAGGCATATAGTAAATTGGTAAGTACATAAATTATAAATGAGGGATCATTACATTATGTTCACATTTCCAACTTTTCCCTCTCCTCATTTGAAAAGAAAAGCATGTTAGGAAGGTGGGATACCTATTCACAAGATAAGAGGATAAATACTTGTCTTGACATCTACCCTTTCCACAAGAAAAAGTGCAAGGTTCTTGAGTACAAATTTGGGTTTGTTTCTTATCTATTTCTTCATGCAGACAAAGAGGACTACTCAAAGGGTAAGCTGGAAGTTCAGAAGGTTCAAAAGGTTTCACAAGCATGATTTGTCATAGAGATTGAATCTAAAGATGAGGTTATGGACCTAGTTTATTGTGATGAGGAGTTCCTTCTAAACACAGGGTTCAATGTGGCAAAGTTTAAGGCAT
The DNA here is from genome assembly GCF_041138505.1 of Cibotium barometz. Taxonomy (NCBI): domain Eukaryota; kingdom Viridiplantae; phylum Streptophyta; class Polypodiopsida; order Cyatheales; family Cibotiaceae; genus Cibotium; species Cibotium barometz. The sequence goes on from NC_141079.1 coordinate 5,334,798, forward strand.
CCACTGTTATTGATGAGGGATCATATGTGCATTATGAGCGCTTAAAATCAAACTTCATCATCCTTGGGATACCCTCCTTTCTTATAAATGGAAAGAATTTTATCTTTTTTGTTTTTCGAGCTGGGGTCAGAAACGAGCACGCTCGTTCTAAGACTCGAACAGAGAAATGTTATAACTGGAAAGAATTATATCCTTCTCTCCCACATACAAAAGCTTTATAATTTAAGGGAGGATTATTGCCTTGCAATTATAGCATATGGTTGTGAAGGTGCCAATAGGTATATGCGATGTGGAGAATGAACATAAAGAGGAGTTTCTAAAGTTGGACACCGAGGTAACAGAGAACTTCTAGATCCATGTCATTGTGCTTTGATAAAGCCAAGGAGATTGAATCTTGTCTTCCCACAGGGCTATAATTTCAAAGTCTTCAAGAGGAGTTGGGAATTACTGAAATGGTGGGAATAGAGTCCTTGCTCAAGCTTGATCAATGAAATGAAGAAGTCTCCATCAACCTTTGGGATGCATCCAAGTTGGAAGAGGATGAGAACCAGAAGGTAATTTATTGATTCTTGAGTGAGTTTATGTTATTGATTGAGTTTATGTGAAAGCCAAGTTCTTTGTCAATGCAAATAGAGCTTGATGATGCCGATGGTTTCCTTGGATGTGGAGGTGTTGCCCGTGCAAGAGTTGGGCAAGTTGCCTCTCTTGCACACTATATCCCATCTATTGATAAAGAAATATTTATTGTCTATCACAACAAATATTCTAGTGATGCTGAAATTTCACTTCTCACACTCAAGGCACTATCTAGATATACGGGCTATTCTCTTATCCCTTACAATACACATAAGATCATGCTTATAGAGAAGTGTGCTGCCATTCATATCTTTGGATACAACACAAGATTTTGGCCTTCCAAAACCGGATACTTTATCTGCTATGCTAGCTATGCTCTAGGTGCCGGACTAGACGATGTAAATGCACTCACATTAGGCAAAATATGGACTCTCATTTTCCCCCCTTGAGGATTTCCACACCTCCTCTCTAGAAAAATAAACTCAAGGTGAATTTTTTGCAAATCAACTCAAAAGTGAGCGGAGTTTGGACATTTGGAATCTACTCTTCGAGACCTTTCCAATGATATATAGCATGATAAGCAATTTTGAATATTCAAGAAGTCCCCAAATTGGTGATGATGTGGCATGCCACATCATCACCAATTTGGGGACCTCTTGAATAATCAAAAATTTTCATCATACTTTATATCATTGGAAAGGTCTCGATGAGTAGATTCCAAATGTGCAATCTTGCCAACTTTTGATTTGATTTGCAAAAATTTCACCATGAGCCCATTTCTCTAGAGAGAGGAGGTGTGGAAATCCTTAACGAGAAAAAATGAGAGTCCATATTTCACCTAATGAGGGTTATAGTCACAAGACATTTTTGTGCTATAGAGGAAAAATGCCTACTGAAGAGGAAGAGCAAGTAGAGAAGAGACTCCAGAGCAATTAATTATCTTGTCATTGTAAATATTTTGTTATATCTTTTATGTAATGAAATGATGCGATTAAGTTCTAATTGCAAGTCTGTATTAAGCAAAAAAATCTACAACACTCTTCAAAATGTTGCCTACTTGTTATGGCATGTTCTTATTTGTTTGGTATATAAAATTTTGTTACACTAAATCCAAATTCTTCCTTCTCTTCTTCTTGAAAATTTCCATGCCGCATGATGTGTTGGTCCTATTCCAGCTTTCCACTTCAAGTGATCTCCTCATTTTGTCTTGATTTCGTGCTGCCTTTGTTAAATCACTTGTATGGGCCTTTTCCATGGATAGTTTTTGCTCAAAAGTATATCTATAAAACCAATTGAACATTTCCTTGAGGTAATTTGTACGAGTCTTCCCTCCTCCATGATGTCGGGTGTTTTTGAAATATACTCTTCTAGCTCGATAGTGAGATTTTTCATTCCTTGGGTGCTCCATATGTCAAGAGAACCATACTCATTCATGAAGTATGCACCATGAGCATACAAAATGTGCTGCAAAAGAAAACAAGAACAATTCAGAAGCTATTATTCATAATCATTTCAAATTGATGATGAGTAGAAAGAAACTCTACATGTTGTGTAATGTTGGTATCACCCCATGTATCAACCATGGCCTTTGTTAAATTTTGAAGCTCTTCTTGAAATTTTTGGTGCTCCTCTGTAGTCGTCCTGGCTTTGGTCATTAATTTAACCATCTTATCAAAGTCTGACCAAACCTTCTCACATAAAACTACAAGGCTTGGGTTTGTGTAGTCGAACATCATACATTTACACAAATCCTTCCACAAGTCCCAAGACTTTAAGTTCTTTACTTTTTCTGGCCTCTCTAGAAAACGTCTTGCCTTATATCCACTCATGGACACCTGTTGTGCCACTTCATGATTCATGCCAGAGGTCTTCTTGTTAACAGTAATCTACACATTGCAACCATGGCACCCAATTGAGTTGAGTAGCTCCTCTACCTTTTGAAGAGCTTCATGTTGTCTTTCCTTGCCTCTTGCATGGTAAATGCATAATCAATGTGACACTTGAACAGACAATCAAACACACGCATGAATGCATGAAAAGTACAAAAGTGAACATTCTTGAGTTCGAAGGAAATAATAGGATTCCATTTAGGGTCTCTCAAATGCCTGTTTGGCTCAGCTAGCATGTTAGCAGACAAGACATGACCAACCCAATTGCTAGCATCATCATCCACTGTGTCGTTCTCATCATCTTGATTCTCCAGCTTCCTCTTCCTTCCTACCTTCTTTTGTTTCTTTTCTCTCACCATTCTCATGCACCATGGACAAGGATTTGGGGTGTTAGCACCTTGTGGACACCCACGCAGACACTTTATTGTCTTCAAGTCACCTCCTAAATGCCAGTGTACTGTATAAGTGCCCTTACCCTCCACTTCTAATTTTCCCCCCTGAATTTGTGCTTTGATGACGTTGGTAATCTAGGGTATCCTATCAAATATCCAAGCCAACACTTCATGTGTCTTCTTCGGTACTTCAAACACCCTAAGCCACCATATCTCCCTCTCAGATGATTGGACACTAAAAGAGAGAAAATTTAACTTGCAAACCCTCTCCCTATCGATAGCTCTCTAAAGACGATGTAGATCAACACATATATTGTTGAACTCATTGTAGGGATACATGATCTTACCATTTATGCCTCAATTTTTTCCCCAAGCTCCAATGGTTAATGTATCATCATTGATTCAATAGTATTCTCCAATTTTGTGTTGCACATTATCATTGCATGTCCTCTTTGCTAATGTTATCTTTCTGGGGACAAATGCCTTATTTGTAGAGTGTATCTTTTAGCAATTGATGGAGGGGGGCTTGATATCCTTTTGTGCTAATGGCCACCTCATCGCATGCATTCTGAACCTCCTCAATACTTAGAAGATTGGTAATGTCATCCATTATCTCATTTGCGAGTACCTGATGTATCTTCTTGTGGTGCGGGTCTCGAATGATGGAAAGAATGTCACGTCTCCTCACACAACTACGTAATATTTCACCAAAATCTTGAGGACCATTATCACCACATGCTTCAAAAAGTTCATGTCACAAACCAATGAATATTACCAAAAACACCTTAATCTATTGCTTACAACAACCACAACAACAAAGAACAAAAAACAAACCTTGCTGCATGGATTCTTCGCAGCTTGCAACCATCTACGATTTTTTGAATGTTATTGATTGTCCTCTTTCTCTCTCTTGCTCCCACAGGGGTGCTCTTCATGTGAGAGATTGTATCTTATAGCTTCATAACGCAAGCCTCTTTCTCTTTGTCTCTTTTCTCCAGCTCTAAAATATTATTTTGTACATCTTGTAGTGCATGTTGCACGCTACTCAAAGTGCTTTGTAAGCTTTGTATTTGTAAGTGGAGGAATTGGACTCTCCATACATTACTCATGCTTTTAACCTTCTACAATATCCAGGTAGCCTATTCTCACCCTCTCCAACAAACTTAATAAATGAAGGGAGATAGTGAAGGGTGGACAATGCAAAGAAGGATCATTAGGATATAAATATCCATCAACCCAAAGATCCACATTAGTTCGATCTTGTTGTCTTCGTGCATGCTCCTGTGCATTCAGACGACGTTATTTTTTTACTAGTGCATATTCATTCAATATACGAACATGTAAGTCCACCTTCTGCACTCTTGTTGAGTCTAAAATTTCTCTGTGTGCCATTCGAAAAATGGAAGAGACTATTCTGAAGTGACTCAAGGCTACCCTAAAATATTCACAATAGGATTGTCCTATTGTATCACAATGGGAGCTTGGGGAAGAGAGAGAGAGAGAGAGGTAGACCTATTGTATTCGCAATAGGAGAGGAGAGCTTGGGAAAAAGGGAGAGAGAGAATCTTATTGCAGAGGTTGGTAGGAGATGTGATGAATAATAGTAATGAGTAAAAGAAATGGTTTTGATGATGTGGAATGTGAGGGGAATTTCAAATACAGCTATTAAAGTGGAGTAAATAAGATTGAAACCGTAGATATCAGTGATTATGCTAGTAGGGATTTTAATAGCTAGAAAGAGAATCTTAGAGAGAATCCTAGTTTGAAAATTAGAGATCCCCTACTTTTAGGCCCAAAAGTAGGTTTCATTATGAGCTTTGTCTCCTTAAGCCTCAATAAAATTAGTCTTAATTCCTTTAAATTAGGGATCCTTAACAAGGCCCTTGTTATGCTCAAATGCCCCCTAATGCAAGTCATTGACCTAGAAGAAGAAGACTAGGAGGTGAAGCCTACCAGGGGCATGACCATAAAAATTGGTCTAGAATAAAAGCTAGTGCTCGTGGACATAGGAGCTAGCCACATAGCCTAATGTCCTAGTATTGATGCTAGTCCTCTTCTCCCTCTCAAACATCTCTATTTTCCTCTTTCATGCTCTCACTCACTAAGACATTGAAGTAGACGTTCAGCTTTCCATAGCTCTCTCTCTTTGCTCCCCATCCATTTGCAAAGCTTTCTTGTAGTGATGAGAAGGAAGGCAAGGTTGAGGGACCTAGCTAGCTAGAGGTGTAAGCCCCCGGTAAGACCCTTGGATTCTTTCTCTTCTCCTCTCTATCTTACAAGGCTCCAGTGTTCTCAAATCGGTGAATATCTTGCCTCCATCTAAGCAAAGAGAGCTCTTTCTTCACCTCCATAGCCATGGAGCGTTCTAATGTCACAACAGAGTGAGGATGTGACAAACGAGTTAGCGCATCCACATCAAGGAGTTACATTTAGGACTCGAAGGTAAGACCCAATGGCACTTGATTCGACAAGGCTAAGGTAAGCAGTTGACTTAAACTACAATGACTTGAACAAGAGCTCTCCTTATGCTCTTATAATTTCCTTTTGGGCATGCATAAGAAAGCATAGATCTCTCTTACATGATCTCTTTGATGCATACATAGAGAGCATAGAGAGCTCTCTTTATACTCTTTAAACATGATTAAAGAGAGAAAAAATCTCTCTTTATGGTCTTTATGCATGCATAGAGAAAACAAAAAGCTCCCTTGTGCTAATTATACTTACATGGAGATCATAGAGAATTCTTTTTATACTTACATAGAGCATAGAGAGCATAGAAAGCTCCCTTGTGCTCATTATACTTGCATGGATAGCATAGAGAATTCTCTTTATACATACATAAAGTGCATAGAGAGCTCTCTTTATGCTATTTATGCTCTTTGTATACATAGAGATTGTACATAGAGAGCAAAGAGCTTTTTATGCTAGTTTTTGTTTTGTTTTTATGTAGAAAGCTCCCTTTATTGGTCTTTTTATGCATAGAGAGCTCTCTCTTAACATAGGGTTGCATATAGGCCTCTTATGCATATGGCCGCACGCATATAGGCCTCCCATGCATCTTTGTATAGGCCAAGTAGGCCGCTTTGTAGATGCCTCATGCATATGCCACTTGGCAAAGGCCTCTTAGAACTAATTTCTAATGCTCTTATGTAGGGACTAGATGCTAGAGGCTTCCAAACACTCTCTGCAATGAATGATGTGCCATTGTGCTCTCGTCGTGGATGTGGGAGAGAGTTGGCATGACTGGCGAACCATTCACTTACCACATCTCGAGACAGAATCATGCATTCAAACCAACTTTTAAGCATCTGCTAACAATGAAAATCCTTGAATGGAAAATCCGAGAAAGGCTATACTCAACACCGTGAAGACCCAAGAAAGGATATACGCAGTATAGATTTGATCAGTTAACTAGCTCTTTGAGTACATAAAGATGTACATAGATGGGCTCACATGTCTTTCTATCAAATTGCGCCGCAACATAGGTAGTTCGATGATACTAGTGTTAGCAACAACACCATGCATTACCCATTCAACTGAACAAGAGTCCCTACAAAGATGTTGCAAATGATGTCCATGGAGTATAAAGAAAAAAACTAAATCGATGTAATTATATTGTTTCAAGGCAGTCCGAAAGACAGGACAAGCAAGATAATCACCGGCACTTAAGACGCACATTACTTGGATGATTAAAAAGGTTGAAAATATTGTGGAGAGTTGGAATTTGTATGATAATGGAAGCCGTAATTGTTTACAGTCCATCAACGACCCTCCATGAGAATGCTACAGCTCGCAAGCGAGGCTTGAGTTTCAGGAGAGAGGGGCTCAAGGGCACGACCCTCCATGAGAGAGCTCCAACTTGCAAGGGAGGCTTCAGTATGAGGAGAGAGGGGCTCAAGGGCGAGGGTGAAGGGGGGCTCTTCACCGAGGGGCATGGTTCCTTCGATCATTTTACACACAGACCCCATGGAAGGCCTGGAGGAGGGGTCTTTCTGAATGCAAAGAAAGGCCACGTGGACAACTCTCTTCACCTGCTCTTCATCAAATACGCCGTTCAAGCGCTTGTCAACAAGCTCCAGCATTTGGCCTTGCTTGCATTTGAGGGCAGCCCACATGGGGAAATACCATTGGTCAGAGCCCACCAGTGATTGGACGGCATTCCTCCTGCCACCCACAAGCTCCAGCAGCACCATGCCATAGCTGTAAACATCACATTTCTTGCTGACCACGGAGTGCGATAGCCACTCTGGGGCAAGGTAGCCAGGGGTACCCCTAACCCCAGTCATCACAAAAGAGGACTCCCTTGCAACCAGCTTGGACAGCCCAAAATCAGATAACTTGGCCACGAAATCCTTATCTAATAAGATATTCTGAGGCTTCACATCAAAATGGATAATGGGTCGCGGGCACTCTTCATGCAGATACGCCAACCCACGTGCCGTACCAAGCGCCACGTGGAAGCGAGTGGTCCAGCTCAGCAGACGGCCCTTGTGCTTGCCAAAGAGCCATTGATCTAAGGACCCATTATCCATAAACTCATAAACCAGTAGCCTATTTGATCTCTGAGAGCAAAACCCAAACAAAGGAGTAATGTTGTAATGGCTGATACCTCCAATGGTGGCCACCTCTGCAAGAAACTGCTTCAGACGAGAGGACCCTTGGTCTATCTTCTTCACAGCCACTTTCCTTCCATCTGGTAACGCCCCTTGATACACACACCCAAAGCCACCAGACCCCACCAGCTTGCTAAACCCACTCGTTGCCTTCTCCAACTCCTTGTAAGTATACCTTATTGGCAGTAATGGCAATATCTCTTGTAGCTCTTCTTCATCCATCTCTGACTCCAAGCTGTCCAGGTCCCTTGACCTCCAAATATAACTGTACCTGCGTACCGATATGATGATTAAACAAGTAATTATCACCAAGGTGACTGCAGCAATGGCATATACCACTGCCTCCACCAAGTGATTAGAGTGGCTGCTGATAGGAGTTCCTGAGGTAGAGTACTGTAATTTGATATAGGTAGAGAAATCTGGGTTATCTAATGCAATGAAGGAGACATTAGACAAGCCTGTTGTGTCACTGAAGGGTAAGCAGTAGGAGGTGCCCCGGTGATAGAAGAAGCCAGAGCAAGAGCAATTAGAGGTGCAGCGGGCGATGCATTCTTCAAGAGGGAGTGTATTGTGCATGAAGGTGGTTTCAAAGACAGGATGGATGGATGTGAAGGTGGCCTTCTTGATCTCAACTAGAGTGTGCTCAGCATTGGTAGCTGGGCATTGCAATGGGATGGCACGCTTGCAACCTTGAGAGGGATCGGAGGGACTAATGGGGTTAAATGCATTAACAAATTCTGGATCAATCACAAACTCTGGGTTATCTTGTGATGATGGGCAGTGGCACGTGTGTTGCGTGCCAAGCAAGTACTCAGAACAGATCCCATATGCTCCACACGAGTTAGGGGCCAGGCAAAAGCTCTTACCGGATTGAGCTGAGAAGAGATAATTGGCTCCCTGTTGATGAAGGTAAGTGAAACCTTGTGGGTACCCATTGTTGGCTAGCATTAAGAAGTCCGAATCGAAAGTTGAGCTGAAGTAAGCGTTGGCAAAATTTGACCATTGGTAACTAGAGCAACCCCCTAGGACAGTTAAATTCCCCCCCTCTAGGGTAGCATAGGGTTGGATGAAACCTTTGATTGCTGATGGACAAGCAAAGGATTCTAAAGATGCGGTCAAATTGACAGGTGGGTTCTTAGAGAGATCCATTGGATGGTCTGCAACATACTCTATTACACTCAGGTTGATAGGAACTGCCCAGTATGCCAAGGGGGCAGGTGCTTCAGAATTCATATAGAAAACCATACCCCCTGGCATCATCTCAGCTGTGAAAAGAGAGTTGTTGCTCACGAGTTTCTTCCCCAGTGCCAGGGTTTGTCCTTGCAAGAGAACGTCACTTGGATGATCAAAGCTTTGCCATATCACCTCGTTCTTAGAGTTGTATAAAGCCAAGTTGCCATTCTCTTGCATCTCCATAGCCTCCACATTACTCACCCTCCACACGACAGCCCCATCTCCATCTCTGAGCACCAAGTCCTTGTCGGTAGAGTTCACACCAAGAGAAACCAACCCTAATGTCCCTACCTGCTTCAACGGCCTCTGGCTACCCAAATTCCATACTGGCACAGCAAAGGATCTGCCCTCTGAGTCAGTCTTGTTGGTTCCCAAGCAAATTGTGAGGAAAATACTGGTAGGTGATGGCTTTGGAGAATCGAACAAGCTGAAGAAACCAAGTGAAAAGCCTTTGCCAGAGGAGAATTTGATGGAGCTTAGTAACGGTGTAAAGAGGGTAATGGAGGGTGAGGAGTAAGCATTGCGAGGCAAGGGGGAGGACAGGGAGAGGTCAGGAGAGAAGCTCCAGCCTGGGTGCAAAGGGATGCGATAGGCTTGTGACACAGGGGAGAGGCAAAATGCCAAGAGAGAGAGAAGAAGCAGGCGTGTAGCTGCCATGAGGAAGAAAGCCTAGCAGCTTGAAAGGTGTAGGAGACGACTTGACAGAAACGCTTGCATAAAAACCAACCCAAAACAGGCTAGCGTATTCAATATGGTTGGTGGCAACAACGCGTTACCTCACACTCGCCCACCATCAGTATCCGAAACTTACCTTAATCTCTTGTACTTCCATTAGCAACATCAAATCCAGCTCTCTCTCTTTCTCGCTTGGACGTTGCACCGCATGGTCGAAAAAAAGTATTTCCCCATAAAGTGGAAAACCTTCATGTAAAAAATGTGAAATTATTTATGAAGGAAAATTTTGAAATGTGAAGGTTTTAATTAATAGAGACATTAGGCGCATGAGTAGTGTTTACTAAAAACTTGGGTTTAGTGTAATGTGAATTGTTAAAATTGAGATTTAACCTGATAAAATATAATTAGAAGGTTTTGATGAATTGTAATTTTTAGAGGTATATAATTATTTGACCTTTATTTAAAATTTTAAACATTTAAAAAATGTTAAATATACAAGCTTCAAAGAGTTTTAAATTTTTAGTATAATGTTTTAATTGCTACTAGTTATAATTTTTAATATTAATTAATAATTACTAACATTTTTAATATGAATGGCCATGGCCCATTTTGAGCCATGCTGGCCAGGCGATCGGCTCCGTTCATACTAGATAGTGTATTAGATTTTAGTGTGCATTGTGCAATTGCCAATGTGCAATGTTACATGTATTATAAATTATAATTTCTGAAATTAATTATTATGTGCAATGTATTATGTGCATACTAGTAAGTTAGTAACTACTAACTAGTTTCTAGTTGCAACTTGTCCACCAGCCCCCAACGTTCACTCACCACCAACGTACATGATTGTATAGACTTTTATGATGTTTTACTTCACTTGCAATGTCTCTTTAACGGTTTTAATATCTTGGACGGTCGATTTTTTTCCTTGAGCCCTTGAATTTCTTTTTAAAGGAGTGAATCCTAAGTAGTGAGCACTCCACAATACAGTGATGCACCTTCTTTATCATACAATGGTCGTAGGGCCATTCTCTACCCCATGCGAGAATAATATATAAAGAATCAGCTTGGTAGAAAGGCTCTAGAACCATTCTATAACGCCTTATATCAACTATTGGTGCAGGGTAGAAAAATGTCTTAGTGCCGTTATCTATCCTCAACATTACATTCGAGAGTATGTCCCTAGGGCCATTCTATAATGCACAAGATGGTAGCTTGTCCGTATGACAAATCTATCGACAAAGATGATGTAGATTTGTTCATGGTAGCTAGGGCCAAGCTATATTCTCTTGCAAGAGTCACTCTGGATCAATTACTGTCACGTAGGCTGTAATGCCTGTGACCGACGGCAGACCGGATGGCCATGTCCGGGGTTCAGTGGGAGAGGACGCCCATGCGGAGTCATGGGCGGCCAGGCTAGTGTGGACGGCAGGCCACACACTATATAGCCTGGGGGATGAGGGGCAATCCTCATTCTTCCTCTATGGCTGGGTGGTGAGCCAGAGGCCGTCCCCTCTTGTGGTAGTGCCCGTAGCGGCGGCGGCGGCGCCGGCCAGCCAAGGGCGGCCGGCCAGGCGGCGATGGCGGCCAAAGCAGCCCAGCCACCCCAGCGCTGCAGGCGAAAAAAAAAAGGGTTAAAAAAAACAATTTATTTTTTTTAAATATACTTTCATTATTTATTTTTATGAATAATGAAAATAGCGGGCGGCCAACCCTTAGGCGCGCTCCCCATGGGCGGGCAAAAGCGGCAATGGTCGGCCCGACCCATTATTTTTTTTTTAAAAAAGAAAAATAAATTGTTCATTTTTAATTTATTAAAAATGACGCGGGCGGCCAGCCCAGCAAGCCGCCAGACTTGGCCCTAAGCACTCCCCACGGGCGGGCGGCCCCACCCGAAGCGGCGAGGGCCGGCCCGGCCCGTTATTTATTTATTTATTTTTTAATTTAAAAAAAAACACAAAACAATGGTACACCCCGTGCAAACAAATCCACACGGCCGTCGTGCCGTGTGGCCGTAGTGCCTGTTTTCAACAAGGAGACCCACCGCATACGGCCGTAGCGCCGCGTGCTAAGAGAGAGACAAATCCCACGGCCGTAGTGCCGAGTCCTTCGAGACAAAGCCGTTCTATGGCCGTTGTGCCTAGTGAACACGCCTATGACCGTAGCCCGCGAGAATATGCGCAATGCCTGCATCCTCCAACCAACACTTGGAGTTATATCTTTAAGAGAAGTGTGGCACAGTCGTGCCATAGTGCACCCTGGCCATTTGTGGCATAACGCACTTGCTCGTGCGGTGCACGTACGTCCAAGGGTGCCGTAGCGTGCCCATGTCTGCTGAACCATTGACAGTCTTGCACACACGTCATGACATGGCGTGCACATGTTGGTGTCACGTCGTAAGTGCACTCATACCCACATTGTGCCGTAGTGCACTAGAATTTTTTTTAAGGTGGCAAGAGGGAAATCGATGGTAATGTTCTCGAGTAGTTCGAGAAGTATTCGTTGACAATACATAAATACATGATATAAATTCTCTCTGTTAGTGGTTTAACCATGTGGTTTACCACAAAGTAATATGAGAGCAGATCAGACACATTGTTCTTGTTGAAAGTCCACAAGAAGATTTTCAATGTGCTTAGACCCAATGAAAAATGTCTACTTGGATGTGGTCCATTGTGACGAACAAATGTAGTCCGTAGAGACACTTTTGCAAGCGCAGTCTTGCCATGGTCATGACTTCTAAAATTGGTCAATGGCATTTAAGATAGCTGGGATTGAGGTCGCGTTTGCTGCTAGTAGCCTTGATCACATGACCCCATTAGCAACGTACTCTCTAGACATGACTAGTGTTCGACTCTGGGAGCGTAGCCTCGCCAGATTTCAATTTCCACTTTTGCGAGCGTTGTCTTGTTAGAGTTAAAGTTTTGTTCGGACAAATTTGTGTTTGTTTTGTAGTGACAAACAAATCTGAAGGGGTATAATCTTGAGATGTAATGCTCAATGCCCTTATAGAAGTTGATTGAAGAGAACTGTTCTTAAACTTACTAAGCATGGTTTTCTCTTCTTTTTATTGCCATGCGTCGACATCCCACTGCTCGAGAGTTTGTGGTGATCTTTCGAGGGGGGAAAGAGCCTTTTTATATGTCACATCAATTGGTTTGGTGGTAATTTGATGGTATGGGACATCAATTCTCACGGAATCGATTGTAGTCTTGGTGGAATGGGACGCCAAGGCTTGTGCATGTAACTTGACTCTTTGGCAGGTTGTATGTACACTTGTCTGTACTGATAAAGTGTGCAAGATAAAATTTGAACTTTGACAATTACAAATATAGCCATGAGTTGGAATAAAACCCAGTTAGAGAGTTCGGAGAAGCTCTAGGTAGCAAGACCATGATGGTGTGCTAGTGCTAACAGAGTGATTTAGTTCCGGAGTGATCTAAATCTAGAGGTTAGCAGTAAGACTAGTTTGGTTGGACAGTTTCATGAATGGGGGACGCCCTATAGCATTTTGCAAGTGTAGTCTTGCCTATGTTCAACATAAGTGTGCGATTGTGAGCACATTTTAGTTGCTACCATATGAATTTGGGAAATATATTACTTTCCTACATAAGCAATTGTAATATTGCATGACAGGCTATGTTGCTTACAAAGTTCATGTGCATGTAAACCCTATAAGTCGTAAGACCCCTTGGGAATGAGTGGAGCATTCCATGGATTTAATAAGGTTTTACATGGCAATAGTAATTAGTATCTCACTCCAGATGAGCCTGATTGTTGTTAGTATCGGATCCGACATATGTAGTGTACATAAACTCGGGCTTAGTTAGGATAGAAGGCTAAGCCGGAGAGCTTAGTGGTAAATCCTACTGTATCTGGTGAGTTTTGACTTAACCGGAGTGTTAAGAAGTAAACTCAAAGTCTGGGGCTGAACTGGAATGTTCGGAGGCAGACATATCTTTGTTAAATCGGAGAATTTAGCAAAAGATGAGCTTGGGGTGAACCATGGTACCCAGGAAAAAAGCTCTTCACACTAAAATAGTGCACAATAATTTTAGGGTGATAAAACTCTATCGCAGGAATGTTTTACAACTTTCCATAGATGATAGATGAAGACCATGTACTTTACGGAGTTAAAGTACATAGGTGGTGACTTCGGCGCCACATTTTTTGTAGGAAGTCACTAGTGGTGTAATTAGGTCAGCCGAGACTCCACAAGACCTATGCACTAGTTTTTAAGTTGACCTCTATGATAAGGACGTCCAAAATTTCGTGTTGTAATACCAGAAATTGTACTGCAATGTGCAATGGAGGGGTCAATTTGTGTAGTCACTTCTTAGCAGCAAGTGACTTAAGCATCTTGTTATAGATGGTTGTATACGGTACTCCCACTCGGGGGAGGTACGCCATTGGGTACGGAGTTACTCACAAACTAGTATGGAGCTACTAGTGTGATGATAGTGGGTACGTAGTTACTCACTACTAATACATAGCTGCTAATAACATTAAGATCCTTGAGTGAGAAATACTCTAGATCAATATTTTAAATTACCGAACCACAATCCATGAGTATCGAGGTACTCATAAATATGTTGACGTTGCTCAAATCGAGGGACCGATTTGTTCGATGGTATGGAATAAGCAAGAGAGTGGAGTAACTTAAAAGTTACACATCACTAGTCCTAGTGAGTTGTCGAGGTCATCCGTAGTTTGATGATCCCCTCTACCTATCAGAAAACATTCAATTTTGCAAGCCCTGGCATTTAATCCGTAGTGATTATGAGTTGGGTGTGAGATATGGTTATGAAGTTCTTACAAGAGTACTCGTTTATTTGCTAGTCATTGGTTATAGCTTGGTAGAGATTGCCACCTGTGATGGGTAGGTAGCTTTGCCGCTATAATGAGGAGGCAGCAAATAATGTTCTCATAGTTATACTTCATACCAACACCAAACAGGGATAGGATGAAATTCCTAAGTTCATCATCACGAAGTACTGTGATGTTTACATTTATATTGAATGTATGATGTAATGAGACATTGAATTGTGTAATTACCATCAATTATCTGACAACCTATGGCTTCGCAGCATGCTCAGTCATTATCTGTGGATTGATAATGTGGTTATTAGTAGTTTGGAATTTTTCTTGATAGATGGTACAACCCACCCAAATGATTCATAAGTGTGTAACCGCTTATGAAGGGTAATAATATGCAACAATGAAGCACTTTGTTACAAGTGTGAAACCACTGATCGGTTGCAAAGCAGTTTATCAATAGTACCACCATATGTGCGTAGACACTATACCACATCTTCGTTGCAAGATGTTTAAAAGTTTCTTGGAAGGACTCAAGAATAAAATATAACGGTCTAGATTTATTCTTGGACCTATGACACTAGCGCGTAGTCCGCTTGAGAGTAGAGTTTTTGAGGACAAAAACCTTTCTTGAGGGAAAGGAGGGATATCCTCAAATATCACATAAACTGGAATAGTTGTGTGAGTCCAGACAATACTGGAAGGGATGTGTCTGGTAATAGCAACACAGAGTTGTAAGTGATTGGATGTAACTCCAGACACCCGTAGTGGTGCAAGAATCTTTATCAAACATCTCCGCATACTATATGGCCCCCGCATATATAGTATGGCATAAGAGATAGGAAGTTTTATTGTTATATTTGAATGGAAATTTTCAAAACTTACATTTACTCTGAGTTAGAGTGGAGTTTAACCATCCGTAGATTGATGGTAGTTAGAAACTCAACAAAATTCTAGAGCATATGCTTGTGCCAAGATGTTACTTTAAGAGAGAAAGTATCTCTCAACTTTGGAACTAATCCTTGTAATGATTAGATTGGCTCTAGTTTATTTCTCCTATGGCCGTAGGGCTTTCCAAGGAGAAGTTTTAACAAGTTGGTGATGCAACATGGTAGCGTAGTCTACAAATATCTAGTAGCATGGTCTGAGAACTTGCGCTACTAGAATGCTCTCCAGTACATTAGCTTCTGTGCTAATGACATGATGCAAAATCAAGGCATGAAATTTGTCTTAAGGTTTTGGTTGAAATACCAAATCATGGCTTGTGTGAGCATGATCCTGTCTTTACAGAGGTCTGGCGCGCTGTACGCGTATGCACTTTGTCACAGCCTCGCCCACCTTCCTCGTTGGCACATAATGCTAGTCCGGAGAGACTGGCCGTAGGTGCGACGGATAGCGAAGCGAGAGTTAGTCCGGAGAGGCTAGCCGAGCCTTCGGGGTATAGTTTTGATAGTCCAAGTGTGGGTCATCCTGGGATTCAGAAGACCTATGCACTAGTAAAATACAGTTTTATTGGCCTAGTTTGTTTAAGAACGTCCAGACTTATGTGCTGAAATGCAGTAAGTGCCAGGTCAATAAACATGAACGTTTTAAGGTTGGAGGACTACTCCATCCGCTGGAGATTTCTCAAGGGAAATGGGAAAGCATTTCCATGGTTTCCCATTTCCATGGATTTCATTACCGGTTTACCCAAGACGAGTCGAGGGAACGACTCGGTGTGGGTGGTAGTGGACAGGACTAAAATGGCAAAGTTTATCGCCACAAAGAAAACTGTAAAAACGCCAGAGTTGGCAAAACTCTTTATTGAACATCTCTACAAGCTATATGGCCTGCACGCAGATATAGTGTCGGATAGAGATAGAAAGTTCAACAGTCATTTTTGGAGGGAAGTCTTCAAAAAGTTGGATACTACTCTGAGTATGAGTATGGTAGATCATCCGGAGTCTGATGGTCAAACTGAAAAAGTTAACCAAATACTCGAGGATATGTTGCGTTCTTATGTAAGTAAGAAGCAATCAAATTGGGAAGAATACTTGCCCTTATTGGAGTTTGCCTATAACAGCTCCAAACACTCAGCGACTGGATTTACACCATTCATGTTAATGTATGGATTCCACCCGAGATCTCCGATGGCTGTAGGCCTGGAAAAGGAGAAGATTCAATTTGTCAAGGAGTTCCTTGATAAATGAATGATATGCTCAAAGCTGCACGCGAGAGCATCCGTAGCGCACAGGATCGTGCTAAATACATTTGCCGATAAAGGACGCAGACAAGTGACCTTTGCAGAAGGTGACTTTGTATTTTTTAAAGGTTCCTGCGCAGTCAGCAACCATGCAAACGGGAAAGTGTGATAAACTTTCTCCTAGATATTACGGTCCTTTCGAGGTCCTTAAGAAAATTGGGGACGTAGCATATAAACTTTGGTTACCAGAGAGTTCTCAAGTTCATCCTGTCTTCCATGTCAGTAAACTGAAGAATCAGTTCGCGGGTTAGAGAACGTAGTTTCTCTAGATATTTTGGTAGAATTGATCACTCCACCAAAGATACCACATGAACCGGAAAGGATTCTTGGGTATCGAGACAGACAAACCCGACATAAAGTGTACCAGGAAGTACTTGTTAAATGGACAGATAGGGATGAGGAGGTATCAACCTGGGAACGCCGTAGTGCAATTTCCAAAAGGTTTCCCCAGTTTGTTTTCGAGGACGAAAACTCTTCTTAAGGGGGGGGGTAATGTCACGTAGGCTGTAATGCCTGTGACCGACGGCAGACCGGATGGCCATGTCCGGGGTTCAGTGGGAGAGGACGCCCATGCGGAGTCATGGGCGGCCAGGCTAGTGTGGACGGCAGGCCACACACTATATAGCCTGGGGGATGAGGGGCAATCCTCATTCTTCCTCTATGGCTGGGTGGTGAGCCAGAGGCCGTCCCCTCTTGTGGTAGTGCCCGTAGCGGCGTTACGGAAATGTAACAATTACTTTGTTGGATGGTAGCTTGGCCCTATGACCAATCTACCAGGGATGATATAGATTTGTTCATCAATGCAATCTTGAGAGAATGGCCCAAGGGAACACGAGATAATCTAGAGTGACCCTTCCACCAAGATACCACACACATGCGATAATCTTGCTTTACCCTAGGGCCAAGTTACCATCAACCAATCTACATCAATTTTCTTGGTAGCATGGCCCTAGGGCCAATCTACCAGCAAAGATGGTGTTTCTTAGTTGATGGTAGCTTAGCCCTATGAGCAATCTACCAACAAAGATGATGTAGATTTGTTCATGGTAGCTTGGACCTAGGTCCAAGCTAGATTCTCTTGCAAGGGTCACTCTAGATTGTCTTGTGTTTATTAGGACCATTCTATCAAGATTGCATGATAGAATGGCCATAGGGCTATTCTCTCAAGAGATTGGCACAAGGAAAATTCTAAAATTTATACAAGCACATGTAGAGATTGCCCAAGGACCATTCAAAAATTTATCACCAACACTTCATACAAGGGAGTGGAGAATGGCTCTAGGGCCATTCTCAAGCACATTGTGTAGGTAGAATGGCCCTAGGGCCATTCTACAGTACATTGTGCTTGCATGAATGGCCCTAGGGCCATTCTACCATACAATCTTGAGAGAATGGCCCAAGGGAGCACAAGAGAATCTAGAGTGACACTTGGACCAAGCTACCACACACAAGAAAATCTAGCTTGGCCCTAGGGCCAAGCTACCAACAACAAATCTACATCAATTTTGCTGGTAGCTTGGCCCCAAGGCCAATCTAACATCAAAGATGGTGTTGTTTTGTTGATGGTACCTTGGCCCTATGACCAATTTACCAACAAAGAAGACGTAGATTTGTTCATGGTAGCTTGGCCCTAGGGCCATTCTAAAGTACATTGTGATTGAAAAAATGACCTAAGGGCCATTCTATCATGCAATCTTGAGAGAATGGCCCTAGGGAACACAAGAGAATTGTTCATGGTAGCTTGGCCCTAGGACCAAGCTAGATTCTCTTGTAAGGGTCACTCTAGATTATCTTGTGTTCCCTAGGGCCATTCTCTTAAGATTGCATGATAGAATGGCCCAAGGACAATTATAAACTTTACCAGTGGTTGACAAAATGGGAGTGGGGTTATAGAATGGCCATGGGGCCATTCCATAACCCATTCTTCCAACTATTGGTGCATGCTAAAGTGGTCCCATGGCCATTCTATACGCCCTGCATGCATGGAATATCATGATTATGCATGCTAGAATGGCATTGGGAGCATTCTACTATGCATAATATGTTAGAAAGAATGCCCCTAATTGTGCATTAAAGAATTTCCCTAGGACCATTGTGTAACATTCTTTTGACCACTTGTGCAAACTAGAATGGTCCATTGGGTCAATTCTAAAGCTCATTGTGCATAGAAAAATGACCCTCGGGCCATTCTATAACCCCTAGAGCATGTTAGAATGGTCTAAAGGCCATTCTCTGCCCTCAAATGCCAAAATGTGAATATACAATGGTCTAAAGGCCATTCTCTGCCCTCAAATGCCAAAATGTGAATATACAATGGTCGTAGGGCCATTCTCTACCCATGCGAGAATAATATATAAAGAATCAGCTTGGTAGAAAGGGTCTAGAACCATTCTATAACGCCTTATATCAACTATTGGTGCAGGGTAAAAAAATGTCTTAGTGCCGTTATCTATCCTCAACATTACATTCGAGAGTATGTCCCTAGGGCATTCTATAATGCATAAGATGGTAGCTTGTCCGTATGACAAATCTATCGACAAAGATGATGTAGATTTGTTCATGGTAGCTAGGGCCAAGCTATATTCTCTTGCAAGAGTCACTCTGGATCGATTACTTTGTTGATGGTAGCTTGGCCCTATGACCAATCTACCAGGGATGATGTAGATTTGTTCATCAATGCAATCTTGAGAGAATGGCCCAAGGGAACACAAGATAATCTAGAGTGACCCTTCGACCAAGATACCACACACATGCGATAATCTAGCTTTACCCTAGGGCCAAGTTACCATCAACCAATCTACATCAATTTTCTTGGTAGCTTGGCCCTAGGGCCAATCTACCAGCAAAGATGGTGTTTCTTAGTTGATGGTAGCTTAGCCCTATGAGCAATCTACCAGCAAAGATGATGTAGATTTGTTCATGGTATCTTGGACCTAGGTCCAAGCTAGATTCTCTTGCAAGGGTCACTCTAGATTGTCTTGTGTTTGTTAGGACCATTCTATCAAGATTGCATGATAGAATGGCCATAGGGCTATTCTCTCAAGAGATTGACACAAGGAAAATTCTAAAATTTATACAAGCAAATGTAGAGATTGCCCAAGGACCATTCAAAAATTTATCACCAACACTTCATACAAGGGAGTGGAGAATGGCTCTAGGGCCATTCTCAAGCACATTGTGTAGGTAGAATGGCCCTAGGGCCATTCTACAGTACATTGTGCTTGCATGAATGGCCCTAGGGCCATTCTACCATACAATCTTGAGAGAATGGCCCAAGGGAGCACAAGAGAATCTAGAGCGACACTTGGACCAAGCTACCACACACAAGAAAATCTAGCTTGGCCCTAGGGCCAAGCTACCAACAACAAATCTACATCAATTTTGCTGGTAGCTTGGCCCCAAGGCCAATCTAACATCAAAGATGGTGTTGTTTTGTTGATGGTACCTTGGCCCTATGACCAATTTACCAACAAAGAAGACGTAGATTTGTTCATGGTAGCTTGGCCCTAGGGCCATTCTAAAGTACATTGTGATTGAAAAAATGGCCCAAGGGCCATTCTACCATGCAATCTTGAGAGAATGGCCCTAGGGAACACAAGAGAATTGTTCATGGTATCTTGGCCCTAGGACCAAGCTAGATTCTCTTGTAAGGGTCACTCTAGATTATCTTGTGTTCCCTAGGGCCATTCTCTTAAGATTGCATGACAAAATGGCGCAAGGACAATTATAAACTTTACCAGTGGTGGTTGACAAAATGGGAGTGGGGTTATAGAATGCCCATGGGGCCATTCTATTACCCATTCTTCCAACTATTGGTGCATGCTAAAATGGTCCCATGGCCATTCTATATGCCCTGCATGCATGGAATATCATGATTATGGATGCTAGAATGGCGTTGGGAGCATTCTACTATGCATAATATAATAGAAAGAATGCCCCTAAGACCATTCTTTAGCACATTGTTGCATTAAAGAATTTCCTAGAAAGAATGCCCCTAAGACCATTCATTAGCACATTGTTGCATTAAAGAATTTCCCTAGGACCATTATGTAACATTCTTTTGACCACTTGTGCAAACTAGAATGGTCCATTAGGTCAATTCTAAAGCTCATTGTGCATAGAAAAATGACCCTCGGGCCATTCTAAAACCCTTAGAGCATGTTAGAATGGTCCGAAGGCCATTCTCTGCCCTTAAATGCCAAAATGTGAATATACAATGGTCGTAGGGCCATTCTCTACCCCATGCGAGAATAATATATAAAGAATCAGCTTGGTAGAAAGGCTCTAGAACTATTCTATAATGCTGCCTTATATCAACTATTGGTGCAGGGTAGAAAAATGTCTTAGTGCCGTTATCTATCCTCAACATTACATTCGAGAGTATGTCCCTAGGGCCATTCTACAATGCAAAAGATGGTAGCTTGTCCGTATGACAAATATACCGACAAAGATGATGTAGATTTGTTCATGGTAGAGCTAGGGCCAAGCTATATTCTCTTGCAAGAGTCACTCTAGATCGGTTGCTTTGTTGATGGTAGCTTGGTCCTATGACCAATCTACTAGCTGATGTAGATTTGTTCATCCATGCAATCTTGAGAGAATGGCCCAAGGGAACACAAGATAATCTAGAGTGACCCTTCGACCAAGATGCCACACACATGCGATAATCTAGCTGTACCCTAGGGCCAAACTACCATCAACCAATCTACATCAATTTTCTTGGTAGCTTGGCCCTAGGGCCAATCTACCAGCAAAGATGGTGTTTCTTAGTTGATGGTAGCTTAGCCCTATGAGCAATCTACCAGCAAAGATGATGTAGATTTGTTCATGGTAGCTTGGACCTAGGTCCAAGTTAGATTCTCTTGCAAGGGTCACTCTAGATTCTCTTGTGTTTGCTAGGAACATTCTATCAAGATTGCATGATAGAATGGCCATAGGGCTATTCTCTTAAGAGATTGGCACAAGGAAAATTCTAAAATTTATACAAGCACATGTAGAGATTGGCCCAAGGACCATTCAAAAATTTACCAATAGTTCATACAAGGGAGTGGAGAATGGCTCTAGGACTATACTCAAGCACATTGTGTAGGTAGAATGGCCTTAGGGCCATTCTACCATACAATCTTGAGAGAATGGCCCAAGGGAGCACAAGAGAATCTAGAGTGACACTTGGACCAAGCTACCACACACAAGAGAATCTAGCTTGGCCCTAGGGCCAAGCTACCAACAACAAATCTACATCAATTTTTCTGGTAGCTTAAGGGAGCATAAGAGAATCTAGAGTGACACTTGGACCAAGCTACCACACACAAGAGAATCTAGCTTGGCCCTAGGGCCAAGCTACCAACAACAACAAATCTACATCAATTTTTCTAGTAGCTTGGCCCTAGGGCCAATCTACCATCAAAGATGATGTTGCTTTGTTGATGGTAGCTTGGCCCTATGACCAATCTACCAACAAAGAAGATGTAGATTTGTTCATGGTGGCTTGGCTCTAGGGCCATTCTAAAGTACATTGTTATTGCAAGAATGGCCCAAGGGCCATTCTACCATGCAATATTGAGAGAACGGCCCTAGGGATCACAAGAGAAATGTTCATGGTAGCTTGGCCTTATGGTCAAGCTAGATTCTCTTGTAAGGGTCACTCTAGATTATCTTGTGTTCCCTAGGGACATTCTCTCAAGATTGCATGACAGACTGGCCCTAGGGCCAATATCTTGAGAAAATGGCCCTAGAACATTCTATCAAGATATTGGTCCAAGGACAATTCTAAAATTTACCAGTGGTTGACAGAATGGAGAATGGAGAGTGGAGTGGGAGAATGGGAGAATGGAGAATGGGAGTGGAGAATGGAGCCAAGACCAATGGTTGACAGAATGGAGAATGGAGAATGGGAGTGGAGAATGGAGCCAAGACCAATCTTGCAAGTCTTAATATTTTATGCAAGAACATGTAGAGATTTGTCTAAGGATGGTTCTAAAATTTGATAATCAACCAAACAAAAACATAAGACTTATCATTTTTACATCACTATAATGCATTATCATGTCATTGCTTATCATTAAAATAGTTATACAAAATATGGGTCAATCCTTTTCATCTTCATAGCATAAAAGGCTTTCTACCCTAGCTGAAGGGCCAAAGCTTGTTACAGTTGGTTGAGGATTTGTTTCAATTGGTTGGAAACTATATGCAATGGAGGTAGAGGCATCGGGTTTTGATGTTCATTAGGAATCCTTGCACACTATCTAATACCACTGTCCATCTTTGCAATGCTTAGAAGATTTGATTTCACCTCTTCACTTCCTTTGGCACTGTCAACCAAGCATATCAAATATCTTTTTGCTTTGTGTGCATATCCTAACACAAAACCATTGCTAAAATCATCAATGAGCATGAGATCTTGCATACAATACGACCCAATTCTTTGAGTGCATATCCTGACACAAAACCATTGCTGAAAGCATCAATGAGCATGAGATCTTGCATATAATACAACCTAATACACTGATCAATGATAGTGCCCTTGTTGTATTGCAAATAAGTTATGGCATCTAAACCTTTCACTCTATCATAGTCTTGATTTAAAAGAGCTACGTCCAAGATAGGAAGTCCAAGATAGGACGTGTTAAGCCAACAAACTAATCATAGCCTTCAAAAGCATCTTCCTTACTTAAGAAAACTAGCACACTGAAGAGTTGGACTGCACTACTGCATGGTGCGTCTCTCACAAAATCTATTGTGCTCATAAATAGTTTGTTCCATCCTTGTACATTATTTAAGGCTTCTTTTGCGGATGCATATGATCTTTAAGAATGCAAGAAATACATATTGTGAGAGATTTGTGAATATATATTGGCCCTAGGGCCAAGCTACCAAGAACAAATCTAGCTACCACACATAAAGGAATCTAGATTAGCCCTAGGGCTAAGCTACCATATGAACAAATCTACATCATCTTTGCTAACAGCTTGGCCCAAGCCAATATACCAGCAAAGATGGTGTTACTATGTTGATGGTAGCATGGCCATAGGATAAATCTACCAGCAAAGAGGATGTAGATTTGTTCATGGTAGCTTGATCCTAGGTAGCTTGGCCCTAGGGCCAAGCTAGATTCTCTTGCAAGGGTCACTCTAGATTATCTTGTGTTCCCTAGGGCCATTCTAAAGTATATAAGGACACAAGGGAGTAGAGCATGGCCCTAGGAAACATAAGATAATCTAGCTTGGCCCTAGGGCCAAGCTACCATGAGCAAATCTACATCATCTTTGCTGGAAACTTGGCCCTAAGGCCAATCTACCAGCAAAGATGGTCGTGCTTTTTTTATGGTAGCTCTAGCAGCAAAGAGGATGGCCCTAGGGCCAAGCTAGATTTTTTGGCAAGGGTAACTCTTGCCATGCACTTGCATAGATGGCCCAAGGGCCATTCTACCATGCATTCTTGAGAGAATGGCTCTAGGGAACACAAGAGAATCTACCTACCACACACAAGAGAATCTAGCTTCGCACTAGGGCCAAGATACTAGCAAAGAAGATATAGATTTTTTCTTGCTAGCTTGAAGGTAGATTCTCTTGCAAGGTAGCTTGGCCCTAAAGACAAGCTAGATTCCCTTGCAAGGGTCACTCTTGCCATGCACATGAATAGATGGGCCCAAGGGCCATTCTAGCATGCAATCTTGAGAGAATGGCTTTAGGGAACACAGGATAATTGTCACATAGGTTGTAATGCCTGTGATGACCGACGGCAGACCGGATGGCCATGTCTGGGGTTCAGTGGGAGAGGACGCCCATGCGGAGTCATGGGCGGCCAGGCTAGTGTGGACGGCAGGCCACACACTATATAGCCTGGGGGATGAGGTGCAATCCTCATTCTTCCTCTATGGCTGGGTGGTGAGCCAGAGGCCGTCCCCTCTTGTGGTAATGCCCGTAGCGGCGTTACGGATATGTAACACTGGTATCAGAGCGTGGTTCGAGGGGATCGTGAGAGTCCGCACGTGAACGGGGGATCGGAGCCCACTCGATGGTTTTCATCCACAATCTTCTCACCCTTATCTCGAATGGAGGCTGTGGAGGGAGGCGGCTAAGGAAGAATGGAAGGGAAGAATTCTCTCACTCTCTCTCTCTCTCTCCCGGTCACACACAGCAAGCGAATTGGGAGGTAAGTGAATTTCGTTTTTTTTGCTGCGTTGAAGCTAGTGTGCAAAAATTTTTGGTTTGCTGTGGGGGGGGGGCAAAACCAGCCCCACGACCCATCTCTACTGTGTATGCGAAGAGCAGTCCACCAGCCGACAGCGAAGTTCATTTCTTGTCCCTGCTTGTGTCTCTGCCGTCGAAAGCCTGGGAAGAGCTGAAGACGCACACATCGGCTGCCTGCAGAACTGCGCCGGTGTTGTTGGGCGGGTAAATGGCGAGCGGGCGGCGCTGGTGTTGCTGGGCGGGTAATGGCGGGCAGGCGGAGTTGAGGGCCTGCTGAGGCCCGGCCAGGCGGGCGCCAGCCCAGCGGGGCGGCCAGGGCCACGGCCAGCCTTGGGCGACCAGCCCTTAGGCGGCCAGCCCCGGTGGCCGGCCAGCCCAGGCGGCCATGCCAGCGGGCGGCCAGCCCAGAGGGCGGCCCAGCGAGCGGCCATACGTGTGGCCATACGGGCGGCCAGCCCTTGATGCCATCACATGTGGGCGGGCGGCCACGCCCGAAGCGGCGAGGGCCGGCCCGGCCCGTTATTTTATTTTATTTTTTTATTTTAAAAAAAACGCAAAACAACGGTGCACCCCACGAACCAAACCTAACACGGCCGTCGTGGCGTGTGAATAGTGCTCGTTTTCCACAAAAGACCCACCGCACATGGCCGTAGCGCCGCGTGCTAAGAGAGAGACAAATCCCAGGGCCGTATACCGAGTCCTTTGAGAGAGAGCCGTTCTATTGCCGTTGTGCCTAGTGAACACGTCTATGGCCGTAACGCCTCGAAAGTAGCACATGTGGTGATCACACATTTGGTTCAGAGAGACTAAAAGTCAGCTGAGCATAGACTTAGTATTGACCATCAAAGTCACGTAGTTTGGCTATAGTGTAAATCTAAAACTGCGGTGTGTTTTACTTGGGCTAAGAGGACCGGGAATGGCGTTAGTTGTGCCCAAATTAGACGAAGTGCTTATCACGAGAAATCAGATAAGCCTAATTGAGCCGTAGTGCTCATAACCCTTCACAATCTTTTAACAGATGCTAGAAGATTGTGATAAACTTTGGCAAATGAAAACCATGTACAAGCGTAGTCTTGATGTGGTTATGCCTTGTGTCCAAACAAGTTGCTTACTGTTTGTAGCAACAAGAGAGCTTTGGCCCATAGAGGCAAGCTGGCCCTTGTTGGTAGTAACAAAATAGTGTCACTACTTGGGCCTAGAGAGTGGTGACTAGTTTTATTTAGTCACGTGATTGCCTGGTAAAAGTAATCCCTAAGGTGTGTATTACTTGGGATAAAGGGGCTAGCAGTGCTGCTAGCAGTACTCAATTGAATGGTTTATCTAGGAGTACTAATCTGAGGGATTAGCATATGCCTAGATAATAATAGCAGATTTAGGATTGATTTGTAGAAATCAAAGGTAAATCTGAAGGATTATAGTCTTGAGATGTAATGCTCAATGCCCTTATAGAAGTTGATCGAAGAGAACTGTTCTTAAACTTACTAGCTTGGTTTTCTCTTCTTTTTATTGCCATGCGTCGACATCCCACTGCTCGAGACTTTGTGGTGATCTTTCGAGGGGGGAAAGAGCCTTTTTATATGTCACATCAATTGGTTTGGTGGTAATTTGATGGTATGGGACATCAAATTCTCACGGAATCGATTGTAGTCTTGGTGGAATGGGACGCCAAGGCTTGTGCATGTAACTTGACTCTTTGGCAGGTCTGTATGTACACTTGTCTGTAGTGATAAAGTGTGCAAGATAAAATTTGAACTTTGAAAATTACCAAATATAGCCATAAGTTGGGATAAACCCAGTTACAGAGTTCGGAGAAGCTCTAGGTAGCAAGACCATGATGGTGTGCTAGTGCTAACAGAGTGATTTAGTTCCGGAGTGATCTAAATCTAGAGGTTAGCAGTAAGACTAGTTTGGTTGGACAATTTCATGCATGGGGGACACCCTATAGCATTTTGCAAGCGTAGTCTTGCCTATGTTCAACATGAGTGTGCGATTGTGAGCACATTTTAGTTGCTACCATATGAATTTGGGAAATATTACTTTCCTACATAAGCAATTGTAATATTGCATGACAGGCTATTTTGCTTACAAAGTTCATGTGCGTGTAAACCCTATAAGTCGTATGACCCCTGGGAAATGAGTGGAGCATTTCTAGGATTTAATAAGGTTTTACATGGCAATAGTGAGTAGTATCTCACTCCAGACGAGCCTGGTTGTTGTTAGTATCGGATCCGACATATGTAGTGTACATGAACTTGGGCTGAGTTAGGATAGAAGGCTAAGCCGGAGAGCTTAGTGGTAAATCCTACTGTATCTGGTGAGTTTTGACTTAACCGGAGTGTTAAGAAGTAAACTCAAAGTCTGGGGCTGAACTGGAATGTTCGGAGGCAGACATATCTTTTGTTAAATCAGAGAATTTAGCAACAGATGAGCTTGGGGTGAACCATGGTACCCAGGAAAAAAGCTCTTCACACTAAAATAGTGCACAATAATTTTAGGGTGATAAAAATCCATCGCAGGAATGTTTTACAACTTTCCATAGATGATAGATGAAGACCATGTACTTTACGGAGTTAAAGTACATAGGTGGTGACTGCGGCGCCACATTTTTTGTAGGAAGTCACCAGTGGTGTGGTTAGGTCAGCCGAGACTCCACAAGACCTATGCACTAGTTTTTAAGTTGACCTCTAATAAGGACGTCCAAAATTCGTGTTGTAATACCAGAGATTGTACTGCAATGTGCAATGAAGGGGTCAATTTGTGTAGTCACTTCTTAGCAGCAAGTGACTTAAGCATCTTGTTATAGATGGTTGTATATGGTACTCCCACTCGGGGGAGGTACGCCATTGGGTACGGAGTTACTCACAGACTAGTATGTCAATTTGTGTAGTCACTTCTTAGCAGCAAGTGACTTAAGCATCTTGTTATAGATGGTTGTATATGGTACTCCCACTCGGGGGAGGTACGCCATTGGGTACGGAGTTACTCACAGACTAGTATGGAGCTACTAATGTGATGATAGTGGGTACGGAGTTACTCACAGACTAGTATGGAGCTACTAGTGTGATGATAGTGGGTACGTAGTTACTCACTACTAGTACATAGCTGCTAATAAAATTAAGATCCTCGAGTGAAAGATACTCTAGATCAACATTTAAATTACCGAACCACAATCCATGAGTATCGAGGTACTCATAAATATGTTGACGTTGCTCAAATCGAGGGACCGATTTGTTCGATGGTATGGAATAAGCAAGGAGAGTGGAGTAACTTAAAAGTTACACATCACTAGTCCTAGTGAGTTGTCAAGGTCATCCGTAGTTTGATGATCCCCTCTACCTATCAGATAACATTCAATTTTGCAAGCCCTGGCATTTAATCCGTAGTGATTATGAGTTGGATGTGAGATATGGTTATGAAGTTCTTACAAGAGTACTCGTTTATTTGCTTGTCATTGGTTATAGCTTGGTAGAGATTGCCACCTGTGAGATGGGTAGGTAGCTTTGCCGCTATAATGAGGAGGCAGCAAATAATGTTCTCATAGTTATACTTCATACCGGCACCAAACAGGGATAGGATGAAATTCCTAAGTTCATCATCACGAAGTACTGTGATGTTTGCATTTATATTGAATGTATGATGTAATGAAACATTGGACTTGTGTAATTACCATCAATTATCTAGCAACCTGTGGCTTCGCAGCAAGCTCAGTCATTATCTGTGGATTGATAATGTGGTTATTAGTAGTTTGGAATTTTTCTTCATTAGGAAGTGAATGGGGTCTTCTTGGGCCCTTTAATTTGCCCAAGCCTAATCAAGGTGATTAAGGAATAGCCAAATGGGGGGTTGCCATGTGGACTGAAATGTTGGGTTTTTAAGAGAGGTGTAAAAGTGGTCAAAGGGTGCACTTTTTCCCCAAAAAGGGGGAGGGGGCAATTTTACAATTTTCGGACCTCCATAACTTCTACATACAAGCTCCGATTTGAGCAGAGATTACAGATCCGTGATCTACGCATCAAGAGCTTTCCATAGATATGTTACATGATATGGTTTTATCCGCTGGATTTTAAATTCCATTTTTTCTCCAAAATTCAAATTCGAATAAAGTAGCCGTTTTGAAGCTTCTAATTAGAAAACGTTTCTTCTTAAGAGAAAAGGTTTGACTCCCTTAAACTGCCAAATAAAAGGGCCCAAGAAGCCTTCCATTGAGGTCCTAATGGATAGATGGTACAACCCGCCCAAATGATTCATAAGTGTGTAACCGCTTATGAAGGGTAATAATATGCAACAATGAAGCACTTTGTTACAAGTGTGAAACCACTGATCTGTTGTTGCAAAGCAGTTTATCAATAGTACCACCATATGTGCATAGACACTATACCACATCTTTGTTGCAAGATGTTTAAAAGTTTCTTGGAAGGACTCAAGAATATAACATATGATATTAAACACGGTCTAGATTTGTTCTTGGACCTATGACACTAGCGCGTAGTCGCTTGAGAGTAGAGTTTTTGAGGACAAAAACCTTTCTTGAGGGAAAGGAGGGATATCCTCAAATATCACATAAACTCGAATAGTTGTGTGAGTCCAGACAATACTTGAAGGGATGTGTCTGGTAATAGCAACAAAGAGTTGTAAGTGATTGGATGTAACTCCAGACACCCGTAGTGGTGCAAGAATCTTTATCAAACATCTCCACATACTATATGGTTTGCCCGCATATATAGTATGGCATAAGAAATAGGAAGTTTGATTGTTATATTTGAAGGGAAATTTTCAAAAGTTACATTTACTCTGAGTTAGAGTGGAGTTTAACCATCCGTAGATTGATGGTAGTTAGAAACTCAACAAGATTCTAGAGCATATGCTTGTGCAAAGATGTTACTCTAAGAGAAAAGTATCTCTCAACTTTGGAACTAATCCTTGTGATGCATGATTAGATTGGCTCTAGTTTATTTCTCCTATGGCCGTAGAGCTTTCCAACGAGAAGTTTTAACAAGTTGGTGATGCAACATGGTAGCGTAGTCTACAAATATCTAGTAGCATAGTCTAAGAACTTGCGCTACTAGAGTGCTCTTCAGTACATTAGCTTCTATGCTAATGACATGATGCAAAATCAAGGCATGAAATTTGCCTTAAGGTTTTGGTTGAAATACCAAATCATGGCTTGTGTGAGCAAGATCCTGTCTTTACAGGAACTGGCGCGCTGTACGCGTACGCACTTTGTCACAGACGCGTCCACCTTCCTCGCCAGCACGTAATGCTAGTCCGGAGAGACTGGCCATAGGTGTGGCAGGTAACGAGGCGAGAGTTAGTCCGGAGAGGCTAGTCGAGTCTTCGGGGTATAGTTTTGAGATGTAGGCCCTTCATCACCTTTGTTTTCCTACACGGTTTCAAAACATGATGCTAAACTTCGTCAGGGGGAGAAATATGCTAATTACTCCATTTACGACGGGTACTTACTTTACAAGGGTAGAGTATATGTACCAACTATTGGTGACTTTCGGGCCCAAATTCTTAAAGAAAGTAATGATAGTCCAAGTGCGGGTCATCCTGGGATTCAGAAGACCTATGCACTAGTAAAAAAGACAGTTTTATTGGCCTAGTTTGTTTAACAACGTCCAAACTTATGTGCTGAAATGCAGTAAGTGCCAGGTCAATAAACATGAACGTCTTAAGGTTGGAGAACTACTCCATCCCCTGCAGATTCCTCAAGGGAAATGGGAAAGCATTTCCATGAATTTCATTACCGGTTTACCCAAGACGAGTCGAGGGAATGACTCGGTGTGGGTGGTAGTGGACAGGTTAACTAAAATGGCAAAGTTTATTGCCACAAAGAAAACTGTTAAAACGCCAGAGTTGGCAAAACTCTTTATTGAACATCTCTACAAGCTATATGGCCTGCCCGCAGATATAGTGTCGGATAGAGATAGAAAGTTCAACAGTCATTTTTGGAGCGAAATCTTCAAAAAGTTGGATACTACTCTGAGTATGAGTACGGCAAATCATCCGGAGTCTGATGGTCAAACTGAAAGAGTTAACCAAATTCTAGAGGATATGTTGCGTTCTTATGTTAGTAAGAAGCAATCTAATTGGGAAGAGTACTTGCCCTTATTGGAGTTTGCTTATAACAGCTCCAAACACTCATCGACTCGACTGGATTTACACCATTCATGTTAATGTATGGATTCCAGCCGAGATCTCCGATGGCTGTAGGCCTGGAAAAGGAGAAGATTCAATCTGTCAAGGAGTTCCTTGATAAATGAATGATATGCTCAAAGCTGCACGCAAGAGCATCCGTAGCGCACAGGATCGCGCTAACACATTTGCCGATAAAGGACGCAGACAAGTGACCTTTGCAGAAGGTGACTTTTGTATTTTTAAAGGTTCCTGCGAGGTCAGCAACCATGCAAACGGGAAAGTGTGATAAACTTTCTCCTAGATATTGCAGTCCTTTCAAGGTCCTTAAGAAGATTGGGGATGTAGCCTACAAACTTGAGTTACCGGAGAGTTCTCAAGTTTATCCTGTCTTCCATGTTAGTAAACTGAAGAAATCAGTTCACGGGTTAGAGAACGTAGTTTCTTTAGATATTTTGGTAGAATTGATCACTCCACCAAAGATACCACATGAACCGGAAAGGATTCTTGGGTATCGAGACAGACAAACCCGACATAAAGTGTACCACAAGGTACTTGTTAAATGGACAGATAGGGATGAGGAGGTGGCAACCTGGGAACGCCGTAGTGTAATTTCCAAAAGGTTTCCCAAGTTTGTTTTCGAGGACGAAAACTCTTCTTAAGGGGGGGGTAATGTCACGTAGGCTGTAATGCCTGTGAGACCGACGGCAGACCGGATGGCCATGTCCGGGGTTCATTGGGAGAGGACGCCCATGCGGAGTCATGGGCGGCCAGGCTAGTGTGGACGGCAGGCCACACACTATATAGCCTGGGGGATGAGGTGCAATCCTCATTCTTCCTCTATGGCTGGGTGGTGAGCCAGAGGCCGTCCCCTCTTGTGGTAACGCCCGTAGCGGCGTTACGGATATGTAACAATAATCTAGCTACCACACACAAGAGAATTCAGCTTGGCCGTAGGGCCAAGCTACCATGAACAAATCTACATCATCTTTGCTAGCCCTAGGGCCAACAAGCTAGATTCCCTTGCAAGGTATCTTGGCCCTAGGCCAAGCCAACAAGAGAATGTAGATTTATTTTTGGTGCCCTAGGGCCAAGCTATATTCTCTTGCAAGGGTCACTCTTGCCATGCACATGCATAGATGGTCCCAAGGGCCATTCTACCATGCAATCTTCAGAGAATGGCTCTAGGAAATAGAGGAGAATCCAGCTAACACACATAAGAGAATCTAGCTTGTCCCTAGGGCCGATCTACCAGCAAAGAGGATGTATCTTTGTTTATGGTAGCTTGGCCCTAGGGCGAAGCCAGATTCTCTTACAAGGGTCACACTTACCATGTACATGCAGAGATGGGCCCAAGGGCCATTCTACCATTCAATCTTGAGAGAATGGCCCTAGGGAACACAAGAAGCTACCACACACAAGAGAATCTATCTTGGCTCTATGAAAAGCTACCATGAGCAAATTTAGATCATCTTTTGCTGGCACCTTGACCCTAGGGGAAATCTACCAACAAGGATGGAGTTTCTCTGGTGATGGTAGCTTGACCCTAGAGCCAAGCTACTAGCAAAGTGGATGTTGATTTATTATTAGTAGCTTGGCGCTAGGGCCAAGCTAGATTATCTTGAGTTCCGTAAGACCATTCTAAAGTATATCAAGATACAAGGGAGTAGAGAATGGCCCTAGGGAATACAAGATAATCTAGCTTGGCCCTAGGGCCACGCTACTACGAGAAAATATGCATCATCTTTGCTAAGCAACTTGGCCCTATGGCCAATCTACCAGCAAAGATGGTGTTGCTTTGTTGAGATGGGCCCTAGGGCCAAGCTAAATTCTCTTGCAAGGTTCACTCTTGCCATGCACATGTAGAGAATGGGCCCAAGGGCCATTCTCCCATGCAATCTTGAGAGAATGGCCCTAGGGAACTCTAGCTTGGCCTCCAAGCTAGATTCTCTTGCAAGAGTAAATCTTACCAAGATACCATGAACAAATCTACATCATCTTTGCTAACAGCTTGGCCCTATTGAAAATCTACCAGCAAAGATGGTGTTGCTTTGCCCTAGGGCAATGCTACCAGCAAAGAGGATGCTGATTTGTTCTTGGTTATTAACCCAATTCTAGGGTTTACAAGAGCTACCACCATTATCTTACGTCAAGGAGTCACGATAGATACACCAAAGGGTCATCAATTCAAGATATAAAGCAATAGTGTGACAGTGTTGAAATACATGATGTACATGTGGTAAAGGGTGAGAAATAGGTCATGTAGGTGTGAACACCCCCCAAATAAAGTGGGCATGTGGGTGGAAAAGGGATCTAGGGTTGGCCCCAACCCTAGCCCTTGGTGGACCCTATATAAAGGGCAGGAGACCTCACTTTTTGTAACACAACACAATACAACACAACCAACACATGAAGGTGAAGGTTAAGCCAACTTTGGAGTAGCTGAAATAGAAGGTAATATAGAAGCTTTCTATACATCTTGTGTTCTTTCTCTCTCTCATATATGTTGCTCTATCTTGCCCTATAAACTATATGCTTCCATTGTGTATACTCCCCATAATTTTGACAGGTAGCACAAAATGAATAATATTTAGACACTTTGTATTATTGTGCTTTTTAAACTTGTACAATTCCCTAGGGCCAAGCTAGATTCTCTTGAAAGGTAGCTTGGCCCTAGGGACAAGACAGATTCCCTTGCAAGGGTCACTCTTGCCATGCACATGCATAGATGGGCCCAAGGGCCATTCTACCACACAATCCTGAGAGAATGGATCCAAAGAACACAGGGAAATCTAGCTACCACACACAAGAGAATCTAGGTTGGCCCTAGGGCCAAGATACCATGAACAAATCTACATCATCTTTGCTGGCCCTAGGGCCAACCTAGATTCCCTTACAAGGTATCTTAGCCCTAGGCCAAGCTATCAGCAAGAGGATGTAGATTTATTGTTGGTAGCTTGGCCCTAGGGCCAATCTAGATTCTCTTACAAGGGTCACTTTATATATGGGCCCAAGGGCCATTCTACCATGCAATCTTGAGAGAATGGATCTAGGAAACACACGAGAATCTAGCTACCACACAGAAGAGAAACTATCTTGGCCCTAGGGCCAAGCTACCATGAATAAATCTACATTATTTTTGCTGGCACCTTGGCCCTAGGGCTAATGTACTAGTAGAGATGGTGTTTCTTTGTTGATGGTAGCTTGGCCCTAGGGCCAAGCAACCATTAAAGAGGATGTAGATTTGTTCATGGTAGCTTGGTCCTATGTAGCTTGTTGGCCCTAGGGCCACTAGGGCCAATCTAGATTCTCTTGCAAGTGTCACTCTTGATGGGCCCAAGGGACATTCTACCATGCAATCTTCAAGAGAGAATGGCCCTACGGAACACAAGAAGCTACCACAAGAGAATCTAGCTTGGCCTTAGGGAAAAGCTACCATGAACAAATCTACATCATCTTTGCTGGTAGCTTGGCCCTAGGGCCAATCTACCAGCAAAGATGGTGTTGCTCTGGTGATGGTAGCTTGGCCCTAGGGCCAAGATACCAGCAAAGAGGATGTTGATTTATTCTCGGTAGCTTGTCCCTTAGTCCAAGCTACATTCTCTTGCAAGGGTCAGTCTAGATTATATTGAGTTTCCCTAGGACCATTCTAAAGGTACATCAAGATACAAGGGAGTAGAGAATGGCCCTATGGAATACAAGAAAATCTAACTTGGCCCTAGGGCTAAGCTACCATGAGGAAATCTACATCATCTTTGCATGCAACTTGGCCCTAGGGCCAATCTACTAGCAAAGATGGTGTTGCTTTGTTGATGGTAGCTCTACTAGCAAAGAGGATGTAGATTTGTTCTTGGAAGCATGGCCCTTGGTAGTTGGGCCCTAGGGCCAAGCTAGAATCTCTTGCGAGAGTAATTGTTGCTATGTACATGCATAGATGAGCCCAAGAGCCATTCTACCATGTAACCTTGAGAGAATGGCTCTAAGAAACACAACAAAATCTAGCTTGTCCTTAGGGCCAAGCTACCATGAAAAAATTTACCAGCAAAAATAGTGTTGCTTTGTTCATGGTAGCTTGGCCCTAGGGCCAATCTACTAGCAAAGATGATGTAGATTTGTTCATGGTAGCTTGGCCCTAGGGACGAGCTACATTCTCTTGCAAGGGTCACTCTTGCCATGCACATGCAAAGATGGGCCCAAGGGCCATTCTCCCATGCAATCTTGAGAGAATGGCCCTAGGGAACCTAAGAGAATGTAGCGTGGCCCTAGGGCCACCATGAGCAAATATACATCATCTTTGCTGGCAGCTTGGCCAGAGGGCCAATCTACCAGCAAAAATGGTTTTGCTTTCTTGATGATACCTTGGTCCTATGACCAATCTACTAGCAAAGATGATGTAGATTTGTTCATGGTATCTTGGCCCTAGGGCCAAGATAGATTCTCTTGCAAGGGTAAATCTTACCAAGCTACTATGAACGAATCTACATCATCTTTGGTGGCACCTTGGCTGTCAGGCCAATTTACGAGCAAAGATGATGTAGATTTTTTCATGGTAGCTTGGCCCTAGGGCTAAGCTAGATTCTCTTTCAAGGTTCACTCTTGCCTTGTAGATGCAGAGATGTGCCCAAGGGCCAGTCTTGCCATGCACATGCAGAGATGGGCCCAAGGGCCATTCTCTCATGCAATCTTGAGAAAATAGCCCTAGGAAACCCAAGAGAATCTAGCTACCATAGACAAGAGAATCTAGCGTGGTCCTAGGGCGACCAAGTTACCATAAACAAATCTACATCATCTTTGCTGGCAGCTTGGCCCTAGGGCCAATCTACCTACAAAGATGGTGTTGCTTTCTTGATGATAGCTTGGCCCTATAACCAATCTACTAGCAAAGATGATGTAGGTTTGTTCATGGTAGCCTGGTCCTAGGGCCAAGCTAGATTCTCTTCAAGGGTAGATCTTGCCAAGCTACCATGAACAAATCTACATCATCTTTGCTGGCATCTTGGCCCTCTGGCCAATCTACTAGTAAAGATGGTGTTTCTTTGTTGATGGTAGCTTGGCCCTAGGGCCAAGCTATGAGAAAAGAGCATGTTGATTTGTTCTTGGTAGCTTGGCCCTAGGGCCAAGCTACCAACAAAGAGGATGTTGATTTGTTCTTGATAGCTTGGCTCTAGGGCCAAGCTAGATTCTCTTACAAGAGTCACTCTTGCCATAAACATACATAGATGAGCCCAAAGGTCCATTCAACCATGAAATATTGAGAGAATGGATCTAGGGAACATAAGAGAATCTACCTACCACACATAAGAGAATCTATCTTGGCCTTAGGGCCGCTACCATGAACAAATATACATCATATTTTCTTTCAGCTTGGCCCTATGGGGAGCGAGCCTATGGCCAATCTACCAACAAAGATGGGGTTGCTTTTTTGATGGTATCTTGGACCTAGGGTCAAGCTAGATTATCTTCCAATGGTCACTCTTACGATGCACATGCAAAGATGGTCCCAAGGAAAATTCTACCATGAAATCTTGAGATAATGGCTCTAGGGTACACAAGAGAATCTATCTACCACACACAAGAGAATCTATCTTGGCCCTAGGGTCAAGCTACCATGAACAAATCTACCAACAAAGAGGATGTAGATTTGTTTATGGTAGCTTGGACCTATGGCCATTCTACCATGTAATCTTGAGAGAATGGCCCTAGGCAACACAAGGGAGTGTAGCTACCACACACAAAAGAATCTAGCTTGGCCCCAGGGCCAAGCTACCATGAACAAATCTACATCATCTTTGCTAGCAGCTTGGCCCTAGGGCCAATCTACTAGCAAATATTGTGTTACTTTGTTGATGGTAGCTTGGCCCTAGGGCCAAGCTACCAACAAAGAGGATGTAGATTTGTTCTTGGTATCTTGGCCCTAGATTCTCTTGCAAGGTTCACTCTAGATTATCGTATGTTCCCTAGGGTCATTCTCGCAAGATTGTCACGCAAGATTGTATGATAAAATGGCCGGTAGGCCATTCTACCATCCATAATGTGCTTTAGATTTGCTTGAATTCCATTGTTTCAGTGACATTGTCCATGGTAGAATGACCATGTGACCATTCTAAAACACATTGTGCTTGCAAGGTTGGCCATAGGGCCATTCTACCATGCATATCTGGTTATACTACATGCATGGACATGTAAAGAATGTATTATGATTATTTTTTATGATAATCTTACGTTAAAATGACAGGGATGGATGTTCAACCTGGAATCAAGGTATATATAATGCTAGCAAATGAATGTGTTGGTACTGGTTGCATGTCTAGAGTAGATCCAACTTGTTTTTGCAATGGTATTTGCAGTGGTACAGAGATTGGGTAGGGGAATGTTTCTGTGTTTGTGTAGGAGTGTGGGAAGGATGCACATCTTTCGTTTCCTAAAATGGATACAAGTGAGATAAGAGGTGAAATTTAGAGTACCGTCCGATGGCCTAAGATGTTAAGGCCTTTTGGTGACTTTATAAGATTTGGAGGGCCTATTAAAAGTGAAGATGAATAAACTGATCTTATGGAACCTCCAATTGTAGATGCAATGCGAGTAACATCTTTAGAGAATGATCTGAAAATTTGGGAATCTTGGAAGAACAAAAAGGTCCTTTTATGGGATGAGAGCAAGACTCAGATGATATATAAGGGATTGATCTTGTATGTGTTTCCAAAAAATTGTGTCAACTTTGAGTAACTTGGTGAGGATTGTGTGGGTGTGGCTATTGAAAGGGCACATGAGAGTACATCAAGCAGAACTATGATGTGGATAGCATTATCTTAGTTAAGTGCCCCATTAAATAGACTAAATTGCTACACAACAATTCATTACAATGCTATGTAGTCATTGAGACCATGCAAGTTGATGGAGAACAGACCACTAATGAGTTTCCAATGGTGGTTAATGATGCCCCAACATTTAAAAAAAAAGGATCTACACTTTCATAAATAGAATTCCAAAAGAGAGAGCACTACCAACTTGCGGTTTTTATGTGTAAATTGAATTAGTACAAAGGGTTTCCACTATTGATTATTGTCAAATTAAATGTTGTCAGCTTGCGGACCGTGACATGGTACTGAGAATATGCCAAGAGTTTTGGGGGTAGTCTCAAGAAACCCGTACAAACTATGTATATGATGTGCTCTATGTATCTTGGCTTCAAGACTCAAAACTCAAAAGATTAAATATGAATTTAAGCTCAATGGAATGATTGTCTGCTCGACCATGGTATGAAGTGCATGGAATCCCAAAGACATCCTTCTACCACTATAGAGAAAAGTTTGAGGCTAGTGTGCATCAACATATGCATGGAAACACAAGAATAATGAGAAGAAGCCTAGAGCACTAGTTCAAGAATTTGTGGACATGAACTAAGAGAGGATGCCTAACAAGAGTAGAACTATGTTGGATGTTTCAAGGGAGACTCAATTAAAGATACCAGAAACATATAAGTAAGTGGACATATTAGATGAGATCAACACAACACTTGATCAATTGGGATATGATAAAAATCTATCTGTCTTCTTTTAGGAGAACTTTGAATAAAGAATTCCTACACTTGGCCTTGATGAAGATAAGTGAGTTCTCCAAGTGCAGCTTGTGTAGCTCACTTAAGGCTAGAATAGGAGCCAAGACAAGTCTACAAGAAAGAGCAACGATCAGGGAGGAAAGGAACATTCACATGAATCAACAACAAAGTTGTAGAAGCTTGTACTACGGATGGCGTACATTTTTAGAAACACAACCAAAAAAATATTTGTGCATCATCCATGACAAGATCGATCAAAAGAAGTATTATGCAAAATATGGACTCTCATGTTTTCCCCTTAAGGATTTCCACAGCACTCTCTTAAAAAATGGGTGTATGGTGAAATTTTTACAAATCAACTTAGAAGTGAGCGGAGTTTGGAAATTTGGAATCTACTCTTCAAGACCTTTCCAATGATATATATCATGATGGGGAATTTTTCATATTCAAGAATTTCCCAAATTGGTGATGGCGTGGCATGTCAATATGCCATGTCATGACCACTTTGGGGACTTCTTCAATAATCAAAATTTCCCATCATGCTATATATCATTTGGAAAGGTCTCGATGAGTACATTCCAAATGTGCAATCTCCGTCAACTTTTGATTTGATTTGAAAAAATTTCACCATGAGCCCATTTTTCTAGAGAGAGGAGGTGTGAAAATCCTTAAGGGGCAAAAATGAGAGTCCATATTTTGCCTAATGGTAGCCATTCCTAGACTACGACGGTACCAAAGGATAAAGATTCAGCATGGCAACTACAGGTGGCATTGATTTGTATGATAACCCATGGGCATGGGAAGGGTCATTATTGGGTACTTTGCACTAAATGGTTTATGGTCGTCTGACCCCAATCTCATAGTTGGCTCCATTGCATTCTATTTACATAACTTAGATAGGATGGATAAGGACCCTCTTGGTGATCTAGCAACAAATGGGCTTTCAAGAAGCAATGTTTCACTTCTTGGTGCTTTGAACTCAAGGGAAGATTTAGAATACCACAATATCAGTGATGGTAAAGCGCATATTATTAAACAGGTGTTAAGTGATAATGCGCATGCCACTTCCACAACTAGGTATCCCACACCACCTTTTGAAGCCGCTCATGTAAGTTGTTCTACTTCCAATGCATGTCCCATACTATCAATATCACCAACCACACCAATGCCCTCTCTAATGGACTAACCATTTGCAAATAAGGGTGCCAGTGGGGCTTTCTCATTCCATACATTGCTAGAGAACTTTCTCCTGTAGCTAGATAATTGTGCAGGTGAAAACAAAAATCGGTACTTGTTTGCATATTTGTCTCTTCTTGTTGCAAGGAGTGTTTTCGAGGTTGTCCAATTGGAATTTTTAATGGTTGGGCACATAAATGAGGACATAGATGCAATGTTTAGTAGGTTTTTTGAGAAATTGAGAGTTGTCTAGGCCTTCACTTTACCACATTTGATGGATACATGAAGGAATAGCTCAACTTCCTCTCTAGTGCCCTTCTTGCTTATGACTCCTTATGACCCATCCTTTTGTAGTATCTATAAAGAATCTTCTTGTTATCTTCCAATTGTGCTCTCATAAAGGATTTGTCGTAATTAATATTGTTGT
Organism: Cibotium barometz; assembly: GCF_041138505.1. Lineage (NCBI taxonomy): Eukaryota > Viridiplantae > Streptophyta > Polypodiopsida > Cyatheales > Cibotiaceae > Cibotium > Cibotium barometz. Next base: position 5,374,724 of record NC_141079.1, read on the forward strand.
TGGCTTGTTGATCTTCTTTGTTTCTTCTATCCTTCTCAAGGTGCAAGGCCACTAGATCTTTAATCTTTGTAACCTACTACATGAAGGACCTCCAAGGTCTACTCATCTCTCGTATGATCTTGATGAGCACAACCACTTTATCTTCGTCCACCCTGCAAGTTCACATTTGAGGCTGGTAAGCTATTGGGATATTGACTTGAACTTGGAACTCGTCATTTCATTCATTTTGAGATCATAAAATTTGAGCTTTAAAAGGAGTTTAGAGTTTATGATTTTTTTACTAAAGATACCACCGTACACTTGAAATCAATGTGATGCATTAGTGAGTCTGTAAGTCCATAGACTGTGATGGTATTGTATTGTTATCATAGCTTCAGTTCAGGGCCTAAGGTATCAAAGGTATTTTTCTTCCTCAGAGACGACCTCCCATAACCCCTCCTAGATAATAAGGAGCTACATCTTTGTCTACCAAGTGGATGCCAAAGTATTTTTCAACTTTCGAGGACGCGGCATATGTCAAGAGCACCATAATGATGAAGTAGAGGTAGCTGGTCAAGGCATAACTTGAGTACATGGATGTCACAATGGTTGGAATCTATCTTTTTGTGGGAAAGGCATAACTTGAGCATATCAACTCCAAATTTTTCAAAGCAATTAAATCTAGAATCTATTTTTTAAGGGCTTTCCAACGGTATCCCACGGGTGGGGGTTTTGACTTAAGATACATAAGGTTCACCATGGCCCCCTTTTTTTTAGAAAGTGATGACATGGGGCTCTTCTTAGCGGGCTCTTTTTTGAGGCTAAATTTTCCTAATTCTACCTTCTCTTCCTTTATCTCATTCATCTTCCTCCCTCCTTGCTACATAGTGCTCTCAATCATAAGGTATGTGTCTCCTCCCTTCTATGTTTTTTAATCAAAATGTTTTTATTTTCTAAGTTCTTCTCCAATTCCTCTCTCTCTCTCTATTTATTTGATATTCTTTCTTGTGTGTTTGGTTTTTTGTTACTCTCTTGAGGTAAGCTCCAACCCTAAACTAGATGCTCTCATTTTATGGTTCTATGTCTTTTTTTCTATGTTTAAGACTTAGGTATGAGCTTTCTACTTTATACTCTATGTAAGAGGGTGGATGCATGGTAAAGTGGTACACTTTGGACCACTAGAAATAGTGGTTTTTGGGGTGTGGTTTGCAACTTGCAAATGAACTTTGAATTGGGAAAAAAATGAAAATAATTTGAAAAGTAAGAAAAGAAAATGTACATAACTGAAAACATAGTGGGGAGGATAACTAAAAGTGGTGGGGTAATTTTTCTTTTTCACATGCATTCTCTACATGCACTGTCTCATTCCAAAAACTTAGAGTTAGTAGATCTCCTCTCTCTTCCTCTCCCCCATTGATAGGTGCTTAAGAAAATGTCTGCATCTTTGACAATGGCTAGCTCAAAGGGCAGTGGGGGAGAAGATACAAAGGTTACCCTTCTCTCTCTCTCTCTCTCTCTCTCTCTCTCTCTCTCTCTCTCTCCCCCCCCCCTCAGACACACACACACACACACACACAGCACGGGACCCCTCACAAAGGTGTGCATGTGTTTGTGTCTTTTGTGTCCGTGTCTATGTGCATATGGTTAAGGCAATGCACTACCCACCACAGCACATGTCCCCTCACAAAGCTCTCTACTACCGGGCAACTAGAGCTGATTTCATTATGGTCCCCTAGCTCAAATCACTCATCAACCTGCTAATCGAGCTCCACCATAGATGTTAGTGGTCTTGAGCTCAATATATGAGAGACAAGGAGAGTGTTTTTTCTTGTCTAACCAATGTTTTCTATGCATGCCAGAAGCGGGCACCCACCAAGTTTCGCCACTCAAAGTTAGAGAGACAGAGCCATTGAAAGAATTCTGTAGAACTTTAGAGGATGTTTCTAGAATGTATGGTCTTAATCTTGAGGGGGAGGATGTAAGGTGTTTGACTTCCAATCAGGTGCCACCAAAGCATTGGCTAAGATTGTTTTGAGAGCTCCCAGAGGAGAAAGACAAGAAGGTGATGTTTGCAAACGACAAAGCATGAGCACTACCGACCCTTGTATACATTATATAAACAAGTTTACCAAACTACACCCTCAAACTATTATGTGGGCCTTCAATTTTCCCAAGGCTACGTCTACCAAGTCTGCACTGGTCCGATGAAGTGGGCTGTATTTGCTAAGTAGGTTGTTAAGAAGACAAGTGTCGATGGTGATTGTACAAAAAAAAAGAAATCAATGGATGTGCGAGACAAGTGTACAGTCAATGTCATCTATGAGTTGTAGTGTAACACTATCTTAGGAGGCATGTACTCCATTGTAGTGTAACACTATCTTAGGAGGCATGTACTCCATCTATGAGTTGTAGTGTAACACTATCTTAGGAGGCATGTACTCCATCTATGAGTTGTAGTGTAACACTATCTTAGGAGGCATGCACTCCATTGGCACACAAGATAGCTTGTATGAAGCAGAGGTGGAGATATCAGGTCAGGTGCAAACATTATTGGATGACATTCTACTGAAGACCGAGTGCATCAAAGAAGCTGTGTTGCTAGCTCTTCGTACAACGGGATAGCGAAGGTAGAGAAGGCAAAGTGCATCTTGCATCGCATTGAAGGTGAAATTGAATACCACACCATGATGCGTCCAACAAATAACATGGCCCCTGATGCAAAAGAACAAGCAAAGTGGCAGCTTCAAGGTAAACTTTGCGTCACTAGAGAAGCACTTGAAAAAGAAAAGGTATATACATGTGTTTTCTACATATGAAGAAACTCCATGCCATGTTTATTGCCTCTTTTGTAGGCTGATTTAGACGACAAGAATGAGGCTATGGAGAAAGTAGGTGTTAAGAGAGCTTTCTTAATGGGTGTGAAGTTAGAGAACTCTAGCACAATGATCATTCCACAACCGCGAAAGATTCTTCTGCATGAGGATAGTATGATGATTGTGACAGAAAATTTCCCAGGGGGTGGACCAGTGTGTTGTTTCTCTATTTATATTACCTTGCAAGCATGTGTACCACCTATTTTGCTACTCTTATGTATGTGTCAAAGGCAAGTGCATTGCAGTTGGTTGTAGCCAGCAAGCCATAGCCGAAGAAGCAAAAAAAATGGTGGTAATAAGGAAACCACTTGGTCATGCCATGATTGAAAAGAACGGTAGTAACCTATACTCTTTAACTGGTTTTATTTTATTAGCATTGCTTTTTGCATTTATTAATACCACCTTTAAGCACTTGCTATATGCCAGCCCATTGGAAACCGGTTGAAACCCATTCTTGCAGTGCTCCCAAGCTATTACAATGGGTGTTAATCTAGTGATTGAAAACCATTTGTTATGTTCTAAACATATAAACTGGTTGTCAGTGGACTGAAACTAATAGTCCAAAACCCTTTCAAGTTCCCCTTTTCTTATAAACTTGTTATCAACCAATTGCCATTTGTCATACTCTCAATCTATAAACCGATTGTCAACAAGTTGGAAGCCATTGCCATTTGTCATGCTCTAAATTTATAAACTGGTTGTGAATCACTGGTTATAAACCCTTCCAACCCATAAAATGGTTTCAAAGGGGTTGGAAAATAAGGGTTAAGGAAAATAAGGGTTAAGACCCATTATAGTGGCCTAATTTATAAACTAGGTTGAAACCAGTTTATAAGTCAATAAAACAGGTGTTTATATAACTTGTTGTTAAGTTATAAACTGGTTTTAACCAATGGGTTGTAAACCCTTACAACCTATTATATGGTTATCAACCGGTTGGAGACTTGTGGTAAAACCCCTTAGAGGTGCCCCAACTTAGAAGAAGAAGAAGAAGAAGACTTAAAAGAATCCCAATACTTTGATTCTAATTTATACATACATCTGATTTTGTTCTATCATTGATTGTAGTCAAGACTCAGGGTTGGGAGGAGGTGGGCTTGATCTTCTTCTGTGGTCTTCCTTATTCTTCATTTCTTCTTCAACTTCATCTTTCGAGAGATCTATTCTGGGTAGTTGCACCTCTGGAGTTCTGGAGGAACACACTGGCTCTTTCTTGTCCTCATTAGATATGTTTTCCCATAAGAAGACAATGTGTCTGGTTCATTAATTCCTGCTGCAAGAGCATGAGCTGTGTATGACAGGTAGTAGGGGCATCTTAGCACTTGACATCCATGCCCTCCTTAACCAAACACCCTCAATGCACATTGTTTCTCCACCAGCACCACATTAGATATGTTTTCCCATAAGGAGGAAATGTGTCTAGTTCATTAATTCCTTCTGTGTGTATGATAGGTAGTAGGGGCATCTTAGAACTTGACATCCATGCCCTTGACCAAACTCCTGCAATGCAAATTATTTCTCCACCAGCACCACTTTCTCAGCATTCAAAGGCACATCATGTCCACCACAAAACCTGGAGAGTACTTTCAATGCGAATAAAGGATGCATTGTCTTTTGAGAAGTCTTTATGAAATATAATGATTTGCGCATCAAAATTGTAATCATCATGATTCAAGTCAACCTACTATCAATTCTAAGCAAGTGTCACATAAATTGTATGTACCTTTTGATGATTCAAATGTCTTATATATTCAACAAGACCAGCATCCTTTTAATGACCTTTTGATTTTGAACTGGTAGCACCAGATGATCTTGAGCCTCCTTCTCTATTCAGGAAATCATTATCATATACAAAAACCTAGTAGCAATATAATATGTTTAATCAACAAAATACACGTAAATTGAATACTAATAGTTTTAAAAAAATTCGATATTGTTACCTCTTAATTTTCATTACCCTCAAGCATGGATCTCATCCACAAAGGGATCGTAAGGGCTTACTATCTTCATGTAAGGTAAGTGCTATATATTTGCACATATCTGCTAAACCAAGATGGTGTGCAATTACTGCAGCCTCCTCCTTAGAAGGCAATTGGGTTTCATATGTCGTAGCTTCATTGAACATGTCCGTTAATATCTCCTTGCCAGCAGAGGCAGATACTTGGAGTCCTAGACTGTAGAATCAACTAGGAGGTGTTTGTCAACTCCTTGCTCTACCCACCCCATGTTTGCTTCACTATAATTTGCTAAAGCAGCCAAGCAATAGTCTTCACAAATATTAAAATGATGCATAATGTTAATAATACATAATCAAATTTGTCTACCATAGTAAAGCTGGGCAAAGAAGAAGTGACGAGTCCCCCTGTTCATTCTCATGAGGTGGACTGGATTCCAATGAGATTATGCTCATAGGTGCTGCATTGACTTTAACGAGGGATGTACTAACTAAAAACATTTCCTTTTCGGCCTCTCCCCTCTCCTCTGCTAGATTGAGAGCCACATCTTCCTCAACTCCATCATCCTCGATTGGCACTTGACTGCTTGGTAAATCCGTTGTCTGGGGCTCAGAGTCTTCAGTTTAAGGAGATGCAAAAAACAAAGAAATCCATAACTATATTGGAGAAGGTGACACTTCTTTGAGTGTATTGGTGGGCATTTCTCCTCTACTCTACTACCACAGTTGGGGATCTTTTTAAGACATGAAAATGTTGGTTTCATCCCCTACAGTGAACCTTTCTGAGAATAAGCAATCGAACATGAGAGCTGCCCATGGTTATGCAAAACATATTACACTATATGAGGCGTGTGCTTCGGATCTTGCAATGACTGTGCTAAAAAGTGCTCATTACCATGCCTTTTATGTTGGGAAAACACTTGGGTATAGGGCCAAATCTAGGGTGGATCTGGTAATGCACATAGAGGTAAGCTTAGTGACTTGACACACATTATTGTTATAGAAGAGGCTTAGATACAGTCTCTTGAACTTAATACACCAATGATTGAGCCACTAATGTGAGAAGAAAATGAGGCTTAGCACCACTAATGGAAGTTCATGCACAAGACAATCCATCGTCTAGAGTACATAACTGTGACAACAAATAGAGTTGTTGGAAAAAGAAGGCATCCTAATTTCTTGGGGGGAATGGGCCAGCCTTTTAATAAATATGCTATGGTCCATGATGCAAACTGGCCAATTAGAAGAATGGAGGCCTACAGTGTTGTCACATGCTTTGGCTACTTGGCAAAAATGAGAAGGAGATGTGGAGTGATGATAAATGAGTTAGGAAGGAGTGCAAGCTATGGTGCCTACCCCATTCTTTAAGGGAAGAAGACAACATTCAAATGGAGTCACATAGTAGTTTGTGTAGGTTTGCAATAGCTCTGTGATACACATGTGTGGAATGTGGATTGTTCTATACAAGGTATTCTGGGAAACCCTCCAAGAATATGAAGGTAGCTTGTGGAACATCTATCACTATGGATGAGAGAAAGAACTTTGTGTTTAAGTTTAATGAATGCACTAATATAATGGGATTACACCCTAATATGCAATAAAGCAATGCACCAAGCCATGTTCGACCATCTTGTAGAGATGGAGATCTAAATTAAAGGACTTCAAAGATAGGATTAAAAAAGCAGCAATAGAAAATGGGGAGGTTATAAGAGAGAATATTATTATTCCAAGGGAGGTCCATGTATTTCATGTTCGGACTCCTGGTTTGATTGCTAAAGGCCTTACATACTCAGTCGTCACAATTTCAGGATTTCCACATTGTACATACATTGACTTCACACAGAGGGAAGCAAGAAAAAATCAATACATGCCATACAAGCGTATATAATTTGTAGTTCATCAATTTATGCACCAATCAACTCACTAAGGTTGAGTTATTTTTCAAGCTTTGTGTGGCAAGAGAAACATCACGTCTTTGGAGTAGTTGGGCCTATAGTAGCCAAAGCATTGTCATTCTGCTCTACTATTGGCTATTGTCCTTCGAAGGCTTTGCAAAAACTATTATGGATACGCAAGCTAGTATGCCGAGTTTAGACATTTTGAATGTGTCATCCCTTTTTGTATGCATCCCTAATCTATAGAGGTTGAGGTGGAAGGTGAAACTGCAATGGTCATAATATTATTGATCTACAGAAACTTGCTCGCTTAATTCTTATTTCATGCAGGGTTCGTGGAAAGATAGGTTCGACTTAGCCCAGAACTTGTTCAAATTTGTGCAGAGCTTACTTAAATTTGCAGGAGAAGGAGAAGAGTCCTCTTCAAAATTGTCAAGGTTGAGTAATATTTTACAAAAATTTATAGAGAAATGCCTTCTCAAAACAGTCAATTTCCTCTTCAAATTACAATGTGAAGGTTTTTTTTAATCCGCCTGAGAAAAATGTATGAGTGAGAGGTTGGATGGAAGTGCCAAGATCGTGGGGTTGGTGCCAAAATTAAAACATAACAAAGGTTGTTTTTCTTTTTTTCCAAAAGGAAAAAAGTGGAGAAAATAAAAGAAAAAGAGGCAATCTTGCCAAATGCAGGGGTTGTTCACAAGGCTACGTACAGTATTGGCAGGTTTTTGTGTGTGTGTGTGTGTGTGTGTGTGTGTGTGTGTTTTGCGCTCTAGCATGCCCTCTTACCGCCATCACCGTACCACGAATGCGCCCATGCTGCGCGCCCACACACTAATGGCAGATTATAGAAGTAATTATACACCACCATTCTCTTCTAATCTTTCCATTAATCAGGAGCCTCGCCTGCTAACCTCCTACTCTGGCCACAAGGGAGGGGTCACATGCATCAAATTCAGGCCCTTCATGAAACACCTTGTCTCCGGTGGTGTGGATGGATCTGTGCTCATGTGGAGCCTCTTCTGCCGCCCTAATCTGGCTCGCCAAACACAAATCCGGCCCTACCGCTTCCTTGGCCATCAGGTAACCATTGATTTCCATTTCCTGCTAATTTGATTCTCTAATTGAGTTTACTCGTGTGCAAATGATACTAGATTGTTGAGTTAATACAGCGATATATGGATCACTAATTAAGGTGATTGATTTGTTAATACAATGACCTGAGATGTTTGAGGAGCGGTAATCCATTAATTACTATCCTAATTTGATGGGGTATTTAATCCAGTGGTTAATTAAATACCTACCATAATAATTCAGTGCAGTAATTAATTAATGAATCTGCTAATGTGTTACTAAAATATAGTTAACCGACTGATTTTTTATTTTTTATTTTTTATTCGGAAAGCATAAGCTATATTAATAAAAAGAGGGGGGATTTAAAAAAAAAACTGATTTGGTAATGGGAGCAGTTATTAATGCGGTGATTGATTAATTATTTGCTAACCTTGTTTTAACGTTTCTTAATCAATAATTAATGGAGAGCACGCTAAGCACACATGTGAATGTCACGTGACGTTAATATCACATGAACTGAGGGCAGGAAGCTAAGGTAAAGGCTAAGCAAGCTATAGATTAGTATAAATAATTAACATTGTCCATTTTCTCCTGCTAAATAATTTTCAAATTCTACCCAAACCTCCTCCTCCCCTTCCCAAACTAGGAGTTTTATGCTCGAGATGCTAATCAATCCATCATGTGCAATCCTTGTCAATGTGTGCGCGCGCGCACGTGCGCGCATGTGTGTGTGTGTGTGTGTGTGAGAGAGAGAGAGAGAGAGAGAGAGAGAAGGGAAACAATGTGTGTGTGTGTGTGTGTGTGTGTGTGAGAGAGAGAGAGAGAGAGAGAGAGAGAGAGAGAGAAGGGGAACAATGTGACTTCTCATCCATTTTCATCCTTCCCTTAGATTCACGCATTGTACTTCAACAAACATATGTGTGTGTGTGTGTGCGCGTGCGCGCGCGTGTGAGAGAGGGAGAGAGAGAGAAGAGTGACTTCTCATCCATTTTCATCCTTCCTTTAGGTTCAGGCATTGTCATATGACAAATACGCATGCTTAAATTAAAAACTATGCTCCTTTTTTCCCTTTAAAAGACCCATGTATTTAATGCTTTTGCAAGTACCGTGACCCAAGTAGATGGGCCATTGGATGAGGCCGCTATTAGTTGGCAAGTTGGAAAGGCCACACTAGCATGTCATGTTAAGCTTAGCCTAATTGTCCTACTTCGATGTCAATGATCCTAAGCACCATCTTAATAAATAAGCACAACTATGTCATTGCCAGTGTGATTAGCCTTAATGACATTGTGATTAGCCTTTAACTAACTCGTTTTGGCAATGGTAGTAACTTCATGCATTCATCAACTTGATCGTGCTCACGCGTGTGAGCGTGAATGGGATGTAACTAGTCCTATGACATGTCATCAAATTGATCGTGCCGATGTGCATGCCTATGGAGCACAACTAATACTATGACATATCAGTGGAATACAACTAACACTATGTGATGTGGCATGTTGATATGACACATCAGTGGAATACCACTAACACTATGTGATGTGGCATGATGATATGGCATGAGCATGTCTACATAATGCAAGTAACCCTTGATGACATGGTGTTTGAGGTCCATTTTTTCACGACTTCTTTTATTTTTCAAGCTATGCAATTTACCCAATGAGGGGGCTCCATGACATGGTGTTTGAGGTCCATTTTTTTCATTCTTTCTCTTTAATAATTGTTTGATTAATTTAATGAGTGGATGCTAATCCCATGTTCAACACATTAAACCCACATTAATGCATGGTAGGGTGCATGATGCATGTTAAACCCACATTAATGCATGTTAGAGTGCATGTTAATCCCACTTGGGGTAATTGATTATGTCAACCTTGATTAATTTAATAAGTACATGCTAATTCCACGTTAAACACATGAGATAAGCACATTGAGAATGCATGTTAATCCCCTGAGCTACTTAAAGCTTGTTTATATGAATCCCTAATATTGGTTAATGAGCTAAATGGAGAGCATGTTAATCCAATATGTTAAGCTTACTGGCTTTATTGATTAAAATTAGGTCATGTGATTAATACTAACTTTTTTAATTTAGTGCAGGGTGAGGTTTGTGCAGTTGCAGTCTCCCCTTTGGATACAGTGGTGGCTTCTGCTTCTAAAGACAAAACAGTGCGCCTTTGGATACCCACAGCGTGAGTACCATTTAATTTATTGATTTAACTAGCCAGAAGCGTATTAATTTTGGCAAAGCTAACCCTAATCCATTCGTCAAAGACTTTAAAATTTGACCTAATTAAGAGAAGTAGGGTAGGATTAATTAGTGATATTTAGCACGCCCTACCCTAGTTAAGAGAATTAAAGTAGGATTAAGGTTGTTTCCTTGCACACCCGTTAGACAAGGATCAAGTGGCTTGATCAGATAAATGTAATCAGTAATTAAGTGGCTCATAAGGATTATCTTTTTAACTCCATAATATCTTAATTAGATCAATTTCAAGAAGGATTTAGTTTTAGTAATCTATTCAACAATATAGAGCTTGATTAGAGAAATCTAAACTACAATTAACCTAATTGAAAGACTATCTCTTAACGAAGGTTCCTTATTAGTGCAGGATAAAGCTTGATTTGTCGAAATCTAGCTAATTAGTGCAAAGCTTTGATTATTTACATGTGATTTTACAGAGAAGGAAAAAACAGTGTTATCAGAGCTCACAGCAGCACTGTAAGAACAGTAGCTTTCAGTCCAGACGGAGAATGCCTTCTCACAGGCTCTGATGATAAGGCTTTAAAGGTTATTATCATTATTACTCTGACCTAGTAACTTAATCACAGGCTCTGATCATAAGGCTTTAAAGTTTACCATCATTAATCCTCTGACCTACTAACTTAATCAACTTGTAGTAGCCTTAATCAAATATTCGATTGCATTCAATTCAGGCTACAAAATTGTTCATAAAGCATGATCATATAATCAATTTCAACCCTTACTAGATAGTCAAGGACTTAACCTAATTAGCAGTAGCCTTAATGAAATACTTAATCGCCCAGAGATCTACAAAATGATCAATTCTTCTTGATTATATCATCATGTTTGAGCCTATTAGTATGTAATCAAGGACTTTATTCTCTCAAATTTCAATTAAATTTGAACATTTTCTTTCTTCTTCTTTTTTTCGTAGAGACAGGAAAATATATTAAAAAAGGATGAGATTACAGCGACCCATGAGGAAGGTCCATGGGGGACCCTTAAGACAGCTAAGCCAATAGGTGGCCTTAGCTACAATCCAAAAGCCCTCAAAGGTGAGAACACCGATCTGACCCATAGACGGATGGCCAAGAATCCAGTGGCCTGAGGGTGAACCACCTATATAAAATGCATAGGACATGACTGAAAAGGTGTGATGTTCCCCTCTGTAATCTTCAGTGGACTAAACCCGATGATCAGCATATTGGAGCCTTTTGAAGCATTCCTTCTCCAATCCTTGACACATGCTTGCCCTAGTGTTGGAGTTAGAAGAACTCAGAACTTTCCTCCACTTTCTCCACGGATGATCCTGCCCCACAGTGACCAGCTCCAGAACTTTCACCTCTAGGTTGGACTTGCTTGGTCAACTTGAGCATACTGTCAAGAAATAGAAAGAAATTGTGATAAGTATTTATGCCAAAGAGGGCTTCATTCCTTTGTTTCCAGACATGCCACGACAGGAGACATCTGACAGACTGCCAAGTTAAGGGGTCTAGCTGAGACATTCCCCTAAAAGAACTTCTTTCCAGCTGAGCGGGAAGCTTCTAGTCTTCTCGAAGGCATCATTAAGCACTTTCAGAAACTGTTTAGTGTCTGGGCATGTGTAAAAGAGATGAGAAACAGTCTCCAGATTTGCTTTGCAACGAGGGCATAAACCATTCCCATGACCCAACTTCCGAGCTCTCTCCTGCGTCCAAATTGCTTTGTGGACCACAAGCCAAACCAAAATTGCATGCTTCCTTTCTTGGGAAAAGGCCCAAATAATTTTGAAGCGAAATGACCATTGATGCTTATTCCAGTTCAGAGACCACCTTTTGTTGAGTTTGAAATCCAAATTGGCTGCAATATGTGGGTTTGGGAGTTTGAGAAGGTTCATGGAAGATCCCCATCTAAGAGCTTTTGAAAACTCTTTATAATCACATTTACCCGTATGAGGAATGAAAACATTCAATTCATTACATCTTTGAACAATAAGCTCAACACAGCGACGCTGTAAGGAAAACTTGTTTCTTATTTGGACACTGTTTAACATACCAGACGAGTCGCATAGATCTGCCCACACCTTCACGCCTGCTTTGAAACAAGAAAAGCCGGTCTGTAAGTGAGCATTGGCAATAGGCTTGACCAGATGACCAAATCACACTGAATCAGCTGCATACGCATAACGGTCCCTCTTGGTATACATCTGGAAAGAAAAAAGATTTTTGAAGCCCATCCAAGACTCCCACATTCTGTAGCTGAGCTTGCTGCTAGTAGGAGAGAGGTGAGCCTTTGAGAAAAGAACCTCATTGAGTGAGAACCCTTTCCAAGCTCTTTTGTTTTTTAAATAAAATTTGTCCACATTTCTTTTAAGCAAGTCTGCCCAAACATCCTTGGAGAAGATGGCCCTATGAATCTACTTTGCTGCAACCAACATTCCAATGTTGATGATGCCCAAACCACCCTGTTCTTTGTTCATACAGCATACATGAAAGGCCACCTTACTGAACTTTCTTCTGTCTAAGGATCCTCCCCATAGGAAGTTCCCCATAATTGTATACAGGGAGTTCAATTGGGTTTTAGAGGGTCTCCAGCAGGCCAGAAAATAGACCACAGAGGGAATAATGAAATGGTTGAGGACAAAAGCTCGAGAAGCAACACCTGTATTTATATGACTCCATTTCAAAACCTGGCTTTTAAGCTTCTGCAGAACGAAATTCCATCTCTATTTGACAGAAATATTAAACCCCATGGGTATGCCTAACAGCCTGAAGACTACCCCTTTTGGAATAGCCTTACATCCAGCGGCCAAGATTACTGGAGGAGACACACCTTCAAAAACTCTGAAACTTGTTTTAGCATGATTGATTTGAGAACCACTGGCTAAACAGAAAGTGTCCAGGCAAGCCATAAAGTGAACTGCAGTCTGAACCTCATTAAGGAGCAGAGCATTGGTGTCATCAGCGAACAGTTGTAGACATAAGGGCTCAGCTCTGCCAGGGACAGAGATGCCCTTGATATTGTTGTTAGATATTTCCTCATTCACCAACCACCCCAGGGAATCAGCAACAATGGCAAAAAGCAGGGGGGACAAAGGGCACCCTTGTCTTATAGACTTCTTCAGAGGAAAAGTTTCTGTAAGAGCCCCGTTAACAGCCACCCTTGAGGAAGCATTCCCCAAGAGGGTTTGAACATACTTGATGAATTTTCTGTTAAGGCCAATGTCCTGTAAAGATTGAAAGAGGAAGGACCAATCAATTCTGTTGTAAGCTTCGTCAAAGTCTATTTTCAGAAAGATGCAGTTTTGCCTAGAGCTTTCAGCATGTTCCATGCCCTCCCAAAGACTTATGATAGCATCAAGGATATACCTCCCCTTAATAAAACCTTTTTGCTCCTTCAGGATCCAGGCATCCATGTAGGGGTTAATTCTCCTAGTCAGAATGTGTGCAAAGACTTTGTAAAGAGAAGAGAGACATGTTATGGGCCTCCAATTCCCCAAGTCATCCTTTTTCCCTTTTTTGTGGATTAGCTTAATAACCCCCACATTGGTTTTATCAGCAAGGAAACCCTTTCTCATGGCTTCTTTCCATATGTTTAAGATGTGTGGGGCGAGCTTCTCTTTGAAGGCTTGGAAGAACTCATTAGGGATCCCATCTTCCCTAGGGGATTTTCCCTTTTTGAGGTCTCAGGTGAGTGATAGCATCCTTCACCTCCTTCTTAGAGAAGGGGGCATCTAATTTCATAGCCAATGAAGGATTAACCATTTTTTTCCTAGTGAGAGCGATTTTGGCTCTAGCTGTGATAATTTCTAGAGTGGGAGAGGAGACAGTAGAGAACAAGTTAAGAAAATGGTCCTTGATGACTTGAAGGTTTTCCTCTTTAGTAATAGCAGCCTGGCCATTAGGTTTCCTAACCAGAGGAGTAAGATCTCTAGCTTTTTTCCTTTTGAGTAAAGAAAACATCTTAGGGTGGGGGGTGTCAATTTTTCCAGCCCATGCCTCTCTATACCAAAGCATAGTAGTCTTTGCAGCAAGCAGTTCCTCAAGTCTAAGCTTGTTCCTTAGATCAATTAGAGTATGATCAACCAAACCTTTGTTAGATTGAAGGAAAACTTGAATCTGTTTTCTAATCTGCACTCTGCAATTCAGACGAAAAGCAACAGCTTTCTGCTTATAGTCCCTGCAAATAGATGCACCCTATTGACCAGCAAAGCCCAACCCTTGGAGGGGGAAACACATTGCCTGAAGGCATCTGAGATGAAACCTTTTATCTCTTGTTGCACACACGGTAGTAGGAAAAGAGATGGGTCCAGGTGTGGCCAGCCAGCCCTACCTTTAGCCTGCCCCACCCCGAAAGATTGCAGATCAAGGGAAAGTGGTCTGAGATGTTGAGGGAAGTGTCTGTAAAGCACTTGACGTTTGTGAACATGTCCACTAGGCAACTAGAGGCATAGAGTCTGTCAAGTCTCGCAACCCTGTGATAGTGACCTTTTTGAAGATTAGACCAGGTGAACCCTTTTTTAGGGGAGAGGTCTGAAAGGGCCTTACCCACCTTTAGAAGTTCCCATTTAGCCTTCTCAAGACCACTAACTGTTCTTCCCAGAAATCTACTTCTATCTCCTTGGCATTCAACCATGTTAAAGTCACCCACCAACAAAATGGGACCCTCTATCTGATTAACAGAATGCCAAGATGTTGCCCTCATACTAGCCAAACAAGAAGCGTAAATAGAAACCACTGTGAAGTTGAACAGTTTCCCAATCGAACCGCTGTCCAACTGTACATATCATCAGACCATGCATCCTGAATGGAATGTTCCCACTTTCTGTGAATGCCAACTGCAGACCCTCCTTTACCTGTAATTTGAACATTTTCTAATCACACCAAGGCACGATTAAAAAAAAATTTGGTAATCAAAATTGCATCAAATCATTACGGATACAAAATGATCAAAGATGAAGGGGTGATTAAGTTGACTGTTGCAGAGATTATCTCGCATTAAGCCACTACTATTCTCAAATTAAACTTGGCGTATACGAATTGAAGCTTCAAGTAGGGAGGATACAAATTCTTATGAATCAAAAGACTAATGGATACTAATTAATCCTTAATTAAATGCCGTTAATTATCAGATTTGGGACGTTGAGACGGAGAGATTTCTCGCTGGATTAAGTGGGCATATGAATTGGGTGCGGTCGGCTGAATTCAATTCCAATGGACGGTGATTAATTATAACAACTATTGAAATTTTGTAAATCAAGCATTATTTATCGTTTCATTTGCTGAAATCGAATTGGAATTAAGCTTGTATTGATGCAGTTAATGGTTATGTGCAGGTTAGTGGTTTCTGGAGGGGATGATAAGACAGTGAGGCTTTGGGACGTTGAACGACATGAATGTGTGCACGTCTTTAATGATGTTGCAGGGTATAAAAATTTTAAATGATCAAGATTAATTATCCAAAAATTATAATGGAATAAGGCTTCTAAGTGAGATCACCATAATTCTATTATTAATAGGAGATTATATTATAGATAATAATCTAGCTTCTTTCTAGTATTATCTAAAATTATAATGGATTAAGGCTTATAGGGCCACAATGAGTTAAAAAAAGAAAATCAATTAATTAATTAATGGAAGTGACTATTAAATCGGTCCAACTAAGGTTTAGAAACGGGGTAGCTAGTCACGGTGGAGTACCCAACCGATGGAGAAATCACATCATAAAGCAAGAGGGGTTACAGGACATGGAGGGGGTCGCATCTGACAGTTGCATATACAGAGAGCCGACGAACAGAGGCACGTTCAATAGTTGTAACATGAACGTGCCTTCGACCGTTCATGAACTATGACTAATTCTATTATTAATAGGAGATTAATTAATCTAACTTCTTTCCGGTACATATCCATGAATTTATTACACATGGTTGAAGTAAAATTCATCTTCCCTTTCTTCAATGGAGTCATACCTTGACTTGCTCAATCATTAGTACAACATTTTTGGTTTCCTTCTAATAGTTTTTTTCCATATTAACCCTCATTTTGGATTTATCTTCCCTTTCTTCAATGGAGTCATACCTTGACTTGCTCAATCATTAGTACAACATTTTTGGTTTCCTTCTAATAGTTTTTTTCCATATTAACCCTCATTTTGGATTTATTAGGCTTTCTCCATATTATATACCATCAGAGAAAAAAAACTACCAAGTAATTATCATTGCAATAATTGATAGTGGCTCTCTATCATGAGTTTTAATGTTAGTGGTTTTTCCTCCTAATTTCCAATGCAATGTGGTTTGTGTTCACTATTCCTCTTATTGATGGTGGGTTGTAATATTTGTGTTCACTATTCCTCTTATTGATGGTGGGTTGTAATATTTGTATGCCTATTTATCAAATGTGGATTATAGTGATATTAGCAAAACACTTCATGTGTTATGTCACATTAATCTTCTCACAAATTCATTACTATCTCTTTTAGTGTTGACTTATTGTTGCAAAATCATAAACTACTTGAAGATGTAATATATACTATCTAAACTTGATTTATAGTTATGCTTACTTTATATTTCACTAATTCCCTCATGTAGTATGGTAAATTGCACTCGGTTTCATCCTCATGGATCGTGCATTGGAAGTAGTGGTGCAGATCAAGCTGTTCAGGTGCAACTACAAGAAACCCATTTTTTCACAATTAAGTTATTCCACTTGCCAAATCTTCCTTTTTGAAAGGAATTACAGCAAATTAAATGTTGGGAATTGAAGCACATTAAATTATTCCAACTTTGAAAGAAATTGCAACAAATTAAATGTTGGGAATACCTTTTTAGCATTAAAATTATATTATGGTGAAGGTTAGAAGATGAAAAGTTGAAAAGATAGTTCTCACTACTATTGACTAGCTTGCGTATTCCATTTTGCATCTATATTCATACAAGGTCTCAGATATGGGATATTAGAAGCAAGATGTTGATCCAACACTATGCGCAAAATGCAAGGATAGTGAGATCTCTTTGTTTCCACCCAACTGGAAACTTCCTTCTCTCAACTTGTGATGATGCCACCCTCAAAGTAAGGTTATTTAGCTTTTAAGTTGACTTTGCTTTTTATTTCTTCAAAATTGATAAATCAACCTTAAGTCACTTTTGTGCCTTAATTAGAGAACTAGTATTAACAAGTTCAATTTTAAGATTACACATGCTTGATAGTTTTAATATTCTCATAAGTTTTGTTTGAGATTATTTTGTTAGATTTGTAAGGAAAAAATAAATCGAGCACAGAGAGAGAGAGAGAGAGAGAGAGAGAGAGAGAGAGAGAGAGAGAGAGAGCGAGAGAGAGAGAGAGAGAGAGAAGAAGAAGAAGAAGAAGAAGAAGAAGCTCTTTTAACGTCGTAAGAATAATCCCAAGAGACCAAATATGATCTATCCGACGGGAGTGAGATTCGAACACAAGACGTGTTGAATAACAACTACATGAGCTAACCAATCTACCACACATTGGGTGATAGAAAGGTTAGCCCATTTTGTTTATTTACCCACACACCCGTTTGAACCAGCAGAGAGAGAGAGAGAGAGAGAGACCTTATAGGTGCACCAAAAAGGGATATAAAATCAATCATATTTGAAAAAAAAACCAATGTATAAATTAATTTTTTTTAAAGAACCTGGAGCATGGAATCTATAACCAAAAGTGGTCACCCTTTTCAATCTAGCCATTTATACGGTAGTGATGTGTGGATATAGGCTAATAATGGGCTAGGGTACTTGTTCCCTACTTAGGAAGTTTTTCCCCGAGCGTGTGTACACATCTTATAAGTTGGTGTGTAAGTGACCTTATCATCATCATGTTACGTCACTTGTACTTCACTCATTCCAATCTAATTATGGCATGCCTGTGTTCGTCACTTGAATTTTAGTAGTTTGTTGAAATCGAATGAAGACAGGAGATGGTGTCAGAGTTGCCAAGCTTTAAGCCCATGTCAAGCATGTATGTGAGGCATGTATGTGAGGGGTATATTTTGGGCAAGATGCAATGGGCATCATTTCCAAAAGATGGATCACTAAAAGCTATCAAAAAATTATAGCTTATACTACATAGTGATGTATGTGGTCCTACGAGGATACCATCGATCATAGGGGATATCTCTACTTTGTGACCTTTATTGATGAATACTCTAGGCACACCTGGTTGTATCCATTGAAGGCAAAGTCAGAGGTTTTACATGCTTTAGACACTTTATTTCTATAGTTGAAAATGTGTCTACATGTAAATTTGGCACCCTTTAATTAGATCGCAGGGGGATTGGGGGTGGTATGTCAAAGGAGTTTCATGCAAGTATGGCTAAAAGAGCTATAAAACATCAATGCATGGTGCCTTACATAGCTAGACAAAATGGTGTCGCTGTGGAAGAATAGATAATATATCATGGAGATGGCACGTTATGCCTGGTTAAAGGCCAAGATCTGCCTCATGTTTTTTTGTTGGAGGTGTGCCACACTTATGTGCTAATAATGTCCCACTAGGGCCTTGCAGAGACAATTACCCCTTATGAAGCTTGGAATGGTAGGAATCCCTCTATGGCTCATTTACGTGTTTTTGGTTATCTTGCTTATACTCTTGTGCTTGAGAAACAACTTAATAAGTTTGATGATAAAGTGTTAAAATGCATTTTTTATGAGATGCATCTCAAAAAGCAAAGAGTATAGATTCTATCATCCGGCCACACAAGGTAGATTTTGGTGAGTAGAGATGTCTTTGTTGAGAACTCAATTCAGCCCATTATTTTATGTAAAAAGCAGGTAAGTATATGCTCTCATGATATCTTTAATACACTCTTACCTCCCTACCTTTCTACAATATGTGGAGCAAATGAATGCTCAATAAGGTGCTGTAAATCAGCCCATACCGGCTGAAAATCAGCTCAAATTTCAAGCCACAAATCATTCTATTGATGAGGCAATTATGTTTGATACATGGATGAGGAAAGGGCAGCCATACAAGCATTCAAGAGTAAATGGCCGATCCAGACATTGCAAGATAGCAAATTAGCTACTCCTTTGCCTAGCAAGACACGTGTAGGTTCTCATCATGCATCTTATTTTTTTGTGGATCATGCTCTCATTTCCCGTATATATAATGAAGAGGAACTTGTGAATGCATACAATGAAGAGGAACTTGTGAAGCATAAGAAAAAATGATGCAAGCCACGTGTAGGATAAGTACGACTCAATCCTCAAAATAGGCACTTGGTATTCGCCTTATGGTAAAATGGTAATTGGTACAAAGTGGATTTATAAGATGAAGCGTAAAGCTAATGGTAGTGTTGAGACCACTACAAGAAGGCAAGGCTTTTTGCAAAGGGTTATGCTCAGGAGAAGGGCATAGATTATGGTGAGACCTTTGCCCTCACGTCTCGTATGACTACAATCCAGTGTATTATTGTATTAGCAATACATCATGGATGGAATGTACATCAATTGTATATCAAGATTACCTTCTTGAATGGTGATTTGCATGAGGACGTTTATATATCTCAACCTTGTGGTTTTCTTCAAAAGAGACCGGAGTCAAAAGTATGCAGGTTAAGAAAAGTTTTATGTGGTTTTATGGCCATAAGCAAGCTTCTAGAGCATGGTATGAGAAGATAAATGCATACTTGATTACAAATGATTTTTGCAATAGTCCAACTGAGGGTACCCTCTATGTAAAGAGGAGTAAGAGTTTTTTTGGGTCATCATTTTGTGCTGAAGGCATGATGCTCATAGGCCCCAATGAAGAGAAGATTACATCCTTCAAGGCTGAAATTACACGAGAATCGCCTATGAGACCAAAAGAGCACATTGCACAAATAATGCCTAAGAGCATCCCAATGTGTTATTGGGACAACTAAAAACTAAATTCTAGGGATACGCGAGCTTATTGTTGGAGCTTAATACATGAGCATCACCTTGAAGTTGTTGAGGGTCCAAAGGCTTTGGTTTTTTTAATTCCCTCATGAGGTATTGTGCCTTATGGAGAACTACGCAACGTCAACCCTTGATATGGCTTTCCTTTTGTTTAAGTTATGTTGGTTTGAATTCCTCTAAGGCCTAGAGGTTAATTCCCTTTAGGTTTTAAAACTATAAGAATTGGAGAGAGAGAGAGAGAGAGAGAGAGAGAGAGAGAGAGAGCTTACATGTTGGTTTGAATTCCTCTAAGGCCTAGAGGTTAATTCCCTTTAGGTTTTAAAACTATAAGAATTGGAGAGAGAGAGAGAGAGAGAGAGAGAGAGAGAGAGAGAGAGCTTACATGTGTAGCTACAAAGGAGAAGAATTGAGAGTAGCCCTATGCCTAAGAGGGTAATTACAACATTAAGGATAGAGTATAGCCTAGGCAAGGACAAAAACTAAGGGTTAACATTTGCCCAAACAAAAGATCTACCCAAAAAATGAGATGTTTTTTTTAAGTTTTCACAAAACAAGTATATCTAGAGGCACTTACATGGTTTAATCTTGCTATTCTAGCACATTTTAAGCTTATCATTTGAGAAATTCATTGTTCAACTAGTGGGTTAGTTTTCACAATGTAACATGAAGATACATTCACCTAAACTTTGAAATTTCATAAATGAATGTAAATAAACATTAGTCCAAGGACCTACACTTCCATGGAGACTCAGTGTAACATAGGTAAGGGGAATATAAAAGATCCCCAAGTAGAAAGCTTTTGAAAAAGAAATAACTCCAAAGATAGATCAAAATTAATTTTCTTCATTTTTGCTTAGCAACAAAATTGGGACATCACTAAGGCCTTCCTTTTACAAGCATGGACAAATAAAGATGTATTTCTAGTTTGATCACCTATAGTCTAAGTTGGGACATCACTAAGATCACTAAGGCCTTCCTTTTACAAGCATGGGCAAATAAAGATGTATTTATAGTTTGATCACCTATAGTCCAAGTTTTCATATCATAGTGCCACAAAGAGATAGCATCCATCCATACACGTCAATTTCTCAATTTGTTGTAATACCCATAGTGGTCTTAGCTAGCAATCCTTTGTGGAGGAGGCAGAGATTTTGGTGTCGACAAAGCACATTAACCCACTTGAAATCACAACTAAGGGTTAATACTATGCCATCTATATGCATAGCTCTTCGGAACTAGCGACGGAGTTGGTGGTGTGGTTAATGACCGAAGTATGAGGTTGTGAGTTGCAAGTGTGTGTGCCACATCCATGTAGTACATACACTTCAATTGTCTTTACAAGAGAAGTGGTGTTGGGAAGGATGTGAATGTACAACATGGGCTAATGCACTCAACCAAGGTCTTGCCAACCTATACTCGCACCTCTTTAATTAATGTAGAAAACAATTTGGTACCCATATTCACACCCACCTATAGTTGTGAAGGGTACTCAACCTAGACTTGAAGTATAAGTTGGTGTGTGTGCGTGTGCGTGTGTGGGTGTGGGTGTGGGTGTGTGTGTGTGGGGGGGGGGGGGGGGGTATAATCACGATGAATCAAAATATGGTACCTCATTTTTAATTCAAGCATTAATCTCTATAAAGTAGCCTAGTCTTGAAAGTTATGCTAGGCGTTGCAAATGTACTAAAAAAAACTAATGGTATTTGTTTGTATAAGATATGGGATTTGAGAGAGGGGCAAATCCTCTACACGATTAAGGGCCATGAAGGAGCAACTACTTGTGCCGAATTCTCTCCTTCAGGGGATCATTTTGCATCTGGAAGCCAAGATGAACAAGTAAGTTTCTGATTTCTATGGATTCATTATCAAGTAGAGTATTGACCCCCTAATCCCATAAACATAAACATGCAGGTTATGCTTTGGCAAAGTAACTTGAAACAGCCTCGCAAGGCAGTAAACCCTGGTATAGCTTCTTATATGACATCAAACCTATCCATTATCAAAACACTGAAACCATTACTTTCTCCTCCAAGTCCCTTGCATTGATTCTCTCCTTTAATATCTCTATTTAGGTGCTGCTCCACGGGGAGATTTCTCTTGTTTTGCTCGTGATCCGGATCAAGTTACCAGCCAAATGCAGCAATCTTCTCCTCAAAGCACTAAGAAAGCAGGTTCCAATGGGGTTAACACTCCCCTAGATACCAAACTTAAGCCATGCCAGGTTATTATAACTACAAAGGTCAAAAAAGCCAATTAATGACTAATTTATTAATTTAATGACAAGTAGAAAAAAAGTCTAGTTAATGACAAAATTATTTGCTTCTAATCAGCCAATAACAGTACATTAAGATGGGTTGTTCTGAGAAGAATACTACTACCTTAACAGGATCCAATTGAAACTACAAGAACAAAAACAAAGGGTGGCGTAGCTATTGAAAATGCTCACGTAGAGGAAATAAAGCTTACCTCCAAAGAAGAGCCCCTTGAAGCCAATGGTTCAAGTGCCCTTGCAAAGGCAACATCTCCACCTGTAGCTAAGTTTGTTGAGAGCAACAAAGGAACACCTCTCCATCTCACTTCAGAAGAGACACAGACTCTTGGAATGACTTTAGCGGTAAGATGAATAAGACCTTTCAAATCTCAGGCTAGCCTCCAATATGTTTGCATATTTCTTTAGTTGATTTCCTAACCTAAGGTGCCAAGGTTCAAACCTTTCAGCAGGCCTAGATGTTACCACTCACAGCAGGCCAGGATTCACCACATCAAATGTTATTTGTATGATCTGCTGGTGGTTTGAATTCCCTATCTTAGTTTTGCAATCACCTTTTGAAGTTGCTTAAAGTACAAACTCTCTCTTCCTGCGTGCAGCACTTGGTAAGTCAAATGGACACACTTACTAAAACAATAACTATATTTGGAGAGAGACTTTCTCACATAGAGGACAAGGTACTAAGGCTTCCCATAGCCATAACTATCATCTGTCATTATAACAAATGCATGTTTTTTAAATTATTTAATGATGTTGTCATTCTTAAATCAATTTCCTTTTTCCATTTGATTTGGGCTCTTGTAGGTTTTGCGGCTTCAAAAGCTTGGATTCACATCTCAACTCACACCAACCGAAGCAATGGAAATGTCTTGCAAAATTTCTGCATAATGTATTGAGTCTGTGTCTTTAAAGATGTAGATGCAATCTATCATGACAAATGTTCAATCTTCAGCTATCCATGATTGGAAAAGGGAAATTATTTCAAATGGAAATATGTGCATAGTGATAGGTATCTTTGTGTGCATGTGTATCTATGTATGTATGCATCCTCTACGTACTTGTGCTTATGCATGCATGCCACTACCGTGTGCACACATACTGGCATCCGCATGTGTGTGTGTGTGTGTGTGTGAGAGAGAGAGAGAGAGTAATAGAGAGAGTCTGCTTGAGAGTTGAAAATGCTCTTCCCATGCAAACGCTAGGGTAGTTTTAAAAAAAGACCCACCAAAACATTGATAGCCCCACACCCCCACTTTATTATTCTACGCGGGCTCAAGAATTTGAACCACCAAACTCCAAAAGTGAACAAAAAATGTTGAGGTATTGCCAAATCCTTCATGATACTGACCCTTTGTTGGAACTCCATTGTAATTAACATTATCAGGGCAGCTACTTATCATTGCTTTTGTTACAACATCTCTTGAAAATTGTATCCGCTTTATCTAGGAGAGCGATAATTTTTTAAAAAAAATGAAATCCAAGTACAGGAGCACAAGGGCTGACTCAGATGTGATTGATTCTCTTTCAAGTCATCTTTCTTCCTTACAAGCCTCATGGTCATACACAGTCCTAGGGCCATGTTCTATGTTAGCATGCATCAAAGCAATAGAGATGCATATAAAACTTGGGCAACACCAAATTTGGAGTTGATATGCAGTGGGCATGAATTGGAGACCTGGCTAAGTTGAGAAAAAGGTGGCCTCCGTCAAAAAGGGACCCTGGGGTAACCCGGACAACTTGGCTAGCATTAGATGTTGGCCATGAGACAAACGATTGGACAACCCACATTATTCACCTTTGCACTTCATCTCAACAGCAAAGTCCACCATTTGTGGCAGTCCATCCATACTCTGAAAAGCATGCAGATCAATGAGTACAGCAAGATAGGCATACCTACAAAACATAGAATCAAGAACTAGCTCTTCTTAGACCTGCCATTCGGCATTCAGGGCGTCGATTCAGTGTAATCGCAAATAAAATAAGACAGATGATGATAAACCCAGAGCATAATGCAAAAATAAAGAAAAGTTGTTGAAGTGCATGAGCCAGAACCCCCACAATGCAGGGTGAAAAGAAAGTAATATGAGGTTTAACAGAGGCAAGTAATGCAGACAACTGGATGTCAGCGGAGGGTGCCAGTACCGGCACAACCCCTGTGACGTCACAAGCTCACATACCACCAAAACACCCTTCCAAATTTTAACGTGGTGAGGAGCTCCATCCATTACAGCAGAATGTGCCCGTCAAAACACCCTTCTAAATCTTAGCATAATGGGGAGCTCCGTCCATGACACAGCAGAATTTGCCAGTCAGGCCATTCTGCAGAAGGGGCAACCGGTGCAGCATGGTCCTCCCGATGGCTATTCTGCACCTCTTTAAGTACAAAAGGTGGTGCAAGGTCAGAGAGCTGCTTGGTGATTTAGGCAATGGTATCTCCACACAACTAGCCAGCCACAGACCGCCCAGTGTGGCACCCCTACTTGCGGACCAGGCTGCACAAGAGAAGGCATACCAGAACACGCCTCATCTGCAATTTCTCCCTGGAAGTGTTTTGTCGTGGATTTTAACATATGATGCACAATGTACTCCCTTTTCTTGTGCAAAACAAACAACAAACATACACACAAACCACTGAAAGACCATGGAATCTAGAGATATTTGGTCAGACATCCAAACATCCAGTAGATCAACAAAACCATCATAACCCCACACGCTTATCATGAGGAAGAGGGCTGAGATTATAAGGCAAATAATCTCTATAAAATTGAGTGACAACAGTAAAAGGCAACCGCTTTATGTAAGCCAGCTTGCCGTAACAAAATTAGAGTTCCAATTTGTGCGCAGCTTGTATGTGGTAAATGAAACATCAAAGCCACCTTTCTGTTTCTATAACTTTGTGCTGCAGGCACAGAGCTCTCACTTGCGATGCATTCACTTACTACCCATCACTTGACACAGCCTCTACATGGACTGAGCGTTCTGCAGCTGATTGGCTTTTGAGCAATTCATGCAGTAAAATGCCTGCTGCCACACTTACATTCAAGCTCTCCACAGCTATAAAATTTTCCCCTACAGCTTTTAGGTCACGTCCAGGCTTATCTTCCCTGAATGATAGTGTGGACGGAGCCTTCTCCTCCACCTGATGGGGCTGCTCCACGAACGCATCTTGATCCACGGCATCACCTTCCTTCCCTGACTCATTCTCAAAACCTGTCCTTGGCACTGGTTTCAGCTGGCTTTCAGAGGCTAACCCAGGAATGCACACCAAATGGTCACAAGCCATTTTCACATTGGTCCGAAGACCCTTGCCTTCACCGCCAAGAACCAAGATGGTGGGTAGTCCGCGAGGCAGCTCTCTCACAGGTACAACCGCAGACCCAGCTGCCGCGGCACCCACAACCCGCCACCCATTTTCTGTTGACTTAGCTAAAAACTTCATCATGTTCTTGCAAGATCGAATTTCCATGACCTCCAAGGCACCTGCACTAGCCTTGCTGACAACTGCACTCAATGGAGCCGAGTTTTTCGCGCACACCACCACCCCCGACGCTCCCAGAAAGTAGGCCGAGCGCAAAATAGCGCCAAAATTTTGAGGATCCGTCACCTCATCTAAAGCAACCCAGACAGGAGCTTTACCATTCTCTTCCAGGGAAGCATCAAGCTCACTTGCAAGAACCAATTCTAGTGGGGATGCATCCAAAACCAGTCCTTGATGAGGCCTGTTATCCACCAGCATATTGAGATCATGCTTAGAAATCTCCTTGACTTCCAAACCCCTATCAATGGCAGACCGTATAACCCACTCCAAAGCCTTCTTGTCCTTCTTTTTGCCAGCATTACCACCACTTATTGGCATGTTTACCTGGACATACAAGCAAAAGAACTCTCTCCGGGATACCTGGAGAGCCGCATACACAGGACCAACACCATATATCACCTCGCCTTTCAAATTTGGCAAAGTTGAACCTGTTGATGGTAGATCTTTTTTCCATCCCCCCCAAGTCTTTCTTCTGCTAATGTCTTCATCCTCCTCCCCCTCCTCCTCCTCCTCTTCTTCCTCTTCCTGTTCACCAGTATAATCATCATCCACAACACCACGAAACTGTTTTCTGGCATAGCCATCATCCACAAATCTAGACACAGTTCTTGACCTGCCTTTCTCATTATACCTTAAAACATCTCCGGCTTCAGGAAACTCTTCCCTTTCAGAGTCATCATCGCCAGAGGTTGCTGAGGCCTTTTCCCTACCCTTTGCATAAGAGAATTTAGGCGACATTGCTGCTGATGATGAAGCTGGCCCTTTCTTCCATTCCCCAAATGATTTTTTCCTGCTGTTTTCTTCTTCTTCATGTTGTGTTTCCATGAATTCATCATCCTCCATATCTTGAAACTGCTTTCTTACAAAGCCACCACTCTGACCCCTACTCCTAGGCATCCCTTCACCATCATCTACATCAGAAAACTGCTTTCTTGCAAAACCGCCACCCCAAACCTTATTTCTAGCCAACCCTTTACCACCATCCACATCAGAAAATTGCTTTCTAAAGCCGCCATTGCTTACCTTCCTCATAGCCATCCCTTTACTAACGTCGACATCAGAGAACTGTTTTCTAAAACCACCATCCCGAACCTTATGCCTTGCCATCCCTTTACCATCATCCATACCAGAGGGCTGTTTTCTTGCAAAGCCGCCATCACTACCCCTAATCCTAGCCGTGGGTCTTTCCCCGCCCTTAGCAAACCCTCTCTCTCCATTTCTTGCATAAGAAAACTTTCCATTATCAAAGGCATTCTTACCTCTCTCTTGCTTTCCTCCATTCCTGCCACGTGCAGCGTTGGCATTGCCGCTACGTTCCGCTTCTCTTTCTATCCGAAGTAGTCGGCTCTGCACAGTCTCCTGTGCAGAGAAGCTCTTCTGCTCAGCTCTGCCATCTCCTGCCTGTGAAGTAGACCCCTTCTCCTCTGCTTTTCCATTTTGTGAAGAGAAGAAAAGAGCACCTGCTTCGTCCCAGGAAGTAGAAGCCTTTCCCTTCTTCTTCACGTTGCGGGTCTCGTCAGAGACAGAGGCGGATTCGCCGGCCTGCAGGGCTTGAGCGCCAAAGGACCTGCTGGCGATGGGACGTGAGAGGGCGAGGGTTTCTGCGCGTAGTAGAAGAGAGGAGGGGGGAGGGTAGAAGGTAAAACATGCATGAGTAATGCGTTCTGAGTTCACCAAGCGCAGAGTGCGCGAGAGGAGTGAAGAGACCGCCATTTGGGAGGTCCTACATGAAGAGCCATGATGTTCGCTGCTGCTGTGGCTCCGCCATGGCTGCACCAAAACGTTCTTCCGAAGAGGACCCTAAACCTTACGGAGAAAAGGGAACTTAATCCAAAATCTCTCAACTAATTAGAGATTAAAATCATCTCATTTAATTTTATGGGGTATGTTAGAAAAACAGTCCCGGAGCTGCACTACTCAAGCCATGATGGAGGCTTGCTTATTGCTAGGGTATCATATCTCAAAGGACCAATCTTGTTTCTTGTGTGAGGATGAAAGATGTGAATTTCTTTGAAAAATCTTGAATGAGGTTAAAAAGGAGTAGAGAGATGAGTCTTTGGGGGTGATGTATGCCAGACTTTGAACAGTTAATATAAATAAATATCATTGGTCCCAAAAAAAAATCATCTCATTTAAAACTTTGCCATAAATGTGGCCTTATTGTTTACGAGGGCCTTGGTTTCTATCGATTTGGTGCAGTAATCTATAGCCACCATAACATATCTAGTTTAAACGGCCCCTCAAAATCTAGTCCCCATGTTCTAAGAGTAATACTGAATGAGCATCCTATCTCTTAAGCATTAGGTTGACCCAATCTAATGCTTCACATAGGATAGTAATACTGAATTATGCAGCAGGTTGACCTAACCTCTGACAAAATCACATGTTTTGGCGTGCTGCCATGCAGTCAGCCACCATAATCCTAGTTGAAAGATCTTTCGTCATGTGATGTGTCCAGAAAAGTGGCCTCCGCTTACTCCCTAATGTGCCTCCGCGAGAGCTTCCAAGAGGTAAATAAATCTAAATCCGAAAATTGGTCTCGCACACACCATCCGAAGATGATGGTGTGTGCGAGAGCTTCCAAGAGGTAAATAAATCTAAATCCGAAAATTGGTCTCGCACACACCATCCGAAGATGATGATGTGCCTTAGATAAGACATCATCTCATCTAATCATTCCATTTAAAGAACTTCAAGGGTAAATAAATCTACATCCCAAACTCGTCTGGTTCGTTTGGAACTTATGTGTGACAAAAAATGAGTGATAACATGTTCATCATTATTGGGCCTATGTTGGATTGTGAAATCAAATTCTTGCAAAAGAGCAGTATCCATGTTACCAACTTTCCTGCCAAAATTGGCTTATTCACCAAATACAATAAGGCCTAATGACCCACATGAAAAACAAAATGAATGCTCAGCAAAGAATGTCGGAACTTATTAACTGGATAAACTATTCCTAAGGCCTCCGTGTTGTGGAGTAGTTCTTTTCTACATTGGAGAGCATCCATCTTGCATAATAGATCGGTTGATACCATCCTCCTCTTGTTTCGTGCATAAGGGCACTCCCAATTGCAATATTTGAGGCATCAACAAAGACATGAAAAATATGAGGGCTGCACAATAGGAGTGCTAAGCGCATGAAAAGTGTTGGAACGCTTTTCAACACAGTGCTCATTCCAAACATATTGGGTGTCCTTCTTCATTAGTAAATATACCAACATGCACCAAGTATCGAAAGAAGCATGTATGCTACATACTGGGGTGTCCTTCTTTATTTTAGTACATACAACGGACATGCCACATGTGCCAAGTATCGGAGGAAGCATGTATGCCACTTAATATGGCCCATAAATTTATCCAATTCCTTGCTGTTATGCGGAGCCTATAATCTCACAATAACAATCACCTTCTGGGGATCCACTACTTATCCTTCCTCTAAAGTAATATGATCTACTAACAATGCCCCATTGCTAACTGTGAAAGTATATTTTGCTAGATTCAAGTTGAGCCTGGCCTCCTGGTACTTCTCTAGACACACATCAAATGGTGTAGATGCTCTGAGCGTTTGTTGCCAAAAACATTGAGGTCATCAACAAACACTCTCATGAAGGTTATAATCATAGAAAATTTCATGCACCATCCTTTGGAAAGTGGCGGGAGTATTCTTCAATCCAAGGGTACAAACCAGCACCTTCCCATTTTTCTTCACTCACAATTGACAACACCCAACTTGCCTTATCAACTGGATAATATAAAGCCCACCTTCAACAATTTGTCAATTACTTCTTTTACTTGCCTGGCATAGTTCGAGTTCATTTGGTATCATTGTTGTTGCTAGTATCTGAACATCATCTTTCTTAAGCTTAATCTTTTACTGATAGAAATTATTGTATAGCTCCAAGAAAATACATTTTTTCTCTTACAACGTCTTTCACCACTCTACTATAAGATTGGAACTAACCCGCACCATCCGTAGATTCATGTTTAAAAGTTAGGCTTCTTCTCTGCATGTTCTTCTCATCGGCTTTTTCATGGCGATCTAAGCTTCTATCTCTTTTGGAACATCCGATTCTCTGGCCTCTTCTAGAGTCTTCTTTTGATTCTATTAGTACTATTGTGAAGGGAGACAATTTGTGGAACATCCACATCAAATAGGAAATCCAAACCTTTAGAATATGTTCTTCTTCATCACCGTCCACTCCTTTCAACCAATTCACGCCTATTGTGCATATAGAGGACAGGCTGAAAGATCCATCTTTCATTTTGAAACTGTTGATACATTAACTTTCTTCTTGGCACAATGGATGGGGATGGTGATCCATTTAGTTTCCCAGTTCTATCATAGCTAGGCATGGCCCAAACGCATTAGATATGTGTCAAAAATCTCCTTTATCTCACGAGACCACAAAACTAGTAGTGGCTAGCCACGTTGATTTCTTGACCATGGATAATTCCAATTATTCTCACTTTTCTATGATTTTCCATCTTAAGTACAAATGTGCTGACTACATCTATGTGCTTCCTAAGGTTTGGGCCATCATTGGCCTTAGATACTCTATCCACAAGGGTTCCAATCGCACTGTCTAATCCTTGAAAAATTCTACTGTCGCTTCAAGAATTGCTTCGTAAAAGTTCGATATAGACTCTAGTCATTGTCTAACCCTTGAATTCTACTGTCACTTTAGGAACTGCTTTGTCAAAGTCCGATAGAGATTCTAGTGATCCACAATATACCACATTACGTGTGTTACTACTACTAGCGAGAACCTTTATCAGCTTCCCCGAGGGTACAATCTACTTCAACAATTGCTACATGTAATTTTCCTTTTTTCTTGAGGGCTTTGTTAAGGAAACCCTACCCTAACGTGTCGTGGGAAGTTGCCTATCCTCCGAGCTCAAGCATGGCTTAAGAGCTCCACCACCGTAACTGCTTAAAACCACCGCCCTTTTGCACTCATTGTCACATCGAGGCGGTTGCTCTAATCCAACGGGTGATGCAAGCTCTCTCGCGAAGATCGTGTGGGATCTCCATGGAAGAGGACCGCGTTGGTAGCCCTAATCATGAGAGAGAGAGAGAGAGGAAGCAAGAGGGAAGCAAGAGGGAACAAGTGATTAGCACTAATCACTCCCAAACCCAAACCCTAACCATAAACACACCACACATGCCAGATTAGAGTTGTAAGAGAGAGGAAGAGAGAGAACACTCCACTTCTATTGCACAAATGGGAGAATGAGTTACAAATAAGAGGAATTGGCTTTTATAGTTACAAGGCCTTTCTCTATGGTTTGGCCAACTGACCACGATCCTCTTGTCTGTCAAAATCAAAGTTCAATACTTATTGGGAGCATATTTAGGGCATTTCCCTCATCAAATGACGGGATTTACAATATAGCACTGGCACCCATTACATAAGTGTGTGGACATAGTTGTCGTAGGAATGTGTTAACCAATATGTGGTTAACATACGCCCCTTCCTAAAGTTGAACGCGTCCTCGTGATCAGTGAGGGGTTATCGAGGCATGTGGGAAACTGTTGCACTTGGTTGGTTCTCCTGTCGCTTCGAAAATGAGAGGGGGTGGGGGAGTTAGTGAGATGGAAAGAAGTTAGTGAAGTATTGGCGATTAAGTATCCATCTAGTCTGATGGGCTCTTATGAGCTTGCTTTCTTGTGCCTAGTACTACTCTTTATTTTGTTTTTGGTGTTTTTCTTTTTTTGTTCTCTTGCGAGTGGGACATCCTCATTAGAGGACTCGGAGTACTTGAATGAGGATACTAGCATGGAATACTTAATGACCAGTATCCAAGTGGTAGGTGGTATTATTAAGGAGGGGTTAATAAAACAATGGTGTTAATAGGCAAGTGGCAAGGGGGGAATTCCGGAGGGAAAAGGAGGCTCCGAGATGCTGCTTGCGCTCCGAGATGATGTATGTTGATGGCAATGTACATGAAGCTCTAGCATCTTTGTCAAGAAACTGTGATGGGTATCTTGGCTCCCATGGATGTTGAGTTATCGGGTTACGGTGTTATCCCTTTGCCATTTGGTGCTTTGTCTTCTTCTATCATAGTAGCTCATGGAGCTGGGATCCTGTTCTGATAAGAGTGGTAGTTGATGGTGAGGATCCATAGGTTTTGAGTTGAAGAAGAAGCTAAGGGTAGGATTGAATAGGCATGAACCACATCTATTCGGGTGAAGCTGGGGTGATTAAGAAGATCTAGGCGATGGGTCATACCATGGACCAAGCTTGCGTCCAGCATAGTCCCCCCATCCAAAGATGTACATGGATGGCTCCCGAATGATGAAGCTTTGTGCGGTGTGTGTGCATAGGACAGAGCCCAGTGAGAATTGTAGGTGTCATGCATGGGCGAGGGCAAAAGGTGTGCCCGTGGTCCTAATCACCTAGAGACTCGTTTTTCTCTCTCTCTTTTTTTTTAACATGTGTTTATTGTCAGCACCCCTAAAGAGGGTTTTGTACTGAGTGGCCCATGTGGCTAGAGTTGTGAACTTACCTTTGAGTTTATCTTTGAGTGGTTGGAGAAGCTCAGCCATTTGTAGCACTGCCCCTTGGTTTGGTGAGGACGAAGTCGAGGGAGGGCAGAGTGGAGGTTCATGGATGAGGATCCTTGCGTTGAAAGGGTTGGTCGAATTAAGCTTTGGAGTGCCCATGGGTTGGGTGTGGGCAAGTTTGGAGGATTTTGTCGAGGTGGAGGGGACTTGCCTGCCCGTTGGTCACCAAACCATCTTTGTTGATTGGACAGGTACTGGCGTGGTGGGTGTGGTTTGGGTGAACTACTGAGGGGTATTCCTTGGGAGCCAAATGATGGAATTGCCATCACGGAAGCCTTGGGCTCCTAAGAGACATGTGGGCACCCAACGCTACAGAAGTGATGAAGGTCCGTGGTTGGCAAGGCTTTCGGCTTTTTTGTCCGTGAGGCTTTGAGCTATGAGGTGGTTGTCGACACGGAGGAGAGGCTTTTGATTATGACTTGAGGAGCGACATGTGTGTGTTGCCTTCATGGAAGCCTTGTGCTTTGAGCACATTGGTAGGCACCCAACGTTGCTGGCTTCGCTGTGCTTGGGGTTGCCGAGCCCGTCGTTGTGGGACCTTTTGTTCGTGGCTTCTTGGGGAGTTATGGTGGATGAGCATAAGTAGCATGCTTGGGTAGCTAGAGGCGAGTGTTGCCTTTATAGTAGCCTTGTGCTCGTAACAGGTGGTTGGGGACTAGCCAACGTTAAAGCTTTGTCTTAGGGTTGGTGTTTATTAGCTTAGTTAGCTTTTTGCGCTTGGGTTTTAGAGATGGTCGTCTAGGGATCCATAGTTTTGTGTAGCCATTGTAGAATCCATGAGTGGCAAGAAGATTCTTGGGCACCCACCTTTGATTGTCATGATAAAGATATGAGGTTGGGGTGCTTCTAGTGTGGGTGGCCGAGGATGTAGAGTTGAGGGGCAATGTCAAAGATGAGGCTTGTTTGTCAATGGTGGATGGTGTCGACAGTGGCCTTTTGACCGGATTTAGTGAGGCATGAGGTGGGGGAACATGGGAGATTGCCGATGATGAGGATAGGGCATGAGGGGAAAGGGCAGTCAAGGGTGAGGGTGTGTGGATGATTTCCTCTTGGGGACACAAGAGGATTTTAGCCTTATGGCCATTGATTTCCATGGTAGCCATTTATTCGCGCCAATTGATTTAGCAGTGAGTGGCATCAATCCACTCTTTTCCAATGATAATCCGGCCTTGGAATGTACCTGTATCTATGACATGAAATCTGCACTCCAATAGGTTATTTTATATAGAAATTTTAAGAATGAAATATCCAACACTTATGAGACGCATTTCATGTGAGATTTTAATGTGTCTTCTCCTTTAGTTAGTGTGGGTTTTCCAAGAGCTTTCCACGCCTCCAAGAATATGAGATTGGTGCGGACCATAGGATATATGTGGACTTGCCACCGTTTGTAGACCATTCTCGATTGGAAGTCCAATCCACATTCATGGTGGGTTGAGTTCTGGTGGTAGTTCAAGGGCAGTGGAAGACTTACCATTTATTCTGGGGGGTGAGGGAGTACCCTTTGTGGAAGCAGTTGGTGGGGATAGAGGGTTGGATTTGATGCACTTCCAGTCCTAGAGGAGCATTGTTACCTTGTCCTAGGGGAGCTTGAGGGTAGCTGTGTGTCAGCAGAGTTGATCATACTTGCAGCGTTCTGGACCCAACTTCCTCTAAGGATGATTGCTTCTTTTGTTTCACCTATGGGAACTACATAGAACTTACAAGCCAATGGGTTAGATACAGTATGTATAGTGTGTAAAAGACCCAAGGCTTTGTATGCATTGGCCACTAGGTAATTGAACTTTGGCATGGGTAGTTTTAAGAGATGGTTTGCCCAGAGAGACCCATGTTTCCCATGGCAAAAGATTATGGCTAGCTGTGGGAGACAACAAGGCATGTTTTCTTTGCATGTTTCTACCAAAGGAGACATCTATCCAAACCCAAAGGGTGGTTGTTTTAGGTTGTGGAGCTACACTTACACTCAGGGTGTTAAGCGAGGCAATGGCTTTGTAGGGTTCATGAAGGGTCTGGTCATTTGGGAGCACGAATTGTCTGCCGAGTTTGCGACCTGGGAGAGTATCAAGTGTAGCAAGGATTTTAAGCTAATCGTAGTCAACGTCATCACCTATTGATAGAAGCGGCCATGCGTGGCACCCGTGCACCATCAAGGGCTTGATGACAAGAATTGCAAACCAAGAGATCATTGTTCCTATGGTGGCGGTCACATAGTCTTCAGCAAAGGGAGTTTTGGCCATGGGATGTGAGTGCCAGGTAGCCAACCTTCTCCAGAATCGTCTCATGCTATCTGGCCACAATTGGCCACCATCCGGTGTTTAAACCGGGACCTACCAGGCGACCCGTGCTACTCATAAATGCCTTCTTCTCATATAGGGGGGCTTACAAAGTAGAGTTAGCCGGTGCCTGCGTAGTTACCTGAGGGTGGAGCAGTGATATCCAACATACACTTGTAAGCATATGGCCATATAAAAACAAACTTTTTTTCCAAAAAAAATTCCATACGGCCGTTCCATACTAAAGCCACGGGCGTACGTTGTAAGCATACGGCCGTACCAAAAAAAGATCAAAAAAATCCGTACGGCCGTTCCATATCAAAGCCACAGGCATACACTTGTAAAGCGTATAGTCATACAAAAAAAAAATTCCCAAAAAAAATCCGTATGGCCGTTCCATACTAAAGCCACAGGCATACACTTGTAAGCGTACGGTCGTACCAAAAAAACCCTTTTTTTTAAAAAAAAATCGTAGGGCCATTCCACACTTTCCACATGGCCATTCCATATTAAAACCACTGACGTCACTTGTACGCGTATAGCCGTACCAAAAAAAAAGCTTTTTTAAAAAAAATTATCGACTGTTCCACACTTGCCATGGCCATTCCACACCAAAGCCATGGGCATGCGCTTATAAACGTATGACCGTACCAAACCCAAGAATTTTTTTAAAAATAATAATATTATTTTTTAAAATTCAAAATCAAAATTTTAAAATTTTCAAATCTTTAGAGGTGGTTTTGGTCTACCTCCCCGACTCACTAGGGTTGTTTTTACATGCGTAAAATAGCTCAAAAGACTAGTTTTAACCTTAAGGGTGTGTTTACGCGACGCAAGGCAAAAGTGAGCTAAAACTCCTATTTCAGGCTCACGCACGCACTGTTGAAGCATTTTTAAGCTTCCCTGCACACCATGGACACCTTCCGATCATGGTTGGATGCCCCCAATGCCTCCATTTCTTTCGGCGGCATCGCGGCCCCAATTGCACATTCACATGTGGTCACCACACCACACATGTTTAGGCGGGAGGGCGAAACAATCTTTGAAGAGCCCTCATCTAGTGGAGCCCTCCATGCATGCCCCTGGCGTGGATAGATGCCCCGAGCACATTCACGTAGGGCGAAACAATTTTTGAAGAGCCCTCATCTAGTGGAGCCCCTCCATGCATGCCCTCGGCGTGGATAGATGCCCCGAGCACATTCACGTGCCCTCTTCTCCATTCACCATGAATCTATTCCCACCCCTACCCTTGTGCCAGCTCCCCTTATACCGCAACTTGCCATTCCGAGCTAAGCACAAGCTCTAGGAAGGGGAGTGTGACAACACTTGCATCCACAGATATTGCATACAAAACCTATGTGGGTGAAAATTTTCAAACTTCTGCCAAAATTCCACAGAGTTGGAGACCCCGTTCTCCACATCGAGGTCTTAAACCAAATCTGTCAGGCATTTGAAATTTTCAACGATGCAACCAAAGTCCATCTCCTTGGACTCAGCCTTGAAGGCAGGGCCATGCAATGGTTCCAATCCTTTGACCCCCCTCGGCACAAAAATGCTTTCAAAGTGGTGAGAGAGGCCTTCATTCTCTAATTTTCACCCTACAGGCCTAAATGGAGCCCCGTCATCCAACTATTCCAATTGGAACAAAAACCCAAGGAAACATTACGCAACTACATCACTCACGTTAAGTACCTTGATTCGTGTTGCGAAGAGGGAAAATTTGAGAGATAAGAAATTAATGGATTGTTTCCTCTTGGGCTTCCATAATCCTCCAAGGCTTCATGACCACCTGTTGTCACCCCTCCACCTTTGATGAGGCCTACAAATGGGCTATCTTTCTCAATGACAACATGTGAGAAAGCTATTCCACGATTGGCCACCACGCCAATAAAAACAACCCAAAGTGTATTTGTAACGTTACCTTCCTCTCCTCGTGATCTCCAAGCCTTACTAGTGGCACCACCCCAAACCAACTACTCACACAATGTGCCACCACGACCTTCTCCACTGCTAATCTTTCCATCCCAACCGTTGCCTCTCCAGGCAAACCCTATTGCTCATGGAGAGATTCCAACATATCCATTGCTAAACCTGTGGAGCCCATGCGCTTCGCCATCCCCGAGGCACCCCTAACACCTCATCTCCCTTTTTTGGTGCCTCACATGGACCCTAAACCACTTGGGCACACTATAGGTGCACTTGCAAGGAAACCACCTCTTATGTGTTTCCTCTACCATAGACCCCATAGAGTGGCGGAATGACCTCAAAAGAAACGTCTTCCAATGTAACCACAATGTCATGGTTGTGGAATTGACCATTACTATAAGGATTTCCCTTTGCAATCAGTTTCCATTCCACAGTTGAAGGCATGCCATCCCTCAACGTGTTGAGGTTCAACATGGGAAGATATCCACTATCCCATTGAATGTCATCACACGGTTGCAAGAAGCCAAGCTAAAAAAGGCCACATCCCAAAAGAGACAACGCTCTAAGCACGTTGGCCCACAAAGACGATTGGGTTAGCATTCGCACACAGGCTCAACAAAGACCACATCCTCCTCCTCCGGGATCGATGATCGTGCTGAACTACCACTCCCCCATGTAGCCCACCAAAAACTCACCAAGCGCGAAAAACGTCTGGCCACCTATCCTAATGTCATCCTTGAGAAACAACATCTTTAGGAGGCCTAAGCACTGGTAGAACAATACCAGGCTCACCTTGAACCACGACCCATTTTTGTAACATTTGACCTAGTGCCTGAGTGTGCGCCGTCCCCCATTGATGCTTGACCTCCACACCAGGTCAGGTAGGAGCCCCCGCAAACGCTCAAGGCCGCGGAAGATCCGTTCGCCAACATGATGTTGACAAATGACTATTTTGCCCCTCCTCCTGCTCCTCCTTGTCCTCCAATGCCTATTCCACAAACGGCCAAGCCCAAATCCCATGTTCACATCAAACAACTCGATGCGAACATTGACAGAGAGTTTGACAGTGACTCATGAGGTCCACACACCAAATTTGTTAAGGTATTTAATCCTCCTACTACAACCAACTCTCGACCTCCACACCTATCAAATAAGGACCAAATTGAACTTCCATATACTATTGCTGGTCCACCCTACGATCAATGCCCCGCCCCTCAAGAAGCCCCTACTCATCAACGCGACGTGGCCAGCCTCTCTTCCTTCCTTTCCTCCCAAATCCACATGCCCATAGGAACCTTGTTAAAAGGTAGTCCAAATTTATGGAATAACCTTTAGGATTGGATGGAACACAAACTACTGGCTTCTATGGAGGAGGGCACTACCAAAAAATTTCTCGAACGAATCTGAACCTCGTCATCTAGACTTACTCCATCACCACAATCCACAACCCAAAGGTGCACCCAAAATTTGCGTCAATGTGTTGGAACAATACTTTGAAGGTGATGACACATGACCATGATTGGGACATGCATCATGTCTACCTCCCCAAAGGGTCTCAAATGCCTAAGGTCAATTTATCTACATGCATATGCGGTGAGTTATTATACACCTACTGCATATGGGCTGTAAATTTTGGGTCCGTTGCGGCACGCAGTTTCACACCAGCCTACTTGGGGGAAGGTGCGGAGGGGGGCTGAGCCCCTCTCTGCAGGGGGTCCGGGAGGGAGATGACCCCCCCGGCCCGAAGGGCCGTTTATGCTAAACTCCATGATGCGGACTTTGCGGACCAACCGAAATATAGATTCGGTGGTCATTTATGATTGCATGATGAAAAATCATGCACGCAAAGCTCTATTTAGCGAGATGGTCTTTTCCACTAAAATCACTCTTCACCCACACTTTTTGCATACAGCCTTCGCTCTCACTTCTTCCATTCAGCTCTCAAAGCTTCTTCACCGAAGCACACGACTGGGAAGTGGTAGCTATCTATTGTAATTGCATACAGTAATCAAAAATTTTTTATTACTGTATACAGCCTTCGCTCTCACTTCTTCCATTCAGCTATCAAAGCTTCTTCACTGAAGCACACGACTGGGAAGTGGTAGCTATCTATTGTAATTGCATACAGTAATCAAAAATTTTTTGATTCTCCATATCTCTGTGTTTTCTCTTGTCTACAAAGATCTTGGCTTCTATTGTTTTGTAATTTCTTACAGTGTACACCCACAGTGTACACCCGTGGCTTTAGTATGAAACGGCCGTACGAATTTTTTTTATTTTTATTTTTTGGTACGGCCATATGCTTACAAGCGTACACTTGTGGCTTTATGTTGGTACGACCGTGGAAAATGTGGAACAGCCATGGCAAGTTGGAATTTGAATTTGAATTTCAAATTGGAGGGAAGTGAGTGGGAGACAACTAAGAATCCCTCATTAATGCTAGGTAGGTGGGGAAGGGCTAAAGTTAGAGGGCCACCTCTAAATTAGAAAATTTTAACTAATTTAGAGGTACTCTAGCCTAACTAAAGATTAATTCTCTTAATCCCATTGTTAATCACTCCTTAACCCTCTTCTTTGCCCTCAACTTACTCCTAATTGGTGAGGAGTTTAAGCATTGGGATTGGATAGGTGGATTAGCAATATTTATGCTAATCCAAATATGTGATTATCCCAAAATATTTCACTAAGTAGGTCACTAATTAATCCACTCAAAAGAGGAAAAATTAGACAAAAGAGGCCAAATTAGTGCTAATTCTTGCTAATTAAGGCCTAATTGGAGTGAACTAAACATAGATTTGAGTCAAGGTAAGTGTTTAGAACACTAATGCCACTCTAATTAGTCTAATTGCAAGCAATTAGGCTCAATTTTTTAGTTTTTTGCTCTCTTTAAGTCTACTAATCACATTAACCAATAGGTTAGTGATAATTAGTGAAAATTAAAAGATAGCTTATAGTTTTATGGTTTTATGGTTTTTTTGTTTCATTAGTGTTCTATCTAGTAATGCTAACCTACCTATGCAAAGGGATTAAGCAAAAGAAAAAGGATTAAGCTAAAAATTAAGAAAAATGATTTTGGTTTAAGCAAAATCCTCTTGATTAGGGTCCCTAATCACCCAAATCTCAAGTTATTTTCACTCAAACAAGTGATAATCCTACTCTAAACACAAAGCTATACATGAATCTCAACAAAAACATCCAAAACAACCAAGAAAAAACATCAAAATACAATAAAAAATAAAAAAAACCACATGCCAAAGAGCCTACTGGCACCGGCCGGCGATGGAGGTTCCATTGGATGGTGTAGACAACTAGCGGATTGGCGCTCCCCTGCTAGCGGTGCCAAAGATGTCTAGGAAACCCTACCCTAACGTGTTACAGGAAGTTGCCTATCCGCCAAGAGCTCCATTATAGCCGCTCGACATCGTCATCCTCCCACACTTGTCACATCGAGGAGGCGGTTGTTCTTATCCAACGGGTGATGCAAGCTCTCTCGCGAAGATCATGTAGAATCTCCATGGAAGAGGATCACGTTGGTAGTCCTAATCACTCAAGAAAGAGAGAGAGAGAGAGAGAGAGAGAGAGAGAGAGAGAGAGGAAGCAAGAGGAAACAAGTGATTAGCACTAATCACTTCCAAACCCTAACCCTAAGCACACCACACATGCTAGATTAGAGTTGTAAGAGAGAGGGAGAGAGAGAACACTCCACTTCTATTGCACAAATGGGAGAATGAGTTACAAACAAGGGAAATTGGCTTTTATAGTTCCAAGCCTTTTCCCACTAGGACCTAGGGCGCCCAAAACATAGTTACAAGGCTTTTCTCCATGGTTTGCCCAATGGACCAAGATCCTCTCGTCTGTCCATCAAAGCTCATACTTGGGAGCATCTTTAGGGCATTTCCCTCATCAAATGACGGGATTTACAATATAGCACGTGCACCCATTACATAAGTGTGCGTACATAGTTGTCGTAGGAATGTGTTAACCAATATGTGGTTAGTAGGATCCACCCCCTTCTTTTAGTAAAGCTTCGCTCCATTCTATAATTAGTCTCTAGGATTACCTTTTGGCTCCCCCTCTTTTGCTGAACATTTATTGACCCCTCTATCTGTGCCTTCTGAGGAAGCTCCTACTAATGGCATTTCCAAACTTGACACTCCATCTTCTGGTATAGTAATAACATTGGAAAGGACCACCTAAGACTTGGCCTCAACTATAATGTTGTTGGCTATAGGCTTGTATTTTCTTGGCTAACTAGCATCACCTATTGAGCTAGAAGTGTGAGCTAGAACTGTAGGCAAGGACGATGAACTCTACCATTATATCGGCAAGCCTCTTTGTGGCATGAGTGGTGGTTTGACATACAACACAATAGGGAGAAAGGTTTCATTCCTCCTTGGTATGACCCTAACTTGAACACTTAGAGCACCAATCCAAATCCAACTCCTCCTTTCTCTCCAGTAAGCTTAGCCCACACTACCACCAATTAATCTTTGACCATATCGGGCTTCTAGCTTTCCTTCTTAAGGTTCTTGTGCTTGGATCCTAAATTTCACTCGGCATCCAAATCTTTATTCAAAGTGTCCTCATTTGAAGTGTGTTTGGATTCTAAATTTGACTCGGCCGGAAGTTTCCTCTTCTTTGTGTTCTTCATTCGAGGAATTTGCACCGCACTTTTTCTTCTCTTTTATGGAGGTTGGCCTTTCTACTAAACTATGACATCCGAGTCCTCATCCGGCCGACTTGGACCAGTGTCCTTATCTTCCTGTTCTTCGTCCATGGAATTACATCATGCCTTTTCTTCTCTTTTTTGGAGGTTGATCTTTCTACTAAATTGTCGTCTGATCTTCAAGCAGCCTCCACTAGACCATCAAAACCAGTAATTATTATGAGATCCAATGATGCCACTACTACATGCCTCAATCTTTTTTGGAGGTTGATGTTTCTACTAAACCGCGGTCTGATCTTTCAGTAGCCTCCATGAGACCATCAAAACTAGCAATTATTGTGATATCCACCAATGCCAGTGCAAGCCTCAACCTTTTTTGTAATCCCTAAATGAACCATTAGCCCATAAATGCTTCTATTAGCCAATCTACAGAGTCCACACGGTCCCACACAAGGTACGAAATTTGGATGCATAATCTTCCACTAGTAAACTTTTAAGCTCCAAGAAGTGTAACTTCTCAAGAACTGATGAGGATGTCTTTTCCTTCTGATGCAGAAAGGAACCCCACACAAAGCCACATAAGTAGGAAAATGATTGAAGCCATACTACACATAATGCCAATTGGTGGCTTGACCAAGGTACCACTAAAGGTATTCCGCTTGTGAATTTAGCACATTAAGCTGCATGTGCATGCCATTCACCAACCATATGTTTTCAAAATTTTGTATGTGTGTGTTTGGATCCTCCTTGGTTGTCGTGAAACTTCGGATACTTAAGAGACACACACTGGACGCTGGATGAGGTAGAGATGCTCCCACAAGTTTAAAGGGACCTGAAGGCATCAGATGATGTAGTAACCAAACATCTACACCCAAGCCGGCTGATGGAAGTCTGGAAAAACCAAAGAGTCTACACCACAATATGCTCATGTGGACCCAGTTCTATATGTTAACTATAATCATCCTCCCCAGTTCTGTAGGCTGACTACCGTATGATGTTGATTTAACATCATCCTCTTCTTGAGAGTTATCATCCAAAAAAATTTCCAGATCTACTTCCCACCTTTCTTCATTTGCCTAAGGCAGGTAGGCAATGCTCCCATCGACCTTCATAGTGCCACTCTCAATTCATCATAGAAGAATTGAATGATAGATGACAAAGGCCTAGTAGAATTCATTGCCACACTCCAAAAGGAGCACATTTGCCATGTCCAAATGGCCATTGGCTGGAAAGCCACACTCCTCTACCCCAAAAGGAGCACATCTGCTGTGTCAAACGGGCCATTGACCGGAAAGCCACAAAATAGGGATAGAAAAGGCCTAAACACTAGGAAAGGAAGATGGTCGACATGACCCAAATAAGAATACCCATGAAACAAGAAAAACTCCACATGATCCACAAGATGCCAAAAATACGCTAATAGAGCAATGAGAGATAGAACAAATAAAACCACATCAACATGAAATGAATAGGCATCAACATGCAAGATGGATAAACGAGTGCCATTAGGAAATGAATAGCAACACACACAAAAGGAAGAATAGAACATTCAAAGCTTGACTGACAAGGGAAGGGAATCTACCCAAGCCAAAGTAATACATGATCCTCAAAACAAAAACCAAAGCATGTTCAAGTAATCGATAGGTTAGTTCTCTTTCTATTAGAGTAGGAGGCCATCCATATCTTTCTATTAGAGTAGGAGGCCATCCATATCTTTCTTATAAGATTTGGTAAGCTCATCTTGTTGGACTTGGTTGCTCTGAGCTTGTTCTCAAGATTATTGGGCCTGAGGAGAAGAGTTAAGGACACCCTCTCCTCACAAGGGTGGGCTGACTGAAAGTGGGCTTATATGAGAGTTGGCAAACTAGGGGGTGCTGAGAGGAAGGATGCAAGGGACGGTTGTAGGTATTGTTGCAAGTACAGAATGCAGGCACATAAGGGTGGTACAGACTGGTGGTACGACCTTGTGCAAGGTATGCTCTACGCAAATGGGTGTGCTGGCCATGGAGTACCTTGGGGGTTTATATAGCTGTAGGGTGCGGGTGCGGGTATTGAGCAAAGTATGATTGAAAGGACGGTGTACCATCAAAGTGTACCTATCAGTGGTCTGTATGGGCTTGGGGAAAGGTACGGTGGTGGTGCACAGGCAAAGGTGTGGTATGCATGTATCCGTTTGGTCAGAGGCAGCATGGATGTCCACGTGTCGGTACGTGTGGACCATACAGTGGGCGGTCAGCCTTTGGTCCTTACGCGACCATTGTACGACGAGTGTCCTGGTGAGTGTGTACGATCCTTTTGGGACGAGGTCCCCAAATTTGGGGCGCTGGTCCCTCGATTTACGTATCAGACCGCCTAGGGGGGTGATTTTTTTTTTTGGCGAAAATGTCTGGGATGTTCCCTTGGTCATTAGAGTGTAGACCGTCCATCAATCAAATGCCCAGTCGTGCATTTATTAAGGTTTAAATGGCGTCGTTTTTTAAACTAAAAATAACTAAAATTCGTGTATAAGCTTGATCCGGTGTCTGTTTTGGATGCTGTAAAATCCTATATCAGGGTAAAATCATGCACAAATTCCAAATTTGGACTTGAAATTTGAAGATTCTAAGAAGAAATGGCTCATTTAATAAAATCACTAGTTTTTACACCATAAAAACTCATAAATTCATCTATTATAGGGACATTTCTTTATGAATGAAAATGGGCATGTTACATCAGCTG
The DNA here is from genome assembly GCF_041138505.1 of Cibotium barometz. Taxonomy (NCBI): domain Eukaryota; kingdom Viridiplantae; phylum Streptophyta; class Polypodiopsida; order Cyatheales; family Cibotiaceae; genus Cibotium; species Cibotium barometz. Next base: position 5,418,582 of record NC_141079.1, read on the forward strand.
ACCTAGGTATTCACTCCCAAGCCTTTAGCTGACCACACACTAACCACAAATTGGCACCTTGTTGATTGGAACTCCCATCTATCTTCTTTAGTCGACGTCTTGAGTCAAATTTCAGCCCCCCTCAATGTCCGTTGTCACCTCCAATCCCTTAAAAAACTTTAGATCCCATCTGAACTCAACTCCCTACATTGAAAGTTGACAATAGCATCTGACACCCTTATGACTCTGAAACACCTTTCCATTTAATTCTACCTGACTGCTGTTGACAATACTCAAAAATCTCTTCTTTGCAATAGCTAAGATAACTAGATCTACCCTTGAGTATCCTCTTATGATTCCTTCTAATACTCAACTGATCCCAGTTGAGACCCTTCTGACCTGACACACTTCTCAACCTGACACCTTGGCCACTAGCAGTGCCCAACCTATCAGATTGACTTCTGATTGGTTCTTGATTGTCAGCCTAGACTTCATAAGTGTCAAACAAGACCAGACCAATACTTCAACAAACATTAGCTGACTTATCTAGACACACAGTCAACTGATCGACTTCTAACACTGTTACACCCTATTGACTCAAAAACGAAGCTATATTTGACACAACTCTCATTCAACACAGTTTAGCTCTTTCACTCACGATTGGTTCTTTTAAACAAACTCCATCACGACAAAACAACTAAAACCAAAACATAAGATTTTATCAATCCAACACAATCAAACCTTCTGTGTATATATAAAAATGAGCCAATCTCAACAACCCTGAGATTTGGGGATTGAACAGATAAGAGACAACATTATGGAACCAAGGAACCTCCACACAATTAGCCCAACAAAAATCCTATATTTTCAATTCCACAAAGACCAAAACAACAATAAGACATGCAGCTATACCCTGCAGACCCCCACCAACAAACACTGTAGAGAATTATTGAGTAAGGCTTTAAGCTGGTCCAAGTTCCAACAGAGTTGCTATCCAAAGATCCTAGGGAACTAACCTCCTACAAGACCCTCTATTACCCTTGCAACCTCTTCTTTGGGAAGACCCAAATTTGCTCAAACAAAACCTGCATCACCTTCCTCTCAAAATAGAAAAAAATTCAATAGCAAGCTATCTCAGAGCTACTTCACCACAAAACACCTTGGCTCTCTCACGACTCTCTTCTCTGCAACAACCAAGCTCACAGACAATGCAATTCCACTCTCCACCGCTTCCTGCAACTATGCGCTTCTCTTCACAATCTCTCCTCCTCTATTGCATGTAAGTGTTCTTTCTTCTTTTGACTGGGATGACAAAGAGGGAGAGGGAGAGGGAGAGGGAGAAGGAGTTGGTTGCAATGGGTTCTAAATGGGGAGAAGGTGGTGAGAAAGCAAGAAATGAGCATAAGACAGGGGGAGAGAGGGAGAAAGAGATAGAGGGGAAGAGGGAGGGAGAGCATGGAGCGAGAGACAAAGAGAGAGAGAGAGAGAGAGAGAGAGAGAGAGAGAGGGAGAGAGAGAGAGAGAGAGCGGCGGAGGGAGAGTGTATGGTTGCAATGGGGGGAGGTGGGCTGGGTTGGTGGGCTAGGTTGAGCTGAGGTGAGGGGGGGAGGAGGAGGGGGGAGGAGGGCTGGGTTGAGGTGGGAGTAGGGAGGAGGGCTGGGCTGGGTTGAGGTGGGAGTAGGGAGGAGGGGAGAAGAGAGAGAAGAAAAGGCTATAGAGAGAGATTGGTTGTGAAAAAAAACTGGCTCCAAAGCTCGCTCTCTGAGAAACCCGCTTCACATTCATTCTTCACATACACATCCATATCTATTCTTCACATACACATCCATATCCATTCTTCGCATACACATTCACATCCATTCTTCGCATACACATACACATCCATATCCATTCTTCATATACACATTCACATCCATTCTTCGCATACACATCCACATCCATTTTCATCACATACACATCCACATCCATTCTTCACATACACATTCACATTCTTCACATACACATTCACATCCATTCTTATTTCTATGCAAGTTTTCACTTTGATTTTCTTTTGAATACAAGGAGTATTTCTTGAATCAATATTCCCAAAACTTCTAGATCGGAATTCTGAATTTCATATCAGAATTCCTCGAATTCTATAACCTTGATCCATAGATCAATTCAAAGGGTCTCAAACTTAGTTTTAGATTTGGCAGGAGTTTTGAGTGTATTTTTCTAAACTGGTCACACCTTCTTTCCTCAAAACTGACAAAAGAGTTTGGTCTTGACCATAGTTTGATTCAAGGTTCGAGTCGGATAAGATTTTTCCTTATCTATCTTTCTCGAAAAGGTTTGATAATTTAGTTATTTTACTGAATTTCTTTCTTTGAATATTCACTTAACTGATTTCTAAATTAGTTACGAATTTCAATGAGGAATAGATTAATCATTTATCTGAATATTTTGATCTGGATAGATTTCTTGAATTCTCTTTTTACAATCCTTGTGAATATAAAACGATAGAAATTTCTCTCCCCTTGCCTGACCGCTATGGCATTCACTGTTACATCCAGGCCTTAGCTTGATTCCCTCTGTGAACCCGCAGTGAACCAAGGATGTAGGCTAACCGACCTCCTTCTTTTCACACAAATATGACTGGTGAATCACCTGCCCTCTCTCAAATGCCAAAGTTCTCACATTTCCTAGCAATGAACACTCAAACACCGCAAGCCCCCATATGCGAGTTGACAAGATGCACCCCCTGCGCACTAAATGCCATGTGGCCCCACCCTAGTTTACTAAAATAGTAAACCAGGGCTAGTTTTTAACATTGATCCATCCGCACATGTAGAAAGCGCTTGCCACATGAACAGTGGAGATATATCATGAGTTTTCCCCAATCGCCCACTGTCAATCACCCTAATGTCCTCTTTGCCTTAGTTTACTAAAATAGTAAGCCAGGGCTTGTTTTTAGAACCTCAAATTTGACCTCGGGGGATTCACCTAAAAACATGTAAGTATACCATGTGAGTTCAAATGAAGGGGTTTTCTTATTCAAATTTTAAGGTAAATTTACATAAGGGATTTTTTAAATCAATTTTGAAAAAAAACCCGTAGGTCCATAAAGAAAAGGGGTCATTTTATTCATGAAAAATTCACAGGTAAGGGGTTTTTTAATACCCCTTGAACGCACGTGATATATAGGGTTTCTTAGTAGTGCACCCCTCGAGGGTCTGCCTTGTCACTCCAAAAATCGGGTTGGGACTTTGCCATCGATGATCCCATGTCTCCGGCTTTATGTGATTTAGTGACAAGGGTCTTCACAAGTTCATGGTTCACCATGTGAGATTCTATTAGCTATCTCTCTCTAGTACCTTGGTGGTACTACTAAAAGCCCCATCCCGTGCATGTCTTAGTGAAATCTTGGGAAAGTAGGAGCACAAATGCTAAAATTAAGGCTAATAGGAGGTATTTTGAACTTTTCCTCAAAATAGACTCTTGATTCTTCACTCTTTTTGCCCATACAATCCCCATCTAAAAGGAGATGTTCATATACTTCTAAATGGAAACATTGTCATGGACTTGCTTCATGGACTTGCTTGGAGTGAATATCCTACTAGAGGGTGTCACACAATTTCAATATAGAAAAGCTACCAACTCTCGGCCCACAACAAATGAGGGCTAGTTGGCCTTATGATGATATAGAAGCTTTTTTCATAGCAAGATTTTTCTTGGTGGATGTGAACCAACTTTTACAAATCTTTACCTGCTCAAAAGTCACCATGTGTCACACAAGATTTTGGCAAGAAGCATCTAAACCTGACCTACTATTGACCTTGTAGATACCTCTAAAGAGCTGCAAAGAATACAACCTCTGCATACCATTAAGAAAAATTGGACTAAAAAAAGGTGGTCTAAAAAAGAAGATCCATGTCATCACTTTTTTTAGAAGAAAAGGTGTTGTGGTGAACCTTCTGTATCTATAGTCAAACAGCCACATGTGACATATCGGTTGGAAAGCCCTTGAAAAGTAGATTCTAAATCTACTGCCTTTGAAAAATTTGGACTTTATATACTCAAGTTATGCCTTTTCCACAATTGTAAAACTTGTGTATATCAACTCCTCATTTATTGAAGGTGGTAGATTTAGAATCTAGTTTTCAAGTTCTTTTTTCCAACGGTATGTCATATGTGAGGGTTTTAACGTAGCATGCATAAGGTTCACCATGGATCCCTTTTTTCTAGAAAAGTGATGACATGGCTCTTCTTAGAGGGCCATTTTTTGAGTTCAATGCATAAGGTTCACCATGGATCCCTTTTTCCTAGAAAAGTGATGACATAGCTCTTCTTAGAGGGCCATTTTTTGAGTTCAAATTTCCCTAATGCTACCTTCTCTTCCTTTATCTTATTCACCTTCTTCCTTCCTTGCTCTTCCATAAGCATATTGCTCTCAATCATAACGTATATGTCTCCTCCCTTTCTATGTTTTTTCAATCAAAATGTTTGTATGTTATATGTTCTTCTCCAATTCCTCTCTCTCTATTGATTTGATATTCTTTCTTACATGTTTGGTTCTTTATTAAGGTAAAGACTCTTTAGGATGTGCTCTTTTTGGCTAACTCTTGAGGTGAGCTCTAACCCCAAATCTGGCCCAAATCCAATGCTCTTGTTTTATGGTTTTATGTTTCTTTTCTATATTTAAGGTTTAGGTATGACCTTTCTACTTTTTATACTCTATGCATAGAATATAATGCACATTTGTTTTCATATAATCCATGTTTCTTTAATGTGTAGGTCTTTTATCTATCTTGTGTGATATCTATTCTCCCTCTCCATTCTCTTATGGGTAAGCTCTAAACACATTGCTCTTTTCTTTAATGTTGCATCCATTCTCTTATGGCGATAAGCTCTAAACCCATTTCTCTTTTCTTCAATGTTACATCCCCAGGTGCTATGGGAGTACTTTTTTTCACATGCATTAGAGCTCTCTATGAGCTCTGTGCCTATGCATGCATAGGGCTCTCTCTACATAAGAGCTCTCTATGAGCTCTATGCATGCATAAGGCTCTCTATGCATGTACAAAGGGCTCTACCTTATGGATATAGCACTCTCTATGTTGAAATATACAAGTGAATAGGGTGTGTGTGGGAACAAGCTCTTGGATAAAGGCTGTAAAAGAGAAGATGTAATTGGAACCTATGAAAAGGTGAGAAGAATCTACTGGGAGAGAATAATGGGTAGCATGAGGGAATTTAGGAGTGTGGAGTTATTCTGGGAGATAATCAGGGAAAAGAGAAGAGGTGGAGAGAATCAGGCAAAAGGTGGAGATATTCTGGGAGAGAATCATGGAGAAATCAATGGGATTAGATGCTTGATGTAAACTCTATAAATTGAGGCATAGCCCTAATGAGAATTTGCTGGTTTTTGAGTATCCATGCCTACATTAATCTATCTGCTAATTATTCACTAATTACGTGTTAATCATTTGCTAATCACTTTGTTAATCATGTTGATTCTAGTGTTTGATCCACCATAGCTCATCATTTTGCTCAAATTTCAACATGGTATCAGAGCCATGCCTAGAATCAACTAGGTTTATGAGCCCATTAGTTAATTAATCAAGATTAGTAGATAATTAGCAAAAAAATCAATTTTTAGTGAGTTTTCACTTCTCCCCTTCACCCCCAGCCAGTGGAGGATCTCTAGCACCTTGCACACATAGAATTAGGGCATAAGCTTCTAACACAAGCTAGCTAACCCATAGGAGCTCCAGCCCATTGAATCAAAAGCGCAAACCGCCCACGGAAGCTCCCGATTTTTGCTGATTAAAAAGCTACGTTTTTCTGAGATGATTTGGTGATTTCTACTTCCACAGATCAAAGGTCTCTAATTCCTCTTAGCCCAAGGGATAATCAAGCATGCTCTACAAGCTGGTGAAGACAGAATTGAGTTTCATCAAGTCTACAGTGAGATCCAAGCTCTTCATCAAATCTGCAGGTGACTTTGGTAAAACAGAGATTAAGCTTTCAATATTTGGTCAAATCTTGTGTTTCTTGGCTTAATCCTCTACTAGACATCTTGTGTTTCTTGGCTTAATCCTCTACTAGACTCATTGCTATTGATGCCTTTGAAAGCATTTGAGCTCATTTGAAGTCTAAGGCACCAGATCTGGACTCCCCGCATACTCTGTTTTCTGCACACAAAACAGAGCATTAATTTGCTAATCAGTGATTAATCAATGCTAATCATTATATTTTGGTACAATTGAGGGTTCAAATTAACCATTAGGTATCTGATACAGATCCCTATAGCTTCAGATTGCAAATCAGAGTTGGTTTGATACTCCAACCATCCCGTACAAATTGGTTACCCTTAATTTAATGTAATTTCTGGTAAAATTGTGCTGATAAAATTGTGAAAATCATCATTTTGCATTTAACCCTTGGTTAATGCCTGTAAATCTCACTCAAATTCAAGATTATTCACAGCCAGAGTTGCATTTGGAATGTGCATGAGAATGAATGCTATACGCGTTATGTATTGGGCACATTGCATCAGTGTAAAAATGGGAACAGACACTGCCCTTGTCCAGATTAAGGCAAGAGGTAAGACCTCCCACATAAATTTGGGTTTGCATTGCATAATGATACAAAATAAACATAAAAAGCCCAAAGGAACTGTCAGCAAAACATTGAAACATGTTGCTCACATGGAGCAAAATGACCTGACGGACGAGCTCATGGCTCCAGCCATGAAAGAAGAAGAATATCTCTTCCCAAGAAGAGGATCCACACCACGAAGAAAAGCTGAAGGAAGACATGGACACAAGAAGAGAAGCTGCCACAAGAAGAGAAGCTGCCCCGAGAAGACTGGAAGAAGAGATGAACGCGTGGAGAGATGCTGCCACGAGAAGAAGACTGAAGAAAAGAGAAGATGTGAGGCTCCAAAGAGTGAGGAGCCATGTGAAAATCTCTGAGAGAGAGAGAGAGAGAGAGCCCACAACCCAATGTAACCTGCCCCAATAAAGTAAAACCACCTCTGAGCCACCGATGATGTAGGCCACGTGGTAGATGTATGTGTGAGCACTTTAGTCAAGGTCGCGGACAACTATAGTAAGCCTTGGACACATAGAGAGAGAGAGTGTCAAGGACTATGGGTTTAGGGATCTGAGGCACTGGTCGCAGGCTATCAAGTAAGAGAGAAACTTGATATAGGGTCCAGGTGTGCTGAGATAACTTGAGGGGAGGAGTAGACACTGGTCGCGGACTATCAAGTAAGGGGAGGCAAACTTGGTATAGGGTCTAGGTGTACTAGGATTATTCACTTGAGGGGAGGTGTTGAAATATACAAGTGAATAGGGTGTGTGTGGGAACAAGCTCTTGGATAGAGGCTGTAAAAGAGAAGATGTAATTGTGAAAGAACCTGTGAAAAGGTGAGAAGAATCTACTGGGAGAGAATAATGGGTAGCATGAGGGAATTTAGGAGTGTGGAGTTATTCTGGGAGATAATCAGGGAAAAGAGAAGAGGTGGAGAGAATCAGGCAAAAGGTGGAGATATTCTGGGAGTGAATCATGGAGAAATCAATGGGATTAGATGCTTGATGTAAACTCTATAAATTGAGGTATAGCCCTAATGAGAATTTGCTGGTTTTTGAGTATCCATGCTTACATTAATCTATGTGCTAATTATTCACTAATTACGTCTTAATTATTTCTTAATCACTTTGTTAATCATGTTGATTCTAGTGTTTGATCCACCATAGCTCATCATTATGCTCAAATTTCAACACTCTATGCATGCACAGAGCTCTATATGAACTATAGGCATGCATAAAGTGCTCTCTATGCATGTATAGGCCTTTCTATAAGCTCTATTGCCAAGAGAAGAAGCAGAAGTGTAGCTACCAAAACCCTAGTAGCTTGAAGGTGTGATAACTTGGTAGAAACGCTTGCATAAAAGCCTAGCCAGAATAGGTGCTAGCATATTCAATATGGTTGGTGGTAACAACATGTTACCACACACTCACCCATCATCAGCATCCAACAGTATCCGACATTAAATCCAACTCTCTTTGTCGCATGGATGTTGCACCCCGCTACCACGAGTCACTAATAACTACAAGTAGGTGACCCACGTGTTGCTATAGCATTTGTATGCATATGTGCATACATATGTGTGTGCATACGTAAGTGTGCGTATGTGCATGTATCTATGCATATGTATATATTTGCAAGTGTATGTGCATGCATCTATGCATATGTATATATAAGAAAGCGTATGTGAGTGTGTGTGTGTGTGTGCGCGTATTTTTATGTGTGGTGTGTGTTTGTATATGTATGTGTGCACATGTGCATGCATGTGTGCACATTTAGCATGTGTGCATGTGTGTATGCATCTATACATGTGTGTGCATCTGTCTGTGTGTGACTCTCTCATATAGATGCATATTTGTGTGTCTCTCTCTCACATGCATTCTCTTTATGTCTATGTCTATGTCTATGTCATGTACATAGACACAACCCTCTCTCACAGACATACACGTATACATGCACTCTCTCTCTTCTCACACCCATCTCACATACACTCTCTCTCTTCTCACACCCATCTCACATACACACTCTCACACGCATATAAAACCTCTCTCTCTCTCTCTCTCTCTCTCTCTCTCTCTCTCTCTCTCTCTCTCTCTCTCTCGCTCCTCACACACACACACACCCCTTCCACACATATGTGTGTGACTGTGTGTACGTGCATATATGTGTGTGAATATATATAATAGTATTAATATAATGCTATTATATATTTCATATATATATTATTATATATTTACTATATATATATATATATAACATTATAGTATAATATATTGATATAGATTTAACACATATTTTATTTAATATGCTTACTCATTATATGTTTATATATTGTTATTCTATATATTTATGCAGTTATATATTATATATCTTTATATTTTTATATTATATTATTTATTTAATTTTTTATTCGCTCAGCTTATCCCTAAACTCCTCTCTCTCTCCCCCAACACATGGCTCCTCTCCTCCTCCACATCACACCCCCTTCTCTCTTTCCCTACCCCAACACTTGACCCTCTTCCGAACACCACGTGTCCCCTCCCCTCCTAAAATCTTGCTCATAGTAGATAATATAAATATAGATAGATATATTATACACACACACATATGTTTATATGCATACATACATACATATGTGTGTGTGTGTGTGTCACACACACACACACACACACACATATATACATACATACATACATACATATATACATACATACATACATACATACATACATACATAGATACATACATATATATATATATATATATATATATATATATATATACATACATATATATATATATACATATATATGTATATATATACAAATACAGACATACCTCTACACGTGTGTGTGTGTATGTAAATAAACACACACACACACACATGCATATGTATATATATATATATATATATATACATATATATATATATCATATAAACACGCACACATGCATTTACATATATAAATTTTTTATATTTAATTTATATTATATTTGATTTATTTTATACTCATTTTTTAAAATCTACTTTTATTCTCTATCTCTCTCTTTTTCACCCTCTCTCTCTTTACATCCATCTCACCCTCTCTCTCTTTACATCCATCTCTCTCTCTCACACACACACATATGTACACACCCACACATGCACTAATGCAAATGCACACTCTCTCCTCCCTCACACACTCTCACACACATAGAAATTCTTTGTCTTTATCTTTGTCTCTCTCTCTTTCTCACTCACTCACATACACACTCCCTCTCTCTTCTTACACACACTCTCACACATAGAAACTCTATCTCTCTCTCACAACCACACGCACACACACACACATATATAAATAAATTTACACACATATATATAATTTTAATTGATTAAATTTTACATGTAATCTCTCTCTCTCTCTCTTACACACACAATCATGTACACCTGAAAGTAAAACTTTAAAATCATTCTATTTCCCAAATAATTACAAAAAAGGACAAGTTTTATTACAAAGATCTAAGACTAATATAATTAGTCTTTATTTGTCACATAAAGGAAAATTCCTAAGCTCGACTATGACATAAGGGTAAAGCGATCCACATAGGTGAAGTATGGGGGTTCCGCTGTAGTTTCTAAGACTCGAAAAACTGATGGTAAGGTCGGTAGACTCCGGATTGGGGTAGGTCCCAACACAGCTACTCTGTCGGTAGGTAAGACCTGCATCACTCAGTCATACACCCAATGGTCCTGTGGTATGTGAATCTCATCTATAGTCACAGAGGTGTCGCGCTTGGGAGTACCCACCACGAACCAAAATAAACGGACCATCTTCAACTTTTCAATCCAACAAATCCGCTTTAGATCGGTAGTAAGGTTCCCAACTTGATCTGCTTGGATGAAGAAAATATCTCAGCCCACGATTGTAGAAATCTCTACCCCATCCTCTTTCGATATGAGAGAAATGGGGGAGGGACATTTTCTCTAGTATCTGCACCATGGTGTCACAGAACTCAAAATTTAAGGAGTGACAAGCGGTCTCGAAGATGTACTAAAAAACTAGAAACTTCAAGTAGGCATTTTCCTCTCTTGCTGTACAATCATTCAAACATCAATTCAACTTGTTCTTACTAAGGTGCTTTTATTAATTAGCGTTATGTTAGGTAAAACATACATTGCAAAACAATCCTTAAATGGTAAGTCCTAGGAGCTAAGATCGGCTCTGATACTAATTGTAAGGTTCCCCCTTCCAAAAAAGGAGAAACACTTAAGATAGTATACTAAGTCTTAGCTTGGAGAAAATTTCCTACTCGTCGTCGACACCTTGACCATGTAAAGATTCAAGGATACGATTTGTAGGTAGGTAAGACCTAGTCCTTGTTGAGATTCAAGCTCGATGTCAGTGTGAGCCAGCTATGCTATGTGCTGGCAGATTAGGTAGGAACATGTGTGAGACATAAATGACCGCGTGTCTAGCTGGTCATAGTGTGTGGACATTAGCTAGGGTTAGTAGAGTGTGGACACAACTCATAGTGTGTTGTGTGGATTATGGATTAGGGCATTATGCTTTGTGTGAGAGTGGAGATGGCTTCCCTCTATGGTTAGGGTTTGCAATATACATTAGGGTTTGCTCCTGTGTGTGTGTCTCCTCCCCCTCTACCGTTCTTTCAACATGGTATCAGAGCCTTGTGCTGTTTATTAGGGTTTATGAGTGAGTGAAGAGAAGAGGGAGAAGAAGCTGTGAAGAGAAGCTGTGAAGCTTGCCATTGGAGCTGTGAAGCTTGGAGCACACCAAATACTATCAGATCTGAGAGCTTGGCCTAACGGGTAAGGTCTTCTAAACATCCTTGAGTGGATTGCAGGTGATACTACAGAGGCAAAAACAAAGCAAGTTAGAGCAAATCAAAGCAAAGCAAAATTCTGGTTTTTGAAAGCTTTCCATTAAAGCTTGAAAGCATTGATGTATGGTGGAAATACATGTAAATATGGCAAAGCAAACATGTATCTGACAATGAGGGATGTATTAGCAACTCCTATGCAAGCCTTAAACTAATTTTGGAGCAAGTTACATGCATTTGAATGAGTGAAATTACTGGTTTTTTTGAGCTCTCACAAAACAGAGAAAAGGGAGTCAAGATTTGATGCATTTGGAGCACATTTTTGGCAAAAATCAAAGCATTGATGGATTGCACACATACCTAGGTGTGTTGAGGACTTGTATCTATCATCAATTAACCTTATAATCACTCCCAAACCCTTCTACAGTAGGCGGCGCAGCCAGCACAGAGAAAATAGGGTAGTTTGTGTTCATTTTGGAGCGAGGAGGCCAATTAATCATTGGTTGCTTGATACATTTCAAGTTTGCTTTAGCAATTGGTTGCTATACACTTTGGAGAAGAGGGCTATGTGATTTGTTTGGTCAATGATGCTTAATTGAGCTGGGAATGAGCTGATTAAACAGGCTGTCCACTAGTTGCAGAGAAACAGAGCAATTTTAATTGAGCAATTAATCTTTGGTCTTATACAATTGGACAAATTTCTCTTACATGGAGTTGATGGACACTATTGCTAAGCTAATGAATGCCTGGTTGCTCAATTTGGACAAATATTGAAGAAATTAGAGCCATTTTCCTACTGGTTTTTCTAGTTTTTCTAGTTTTTCCCAAAACAGAGAAAGGGGTTTTCAAAAATTGATATGTACACATGTCAGATGGTGTTGATACTCTACATTGAGGTTGTTTAGGTGTCAATGCAAGTTGCCCATGCTTGATTGCACCACTACATTGTGATTTGGAGCCTTGGAAGGCGTGTCAATTTATGGTATCTCGGACTGCGTGAGCCAGTTCATCTTGGATGCATACAGGTTGATTTTCTACATCAAATTTGGAGTTTGTTGGCTATTTTGGAGTATCTGGAACACTCATTGGAGTGTGGTTGAGCTAAGGAAGGCTTGGTTACAGATTTGGACGAGTGTGGAAGGTGCACATTAAGCAAACATGTCGAATAATCCACTACAGATTGTTGGTGAAAAGCTTGATATAGGAAGAACTTCCAGGCATGGAAGTACAGGATAAAAAGTTTCTTGAAAGGAAAAGGATTTTGGAATCTCATTACAGGTGCTGAGCCAGAGCCAGAGCTACCTCGACAACCTACACAGCAGCAGGTTATTGCTCATAAGCAATGGTCAGAAAGAGCATTCAAAGTGCTGCATTATTTGTCTATATGTATATCTGATGCTATGCTCATACACATACAGGATGCTGAGAATCCCAAAGATGCATGGGATACTTTGGTCAAGATGTTTGATACAGATACGAGTCGCAAGTCTCAGTTGCGACAGTAGATACACAATGTGAAAAGGAATAAAAGGAGCATACATGATTATGTGCAAGAAATCAAAAAGTTTGCAGATGCATTGGCCACAATAAATGCCCCCATGCCTGATGATGTTTTGGTGGCATGGTCTTGGCAAGGAATACAAATCTTTTGATACATCTATCTGAGTGAGGAGTACAGGTTTACCAGACTTCGATGAGTTGGTTTCACTCTTGCTTGTTGAGGAAATCAAGCTCAGTGATTCATTTTTGGATGCATCTACTAGCCATGATGATAATGGCAGAAATCAAGCTTTCTACTCGCAGAGAGGCTTTAGAGGTAGGGGGAGATTCACATCACGTGGACGTGGTGGTAATGGTCGTGGATGGACGTGGTGGTAATGGTTGTGGATGGCAGGACAGGTCATCACAACAGAATTTTCAGCCTTCATATGGTGCTCGAGGTGGTCGTGGATATACCCCTCAAAGAGGCAGAGGTAACCCCCGTGGTCGAGGACGTTGGCAAGGCCAATGCAAGATGTTGAATGCCATTATTGTGGGAAATATGGTCATATGGCGAGAGATTGTTTCCACAAACAGAATGATTTGAGAGGGGGTAGAGCACAACGTGGTGGTCATTATGGTGAAAATTATGCACAACATGGTGGAAACTATGCATCAAGCAGTAATGATGGCACTGCAAATCATTTGTTTGCCATGAAACATGTTGTTGGATCAATGATGACAAATGCTGAGAATGATGATACATGGTATATGGATTCTGGAGCATCAAACCATATGACATGTCATGGTGAATGGTTTGAGCATATGAAGCCTATGGATGTAAAAGGCTATGTGAAAACAGGTGATGATACCCAGCATGTCATTACACATGTTGGAAGTGTACCATTGGTCATGCATAATGGTCAAACAAAATCTATGTCTGATGTATTGTATGTGCCTTCTATCACAAAGAGCTTGGCCTCAGTTGGTCAAATGGTGGAACAGGGATTACAGGTTCGTTTCAACGAGCATGGTTGCTTCGTTGAGGACTTCAAACATGGATGTAGAGTCATTGCTAAAGGAAAGAAAGAAGGCAGATTGTTTAAGCTGGATGCTAGAATTCTTGAGTTAAAATCAGCCATGTTCTCAAAGAGCAGAAATGTGGTACAGGACATTGATATGTGGCATAAGAGGATTGGCCATGTCAATATACAGAGATTAAAGAACATGCAAACTGCCTAGGTTCAAATATGATGGACATATGCATGTTTGTGAAGCCTGTCAGTTTGGAAAGCAGGCAAGGTTGAGATTTCCTAGAGAAGGAAATATGAGTAGCAGGCCACTTGAGATCGTGCATAGTGATGTATGGGGTCCTGCACAAAATCCATCTATCAAAGGCAGTTTATACTATGTGACATTTATAGATGATTTCAGCAGGATGACATGGATATACTTTCTCAAAGAGAAGAGTGAAGTGTTGGAAAAGTTCATGGATTTCAAAGCTTTTGCAGAAAAGCAATATGGCTGTTGGATTAAATGTTTGAGAACAGATGGGGGTGGTGAATACACCTCAAAGGCTTTTGAGCATTTCTTGAGGAAGCATGGAATAAGAAGACAGTTGACTTGCAGGTATACACCTCAGCAGAATGGTGTGCCTGAGAGAAAGAATAGAGTCATATGTGAAGTGGCAAGGGCGATGCTTAATGAAAAGAGCATGCCAGATTACTATTGGGCAGAAGCATGTGCTACTGCAGTGTATATATTGAACAAAACACCTACAGTAGCCATTCATGGAAGCACGCCAGAGATGCGGGTTACAGGTTACAGGCCAGACATTGGACACCTCAAAGTTTTTGGATGCATAGCTTATGTACATGTGCCTGATGAAAGAAGAAGGAAGTTGGATCCTAAGGCAGAGAAATGTGTATTTGTTGGATATGCACAGGATCGAAAGGCATACAAATGTTATAACCCACAAACTAGACAAGTGGTCATCTCACGAGATGTGGTGTTTGATGAGCTTGCTAGTTGGTACAAAGCAAAAGATGAGGGAGTCATTGAGTCACTTGAGGCTGATGTGCCTGTGAACTTGCCACAAGCAAGTTCTAGTTCTACTACTATGTCTGGGCCAGCAACAGCAGAGGCTGAGAGTAGCAGTGTACGTCCATGGTCAGGACGTTTGAGGCATGAGAGTGTGAGCACTGGGAGTAGTGCTATGGATAAAGGAAAGAAGAAAGTCGAAGGAATTGGAATCACAGGTTATGAGTCATCTAGTTCAAAGAGTTTGGATGAGGAGGTTGGCATACCTGTTTTACGCACACCTGGTGCTAGGCAGGATAGATATGTGCCACCACATGCTAGAGTTACAGGTGTACAGAGTGACCCGCATGCATTGCGGAGATCCCAGAGAGTCAGATATCCTGTTGATGACAGATTGACATATCGAGATTTTGCTATGCACTATGCATATATGACATCTATGGTGAAGCATTTGGAACCTACATGCTATACAGAGGCTATTGGAGAGCATGTATGGGAGAAAGCAATGGATGTTGAGATGGACGCATTGGTCCATAATGACACATGGGACTTGGTTACATTACCAAAGGACAAGAATGTTATTGGATGTAAATGGGTTTACAAAGTGAAGTGCAAATCTGATGGTTCTATTGAGAGACATAAAGCAAGATTGGTAGCAAAGGGTTATGCACAGACCCAAGGTTTGGACTATGATGAAACTTTTAGTCGAGTGGGCTAAGATGGGCACAGTGAGAGCAGTCATTGCTATGGCTGCAGCTAATGGCTGGGAAATGCACACAGGTGATCATGGTGCAGATGTGATGCATGTCAAGAAAGCTTTGAGTGGGCAATTCGACATGAAAGATCTTGGTGAGTTGAGATACTTCCTTGGAATTGAAGTGGTAAAAGATCATGCAGGTACATGGTTAGTACAGCGCCAATATGCATTGGATATGTTGGCAAAGTATGGCATGACAGGGTGTAAGCCTATGAGTACACCTTTGGAGCAAAATGTGAAGTTGCGGGTTGATTATGGCGAGGAATTAGGTGATCCTTCTATGTACAGGAAGATGGTTTGGTAGTCTCATATACATGACTATCACACGCCCAGATTTGAGTTATGCTGTGGGGCTAGTCAGCCAGTTCATGCAGAGCCCCAGAAAACCATATTTGGATGCAGTGAGACGCATCATGAGATATGTGAAGACCACTGCACATTATGGTCTACTTTATGAGAGTGGTAAAAGCTTGGACATACATGGCTACACAGATGCTGATTGGGCAGGTAGCGCATATGACAGGAGGTCTACTAGTGGATATGCTTTTACACTTGGAAGTGCCGTGGTGAGTTGGAGTAGCAAGAAGCAACCTACAGTTGCTTTATCAGGTACTACAGAGGCTGAATACAGGGGTGCAGCCATTGCTACTTGTGAGGCTATATGGTTAAAGAGTCTCTTGACAGATTTATGTGAGCCTATTGATGGCAAAGTTGTCATTAATTGTGACAACATGAGCAGTATACAGCTGGCAAAGAATCCAGTGTTTCATGCGAGGACCAAACACATAGAGGTCCATTATCACTTTGTCAGAGAGAAGGTGCTAGATGGTACAGTTGATCTTCAGTATGTGAAGACTGATAGCAGGTGGCTGATATCTTTACAAAGCCACTTAGCAGGGAGAAGTTTGAGTACTTCCGGACTATGTTGGTAGTACATGGGATGAGCTTGAGGGGGAGTATTGAGAGTCTTGATATCCCAAGCTCATCTACATCTTCATCGGCAGTACATCATGAGCTTGAGAGGGGCTGTTGAGATTCAAGCTTGATGTCAGTGTGAGCCAGCTATGCTATGTGCTGGCAGATTAGGTAGGAACATGTGTGAGACATAAATGACCGCGTGTCCAGCTGGTCATAGTGTGTGGACATTAGCTAGGGTTAGTAGAGTGTGGACACATCTCATAGTGTGTTGTGTGGATTATGGATTAGGGCATTATGCTTTGTGTGAGAGTGGAGATGGCTTCCCTCTATGGTTAGGGTTTGCAATATACATTAGGGTTTGCTCCTGTGTGTGTGTCTCCTCCCCCTCTACCGTTCTTTCAACAGTCCTATCCCACAGGGGGAGCGTGGTCTTCTAAAAGTCAAATTACCCATAGGGTAATTGATCATAATTTGGGAAACTACTAATCTTGATTCCTAGGACAACGCTGTTTTCCTCATCCATGCAAGGCACAGCTGCTGGCCTAGTTTTCTAGAATAGAGTTGCCCGAGAACCTATTTATCTAGCATAAGGCTTTCACTTAATATGTTGGAAAGCTACCCGACTAATCGGGTCCACCCGTCCATAGGATGGTGCCGTCGAGGCATGCCATCCTCCCACTTTCCACCCTACTCACGCGTCAATTTGTTTTCTAATTAATCTTATCACAGTGTTTGACATAAATAAACATGTTCCTTAATTAAGGCCATTTTCACAAGGTTCGTTAAAATAGCCTCTTTCCACAGTACAATAATGCCAAAGAAAAGATTTATAAAAATAATTTATACAAGAATCAATTCCATACAAGCTAAACTGGCTCTCTTATTCTTTTCCTTTATACTACGGATCATGTAGAATTTGGCCTTCTAGCCTCTACATGCTAGGCAAAACCCTATGGGACCATACACCTCATCGTCGGCCACCACTGGCGAGGACTCAAGCCAGCTTGTCGCCCCCTCAAGCTCCGTCGCTTGATCCTCCCGCCCCTCAGAGGGATGTCTACACACTAGGGTGGGCTTATTCACCACACTAGCCTGGGCCCTTAGAACTAGACAACATCACAATCACTCGCCTCAATCAGCGAACCTCATTCTTCCAATGGTATGAGGGATATACCATGGGTCAAGCTTTGCTAACGACGTCACCTAGCTACACAAGCACAAAAACGGAGTTAGCGTCGAAGCCAGGAGAAAAAATAAATACATGTACTCTTTCTCTTAAAAATAGCGGTTTTAATACAAATCGTTAATTACAAAATGCAACATCACTTCAAATAGCTTTATAGAATTTCTAACATTTTTCAATGAAAAGATATGCATCTTCTTTCTTGATTTATTGATATTAATAACAAATAATAATTTAAAACTCCTTTTAAAAGATAATAAAGGTAGCCTGGCCACCGTTCCCTTGTGGAGCTTACGTCAAGGTAGAGGCAGAGAGTGCTAGAGCTAAGGTAGAGGAGCACAAGATGATGGAGAGGATTGCCCCAACACGGTGAAGCAGTTGATCTTGCATGTTTGAGAGTTTTATAGGTCCTCCGATATGATAGTGCCTTACTTACCTTTATATTCATGGTCTATTACGGAGGTTTTTTGACGACCTATCTCTTGAGATACACCACCATTTCTTACGAGGCTTGTTGCACTCTATGCCTCAAGGATATAGATGTGGGTAGTGGATATGGACATCTTTTCCATTTTTCTTGCATCACTCAAGAGTTAGTACGTTTCTCAGCATGTCCCTCTTGTCGAGCACAAATAAACTTAGCGACATATAGAGTTCTCGACATTAATGACTTCCACCTAGGCTTTGATTGTGTAATGTTAGGACTGGTAGGCCTCTAGATTTTACATTAGCCAGTGACTTAGGAGTTGGTGTGATTGAGGACAAAGTACAAGAGTCCAAGATGCCTCTAAAGATTGAGTGCATGCTCACTGCACACAAGCGTGTAGGTGGTGTTAGTGCCAATGGAACCTCAAGTGTTGGTGGTGGCAACAATGCAACTTTATGTGAGTAGTGTGTCCTTATAGTAGAGGAGTCTACATGCGTAGACTGGAAAGCATGGATCGTAGCCGATTACAAATTTTGGGTTTATAGATAGAGACGTCCTCTAGTAGCACAACGTTGAGAGAGAGAGCTGGCTCTATCAATTTATGGGACTCGTGAGAGCTCGCAACTATACCACCACTAGCCCATGATCCTACCGTTAAGGCACACATACCTATAGAGAAACTTATAGCCTAGAGACCACGAGTGCGAGATGATGATATTGCTTAAGTGCCGATTGACTATACTTAGACTAGCTAGGTTAGTTCACTTACATTGTACTTAGATTTATTGGTAGTGGACTAAACTCAAACTAGCTGGGTTAGCTCACTTACATTGTACTTTGATCTACTGAGATAGTGACTAGATCGAGATTAGCCGGGCTAGCTCACATTATGATGTACTTAGTTGATATTTATACTTTATGAGTTATGTCTTCATTAAGGATTGCTGCATTTTAGTTGATGTTCATGGTTTATGTATTTTCACTTTTCCTAACATGTTGTCCATATGTTTGGGCCCTCTTGGAGAAACCCGCATAGAAAATGTGAGATGGAGTACCATATCTTGCTCGAATGTTTTGCTCAAACGATGTCTAATGGTGACCAAACTCTGCAAGTTTGTGGGGAGGGGTATCCCACATTGGCACTTGCAAAGTTCAGCCACCACCACCATTAAACATTGTTCGGGTATGACAATATTGAGGAAACCTAGATTTTTGTGTGTTTGGGCCCTCTTAGAGAAACCACGTAGAAAACATGAGATGGAGCACCATATCTCACCTAAATGATGATGGTGAATGAACTTTACAAGTTTTGCTCAAACGATGTCTAATGGTGACCAAACTCTGCAAGTTTGTGGGGAGGGGTATCCCACATTGGCACTTGCAAAGTTCAGCCACCACCACCATTAAACATTGTTCGGGTATGACAATATTGAGGAAACCTAGATTTTTGTGTGTTTGGGCCCTCTTAGAGAAACCACGTAGAAAACATGAGATGGAGCACCATATCTCACCTAAATGATGATGGTGAATGAACTTTACAAGTTTGTGGGGAGGGGTACCCCACACATACTTGCAACGTTCTGCCATCGTATGTCACTCAGGCATGATGAGATCAAGAAAATCTAGATTTCATGTGTTTGGTTCCTCTTAGAGAAACCCCATAGAAAATGTGAGATGGAGCACCATATCTCACCTAAACGATGATTTGATTGTGACCAAACTTTGCAAGTGTGTGGGGAGTGGTACACCTGACATACACTTCCAAAGTTTGGCCAACCATCGGACATCATTTGAACACAAAGGGATCGAGAAAACCCAAATTTTGTGTGTTTGGGCCCTCTTAGAGAAACCCATGTAAAAAATAGGAGATGGAGCACCATATCTCACCCAAACCATGTCGGGATGGTGACTAAACTTTACAACTATGTGGGGATGGGTACCTCACACACACTTGTAAAGTTTGGCCACATTGGATGTCATTCGCGTATGATGAGATTGAGAAAACCCCAATTTTATGTGTTTGGGTGGAGAAACTTGCGAAGAAAATGTGAGGTGGAGCACCATATCTCACTAAAACGATGTTCGATGGTTTACTAAATTGTGTAAGTGTGTGGGAAGGGATACCCCACACACTTGTAAAGTTCAACCCCACCATCCGATGTCGTTTGGGCAAGATGGGATTGAGAAAACCCAGATTTTATGCATTTGGATCCTCTTGGGGAAACCCATGTAGAAAACATGAGATGGAGCACCATATCTCACCCGAACAATGTCCATCGTTTGGGCAAGATGGGATCGAGAAAACCAAGATTTTGTGCATTTGGTCCCTCTTGGAGAAACCCATGTAGAAAGCGTGAGATGGAGCATTATATCTTGCTTGAACTTTACAAGTGTGTGGGGAGGGGTACACCATACACATTTACAAAGTCTGGCCACCATCATCAGACATCGTTAAGGTATGATGTGATCGAGGAAAGCTAGATTTTATGTGTTTGGGCCTTCTTAGTGAAACCCACATAGAAAACGTGAGATGGAGCACCATCTCTCACCCGAACCAACATCTGATGGTGGTGTGACCAAACTTTGCAAGTGTGTGGGGTGTGGTACAACCTAACCAGGGATTTAATATTCACGTGATCACAAGATTTTTTGTGATAATAACACATGTGAACAAGTTATTCACATGTTCTCATGTTACCGTTCACAAAATAACAGGTCACTTGCCATTTGGGAACCCCTTAAAATCTTGGCTACACATGGGAATAAGCTATTCACATGTTCTCATATTAACATAATAGCAGGTCAGTGGCCACCTAAGAAGATTTTTTATGCTCGACACAAAGATAATTTTTTTAGGCCCTTGTGAAAGCTTTGTGAATATAACATGTGATCACAAGATTTTTTGTGTTATTAACATATGTTATTAACATGTTCACATGTTCTCGTTTACGTCAGTGAAATCCCTGAACCTAACACACACTTGTAAAGTTCGGCCACTATCAGACATTGAGTTCAGGCATAACGGGATCAAGAAAACCTAGATTTTGTACATTTGGGCCCTCTTGGAGAAACCCACATAGAAAATGTGAGATGAAGCACCAAATCTCACTCGAGCCACATTCATTGGTGATGAAACTTTTAAAGTGTATAGGGAGGGGTACCCCACACACACACTGTCATTTGGCCATGTGGAGTCTCCCCAAACTGAGATGAACACAAGGTGGCATAGCCATATAGGAGGTGTAACCACCAAGCCTAGTATATAAAAGCTAATTTAGCTTACACATGGCATGGCTTCTAAGCTTGGTTCATCACCAATCCTAGATTACGAAAGCCAAATAGGCTTAGGTTTAGACTTGCATATGAACACAAAATGAGGATTTTCACTTGTTTGGAGTGAAAAATGGGCTTCCCAAGCTCAAATCAACCAAATTGTTTTTTAATAAACTAACCATTATAACTACTTTTACTCACATGAGTTTGGAGTCATTTGCATAAATATTAAAATTCTTATTATTGAATTATAAAACTTTCATAGGCATTCTAACAGGTTGCCATAATTTTCTAAATAAGATCTAAAAAAATCTAACCATTAAATTTAGAATTTCATCTAAGACACATTCTAAAAAGCGTGGTAATTTATAACCATCTCTAAAATTGAGCATTGTAATTGTCGATCTTATATGCACAAAAAGTAGTGTTAATTTTTACCATTCGTAAGATCTTAAAATAATTTTAAATAAAACTCAAAAAAATTACCAATAAATCAAGTTAATCTCTATGTTATGTGAATTTATTATATTCAAAGTGGCTTTTAATTAGAGATAAGATACAAAAATATAAGCATTTTAAGAATATATTATACAGTCCAAATTTGTGACATGCCTGCTACTATGAGTGTACACAACGAAATGTGTACTTATAGATATCCAATTATCAATCAGATTACATCATTAGGTGCCCAACTTCATGTGTCATTTTTCATTAGAAGATGATCTTGTAATGAAATTTCTTTTTTAGGGTGCCCAAGTGAACAAAGGTAAGCACCCTTACCATGCATCCACCCTATTGCTCATATTGTCATAATAAATTACAATTACCCTACAACCTCTCTACTCGTCAATAAAGCAACTATCGGCTATATCCTACTACTCTCTAGCTAACAACACTCTCAAAAGCAGAGTAAAAAATAAGATACCAGTAAAATAGTGTAAGTATAGATAGGTTGGCAAATGTTTTTATATACAAACCTAAAATTTTAGAAAATGTAGGTGATTCTTTGTTTTTTTCTATCTTATATGGTAGCATGTAGTGTACTCATGGTAAATTTTCTCTTATATAGCAGTATAGTGTACTTTTGGTGAATTTATCTCCAAAACCCACTTAAAACTAAAAACATTTGGGCAAATTTTCCTAAAAATGTTTATAAAAGACCCCTTCATTTGAACTCACGTACTATACTTATATATTTTTAGGTGAACCCCCCCAAGCCCAGTGATAGTCATGTAAATTAAACTACCTACTATATGCATGTGTAAGGGTCCTCCAAGAGATCACCTATATGTATAGATAATGTTTTGCTTTAATAGCTACTTCAATGGCACTGAGATTGGTTTACACCCTGTTAACCTCCCATACTTAAATAGCATGTTTAAAACATACTCTGCAGAAGCCAAATCCCATCACACGATCTTACCACCTCTATACCTAGGTAATATCATAGCTCACTAACCCAAATCTTTCATTTAAAACTTCTTCTTAATAAGAAGCATCTACATCTCATGCATGTCATCATCACTATTACATGTGATAATCAAATGTGACAATCAAGTCATCAAGATAGGTGACCACTAGCATAATTCTTCTTATCAATCTTTCTCACATAAAGTAAGAAATCAACATTGAATATCTTAAATCAGATAGAGATGAGATACTCCCCTATCTTGTCTAACCATGTTTTGGGTGCCTGCTTCAAGCCACATAAGGCTTTGTGCAACTTGTAAAAAAAATTTATGTGTGCATGTGATCCTCATATCTTTGTGTCTAGCAGCATGTAAATTTTCTCCTATAAGTCACCATGTAAAAATACATTCTTTACATCCATCTGCTGATGTAAAGACCATCTACAGTCATTATAAGAATATAGCACATTGAAAAGATAGATAGAAAAAACAAAGTACAACAAACAATGCAATAGATAGAGAATTTAAAATTATGAGATAGGTACAGTGTGGTGGTGTTGTCCATGTTGAGATATCGAGCTCATCTAGTGAGGCGGTGGACACTGATGACCCGCCTGGGGGATAGGCCCCACACTTACACCACTGGCATGGTTGGTGAGATCATGGGTGATATGCGGCCAGTGGGATGACAGGCTGTGTGACAGCCATTCTAGAGACTGGCATAGTTATAGCGCCAGCTCATTTAGTTGGGTTCACACTATAGAGAACCCTATTATGTATTTGGCTGAGTACCTTTTCATTGTGTATACTCTTATCTTTGTATATGGTGTGTTGAGTGTTGAGTGAAGGAGAAGAAGATTTTCAGCCTCTCACCTTGTGTGTTCTCTATTAGGGTTTTGTGAGTGTGTGTGTGCTTGCAAGAGCTCAAGCTCTCTTCTCCCCTACATCTTTTCATGGTATCAGAGCCTGGTTCATGCTAAGGGCTGAGCTGCAAACAAGAGAACCATAGGAAGTGGTACAAGGGTAAGAGCTTCAATTACTCTTCCCTATTTGTGTTGGTGATTACACCCTTGTTGGGAGCTCTACGGGAGGCAAACGATCTCTGATTGAGGAGCTTTCTTCGTGGGAGTAAAGCTATAGGCAACTATATTGTCCTATCGGACCTCGTTTTTTGGGATGAATACGCGTTTCGGGCGCGTCAGGACCTCCGTTTTTCAGAAAGCAGGCGATTTCGAGCACTTCGGGTAATTCATCGATTCTCTGCAGAACTCTGTTTTAAGAACTGCAGGAAGACAGATTGGCTGTGCAGACATTGTGTGTGCTGCAAGGAGGTCAACAGTTGCCATTGGGTGTATGTATGCACATTGAGGTCACTGGACATTTGAGTGTAGTACAGTACCGCTACAGGAAATACAACAGTTTGTGCAGGACAAACCAGAGTGCTGTTTCTGGTAAATTTGTGTCTGGCAAGATGTCAAATGATGGCATAAACCAGATTGTTGTTGCTGAGAAGCTTGATAAGAACAACTTCCATGCTTGGAGGTTCAGGTTGACGAATTTCCTGATGGGAAAGGGTTATTGGGATTACATAGAAGGTGAGTATGAAGAGGCACCGTGAAGAGGCACCGGAGATACCAGAGATCAATCCGACTACTGCATATGTGAAAGAGTTTAAGGATTGGAACCAAGGAGCCAGAAAAGTTATGTATTGGCTCTCTATCAGTATATAGGACACCATGATTGGGCACATACAGGATGCCAAGTCCCCCAAGGAGGCGTGGGACACCTTGGTAAAACTCTATGAAACAAATACCAAGGCACGCAATATATAGTTGAGGAATGAACTTCATATTGTGAAGAAAAAGAGTATGTCTGTGAATGACTATGCATTGAAGATAAAGGGTATTGTGGAATCCCTTGTATCTATTGGTGTTTCAGTAGATGATGATGATAAGGTGGAAGTCTGTCTACGTGGTCTCGGGCCACAATACAAGGCGTTCAAGACGTCCATTCACACTCGGGAAAACATTCCCAATTTCATAGATTTGGTGTCTATGTTGATTATAGAAGAGAAGAGCTTGAGTGAAGACCAACAGTCTTCACAAAACAAAAACAGTTTAGAGCAACAGGCCTTCTACACAAGTTCAGGAAGAGGACGAGGTAGAGGAGGCCATGGACGCAGTCAAGGAGGTGGCCGAACAGGTAATCAGAATTATGGCCAGCAGCAGCAGAGCAGCAGCAACAACAGTCTCAGAATTCACAACAACAACAACACGCAGGTGGAAGAGGCCAATTCAGAGGCAGGGGGAGTCAAAGAGGTCGTGGAAATTGGCAAAGGCAGCATTACGATACATGTGGATGCTTTTATTGTGGTAAGCCTGGACATGTGCAGGCAGATTGTTATAAGAAGTAGGCTGACATGCAAAATGGAAAATTGCAGCAAAACAACTATGCATTCTCGAGCAGAAACAATGAGGATAATGAAAGGTTGTTTGTTATGTAGCATGTCGTTAATGCCATGTCTGAAAATGTTGAAGCAGCACATAAAGATGATGTATGGTACGTTGATTCAGGTGCTTTGAACCACATGACAAGTCATGGGGAGTGGTTCAAGGAGATGAAAAACCTTGAAAGACCAGGCTTTGTGGAAACAGGGGATGACACTACTCATCCAATTGCCCATGTTGGAGATGTGCCATTGTCTATGCAGGATGGCAAAGTGAAGTACCTTGCAGATGTACTTCATGTTTTGAACATAACAAAGAATCTGGTTTCAGTTGGCTAGATGATTGAGCAGGGTTTGCAGGTGTTCGGTTTAACTGGTTGTTATGTTGAAGACTTTAAAGACAAGTGCAGGTTGGTTGCAAAAGGCAACAGAGTGGGCAAAATGTTTACGTTGCTAAGGTCAGATGGAGGGGGAGAGTACTTCTCCAATGAGTTCTCTAAATTTTTGAAGAAGAATGGTATTCGGAGACAATTTACATGCAGATACACTTCGCAGCAAAATGGAGTTGCTGAGCGGAAAAACAGGCACATTGTTGAGATTGCGCGAGCATTGATAGAAGAGAAGAATATGCCGCATAGCTATTGGGCTGAGGCTGTTTCTACAGCAGTTTACATCATGAACAGGACTCCAACTACAGCCATACATGATGTAACTCCAGAGGAGAGGTTTAATGGCAAAAAACCTGATTTGTCTGGATGCATTGCATATGTGCATGTGCCAGATGAGCTGAGAACTAAGCTGGATCCAAAAGCTGAAAAATGTGTGTTTATTGGATATTCCCTTGAGCAAAAGGGATACAGGTGTTATAACCCTACTACACGTGAGTTGAGGGTAAGCAGGGATGTTGTCTTTGATGAGATGAGCAGCTGGTATGCTGCTGAAAAAGAAGCTATTGGGGTTGATGTGAGTGGAAATGTGGTTGCAGAGAATGCAAGTCAGCAATCACAATCTTTGAGTATAAGATCCCCGTTCCCACCATGCAACGAATTCTGGGTGCTAGCAGCGGAAGTAGCACATCTTGCACGGGGTAGGGTCCTACACTCGAGGCCTCGCCCACGGATATCCGGATAGGTGACTAACTCCTCGGTTCTTCCAAAACCGAACTTAGAAAAAGCTTCCCTTGCCCGAAAAGCACAGGCGATTTCTCCAAGATAAAATTTTACTCTAACGTAGTCAGGGTCATTACTGACCAAACTGATCCAACCGAACCTAAAGTCACTTGGTCAGATCAAGGAAGAAACTTGCACTTGGATCATAGAGATCAACGCTTTTTTTCCCATCGAGAGGCACAGCCGTTGATTCCTTTTTCCATAGAACAATTACTATCCAGGATTTACTTCATCTAGCGTACTACAATAGAAATTGAGTCTCATTTTACGGATCCATTAGTCCAACCTAACCCCATCTAGTCCCATGGGTTAGCCAACCACCCAACCACTGTAGTGATGGGATCCAATTTAGAATTTGGTTAGGTTTTGTCCCGGGTACCAGGGAAAAGAGTTCCCAGGCCCCCTAGCCGGATGTTCATGCAAACATAAAACTAGTCACACCACTTACACACCCAATATGAAATTGCCTTTTTCTCAGCATCAGCTATCTTTAAAACAATCCTTTGATGAAACCATTGTGTCACTGATCACAATCCTCAAAATCTCTGGTTGAATCCTTATTTCCAATCATTCCTTCATCAATGTACTTATGGCATCATTGGCAACCAGAACGCTCACCACCTGTTCACTCAGGGGCCTTTTCGATAGTTCCTAGCTCATAGTAACCGGTAATATATTCACATAACAAAATGGAATCTCCGTGGAAGATCAGTAAGATCAACCAACAGATCCATATAAAAGAGTCATGGACTCATCCGTTGAGGACGAGCAAGGTCAATCAACCAGATCCACACCCGAATTCAGAAAACAACTCTTACTTCTTGTTCCAATATCTTCCCCGACGTACTTGTGGGTATCTTTGGTGACCTAGAGCCCAAGCACCGTATGGTCAGCACCCTCTAGGATCCTTCGCAGGTCACCTAGCGCTTCACTCATAGGCTGCTTCCTTAGTCCCTCATCCACTGTACCGGAAGCTCACCATTTTAATCAAACCGAGGCTAGTCAAGACCTCGGCCGACCTTGCTATACGAGACGTCCTCCATTGACTCTCCATCAGCAGTTGTAACATTAACTGATAGATCTCCACGTCCTCATTCACAAGACGGTCAAAATGCTTCCCCAGCATTCTTGACATAAAACAGTCATTTACAAACAGATCACAAATACAGTTTCTAAATGAACTCTCGTCTTTCCACATTATCCCTCATCAGTCCACATTACTTATTCCACATTCCATTCATATGTGTACTCATTCTCATCCAATCACATCATTTTCCATCTCATCACATCAGATTCATTCACATCACATATCATTTATTCACATCCCAATTCATATGTC
This sequence comes from Cibotium barometz, assembly GCF_041138505.1. Lineage (NCBI taxonomy): Eukaryota > Viridiplantae > Streptophyta > Polypodiopsida > Cyatheales > Cibotiaceae > Cibotium > Cibotium barometz. The sequence continues at coordinate 5,446,392 of NC_141079.1, forward strand.
ATCACATCTCATCCATTCACTCATATCGACGTCACATCATTTCACATACACATTCGCATTCATTATTCCACATACACATCCACATTCGTACATCCACATCCATACATCCACTTCCACATCCGCATTCATACATACATATCCATATCCACATCCACATCCATACATCCACATCCACATTCATACATCCATATTCACATCCACATCTGTACATCCATTTTCACATCCACATCCATACATCCATTTCCTCCACATCCATACATCCATTTTCACATTCACATTCATACATCCATATCCACATCCACATCCACATCCCCATTCACATTCATACATCCACATCCACATTCACATTCATACATCCACATCCACATCTACATTCATACATCCACACATCCATTTTCACATCCACATTCATACATCCACATCCCCATTCACATTCATACATCCACATCCACATTCACATTTATGCATCCACACATCCACATTCACATTCATACATCCACACATCCACATCTACATTCATACATCCACACATCCATTTTCACATCCACATTCATACATCCACATCCACATCATCCATTCATCCATCTTCATCAATCCACATCATTCACACATCAAACCACATCATCCATATATCCATCCACATTAATCTACATCATTCAGACATCAAACCACATCATCCATTCACATCCGATTCATAGCCATCATTCATTCACATCCCTTATCATTCATTCATATCACGATTCACATGCCATCACATTCCTTCACATCCTATACCATTCATTCACATCCTAATTCATAGGACATCACATCCATTCATCCAATTTCATTTATCTGAATCCTATCACATCTATTTATAGAATGTAAGAGAATTCTAAATTTTTGATATAACGATTCTTTACGCATCTAATTAGGCATAACGACAACTTTAGTAGGAATAACACTTTTCTAAAAATCCTTTTATGCATTTATTTAGGCATAAATTCAATTTTAAGGAAAATAGCACTTTTGAATTAAAAATAAACCTTTTATGCATTTTATTATGCATAAATTTTATTTTTATGAGAATAACACTTTCAAAATAAAAATAAATCTTTTATGCATCTATCTATGCATAAATTCAATTTCAATGATAATAATACTTTCAAAATAAAAATAATTCTTTTATGCATCTTTTTATGCATAAAATCAAAATTGATGAAAATAACTCTTTTGAATTAAAAATAAAATTCTTTATGTATAAAATCAAAATTGATGAAAATAACTCTTTTGAATTAAAAATAAAATTCTTTATGCATCTTTCTATGCATAAAATCAAAATTGATGAGAATAACACTTTTGGATTAAAATAAATTCTTTATGCATCTTTCCATGCATAAATCCAATTTAGTAGGAATTACACTTTTAGAATAAAAGAATTTCTCTTATGCATCTAATTTATGCATAAAATTATTTATGATGAAAATCACACTTTTAATATAAAAAAATATCTTTTATGCATATGTTTATGCATACAAATCATTTATGATGAAGATCACTCTTTTAATATAAAAGAATTTCTTTTATGCATCTAATTTATGCATAAAATCATTTATGATGAAAATCACACTTTTATAATCAGAATAACAATTTCAATATACTTCCTTCTATGCATAGAACTTAATTCTAAAGAAAGTAACACTTTTTTAATAAAATATTTTTAGTATATATTTTCTTATATCTAGGATGAAAATTAACACTTTAAGAATACATATACGATGGGAATTACTCTTTTTGATTAAAAAAAACTTATTTTACACAAAATTTTAGAAAATTTTACCATAACCTCCTTTGTATGGCTGACCATTTTTCAATTTTTAACTCTCTAAAATCAACTAGAATTTCACCAATAGTATTTAAATCATTCTAATGTAAACAATTTCTACTTATTTAAGAAAAACATTATGAAAAACTTGATTCTATCCATTGATCATTCATCTAGGATAAAGAATGGTTGGATTTACTAAAGAAGAGAGGGGAATGCCTTTTTTCAATGAGGCATAACATCATAATCATTTTAGAGAAGACAAAAATCATAAAAGCCATTAAAATTAAGCATAAATAGAAATTTATGTATTTCCTTACTAACCATTCATCAATTAACTTCAAAAGCATTAAAAAACCATTCCAATTAAGCTTCTCAAGCTTGAGAGGGGTTGAGAAGAGAGAAACATTGAGAAATTATGGAAAAAGATCAAAATTCACACTTCACCTTACAAATTGCTTGATTCTTTGATCACGGTAGAGGCCCCCAACCAATCAATTGGTTTGGTATGTTGATGGAACCACCAATGGAGATTGAAGAAGGAGGGGAGCTCCAATTTCTTCAAATTGGAGAGAATTTTAGAGAATAGTAAAATTTATCACTATTTCAGCATAATTCTGGCATAGTATAAATCTCTTATTTTTTTACAAAGGACTCAGGTTCTATTTATAGGAGAGGGAGGCTCTAACCAAGACCAACTCATTTCTAGAATTTTCCAAATTCAATTTGGTTGAATTTGGACTAGATTTGGACCTAGTTTGGTTCCTTTTTGATTCGATTTTGATTCGGTTTGATCCAAGAGAGAGGAGAGATAAAAATATCACATTCTTTTTGAATTTAAAACTCATTCAAGCATGTGAAGTAGGCGCCTCCTTGAAGGGACTCCCCTTCCTTACACATGTGTCAAAACGGAATCATTATACCCAAAATATCTCATTTTTTTAAGTAATACTCATAGTTTTTTACTAATAACCCTTGTACATAGTCAACTCTTCATCTTATGTGAGCATTTACTCATTTTTGGGTATTTTTCTTTTACAAATTGGATTTATCTCCTCCCCACACATGGATTGATATTATTGGCCCATAGGAACCTTAATTTAAAATTTCAAAAAAATCTTGACCCTCTCAGGATAAGGCCTCTTGATCAGATTATACTTGATTTCTAATGCATCTTCTGAAAATCTTTTTGAACTTCTGTTTCAAGGGAACTTATTTTAATAAGAAGAGATATTTTTCCATCCAAAAATATCCAAAATATGAATAACCTCTCTCTAGAATATTTTCTCTCTCTAGGCCAAAACAAGTAGAAACAAGATCTTTTATATTTCTGAAGAGGGATTTGACTACAGGGGGAGAATTTGGACATCATGAGGGGCTGGGGGAGGAATCTTACATTCTACCCCACTTAAAAAACGCGAGATGTCCTCATCTCGTAGGTAGAGTATGATCTCTTTCATCATCTTCTTTTTCTTCAATCACTTCTAGCGTTACTGCCTTGGAAGTGGACGGCCGATTTGGGAACAACTCTCTTTGACTTCCCCTATTCTAAGGTGGAGGTCTTGCATTACTTTGGATTGAAACTGCAGGTTGGATAGAGGGTCTACCTTTGGGATTTCCCTGATTTTGGCGGATAGAACCCTGATTACTCTGGAAGGAAGGGGCTGGAGTCTTGAATCTTGATCCCTGATTTCCCTGCCCTAAAAACCTTGATCCAAAAAGAGTTGGGCAATCCATACTGCGATGTCCAAATCCTTGATAGTTATAGCATTTCACTCTCTTATTCAAGGGTGGAACTTCTGAAGTTGAAATCCAGGGAATTGAGTTTCGGGAAAAGGACATTTCTTCCATCCTGGAACTTCCCATATCCTGGGTTTCACCCTGATGTCTCTTAGGCGGAGTAAGGTTGGAATCATCTTCTGGGAATAAAAAACCTTTTGAAAGGTGATGGTGCTGGCTTTGGTGGAAGTACATCAAAGGCTTTGGCGAAATCCTTCGCCATCCGAACTGCCTCCGCCATGGAAACTGACTTGGCATTCTTCACCAGGATATTCAAAGATTCGTTTAGTCCCCGAATGAACCTAGCCATCAGCTGTTCTCCATCCACCAACGGAGGTGAGTATCTGAGGAGGAGGGCGAATGCTTGGTGATATGCTTCAATAGTTCTACTCTCCTGGGTTAACTCTAAGAATTTATTCATCTTTGTTTCTAAAAAGCCAGGAGGACACAGAACCTCGTCCTTAGGTAAATTTTGAGATCAGTCTAGGTTTGGGTATTTCGGTCGAGACGATTTGTCTCCTCGCACTAGTTTCTCCATGCCACTCTAGCTGTCTCCACTATCTTCAGCCTTGCAAGAGCCATTTTGTTCTTCTCATTGTACCCAGTGACATCGAAGTATTCTTCCATTGATTCGATCCACTTCTCCACAGCCTCGCCCAAGTTTTCCCCTTCACCCTTGAAAGGTCCAAGCTGCGAACTATGAAGAGTTTTACGAACATCTAGGTCGAGCTCTTCTTCATCGAGTTGGGGGCTAACATTTCTACCACGGCGACCTCGATCCATGTTTCTATCAATACGAAAATTCTTGTTAAGTCTCATTATTTATGATTCAATCCGATTTTTGATTCAACTGATTCCGAGATTCTCTAAATAGGTCGGCTCTCCCCACAGAATCAAGGGATAAAGATACTCATATAGAATGCATTATTAATTAACAATTCATTCAGAATATCTCATTCATATCTTTAACACAATAATGGTCCATCAGACTAATTTTTTTCCATCTGAACAGTCCTCCATGGGGATTTCAATTTTCTAGATTTTTAATTTATCATCCCTTAACTTGATCCACTGGACAAAAGTTAACAGTAGCAATCTGCCAGCACAATCCACTAATCTCATAGTGATTGACTGAATTTTTTAACGTCATTCCAGTTAAGAACATCATCATAGGGACTCGTCCCTTTCATCCTCATTGTGGTTTCGCTCAGCTTATTACATTTCAACCAAATTTCAGGGATCATCATTTTTCAATCAGAATCCAAATCAACTCATCAGTACTCAACCAGAATTTAAAAAATCATATCAACCACATTCGAATTCATCATCTAGATAGCATTAATGCGTGTAATTTCAAGTCTTAGATTTACTCGTATATACTGCCAGTAAAGAGCTGCAATTATACCTTCGGTATATACGGGTAGTCATGGTTCTTGGAACTATAATACCATCATGTCTAGGCCTCAAGCAAGTCAGGGATTCCATACAATTGCGGTACTTCCATCTGACGACCCAATTACTAATTTATGAATTTTAGTTTGAATATCAAATTGTATGAATTTTATCACACAATTACAACCTTTTAGTGCTTCTTGATAAATTTTTGACATATTTGGTTTCTCGGTTGATCCTCATTAACCAAATAGCTCTGATACCAACTATAAAATACCCGTCCCGACCGCGCAACGGATTCTGGGTGCTAGCAGCGAAAGTAGCACATCTTGCATGGGGCAGGGTGCTACACTCGGGGCCTCGCCCACCACACGGATATCCGGACAGGTGACTAATTCCTCGGTTCTTCCAAAATCAAACTTAGAAAAAACTTCCCTTGCCCGGAAAGCACAGGCGATTCCTCCAGGATAAAATTTTACTCTAACGTAGTCACGGTCATTAACTGACCAAACTAATCCAACCAAACCTAAAGTCACTTGGTCAGATCAAGGAAGAAACTTGCACTTGGATCATAGAGATCAATGCTCTTTTCCCCATTGAGAGGCACAACCGTTGATTCCTTTTTCCATAGAACAATTACTATCCAGGATTTACTTCATCTAGCATACCACAATAGAAATTGAGTCTCATTTTATGAATCCATCAGTCCAGCCTAACCCCATCCAGTCCCATGGGTTAGCCAACCACCCAACCACTGTAGTGATGGGATCCAATTTAGAATTTGGTTAGGTTTTTTCCCGGGTAGTACAGGGAAAAGAGTTCCCAGGCTTTCTAGCCGGATGTTCATGCAAACATAAAACTAGTCACACCACTTACACACCCAATATGACATTGCCTTTTTCTCAGCATAGCTATCTTTAAAACAATCCTTTGATGAAACCATTGTGTCACTGATCACAATCCTCAAAATCTCTGGTTGAATCCTTATTTCCAATCATTCCTTCATCAGTGTACTTATGGCATCATTGGCAACCAGAACGCTCACCACTTGTTCACTCAGGGGCCTTTTTGATAGTTCCTAGCTCATAGTAACCGGCAATATATTCACATAACAAAATGGAATCTCCGTGGAAGATCAGTAGATCAACCCCAACAGATCCATATAAAAGAGTCATGGACTCATCTGTTGAGGACCAGCAAGGTTAATCAACCGGATCCACACCCGAATTCAGAAAACAACTCTTACTCCTTGTTCCAATATCTTCCTTGACGTACTTGTGGGTATCTTCGGCGAGACCCAGAGCCCGAGCACCATATGGTCAGCACCCTCTAGGATCCTTCACAGGTCACCTAGGCCGCTTCCTTGGTCCCTCATCCACTGTACCGGAAGCTCACCATTTTAATCAAACCGAGGCTGGTCAAGACCTCGACCGACTTTGCTACGTGAGATGTCCTCCATTGACTCTCCGTCACAGCAGTTGCAACATTAACTGATAGATCTCCACGACCTCATTCACAAGATGGTCAAAATGCTTCCCCAGCATTCTTGACATAAAACAGTCATTTACAAACAGATCACAAATACAATTTCTAAATGAACTCTCGTCTTTCCACATTATCCCTCATCAGTCCACATTACTTATTCCACATTCCATTCATATGTGTACTCATTCTCATCCAATCACATCATTTTCCATCTCATCAGTCCACATTACTTATTCCACATTCCATTCATATGTGTACTCATTCTCATCCAATCACATCATTTTCCATCTCATCACATCATATTCATTCACATCACATATCATTTATTCACATCCCAATTCACATGTCATCACATCTCATCCATTCACTCATATCGACGTCACATCATTTCACATACACATTCGCATTCATTATTCCACATACACATCCACATTCGTACATCCACATCCATACATCCACTTCCACATTCATACATACATATCCATATCCACATCCATGCATCCACATCCACATTCATACATCCACATTCACATCCACATCTGTACATCCATTTTCACATCCACATCCATTTTCACATCCACATCCATACATCCATTTCCACATCCACATCCACATCCATACATCCATACATCCATTTTCACATCCACATCCATACATCCATTTTCACATCCACATTCATACATCCATATCAACATCCACATCCACATCCACATCCACATCCCCATTGGCTTTGATACCATGTTGGAAGTTGGGGGCCATTTACTGGGAGGTCACCCATCCCATTAGTTTCCACACCATTGTGCGCTTAACCTCTACTTCTCTTATCCCTTCAAGCCACAAAAATTGGTGGAGGAGGGATAAAAATTTCCCTAGTCATCTATTACTTATAGATGATCCCATTACTTGGGACTCTATGCATGTGGTATGTAGACGGCCAAGCCATGACCTTCCAACAGTCACATTGCAAGGTTGTAGCCCCACTAATTAGAAATCCCATGTCTACTAAAATACTTCTTACCCACACTGCTTCCCAAGTAGCAAAACAAGTTGCCTTGTAATTAGCTTCTATAGCAAAAAGTGCTACTATAGGCTGCTTCTCGTGCTGGTCCAAGAGAAAGCACCGGAACCAAGCAAAATACAATACGCAAAAACTAAATTCCTAGAATCACAATCTCTTGTCCAATCTAAATTGCAGTAACCCATAATAGTGTCAGCTGCAAGTGATGCCGTACTCAAGAGTACCTCTGATGTACCTAAGCACTCGCATCCCTTACTTCTAACAATGACTCTCTTGTGGCTTGTTGAGAAACCTACTTAAAACACCAACTGTGAAGCTAATATCAAGTCTAGTGTTAGTGAGAAAAATTAAACTCCCCATGAGCTACTTGTACTTCTTGATGCCTACTTTACCTTGTGCAAAAACCTTCGCATTCATCACCATAGGCTTGACACAAGTTTGCAGTCGGTCATCCTAAATGCTATGAGAATCTCCCAAGTATACTTTTGCTATGATATGAAGATATTGCCATACCTCAATCCCCAAAAAAAAATGCATAAGACCCAAATCTGTCATCTCAAACTCAATTAGCATATCCATTTTCTACTAGGTCATTTCTCCATTTTCACATGTGATGTTTATGTCATCTACATACAAGATAACTAAAGAAATCTTGCCATGCCTTTTTAGAACACATAAGTAAGCATTAGAAGCACTTGTGAGTGAATCCAATCTTTTTGAAAAATTGATCTATCTTGTGATGCCATGCCCTTAGGGCCTATTTCAACCCATACAATGCTTTCAAGATTCAGCTTGCAAACTTTTTTTCTAATTTGGGCATCTCAAAACCTCTAGTGGCTGAGCTACATATAACTTCTTCTTGAGATGCCCGTTCAAAAATGTTAATTTAACATCCATGTGAAAGCTTGGCAGCACTGTTTATAAGTAGCCAAGGCAATTACCACCGTGATAGTCATGTGAGCTATGAGAGCAAAGGTCTCAGTAGCATCAAAACCCTCCACTTGTGAAAATCCTTATGCAACCATCCTTGCTTTGTATTTTTCAAGTGAGCCATTAGCCTTATACTTAGCTTTCCAAACCCATTTATACTTAGCTTTCCAAACCCATTTGTTAGCAATTTCGATTTACTATCTCCCAGGTGTTGTTCTTTATAATGCTATCATACTCAGAATGCATTGTAGCTTTCCACTTTCGATGTGCTAAGGCTTTGTCTAGGTGGTTGGCTCCTTTACCTTTTCCATTATCTCAACTAATCAAGGCCATGTTGACAATGTGATCAGATGCTCTTCTTTGATCCTCTATTCTCCTTGATCTACGTGGTCCATCTACTAAAGATTTTGGCATCTCAAGTACTGGGTCGTGCTCATCAAAGAGCTACTATATGTACATGTTGGAAGTGGCTTGCCATGTGGTGCAGGCAGGCTAGTGTGGTGTGTGAGAGTCTTCATCCTCTGAAAACTCCTCCTCCTTTTAAGAGGAAATCTACCTAGTGGTGGGTCGGGCTCGTGTGGTGGACTATTTGTCCAATTGATGATAGAGTGGATGGACCTATCTCTTCCACACACACTGAGTGTGGCTGCTCCGTTAATATCACATCTCAACTGCTAGTGATTATCTTCTTCACCTTTAGATCATAGAGTCGATAAGCCTTTGACTCTTAACTGTATCCAAGAAAGATACACTTCTTTCTTTCAGCATCAAGCTTTAGTAGGGATGCATTTGGTATATGCAAGAAATATACACTTCTTTCTTTCGGCATCAAGCTTCTTCTTAAGGATGCATTTGGTACACTTCTTTCTTTCGGCATCAAGCTTCTTCTTAGGGATGCATTTGGTATATGCACATAACATTCATAGCCAAAAGTTCTAAAATGAGACATTGAAGGTTTCTTACCAAAGTAAGCCTCTTACGATGTGATATCCTTGAGCTCCTTTGTGTAGCTCCAATCGAGGATGTAAACTATTGTGCTTTAACCCAAAAAGTGTCTTGTAACCCTTTCCCTTTTAGCATTCATCGAGCCATCTCATGATGATCCCTAATTACGATCTTATACAACAACGTTTTGCCAAGGTGTGTCAGAAGGTGTGAGTTGGCTTGATGCCATTCTCCTTGCAGTAGCTATTAAATTTTGTTGAAAGGATTTCTCATCCTTGATCTACATGAAACTTTTTCATCTTCTTTCCTGTCTCATTCTCTATAAGCTTATATCACTATTTCAACTTGCCAAAAGCTTTAGCCTTATCTTGAAGGAAATAAACCCACATCTTCCTACTATAATCACATTGAGACTAATAGCATAAAGTTAGAAGATTCCCCTAATGGAGTAGTAGACATATTACCATAAAGATCATCATGTACTAGCTCTAGAGAAGTCTTTGCCCTATTTCTTCTCTCCTATGGAAATTCCTTTCATTGTTAATTATCCATTTTGCAAGCCTTACATGGTTCTTGTAATTCTAAAAATGCAAGAATGCAAGAAAATTAGCCACCATTCCCTTTTTTTATATCTTCTTTAGAACTGTAAATCTGAAGAAGTGACCAAATCGCTCATGTCAAAGCGTTCTCATGCTCTTACCAGCAATCTCATTGTAAGCACACTCAACTTATATAAATTATTGCACATTACTCCTTTGCTAACTAACTTGCTAGCAACATCTAGAATTTCTACTTTAGTTTTCTTGAAGCATACTTCAAGCCCACGATCTATCATGACAGGTAGCTGATAGCACGTTCCTCTTGATTTGAGGTACATAAAGTATGTCTGATAGCTTCTTCTCTTCACCCATAGTAGTAGCTACCACAAAAGAAACTGATGGTTCCAAAACCTTTGGCTAGACATTTAGTATTATTCCCAACAACAATATTGATGGGTTCTTGTATAGGCTTTTAGAAAGTATACCGTCCCTTTCTAGTCATGTGTCAAGATGCTGGACATTTAGTATTATTCCCAACAACAATACTGATGGGTTCCTATAGAGGCTTTTAGGAACTATACCATCCCTTTCTAGTCATATGTCAAGATGTTCCACTATCCAAAATCCATGAATTATCAATAAATAGAGCCTGAGTAGATGAGCATACCTCTTCAAGGTGACCTAAAGTTCAAGTTGGGCCTTGACATTGTTAAACTGACTAACCAAGCTATCATACTTTTGTGAAAGAATTTGGATGCACCTCTAGGCCAATTCCTTGCTGGTCATTGAAATCTCAGGCCATTTGATTCCATAGATTTTTAATCTACATGATAAATGCTTTAGCAGCTTCTCCTTCAGCAAACTTCTCATCACAGTAAGTTGATTCTCCAAGTCTTGAATTGTGGCATGATTCCAGGTCTCATATTTATTTCTAAGTATGGTCCAAGCCTTCGACATCTTAGTTATGTGATGAATTAGAGTAAGAATAGAATCACTTATGCTAGTGTGTTGATGGCACAAAGTGCATCACCATTATGCTGCTTCCATACCCAAAGAAGTGTAGCATCTATTGGAAGTGTGTTCGTGCTATTGTTGGGGTCAAGGATTCGTAATGGTTTTGCATCCACCAAAAAAGTTTTTAAAAGATCATAAGAGTTTATAACTGCATTGATTTTAAATTTCTAGAGAGTATAGTTTGTTCCATTAAGCTTTCCTTCCATGAAGGCTAGTGGATGAGTATGTAGGATCGGTCAACAGAGGCAGTAGCCAAGGTAGAAGCCATCATTCCTACTATTCTACACAAAGAAAGACTAGACTTTATGTACTATTTTTTGCTAAAAGCACCTAAGCTCTGATGCTAATAAGAATATAGCACCACCAAAAAGATAGATAATAAAAATAAAGTGTAATAGATAGAGAATTTAAAATTCCGGGATAGGTACAATGTGATGATGTTGTCCACCAAAACACTCTCAAGTAGAGCTTAGATGGCAATCTAGATGGAGGAAGTACTATAAGTGTAGAGGGTGTGGATACTCACAAGCATTATATGCCTTAGCTTGTCAGTATCCATATATAGTGCTACAAGTGGTGTGGTAGTAGACACATACATAACGCGGGTGATTACATAGCATCGACACTATCATCACCCTCGTTTTGACAAACTTTTGGACAAGTTCACCATGCTCCCATTTTTTAAATGGGAATAGGATTTTTCCCAAATTATCTAATATGGTGTTAATATATGCAATTTCAGATAAGGAGTTGTGTGTTTTGTGGAGCACCTTGACCCTCTCTCTTCTCCTCTCTAGCTAGTTGTTCCCCTCTCATTTTTGTATTATTTCAAACCGCTAAATGCTCATAACGTACATACCATTCATCAATACATGACCACATTCTACAATACTATACCTGCTTGAAAATGCACAATCCATAGCGAGAGGGGGAAGAGGGGGGGAGGGGGGAGAAAGATATTGCACAATTAAACCCTCTACAATGAGGTTACTTCCACCATAGAGATTACAAAAGTCCCAAAATACTATAGGTAAATTGATAATCCATGCATTCAATTGTCTGAATTAGGGTAGGTTCTCCTATGAGACAAGGCATTGTAAAGCTCAAGGTTTGATAGGATAGGTTGGTGGATAAACATATTCTCATTCTGGCTCAAGCTTAGCACACACAAATAAATGAAGTAAAGTGCCTGCATGCCAGATACAATTTCTTATTGGTTTCTCTATCTGCAAAATCTGGACACGTACAACACAGTTCGTCTTTCACATGTAGATCATATTTTCCCATATGTACATCATCCCCATGTGATTTGATCTTGAAAACTTCATACTTGTGCTCCACTCTTTGCACTTCTTCTTATGCCATTTCGCATGCCTGAGCCACCAACCTCTATGTTAGTAGTGAACACATATGTGTTAAACAATCCTAAAATGAGATTGATCATGGTGTGATAGACATAGATTAAGCAACACCACACTAAGAACTCCATAAGAGAGAGAGATTGCACACTCAAGACACAAGCTCTATTGCATTTGCAAATGAACTATACAATGTTATAGGCTTTGTAGCCTTATCATAAGAGATTAAACAACATAATTAAGGTGGGTTATACCACACTAAGAACTCCATAAGAGAGAGAGATTGCATACTCAAGACACAAGCTCTATTGCATTCACAATGAACCATACAATGATATAGGCTTTCTAGCCTTATCCCACTTTACACATCATCATACTCCTTTTCTACTCTTTTGGTCAACACTCACATACCATACAATATCACATGTGGCATTCTTATCTTACCACAATATCTTGCACCTCTAGGGTGCATTCACACACTCAACCAAATAACCCATTCATTTTACATTGCACATTTCAACACCCCTCCTCAATGTAAACTTGTTGGGTGTGTGCATAAAATCTCTCCAATTAATTTGACCAACTCATCTCTCACCCCATCAATTTTGGCATTACCAATCTCAACACTCCCCCTCAATGCAAATTGGAGTGTTCACAACAAGTGTGTGTGAATCCGTTTTGAGCCGACTTGCTCACACTGGAACCACTGAGTCCGATTTGAACATAGAAGTTCAGATGGGAACCAACCCATGCGCATGCACCTCACACGTGCATCGCTCATACACACATCATGACAACCATTTTGAGCTTCTTGGTGAGCTCGGGTAGATAAACCCTCATACCAATGGGTGAGAACAAAAAATTCTCATTTTGAGCACACAGGCTCGGGCACGGTTGCCCTCATATACATGGGTGGAATACAATTTACAATCCTTTTTAAGGCTCTTTGTGGCCTGGGCGGCGGCAAGGCACCCAAATATGTATACAAAATGAGCCATGTGCCACTCATGGTCACTTGTTGTAGCTCACAACATGGCTACGCCAATATCTTTGCCATCTCTTGCCCATATCACAATGAACTCCTCGTGGCCCCATTGTGGTTCTTCATGACCATCAAAACACTAAACTTTATATTTCATTCCATGTATCCAAGTAAATGAATTTACATCTCATATTAACACTTCCCTTATGGAGGACTTTTTAGACCATAATTTTAAGATTACCTCTTTTGGGTGTGCTTTGAACCACAAGAAAAATTATCCTCTCTTTTAAAATTTTTCTTCTAATTATCTTATGCCCGAGATAAGCTCTGCCACCCACCACCACACAATTTGACTTTCTGGCATTTGCAACACCTTTTTCCTTTGTCTTTTATAGTAGCACCATTTGCTACCAGATGTACCCAGTCTTCTCCTCCGTGCTTGTTCTGACTGCTGCTTCCCCCATCACCACTCATCAAGGTTGAGCTACACTTGAGCTGAGGAGTCTAATGCTCACTTCCATGTGTTGTTGGCGATGGTTGTGTTGTAGTTGGGGCCTCTTGTTGAGAGTGATCACCTAGGCAACGACCCCCCGATATCTGCACTTGTAATGATGATGTCGTTGCTACCGCTTTCACTGTGCATACTATCCTTTCTCTCTTTGCTGCTCTGTCACCCAAGGTCGCCACACAGGAGCCGCCTCGCTGTCAGTCAGCCTACTAGAGTGGTCCACATCTACCCACTTCTCTTAGCGTGTTCACATTATGGATCGCTTGTATATACTCTATTATGTGTGTTAGTCACTTTATCTTCTTTGTAGACCTCTTTTGTTGTGTGAAGAAGAGAAGAAGAATTTTCAGCCTCTCACCTTGTGTGCTCTCTTATATAGGGTTTGTGTGAGTGTGTGCTCTCACCTTGTGTGCTCTCTTATATAGGGTTTGTGTGAGTGTGTGCGTGTGCTTGCAAGAGCTCAAGCTCTCTTCTCCCCTGAATCTTTTCATGGTATCATAGTCTGGTTCATGCTAAGGGCTGAGTAGTAAAGCAAGAGAAGCACAGGAAGCGGTACATCATCTATTCTTCCCCCTTTGTGTTGGCTACCACACCCTTGTCGTCAGCTCTTGGGGAGGCACCGGGCAAACGATCCAATTGTGAGGAGCTTTCTTCATGGGAGGAGAGCTACATGGAAACTATATTGTCTGCTGTTCGTTGGACACAATTTTTTGAACCGAAAATGCATTTCGGGCGCGTCTGGACCTTCGTTTCTTAGTTCGTAAGCGTTTACCAGCATTACAAGTAAGTTTCAATTCTCTACAGAACTCTGCTTTTGGAATTGCAAGAAGGGAGATTGGTTATGCAGACAAGATTGTGTGTGCTGCAAAGGGGTCTCAAAGTTACCATTGGGTGTATGTATGCAAATTGAGATCATTGGTTGTGACAATTTGGGTGCAGTATAGTACCACTGCCAAGAATATAACAGTTTATGCAGGTCAAGCAAGAGTGATGTTGTTGTTAAATTTGTGTTGTACAAAAGATGTCAAATTATGAAATAAATCATATTGTTTACAGAGAAGCTTGACAAGAAAAACTTCCATGCTTGGAGGTTTAGATTGACAAATTTCCTGATGAGAAAAGGTTGCTGGTGGGACTACATTGAAGGTGAATATGAGGAGGCACCGGAGATCCTGGAGATTAATCCAACTACCGTAGATATAAAAGAGTTCAAGGATTGGAATCAAGGAGCAAGGAAAGTCATGTATTGGCTTTCTATCAGCATGCAAGAGACTATGATTGGGCATATATAGGATTCCATCACCTAAGGAGGCATGGGACACCTTGGTGAAGCTGTATGAAGCATGAAAGATTTAGTTGAAGAATGAGCTTCATACTGTGGAGAAGAAGAATATGTCAGTGTGACTGACTATGCTTTGAAGGTCAAGAGCATTGTGGAATCCCTTGCATCAATTGGTGTTTCTGTTTGATGATGATGATAAGGTGGAAGTGTGTCTACGTGGTCTCAGGCCACAATACAAGGCATTCAAGACATCTATTTAGACTCGAGAGAATATTCCCAACTTCGCAGATTTTATGTCAATGCTGATCATTGAAGAGAAGAACTTGGGTGAAGATCAATAGTCTTCATAAAACAAAAACAGTTCAGAGATAATGAGAGGTTGTTTATTATGCAACATGTGGTTAATGCTGTGTTTGGAAATGATGTAGCAGCATGTAAGGATGACGTATGGTATGTTGATTCGGGTGCTTCAAACCACATGACAAGTCATGGTGAGTGGTTCAAGGAAATGAAGAGTCTCGAAAGACTAGGTTTTGTTGAAACAGGGGATGACACTGCTCATCTGATTGGCCATGTTGGAGATATGCCATTGTCTATGCAAAATGGTAAAATGAAGTACCTTGCACATATACTTCATGTTCTAAACATTACAAAGAATATGGTTTCTATTGGCCTGATGATTGAGCAAGGTTTGTAGGTTCAGTTAAACCCTAATGGTGGCTATTATGTAGAAGACTTTAAAGATAAGTACAAGTTGGTTGCAAAAGACAATAGAGTGGGCAAAATGTTTACATTGAATGTAAATATGCCTGAAGTGGGTGTTGCAATGTTTGCAAATGGTTCAGGAGTTGTTGTAGATATAGACATTTGGCATAAGAGAATTGGGCATGTAAATGTGCAAAGAATGAAGTCTATGTAGACTAAAGAAATTGTGACAGGGCTGCCTAAGTTTAAAGTTGAAGGTATGCAGAAAGTTTGTGAAGCATGTCAATTTGGAAAGCAAACAAAACATGTATTTTCACACGACAAAAATGTGAGCAAGAATGTGCTAGATGTTGTGCATTCAGATGTATGGGGTCCTCCAAAGACTATGTCTATGGGTGGCTGCGGGTGTTACGTAACATTCATTGATGATGACCACACAAGGAAAGTGTGGGTGTATTTCATGAAGGAGAAGAGTGAAGTGTTCATTCATTTTTAGAATTTTAGAGTTATGGCTGAAAAATAGATAGGAAAACATGTGAAGTGTCTAAGGTCGGATGGAGGGGGAGAATACTTGTCCAATGAGTTCTCTGAATTCTTGCAAAAGAATGGCATTCAGAGACAATTTACATGTACATACACTCTGCAGCAAAATGGGATTGCTGAGCGAAAAAATAGACACATTGTAGAGATAGCACGAGCTTTGATGGCAGAGAAGAATATGCCACATAGCTATTGGGCTGAGGCTATGTCTACAACAGTTTGTATAATGAACATGGCTCCTACTACCTGCAACCATACATGATGTAATGCCAGAGGAGAGGCTCACTGGCAGGAAACCTAATTTGTCTCACTTGAAAGTTTTTGGGCATATGTGCATGTGCCAGATGAGTTACGTACCAAGCTGGATCCAAAGGTAGAAAAATGTGTGTTTATTGGGTATTCCCTCAAGCAAAATGGATATAGATGTTATAATCCTGCTACACGTGCATTGAGGGTAAGAAGGGATATTGTATTTGATGAGATGAGTAGTTGGTATGCTGCTAAAAAGATGTTGTTGGGGCTGATGTAAGTGGAAATGTGGTTGCACAGAATGCAAGTCAGCAATCACAGTCATTGAGTGGACCAGGAGAGTCCACTCAATGAGTAGTTGGTATGCTGCTAAAAAGATGTTGTTGGCTGATGTAAGTGGAAATGTGGTTGCACAGAATGCAAGTCAGCAATCACAGTCATTGAGTGGACCAGGAGAGTCCTCATCCAGTGGTTCTGTTGATGTAAGGTTCCTCCCTTCCAAGATGAGAGAAACACTTAAGATAGTCCGCTAAGTCTTATCTTGGAAAAAATTTCCTATTCATCGACACCTTGACCCTGCAGAGATTCAAGGATACGATTTATAGGTATGACCTAGCTCTATCCGGCAGGGGGAGCGTGATTTTCTAAACATCAAATCACCCATAGGGTAATCGATCATAAATTGGGCAACTACTAGACTTGATTTCTAGGGATAACGCTTTTTTCCTCATCTTATGCAAGGCACAGCCGCTGGCCTAGTCTTCTAGAATAGAGTTGCCCAGGAACCTAACTATCTAGCGTAGGCTTTCACTTAATCTGTTGGAAAGCTACCCGACTAATCGGGTCCACCCGTCCGTAGGATGGTGCCGTCAGGGCATTCCATCCTCCCACTTTCCACCCTACTCACGCATCAATTTATTTTCTAATTAATCCTACCACACTATTTGACATAAATAAACATATTCCTTAATTAAGGTCCTTTTTCACAAGATTCGTTAAAACAGCCTTCTTACACAATACATTCATACCAAAGACAAGATGTAATTATATAAAAAGTTTATACATGAACCAATTCCATACAAGCCAAAGTGGCTCTCTTATTCTTATTCTGTCGATGATCTAGAATTTGGCCTTCCAGCCTCTACATGCTGGGCAAAACCCTACGGGACCATACACCTCATCGTCGGCCGCTGGCGAGGACTCAAGCGGGCCTGTCGCCCTCTCAGGCTCCATCGCTCGATCCTCCCGTCCCTCAGAGGGATGTCTGCACACTAGGGTGGGCTTATTTACCGCACTAGCCTGGGCCCTCAGAACTAGGCAGCCTCATAATCTCTCGCCTCAATCGGCGATCCTTATTTCCCCAAAGGTATGAGGGATACCTTGGACCATTCCTGGGCTTTGCTAACGACGCCGCCCGACTACACAAGCACGGAACGGAGTTAGCGTTGAAGCCAAAAAAAAAATCTTGAATTCTAAAGATAACATCTTCAATGCAATTTACTAAATTTTCATAATTCATGAAGATAACAATTTCAACGCAATTTATCGAATACAACATCACAGCTTCTTCTACATTTGTGGGCTTCTTCACTAAATCCATTATCTCAGTCCATCAAGACCATATTGACAATTTGTTCAGAAGACATTCTCTGCTCCTCTATTCTCTTTGATCTACGTAAGCCATCTGTTGAAGTTTCTCTGCAACATCAAGTGGGGGTTGCAATCATTAAAGAGTTGCCTTACCCACGTAGGAAGTGGTTGTCCTTTAGGTGCACGGACAGAGTTAGGTTGGTGTGAATTTTAAGAGTCTTCATCATCCAAAAACTCCTCCTCCTTCAATTTTTCGTTGCTTGGACTGGGCACATGGTGGATTATTTCTCTCAAGGTGAGCCGCAGGAAAAAACGCTGAAGTGATGAGGATCCAAGCTACCGCAGAGGTAGGCCGGCAGCAGCAGCAAAAGATCCAGAGTAATGATGTCAAATATGAAGTGGTAGAGCTGAATAATGAAGCGTTTTTATATCGTCATTTTAAGAGGAAAAGATACCATTCATTAGCACTAATTTAAGGAAAATCCCTTCTTTTTAAAAATTAACCAAGCTAACCTGGCCACCGTTTCCTTGAGGGGCTTGAAAAGGGAGGACTGGAGCCGCGTTGGGCGCATCTTCCCCCATCTCGTTGTTACGTGCTCCTCTTGAGGCAATATTTTGTCGTCTCCGAGATGAGGCCATCTTAGGCATCGCCTTGTAGAGCTCGCTGCTGCGATCGAAACGCTTCAGTCGGATCTGAATTTCGAGCTCGTTTGCTCACCGTATGAGCAAAAGAATATGGCGCACGAACCCTCGCTTGAGTCAAAAAACCCTTACTAAAGTCTACGCAAATGGGGGGGAGGGGAATTGTGAGATGTCCTTAAGGGCAAAGGCAAAAACGTGGAGAGGGCTGGGAGGGGTGGCTGCAAGCCTCTCTGTAAGTCTATTCACACCGGGGGGGGGGGAGAAGAGTTAAGGACACTGGTCCTTAGCAAGATGGGGATGGAGGAAAATTGGCTTATCTGAAAAGAGCCAAATGAGGGGGTGGCTGCGAGGGCGGCTGTACTTGCAGCAAGTATGCTACACATGGACGGACGGCGGTACGGACAGGGTATACGCTACACAGAGATGCGTGCCGTCTGAGGAGCACCCCAGGGGTTTATATAGCTGAGGGGTGAGGGTACGGGCGCTGCGCAAAGCAAGGACGAAAGGACGGTGTACCTTCAAAGGCTATGGATCAGTGGCCTGCATGGGTCTAGGAGAGTGGTACGGTGTCGGTTGTCTGAGAAAGGAGTGGTACGCATGTACCTTATCTAGTCTAGGGCAGCATGGGTGTCCACGTAAGGGTACGTGTGGACCATACAGTGGGCGGCCGTCCTTTGGTTCTTGGACGGTCATTGTACGGGCACCCTAGTAAGTGTGTACGGACCAAATTTTTGAGGCGGGGTACCCAAATTTGGGGCGCCCGTCTCGATTTGCGTGCCGGACCGCCC
Organism: Cibotium barometz; assembly: GCF_041138505.1. Taxonomy (NCBI): domain Eukaryota; kingdom Viridiplantae; phylum Streptophyta; class Polypodiopsida; order Cyatheales; family Cibotiaceae; genus Cibotium; species Cibotium barometz. The sequence continues at coordinate 5,465,939 of NC_141079.1, forward strand.
CAGGGGGGCGATTTTTTTTTTTGTCCGGGAGGTTCTCCTGGTCGCAGGGGTTCAGACCGTTCGTCAATCGGACGTGCGGTCGTGCATTTATTAAGGTTTAAAGGTCGCCGTTTTTTAACTAAAATGATTGAAATTAGCGTACAGGCTTGATCCGGTGTCCGTTTTGGATGCTGTAAAATCCTATATTAGGGTAAAATCGCACGTAGATTCCAAATTTGGGCTCAGAATTTGAAGATTCTAAGTAGAAATGACTCAAATAATAAAATCATTGATATTTATACCATAAAAACTCATAATTACATGGACATTTCTTTATTAGTGAAGATGGGTACGTTACATCCTTCCCCCCTTAAAGAAATCGAGATGTCCTCATCTCGTCATGAATTGGGGATAATCCTTTAAGAGTGTAGCTTCATCTTCCCAAGTTGCATCCTCTTCAGGGTAATCTTTCCACTGAACTAGATGTTCTACAAGAGTTCTATTTCGGAGTTGCCTTTCCCTAGAATCTATGATGCTACTGGGCTGTAATTCAAGGACTCCTTGAGTAGGGATTACAACTTGTTCATCATCAAGAATATGATCGAGACTGGGGACATATGGTTTTAACAAACTTACATGAAATACATTATGGACTTTGGGAGTTGGAGTTTATAGGCACTTTTACCTAGACACTTGATAACTGTATAAGGACCACAATACCTGGGGCTGAGCTTCTTATATTTCCCGAGTGATAGAGAACTTCGTTTGGGTCGGACTCATAGAAGAACTCTGTCTCCTTCCTTGAAGATCCTTTCAGACCTCTTGTTGTCAGCATAAAGCTTTTGTCGATCTTGGGCGGCTTTAATATCTTTTTGGATTGCCTTGGTTTGTTCCTCCATTTCTTCAAGCATTTTCCTGGACGCCTCAACTCTTATGGTTGGATCAGAGAAATTTAGAGGAGACAGGCATTCTTGCCCATAGAGTGCCTTGAATGGTGACATTCCTATGCTTTGATGATAAGATGTATTGTAGGCAAATTCTACTAGAGGAAGATATTGAATCCACCTTCTCGGTTCCCGTCCACAATATGCTCTGAGAATGTCTTCAATTACTTGATTGACTCTCTCAGTCTGGCCATCGATCTCTGGATGGTAAGCTGTGCTAAAGCAAAGTTGAGTTCCCAGGGCTTGAAATAAAGACTGCCAGAATTTTGAAGTGAAGTCAGAATCCCGATCACTTACTATCCTTTTTGGGAGACCATGAAGTTTGAGGACTTCCTTGATGAATATTCGAGCAACATCAGAAGCTTTGAAGGTCTTCTTTGCTGGTATAAGGTGAGCTACTTTGGTAAGTAAGTCCACTACTACTACTAGAATGGAGTCATATCCTCCTTGAACAGTGGGGAGACTTGTGACAAAATCCATACTAATGCACTCCCACTTCATTTGGGGAATATCTAATGGTTGAAGTTTTCCAGGCATCTTGACCCTTTCAGCTTTGATCCTTTGGCATGAGAGACATTGCTTCAAGAACCGAAGCACATCATTTTTCAAGCCTGCCCAATGAAAGCTCCTTCTTACAGCATTTAATGTTTTTGCATAACCTGGGTGTCCTGCAGTAGGGCTATCATGAGCTTCATGGAGGATTAGTTTCTTTAAAGCAGGATCCTTGGGGATACATAGCCTGTGATTGAAGTAGAGGCTTCCTTCATGAGTGGAGTATCCCTTGATTAGATTCTTCTCTTTCTCTGAATGTCCCCCTTCTTCTACTAATTTTTTCATCCTCTGATAATCTGGATCATGAGATGAGACTTCTTCCACCTTGACCAGTATGGGATTATTTGGCATTGATACTGCATTCAAGAAAGATTTGTGGCTAAGTGCATCTGCTACCACATTATCTTTCCCAGGGCGGAATTTGATGTCGAAATCATATTCTTGTAGAATTTCAATCCATCTCCTTTGCCGCATGTTGAGGTTAGGCTGGGTGAAGATCCACTTTAGACTTTTGTGGTCAGTTACAAGCTGGAATTTGCCTCCCAAGAGATAATGTCTCCATAATTTGAGGCAATGAACAACTGCTAAGAGCTCCAAATCATGGGTGGCATAGTTTGCTTCATATTGCTTCAGCTTGCGGGAAGTATAAGCGACTGGTCTTCCTTCGTGGCCTAAGACACCACCAAGTGCTAGACTACTAGCATCGGTAAAACCACTTCAAATTCCTTGGAGAAATCAGGAAGCTTTAAGACTGGGACAGAAGTAATAATGACTTTCAGCTGATCAAAGCTGTTTTGATGGATTGGCAACCACACTATTTTGCAATCTTTCTTAAGAAGGTCCGCAGCTACTAAGGCATAATCTTTGATAAAAATCCTATACCAACCCGTGATTCCCAAAAACCCACGAACTTCACGAACTGATTTAGGGGGTGGCCATTCTAGAATATCCTTGACCTTGGCAGGGTCTACTGAGATGCCATCTTTGGAGACGATGAATCCAAGATACTCAATTTGATGAGTAAAGAAAGTACATTTGCTCTTCTTGGCATAGAGTTTGTGTCTGCGCAGCAATTGCAGAACTCTACGCACATGCTCCTCATGCTCTTCCATTGATTTGGAGTAGATTAAGATGTCATCAAAGAAAACAAGCACAAATTCATCCAAGTAGGGACGGAATATATCTTGCATTAGGCGGTTGAAGGTTGCAGGAGCATTGGTTAACCCGAATGACATTACAGTAAACTCATAGTAGCCATAACGGGTATTGAAGGTTGTTTTGGGTATATCTGCTTCCTTGACTTTGATCTGATAGTAACCAGACCTCAAATCTATTTTTTAGAAGACTTTGGCCCCATGAAGCCTGTCAAGAAGTTCATCGATGCGAGGGATAGGATACTTATTCTTGACAGTGACTTGATTGAGCCCTCGATAATCTATGCAGAGGCGGAGAGTCCCGTCCTTCTTTTTTTGGAAAAGAACAGGTGCTCCCCAAGGAGAGCTACTGGGGCGTACAAATCCTTGTTCAATGAGCTGGGAAAGTTGCTCCTTAAGTTCAATGGCTTCAAGAAGGGACATTTTATAGGGAGTTTTTGAGACGGGTTGAGCTCCAGGGATCACCTCGATTTCATGGTCGACTTCTCGAGGAGGCGGTAACCCTGTAAGCTCGTCAGGGAAGATGTCACAGAATTCTTGGAGCCAAGAGGGTTCTGTCTCCATACTAGGTTCAATGACTTTGTTGAGTTTGACTAAGAAAACTTGCTGACCCTTACGTGTTCCCTTGAGAAGATGTTTTGCCTTGACTACCCTAGACTTAGGTTTTCCTGTGATCCCCTGAACAGATATTACTTGGCCATGCTCATTTTCAAAAGTGATACTCCCCTGGTTACAATGAATGCTAGCTTTGTTTGCAATTAACCAATCCATCCCAAGGATTCCATCATAAATTCCTAGTGGCAAGACTCTAAAGTGACCATGAGTTTGCTCATTACCCAGCTCAAAATCAAGGTTTCCTATAGAGTGGCGAGATACTACTTCTTTCCCACTGGCTAACTCTACAATCATTTTTCTAGCTGTTTTTTGACTCAAGTTTAATTTTTGCAAGCACCTAGGAGAAAGGAATGAATGGGTATTGCCACAATCAATCAAAAGCTGAAATGGCTTACCGTGATGAGTGGCGGGGGTTTGGATTACACCAAATTTTTTATTCAGACCTTGGTGTTCTATTGCCGCATGGACGGTGGTGCGCTCTTCTTCAGCCGTTTCCAAGGTCGGTTCTTCACTTATAACATAGGCAGTTCTAGCAAACTGTTCCTCCGCGGCCTCTGCCACGGCCACTGCCTCTTGCACCTTGGTGGGTAGGGGTTCCACGGCCTTGATTTCCTCTGTTACCTTGGGGAAATGATGTTGCCATCTTGGGACAGTTGGCTCTAAATTGTCCCGGATCATTGCACTCAAAACACAGAGGGCCTTCTCTGGAAGAAGCAGCATACGAGCGGGGGGCAAAAGAGTTGCCTTGTCACCCTCTATTGTAGTAGGGGAAATTCTGTTGAGGTTTCTTGTAGGGTTGATCTCTAAGGTTTGCCTCAGGGTAAGATCTCTTTTGATTCTTCGGTTTGTTAGCCTTCATTTCTTTCACAAGGGGCTTTGCTCATATGAGAGCATCCTGTAATGTGCTTGGCCTCATTGCTTCAAGGCGGGAATCTAGGGGTTCATTTAGCCCTTGGCAGAAACGAGCCACTTGCTGGGAAGTAGTCATAGCTGGGGCATACTTCCGAAGGGTAATAAATTTGGAATAGTAGTCCTCAAGAGTTAAGCTGCACTGTCTAAGACTAAAAAACTCATTCATCTTTATGGATTCATGGGATGGAGGAAGATATCTTTCCTTCACTGCCTGCTTGATGTCTTCCCATGTTTGAGAATGCTCGGTGACTTCCTTGTCATGGCACCACTGTTTCTACCAGAGTTTAGCATCTCCAATGAGGCGAAACCGTGCGAGCATAGACTGATTTGCTATTCCAGTACCGGCAGCAGAGAAATAATCGTCCATCGCCTCAATCCAGACTTCAGCATCCTTCTCAACCTTTGAACCTTCTCCTTTAAAGGAGGGAGGTTGCATTTGCTTGAGCAGGAGCTTCTTCTCCTAGGTATCGGTGTAAAGCGCATTGGGAAGTGGAGGGTGGTCGTCCTGGCCATCATTGTAAAAACAATTTTAAGATTACAAGATTCATATTTGCACAACGCTTAATTTTTTTGGAGAGTAAAACATTGAAATTATTTTATTTTCAAATATTTACAAGGACAAGTTTTATTACAAAGATCTGAGACTAATATAATTAGTCTTATTTGACATTAAGGGGAATTCCTAGGCTTGACTATGACATAAGGGTAGAGCGGTCCACATAGGTGAAATATGGGGGTTCCGCTGTAGTTTCTAAGACTCTAAAAACTGATGGTAAGGGTGGTAAACTCTGGATTGGGGTAGATCCCAACACCGCTACTCTATCAGCAGCAGGTAAGACCTGCATCACTTTGTCATACACCCAACGATCCTGAGGTATGCGAACCCCATCTATAGTCACCGAGGTGTCAGCCCTGGGGGTACCGACGAACCAAAATAAGCAGATCATCTTCAGCTTCTCAATCCAACGAATCCGCTTAAGGTCGGTGGTGAGGTTCCTAATCTGATCTGCTCGGATGAAGAAGTATCTCGGCCCACGACTCCAGAAATCTCTACCCCATCCTCTCTAAATATGAGAGAAATGAGGGAGGGATATCTTCTCTAATATCTGCACCATGGTGTCGCGGAACTCGAAATTCGAGGAGTGACTAGCAGTCTCGAAGATGCATTGGAAAACTAGAAATTTGGAGTAGGCATCTTCCTCTTCCTACAATCATTCAATCAATTTAATTTATTTGTTTTAGTAGGATGTCTTTACTAATTAGCATTATGTTAGGTAAAACATTTATTACAAAACAGTCCTTAAACTGCAATTCCTAGGAGCTAAACTTGCTCTGATACCAATTGTAAGGTTCCTCCCTTCCAAGATGAGAGAAACACTTAAGATAGTTCGCTAAGTCTTATCTTGGGAAAAATTTCCTATTCATCGACACCTTGACCTTGTAGAGATTCAAGGATACGATTTATAGGTATGACCTAGCTCTATCCCGCAGGGGGAGCATGATTTTCTAAACATCAAATCACCCATAGGGTAATCGATCATAAATTGGGCAACTACTAGACTTGATTTCTAGGGACAACGCTTTTTTCCTCATCTTATGCAAGGCACAGCCGCTGGCCTAGTCTTCTAGAATAGAGTTGCCCAGGAACCTAACTATCTAGCGTAGGCTTTCACTTAATCTGTTGGAAAGCTACCCGACTAATCGGGTCCACCCGTCCGTAGGATGGTGCCGTCAGGGCATTCCATCCTCCCACTTTCCACCCTACTCACGCATCAATTTATTTTCTAATTAATCCTACCACAGTGTTTGATATAAATAAACATATTCCTTAATTAAGGCCCTTTTTCACAAGATTCGTTAAAACAGCCTTCTTACACAATACATTCATACCAAAGACAAGATGTAATTATATAAAAAGTTTATACATGAACCAATTCCATACAAGCCAAACTGGCTCTCTTATTCTTATTCTGTCGATGATCTAGAATTCGGCCTTCCAGCCTCTACATGCTGGGCAAAACCCTACGGGACCATACACCTCATCGTCGGCCGCTGGCGAGGACTCAAGCCGGCCTGTCGCCCTCTCAGGCTCCATCGCTCGATCCTCTCGCCCCTCAGAGGGATGTCTGCACACTAGGGTGGGCTTATTTACCGCACTAGCCTGGGCCCTCAGAACTAGGCAGCCTCATAATCTCTCGCCTCAATCGGCGATCCTTATTTCCCCAAAGGTATGAGGGATACCTTGGACCATTCCCGGGCTTTGCTAACGACGCCGCCCGGCTACACAAGCACGGAATGGAGTTAGCGTTGAAGCCAAAAAAAAAATCTTGAATTCTAAAGATAACATCTTCAATGCAATTTATTAAATTTTCATAATTCATGAAGATAACAATTTCAACGCAATTTATCGAATACAACATCACATAATTCATAACTTCATATAATTTTTATATCGTCATTTTAAGAGGAAAAGACACCATTCATTAGCACTAATTTAAGAAAAATCCCTTCTTTTTAAAAATTAACCAAGCTAACCTGGCCACCGTTTCCTTGAGGGGCTTGAAAAGGGAGGACTGGAGCCGCGTTGGGCGCATCTTCCCCCATCTCGTTGTTACGTGCTCCTCTTGAGGCAATATTTTGTCATCTTCGAGATGAGGCCATCTTAGGCGTCGCCTTGTAGAGCTCGCTGCTGCGATCGAAACGCTTCAGTCGGATCTGAATTCCGAGCTCGTTTGCTCACCGTATGAGCAAAAGAATATGGCGCACGAACCCTCGTTTGAGTCAAAAAACCCTTACTAAAGTCTACGCAAAGGGGGGGGGATTGTGAGATGTCCTTAAGGGCAAAGGCAAAAATGTGGAGAGGGCTGGGAGGGGTGGCTGCAAGCCTCTCTGTAAGTCTATTCACACGGGGGGGGAGAAGAGTTAAGGACACTGGCCCTTAGCAAGAGGGGGATGGAGGAAAATTGGCTTATCTGAAAAGAGCCAAATGAGGGGGTGTGAGAGGGGTGGCTGCGAGGGCGCGGCTGTACTTGCAGCAAGTACGCTACACAGGGACGGACGGCGGTACGGACAGGGTATACGCTACACAGAGATGCGTGCCGTCTGAGGAGCATCCCGAGGGTTTATATAGCTGAGGGGTGAGGGTACGAGCGCTGCGCAAAGCAAGGACGAAAGGACGGTGTACCTTCAAAGGCTATGGATCAGTGGCCTACATGGGTCTAGGGGAAAGGTACGGTGTCGGTTGTCTGGGGAAAGGAGTGATACGCATGTACCTTATCTGGTCTAGGGCAGCATGGGTGTCCACGTAAGGGTACGCGTGGACCATACAGTGGGCGGCCGTTCTTTGGTTCTTGGGCGGTCATTGTACGGGCACCCTAGTAAGTGTGTACGGACCAAATTTTTGGGGCAGGGTACCCAAATTTGGGGCGTCCGTCTCGATTTGTGTGTCGGACCGCCCCGGGGGGCAAATTTTTTTTTATCCGGGAGGTTCTCCTGGTCGCAGGGGTTCAGACCGTTCGTCAATCGGACGTGCGGTCGTGCATTTATTAAGGTTTAAAGGTTGCCGTTTTTAAACTAAAATGATTGAAATTAGCATACAGGCTTGATCCGGTGTCCGTTTTGGATGCTGTAAAATCCTATATTAGGGTAAAATCGCGCGCAGATTCCAAATTTGGGCTCAGAATTTAAAGATTCTAAGTAGAAATGACTCAAATAATAAAATCATTGATATTTATACCATAAAAACTCATAATTACATGGACATTTCTTTATTAGTGAAGATGGGTACGTTACAGTTGATAGACCATGGAGTGGCAAGTTGCATCATAATACCAGTCCTAAAAATGTAGTTGGTACATCACATAAAGGCAAAGAGAAAGTGGTTGAACCCCTTGGTATGCCTGACATTTTTGCACGGCATTCTCTTGTTGATGCAGATTCTAGTGGCTTCTTGGAGATGAGCCTTGATGAGGATCTTGGGATTCTAGCAATGAAGACACTTGATGTGAAGAAGGCTATGGAAGCCGTGAATGCAAAGTTACGAAGATCTGGAAGAGTCAAAAATCATGTACAGAGGTTGACTTATGATGGTTATGTGGCACATCAGTATGCGTATATGGCAAAAGTTATGCAGGTTGTAGAACCCACATGCTTTGATGAGGCTATTGGAAATGTGTGTTGGGAGAAAGCTATGGATGAGGAGATGGATGAATTGAAGGCAAGACATTAGGAATTTTTTGGACCCAAAGAGGGCCTCTTGGATTAACTTTTGATTAGGAATGGACCAAGAGGAAGAGGGCTGGGTGCACATTTTTGACTTCTTTGACCCTAGGGGGCCTAGGCTTTGGTTTGCTAATGGGACCTAATTACTACTCTTGTCCCCCTACCTCTTGGGCTTAAACTTAGAGGTCCCCCCACCTAGAATCGCGCAGATGAAAAATCCTAAACATTAGGAAAATTCTGGACTCAAAAGAGGGCTGTTTCAACAATAATATAATAATAGACACATAGATTGAGTGACATGTAATCTACGAACGAGATTCACCGGTGGTGGGACCTCTGTACAAACCCACCCAAAACGTGGAGAAACTCTTATCTTCATGAAATATTAAAAAAAACCATCACCTTGTCTTAAAATATTTAAAATCATTTTTTTGTCAGAAACTAACGCAATAAAAGAATGTTTTCCACATTCCTGTGTTAGACGTGGAGCACTAAAAAATTCTTTCCACCACCCCTAGAACTAATGAAGCTTGAATGCTTGGAATAGATAGATACACATTCTCTCGGTTATTCCCTCAACTTGGTTCCACTTTTGAATCTTGAAACATCTTTGGCGCCCAAAAGAACACACCGTCCCTCATTTCATCCTCCCTCCTTGATCCACAAAAGCGGTTAGCCCAGTCATCCACTTTCTGCTACTTCTTCTTTCTCATACGTCTGTTAATCTATCATGGCACCCGAAAGTGGACTGAAACGAGCAAGGAGCAGTATCTCATCTGTTGTGTTGTATAACATAAAAGACGAGAACGAAGAATGGATTCCCCAAGTATACAGGAAGTACTCTTGGGTCACTATGCAGCCAGGAAAACAAGGCCACTACCGAGTGAAGGGAAAGGCATCTGAAGACTTGGCCAAACATTGGAAAGGAAGGATCCTTGACTTTAAGATGGCACCAGGAGGGAAAACTGTCAAAGAAGTGTTGATCCAGCATGTATTCATGCAAAAAGAGATCAACGTGGGACCATTGGAAGGACTTCCAAGACACAGACCACATTGTAAGTGCTTGTGTTTTGTATTTCAATGTTACAAATAAGGTGATTGATATACATTTTTCTGCCTTGCACAGATTTGTACCCATCCAATCTTCAGGAGTGGGAGCCTGCACAATGCTTGACGGGGTTCTTGAATGTCATACATGGTGAGGTGGGGGAACTTCAATATGAAGGTCGTGCACCAAGTGATCTCGCAAGAAGTAGAACATATTTCTATGACTCATTTTATACCTTGCCCACTCAATCGAGTCGACATGGAAAGTTGGAACGTATTCCGTTGCCCGCACTTGATAGTCCGGAGTGGCCATTGCTTGACACAGAAGTGAGAGTCATACAGGACCAAAATGTTTAATGATATTAAATGTGCTATGAAGCCTAGCATTGGTGCAAGAAATGTGCACTTAAGTTTGTTTGTTCCAATTGCATGCTTTGTTCATTTATTTTCTGATTGTAAACAATTGAGAAAAACTAGAACAACTTTTGTGTGCAAAGATGTAGATGAAGCCTGGCTTGATCATTTGTTTGACAAAGGTTGGAGAGTGAAATCATCAAAGGGAGATGATTTGATCGAATGTCGATTGAACACCTCCGACATTGCATTTCGGTGAGTGTTAAAACATTAAAATGTATTTTTGTGAAACAGTTACAACGCTTATTTGATTATACTCGGAAAATTATCCTAATGATATTTTGGAATCAGATACTATATTGCCAGGCAACATCTGTGCATGTCATTTACTTATAGAAGGTGGCGATGGATCAACAACAACTGGGAAAGCATGGACCAAGATACAAGAGATGGCAGCCACTCTTGCTTGATAGATATAGTTATGATTCGACAGGGTCACCCATCTTTGACATTGGAAGTGGAAGAGAATTGGACTCTCGACTATGTTAGGAAGGAATTAGAAGTAGCTATTCAGAATCCTCCAGATCAATTTTGCTTTAAGCTCGATGGTCGGAAGCTAAGTAAAAGAAGAGAGCATCAGATCATTTGTAAAGATGTTGCAGCCCCACATGAATTGGAGGCACTAGAAGATATATGATGTGACCATGTATACGGTGACAATGTATTTTCCATATGCAATAAACTTATCTATTCAGAACATTGCTTTTGTAATGCTTTACTGTTTAAAACAATGTAATGAAGGCAAGAATTCCCCAATTGAATTTTTATGTACACAAAAAAAGGCTTAAAGTAAGAAAGCAAGCAGTGAAGGAACACAGTAGCAAATTTGATCCTCTGATTTTCAAATGATAAGTGTATTTACATTTGATGTTCTCTCTCCAATACATGTATAGCTGCATATTTACAAACGTACATTTGTTGGAAGAAGGAAAAAACTATTTATTGCTGGAACCCATAGGTATCGGCTTCAGGATGGAGCCAGGGCTCTTCTCCCAAGTATGGAGCCCATGTAAGAGGCTCAGGGGGGCCTATCCCCCCTCGTGGATTGGGCGGGATGAAGTCCACTGGCCCGTCTGGAGGCATAACTTCAGCGACCTCGATCAATTTCGCAATCGTTTCCTCCCTAAACGTTTGGACGTCTAGGTCCACGTAGCGAGACATTGATGGAAACTGCCATCACAATTCATCAAGGCATAAATAAGATCAACATGACAATATATAAGAAGATAAACAAGAGCACAAATGCGTATGGGAGCTGAAAATGCTTACATCCTCTGAAGGGAGCTGAAAAATGCTTCGTAGCAGCAACATTGCATTAAGTGCAACCCTCCACCCACAGCTGTAGCCATCTTCTTGTTTGGGGACACTAACCCTTCGGATGGTCGATCAATCCAGGGTGTCGATGTCCATGCTGAGGCTCTCGTAAGCTGCCATTAGTTTCCTGACTCCACTGTAAACAGAGACCAATCATTATCCTGATCAATCCGGACTTCTAACTCAAACAATAATATGTATCTTAATGATTTTTACTTACAGCAAAACATTTCCATGGACACCAGATGTCGAATTTGCAAGGTAAATGACATTTTCTTGCATGTCGACTAGTAGAAGACTCCAATGGGAACTGCACAATAGAATTCTATTAGTTTCAATCCAAAGGAAGCACTATATAACTCGTGTACGGTGATTCCTATAAACATCATGCGAGAGAGAGAGAGAGAGAGAGAGAGAGAGAGAGAGAGAGAGAGAGAGAGAGAGAGACAAACTCACTTTTCATGATATGCCAAAAAAAAAACTCGGGCATCGTCCAGCTGGACCTCCCGAAACCAGTTCAGCACATCGAGGTACGGAACTGACTCTACTAGCAACAGTGTTGAGACCAGTGAATCAATCTGGAACACTCGTTGCTGTACATCCTCGGGCAATAGCGAAATAACAAAACTTCACAAGGAAACATATCAAGAGTGAGGCATCAACTTTAAGAGCCAAGAATGAAAAATTGTGGGAGGACAGAGAAAAGAGTATACCTTAAAACACATCTGAGCACTTTGTCGTTGACTTTAGTTTTGGGATCAAACAAAATGTTGATTTCTTCAGCATGAATCGGGAAATAACATCTATGCCCTCTAATATTAAAGGGTACATAGAACTCCGGCAACAAAAATTGCAGCGCCTCCCGATTCATGGCGTGGAGTGCGCGAACATTTTCCCTTTTTGTTTGCAATGCAAGCATTGCAGCTTGATGTTCCCTTTGAGCGCTTGTCATTAAATTTGCCCGAGTCTGATGCTCATGATCTGGACTTCCCTCGGTCACCTCTTCAATTCTCACTTTTTGTACAGGCCGGACATCCAAAATTTGTAACATTCGTTCATCAGTAAACGTAACTGGTCTAAGTGACTTATCGTATCTGAAACGAAGGGCTATTAGGCTGAAAAAATCTTTGTTCATTACTGTCACCCTGTGTGCGTGGGCAGCAAGAACGTAACTATCCAAAAAAAATTCGATCATCCAATCTTCTGTGGCCTCTTGCAAGCAAAACAAGGCCGATGCCTTCCACCTAAACAAAATTCCATTCTGCTCACAAATTCTCCTGGCAAGCCTCTGGAAAGGCAATCTGGGAATAGCAGCTGTCGGGTGCTTCATAAACTTTTTGATTTCTCGCAGGGCTGCCGAATGCTCTGCGAAACGCCTGAGTCTAGGCTGCGTTTTGGACAATCGGGAAGGACTGCTTGATTTTCTTGATCTTGAGGCTTTCAGAACGCCCATCTTCTTCCCAGTAGATGAGGGAGCTGCATTGTCAATGGGTCTAGCTGTATGCCTTACACGAGCCATCTGAAAACGCAAGAAAAAGCAGAAAACTTTGCTATTCAGTAGTACACGATTAACAATTCACCATAAAGCGAGAGAGGGGGGCCAAGAAAGCAATATGCACTTCCTCGCGTTATGGTGAATCCATTCACCATAACGAGAGATGAAGGTCCACAGAAACACAATAATCCTTCTCGCATTATGGTGAATTCATTGACAACAATAAGAGGCGGATTATCGTGCATTCTTTGAGCTTCGATCTTGCGTTAAAGTGATTTGATTCACTATAATGCGAGACTAAGAGCCAGTCAAATCAAAACAATCCTCCTCGCGTTATAGTGAATCGATCTACTACAACGGGAGGAGGGTTCTCCCGAATCTCTTACCATTCCGTCTTGCAGTTTGGTGAGTCGATTCACCATAACACATAGAGCAGTATTGAGATTCTAATGACTCGTCGTCTGCTTTACGGTGAATCGAATCACCATGACGGAGGGCAAACAGTCGAAGAGAAAACAATGGCAGGGGGCAAACAGTCGAAGGAAAAACAAAACAATCAAGTATTATACAAGAAACACAAAACAATCAAGTAATACACTTTCATCACATTCTATGAGTGGGAATGGATGGAGACAGTCGTGTAGGAGGTGATTTAATTGACACCAATAAGAGGTGGATTATCGTGAATCCTTTGCCCCTTGGTCATGCGTTATGGTGAATTCACCATAACGCGAGTCTAAGGGCCAGTCAAAGCAAAACAATCCTCCTCGCGTTATAGTGAATCGATTTTCGCGAATCTCTTACGTTTGCCTTCTGCCATGGTGATTCGATCCACCATAAGACATGGAGCTTATTGAGATTCTAATGGCCCGTCGTGTGCTTTAAGGTGAATCGAATCACCACGGCAGAAGGCAAACAGTCGAAGAAGAAACAATGGCACAGGGCAAACAGTCGAAGAAAAAACAAAACAAACAAGCAATATACAAGAAACTTACAAAACAATCAAGTATTATACAAAAACTTACATTTCTTGCGTGTGAATGGATGGAGACTGTCGTGCAGGAGTTGGAAAGTCGGTTCAGTACTGTGGCGGTAGTCGGAAGTCACCTGGAGGCAAGCAGGAGGACGGACAAGGCAAAATCGATAAGAGGACGAAAAGGTGGCGTGATTAACGGCTTTGATTAGTCTTTAGAGCGAACACACGTGCTGGCGGGCTGCCAGGGCGACTAGGCGGCGCTGACGTGTCGTATAGCATTAAAAAGGGCTTTGATTAAACTTTATAGCTTGTACACGTGCTAGGTACATGGCGGGATGCCACGTGGCATTCATGGAATGGCGGGTGAAAACGCGACGCTGACGTGTCGCGTAGCATTAAAAACGGATTTTCTAGGATACTCATCTCATTTATTGCCTCTCTTGGAGTTCGTATTCTCATTTATCTCCCCTCCAACGGACTTTATCTCCATCAACGACTGACTATCTCCTCCAACCCTCCTCCATCAATCATCCTCCTGTATCCAACGTCAAAGACAAACCTCCAACCTCCTTCATCTCCATCTCCTGCGACGATTGTATACAATTCGTTTTCCTGGTATTTTTATCTCCTTTGTGCTTTTTTCTTCTTTTGTTATTTCGTTGTTTTGGTTTCAGTCGTGGAGAACTTCTTGCTTTGTCTTTTCATCGCGTTAAGGTGAATTGAAAACCTATGACTCCTCGCCTTATGGTGAATTGACTGCGAAGAAGAGTATTTTAATTCGTTTGACACCTCCTCTCTCAGTATGGGTACTGGAGAACTATCTTTATTTTTAATTCACCATAACGTTAGAGGCGTTGCCAAAGGATGATAAAGTCGTCATATTGCGGTGAATCAATTCACCATAACGCGAGCAAGGGTCCCATAGGAAGCACAATACTCCTCCTCGCATTATGGTGAATCGATTCACCATAACGCGAGAAGAGGTCCTTGACTTAGCTGCAATTTTATTTGCGTTAGGGAAAATAGATTCACTACAACGCGAGGAGGAATACCTGGATTCCTCTGGCATCTCCTCTCGCGTTATGTTGAATCCATTTACACCACACAGAGATTTGTTGTTTAAGATCGACTGTCTCTTGATTCATTGCCTAAACTAATATTTTCCATGTCTTTTCTAGACTTGAATTCAGCCATGGCGCAAGTTCAAGTCGAATTTGATGTGGACGAAGAGATCAAAGAAACACCTGCAACTCTATTATATGACTTCCTCTACAAATGTCGACATCATGATTTGCACCCTGCAATTTCGTTGATGTTCAATAGCGATTTTTCTCTGGAGGATACATTGTCTAGCCATCATGGATACTTCGAAGAGGCAAAGCAAGAGTTTGACGAGCTCACAAATGAAGAACCAATGATGATTGATGGGAAAAGTCACATTCATTTTAATCTCAAGGTGTCGCCGGAGAAGAAGCAGAGGTTAAACAGGGATTGGCACAAGGTGCCATGTGATAAGAAGAGAGCCTTGCTATGCCCTTTTCACAAAAGAAAGTGCCGCTTGATGGAATACTCCTACGCCTTCTTATGCTTCTTGCACATGAACGTGCAATTAACAGATGAAGAATGTACAGAGCCGCCTGCAAAAATTGAAAGTGAAGACACGATTTCTCATCAGGCAAGTCCCACCGTTGAGGATGCTGTTGAAGAGGAGGACACTCCTCATGTCATTGAGGAGTTCAATGTTGAAGAAGAGAGGAAGCTCAGTTCGGAGGTTGATATTGAGGCAGTTAGAGAACAAAACAGTGATGTAGGTCAGCTTGTGATTGAATCAGATGACTCCTCCCCCATTCCAACGCCATTACTCCCCTCCTACCAAGTAGGAGATTCAGAGTATATATTGCTGACAGACATACAACGTGTATTTAACTTAAGGGAGGATCATTGCATAGCTTTCATAGCCCAGAATCTGGAGGTCGATGACAATTTTGTAGATGATGATGGGATAGACAAGTACCTACTAGTGGATAGCCATGTGAAAGACACCGAGTTCCTTTCTGCTGCAGCAACACTAAATATGATCTATGCTGATGCCCTTAGATATGAAGGAAAAGATGCCACAGAGGAAGAGCTACAAGAAGCAAGGGACAGACTGAATATCACCAACATGGGAGGGTGTAGGGATGTGCCAAATAAGTCAGCGGAAACCATTCCTAGTTCGAGCACTAATTTATGGCAAGACGCCTTGCTTGAAGCAGATGAGAACCAAGAGGTTAGTTTTTTTTGTTGTGGATTTGGCTTTATCAACTTTGTCCTAAAATGTTTGGTGATGTTGTTTCTGGCTAATGCTCCTTTATTTTTTCAGTTGGAAATATATGAAGACACATTCCTCAAACGTGCTTCAGGCAAGCGTATGGCGGGATTGGGCCACGATTCGACACTAGGAACATATATACACCGCCTAAAATTCCCTCAAATTGTGATATTTCACGCTAGCTACTCCAAGGACAATGCCAGTTTTCCTCTGATGGCGATAAAGACTTTATCCAGGTATTTAGGTGGCTATCACTTAAGGCTGAATGCAAACAAGGCAATACTTCTGGAGCGGCAAGCAGCTGTTCGAATTTTTCGAGAGGGACCTGGAGTATATTCGTTAAGATGTAAATATTATTTAACATATGCTGCTTACGGGTTGGCATGTGGAATCACAGATCCTAATCTGTTGAGTGATTGCAGGAAGAAGCATCTTCTTAGAACAGCAAGGCCAAAGGTCCCTGTTGTGCCATTGATAGAGGATGAAGAAGATGATGCAGAAACGTCAACAAAAAAGGCTCGGCTGGGGGAAGTCTCTGTTCTAGATTAACAAATTTAGATTGTTCCAATTGCTAAGAAGTTTCGTCATATTTCTCAATACTCTTCTTGTTTACCATTACAAACTATGAAATGTATATATATTGGAAACATTTATATGGGACATAGATGAAAGCTCTTGTTCTTTTAAAATCTTTCACAGTTACATCATTGTTTTACAATATATATTTCAATGATCAATTTTCTTCCACACTTTGCCCTGTCTTTGTCGTTGTCTTAGCCATTCAGCATGATTCTGCTTTCCCTGTGAGGAGACATATATTGAATGTCTCCGTTCAGCCTGAACCTTTCTTATTGCACATGACACAGCTGATTCAGCATGTTTGATCTTCACACGAGCCCTCACTTGAATCTGCCTATACCACCACTAACATAGTTGCTTCATGGGATTACTTTTCTTTATTCCTCCTCCATGTTGAGTGGCCCTTTGATAGGCACAACGTGCTTGCCAATGAGATCTTTCCATGCCTTGGGTAGACCAAATCCCAAGGCTTCCAAACTCTTCCGCAAAAAAGGAACCATGTGCATGCAAAATGTGCTACAAATGCTCAACAACAACAAGACATTTAGTATCGTACAATATTTTTTGAACAACAAAAAATACTCAAAGCTGTAGGTTTTCAAGTAATTACCATGTATTGTGTCAAGTTTGTCGCACTCCATGCCTTTTCATAGCTAGTGTAGAACTCTGTCACAACTGCCTCAAATTTCTCAACATCCCCATCTTCAAACCTTGCT
The DNA here is from genome assembly GCF_041138505.1 of Cibotium barometz. Taxonomy (NCBI): domain Eukaryota; kingdom Viridiplantae; phylum Streptophyta; class Polypodiopsida; order Cyatheales; family Cibotiaceae; genus Cibotium; species Cibotium barometz. Next base: position 5,483,168 of record NC_141079.1, read on the forward strand.
TTTTGCAACAAAGGTGCTAGGCGATCAAGTGCCAACCACGCTTTGGCCTTTGCCACCCTTGCTTGTCCTGAAGAGCCTCGGTCAGGTACAGCTGCATGAAGCTTCCTCCACACCTCAAAATCTGTACCCAGATGACCTCTCTGGGTATGATTAGATAAGAACTTTCTGGCTTTTGCACCTCCAAAACATGGTTTGCTAGGAACATTTCCGGTCTTCCCTGATCTTCTCAAGTCCTTCTCAATCTTCACTTGACCACAATGTAAACCTGCATCTGAAAGCACTTGCTCTATTTTTTTAATAGTTCTTTCACTCTCTACTGCTGGTTTCATATTCCATGAAAATTCGATGTACATGTAGACTAGTTTCTCAATTATTCTAACCAGCGCATGCAAAACACAAATATGAACTCTGATCAAAGGGATAGGAAGAATTGGATCCCAAGTAGGATCCACTCATGGAGCATCACGATTTGGGGGTTCACGCCTATTACTGATTGCATTTAGGCATTTCCATTCTCTCTCTTTTCCTCCTTTGGAGACACCTCGTTCGGTCATACAATACAGGCAAGGATACTTGGCCATTGCTCCTTGGGAAATACTAAACATGCATTTCAAGGTTTTAAGATCTGCAGCCAGGTGCCATTCAACCTCATATTCACCATATCCTTCTACATAAAGCTTTTCGCCATTCGACTGCTGCTGCTGGATAGTGGAAGGAAGCTCAGTCTGGTTGAAGTACCACTTCAGAATTTCATGGGTCTCTGTTGGAACCTGTTAACAACAACTGTTAGATTGTCTACAACATCATAACAAGAGGATAGCAACATAATATTCTTTATTTAAAAATGGATAGCACGTCACCTCAAATGCAGCCAGCCACCAAATCTCATTTTCGGATTGTACACTAAAGTGCTTCTCATCAGCATTACTGATACTTGCATCCAAAGCTCTATTCATTAAAGTAATGCTAACCCTTTCCAGCTTCTGTCCTTTGATCACCTCACTCTCATCAAGTTTCAAAACAAATTTCAGCCTTCCATTGCACTCATGTACACTGATGTCATAAAATTTCACCATAGCCATTTGTAATTTCCGAACATCCATGATGAAATTGTTGAACTCTGTAAGCTCTAAAATTTTCTGTTCCCCACTCTTTTTAGTCACTGTCAATGTGCTAGACACGTGACAAGGCTCTCCAACAAGTTCGACCATTCCCAAGTTGAGAATATTTCGAGCTTTGTTTACGTGAAATGGTTTTGGAATGGGAATTACTGTTTTTTTTCCAAGCTTGCAATTGAAACCCTCTTTTACTTTATTAAACAACATCCTGTAAGACTTTGTGCTTATACCAGCCATGTCACATATACCTTGTGCATCTGCAGGCGTGAATGCTTCACTCACCTCCTGCAAGGATTGCTTTGCTATGTCTGATCGAAGTCTTGCAAACTTAGGATGCTGTATTGCTGACTCCACGATGTCTTTTGTCAGAACTTTGCCAAATATATCAGAACCTTGCTCTTTTGGACCCACAACATCTGTGACCATCCTGAAGCAACAACGATAGCTATTTCAGTCCACCATTCATCTAACTATACCACCCCCACACCCAATCCCCCATCTCCAAGAAAGGAACTAAAGATGAAAATGAAAGTGAGTGCTCAAAGAAATTTAAGCTCAAAGAAATTATAGATCCCAATACCTGCAAGCTTTTACACGACGCTTCCATTGGCCACCTCCAACATTGAGTTCTTCCAATGGTTTGATTTGTCTCTTGCGTAATCGAGCACCTAATGGCGTGTCTTTCAAATATTGCAATTTTCTGTTGAACTTTTCAAGTTGTTTTCGAAGGTGTGCATTCTCACTCTCCAATGTGAAATTGTTGATTTCTCGAACTGCCAAAATTTCATTCTTCTCCTTAATAGTGTCCTGCATCTTACAAATAGTCTGCTGCAAATGATCAAACTCTTTTTGTAACCCAGCACAAACTTTTGCCTTGTCCTCGTTTGAAGCTTGCAAAGCTGTTGTGATCGATGCCAAGTAAAAATTTGCACCTTCAAGCATTTTTATCCTGGCATCTCTATCACTCAAATGTCTTTCAAAGATACTTTGACATTGGCCAAACAGTCTTTTGCAATACCCAAGCAATCCATTTTCACCCTCACACACAAACTTGAAGAAACTTGTCAACCCAAAGAATGATGGAGATTGAGAGGAGGTTGGATCTGGTGGGTAAATACTACCATCCAACCAAAGGTCCATATTTTTCTTTCCTTCATTTCGAAGCTCAGTAATGCGGGCTTCGCATGCTGGCCTAGACCAGTTTCTCTTACAGCAGGGAGCATAATCGGGTTCTACTTGGAAGTGGATATCCACCTTTTTCCTCTTTTGCTGCACAGGTTCCATTGCATTGTTCTGTGCTTTAACAACACCAAAAAGCATAATGAACTCACACTTTAACCAAAAAAAACCCAAAGATATTACACTTATCTCCCGTGAAGAAGATTGCTTCATTAAAACCAAAAGACAACATCACTAAATAATACCTCCTTGTCCATCAAACAAACTTGTTGGTATCCTGGATGAACCAAAATGTACAGAGTACTTGTAAGCACAACCCTCACTTGAAAAAGGTAAGAAATGGGATTGTTATTCATGCACAAGCAGGTATGGCGCATGAAGAACAAATACTTTTCCATCCTTTTTCAAAACTTGCCGCCTTGAGAAGAAGAGAAAATCAAAAACCTCCCGCTCAAAAAAACTCGGATTTGGAGTGGTAGTGGTTGTGCAATCGGGAAGACAATGAGGGAGACAATGCAAGATGATGGGTTGCAGGGACGAAGTTCGGTTAGCAGAGTTGGATTCGTTACATTCAAAAGTGTAATGAAGAAAGAGAGTGGTGTCTTTTTTCAATAAAATAAGGCACCATAGTGGGAATAAAAAACTATACTCAAGATGCATTGTTTTGAATTAAAAAACACCCTACATGTCAGTTAATGGAATAAAGAACTCAAAAACGATGCACGTGCCCTCCAATATTATATGTGGATTTATTGGCTTGCTTTGTCCACATCACCATCCCAAGGGATCTCTTACAAGGCCCCTTTTTGAGTCCAAATTTTCCCTAACGTGTTCCCTTGAGAAGATGTTTTGCCTTGACTACCCTAGACTTAGGTTTTCCTGTGATCCCCTGAACAGATATTACTTGGCCATGCTCATTTTCAAAAGTGATACTCCCCTGGTTATTACAATGAATGCTAGCTTTGTTTGCAATTAACCAATCCATCCCAAGGATTCCATCATAAATTCCTAGTGGCAAGACTCTAAAGTGACCATGAGTTTGCTCATTACCCAGCTCAAAATCAAGGTTTCCTATAGAGTGGCGAGATACTACTTCTTTCCCACTGGCTAACTCTACAATCATTTTTCTAGCTGTTTTTTGACTCAAGTTTAATTTTTGCAAGCACCTAGGAGAAAGGAATGAATGGGTATTGCCACAATCAATCAAAAGCTGAAATGGCTTACCGTGATGAGTGGCGAGGGTTTGGATTACACCAAATTGTTTATTCAGTCCTTGGTGTTCTACTGCCGCATGGACGGTGGTGCGCTCTTCTTCAGCCGTTTCCAAGGTCGGTTCTTCACTTATAACATAGGCAGTTCTAGCAAACTGTTCGTCCGCGGCCTCTGCCACGGCCACTGCCTCTTGCACCTTGGTGGGTAGGGGTTCCACGGCCTTGATTTCCTCTGTTACCTTGGGGAAATGATGTTGCCATCTTGGGACAGTTGGCTCTAAAGTGTCCCGGCTCATTGCACTCAAAACACAGAGGGCCTTCTCTGGAAGAAGCAGCATACGAGCGGGGGGCAAAAGAGTTGCCTTGTCACCCTCTATTGTAGTAGGGGAAATTCTGTTGAGGTTTCTTATAGGGTTGATCTCTAAGGTTTGCCTCAGGGTAAGATCTCTTTTGATTCTTCGGTTTGTTAGCCTTCATTTCTTTCACAAGGGGCTTTGCTCATATGAGAGCATCCTGTAATGTGCTTGGCCTCATTGCTTCAAGGCGGGAATCTAGGGGTTCATTTAGCCCTTGGCAGAAACGAGCCACTTGCTGGGAAGTAGTCATAGCTGGGGCATACTTCCGAAGGGTAATAAATTTGGAATAGTAGTCCTCAAGAGTTAAGCTGCACTGTCTAAGACTAAAAAACTCATTCATCTTTATGGATTCATGGGATGGAGGAAGATATCTTTCCTTCACTGCCTGCTTGATGTCTTCCCATGTTTGAGAATGCTCGGTGACTTCCTTGTCATGGCACCACTGTTTCTACCAGAGTTTAGCATCTCCAATGAGGCGAAACCGTGCGAGCATAGACTGATTTGCTATTCCAGTACCGGCAGCAGAGAAATAATCGTCCATCGCCTCAATCCAGACTTCAGCATCCTTCTCAACCTTTGAACCTTCTCCTTTAAAGGAGGGAGGTTGCATTTGCTTGAGCAGGAGCTTCTTCTCCTGGGTATCGGTGTAAAGCGCATTGGGAAGTGGAGGGTGGTCGTCCTGGCCATCATTGTAAAAACAATTTTAAGATTACAAGATTCATATTTGCACAACGCTTAATTTTTTTGGAGAGTAAAACATTGAAATTATTTTATTTCCAAATATTTACAAGGACAAGTTTTATTACAAAGATCTGAGACTAATATAATTAGTCTTATTTGACATTAAGGGGAATTCCTAGGCTTGACTATGACATAAGGGTAGAGCGGTCCACATAGGTGAAATATGGGGGTTCCGCTGTAGTTTCTAAGACTCTAAAAACTGATGGTAAGGGTGGTAAACTCTGGATTGGGGTAGATCCCAACACCGCTACTCTATCAGCAACAGGTAAGACCTGCATCACTTTGTCATACACCCAACGATCCTGAGGTATGCGAACCCCATCTATAGTCACCGAGGTGTCAGCCCTGGGGGTACCGACGAACCAAAATAAGCGGATCATCTTCAGCTTCTCAATCCAACGAATCCGCTTAAGGTCGGTGGTGAGGTTCCTAATCTGATCTGCTCGGATGAAGAAGTATCTCGGCCCACGACTCCAGAAATCTCTACCCCATCCTCTCTAAATACGAGAGAAATGAGGGAGGGATATCTTCTCTAATATCTGCACCATGGTGTCGCGGAACTCGAAATTCGAGGAGTGACTAGCAGTCTCGAAGATGCATTGGAAAACTAGAAATTTGGAGTAGGCATCTTCCTCTTCCTACAATCATTCAATCAATTTAATTTATTTGTTTTAGTAGGATGTCTTTACTAATTAGCATTATGTTAGGTAAAACATTTATTACAAAACAGTCCTTAAACTGCAATTCCTAGGAGCTAAACTTGCTCTGATACCAATTGTAAGGTTCCTCCCTTCCAAGATGAGAGAAACACTTAAGATAGTTCGCTAAGTCTTATCTTGGGAAAAATTTCCTATTCATCGACACCTTGACCTTGCAGAGATTCAAGGATACGATTTATAGGTATGACCTAGCTCTATCCCGCAGGGGGAGCATGATTTTCTAAACATCAAATCACCCATAGGGTAATCGATCATAAATTGGGCAACTACTAGACTTGATTTCTAGGGACAATGCTTTTTTCCTCATCTTATGCAAGGCACAGCCGCTGGCCTAGTCTTCTAGAATAGAGTTGCCCAGGAACCTAACTATCTAGCGTAGGCTTTCACTTAATCTGTTGGAAAGCTACCCGACTAATCGGGTCCACCCGTCCGTAGGATGGTGCCGTCAGGGCATTCCATCCTCCCACTTTCCACCCTACTCACGCATCAATTTATTTTCTAATTAATCCTACCACAGTGTTTGACATAAATAAACATATTCCTTAATTAAGGTCCTTTTTCACAAGATTCGTTAAAACAGCCTTCTTACACAATACATTCATACCAAAGACAAGATGTAATTATATAAAAAGTTTATACATGAACCAATTCCATACAAGCCAAACTGGCTCTCTTATTCTTATTCTGTCGATGATCTAGAATTCGGCCTTCCAGCCTCTACATGCTGGGCAAAACCCTACGGGACCATACACCTCATCGTCGGCCGCTGGCGAGGACTCAAGCCGGCCTGTCGCCCTCTCAGGCTCCATCGCTCGATCCTCCCGCCCCTCAGAGGGATGTCTGCACACTAGGGTGGGCTTATTTACTGCACTAGCCTGGGCCCTCAGAACTAGGCAGCCTCATAATCTCTCGCCTCAATCGGCGATCCTTATTTCCCCAAAGGTATGAGGGATACCTTGGGCCATTCCCGGGCTTTGCTAACGACGCCGCCCGGCTACACAAGCACGGAATGGAGTTAGCGTTGAACCCAAAAAAAAAAATCTTGAATTCTAAAGATAACATCTTCAATGCAATTTACTAAATTTTCATAATTCATGAAGATAACAATTTCAACGCAATTTATCGAATACAACATCACATAATTCATAACTTCATATAATTTTTATATCGTCATTTTAAGAGAAAAAGACACCATTCATTAGCACTAATTTAAGGAAAATCCCTTCTTTTTAAAAATTAACCAAGCTAACCTGGCCACCGTTTCCTTGAGGGGCTTGAAAAGGGAGGACTGGAGCCGCGTTGGGCGCATCTTCCCCCATCTCGTTGTTACGTGCTCCTCTTGAGGCAATATTTTGTCATCTTCGAGATGAGGCCATCTTAGGCGTCGCCTTGTAGAGCTCGCTGCTGCGATCGAAACGCTTCAGTCGGATCTGAATTCCGAGCTCGTTTGCTCACCGTATGAGCAAAAGAATATGGCGCACGAACCCTCGCTTGAGTCAAAAAACCCTTACTAAAGTCTACGCAAAGGGGGGGGGGATTGTGAGATGTCCTTAAGGGCAAAGGCAAAAATGTGGAGAGGGCTGGGAGGGGTGGCTGCAAGCCTCTCTGTAAGTCTATTCACACGGGGGGGAGAAGAGTTAAGGACACTGGCCCTTAGCAAGAGGGGGATGGAGGAAAATTGGCTTATCTGAAAAGAGCCAAATGAGGGGGTGTGAGAGGGGTGGCTGCGAGGGCGCGGCTGTACTTGCAGCAAGTACGCTACACAGGGACGGACGGCGGTACGGACAAGGTATACGCTACACAGAGATGCGTGCCGTCTGAGGAGCATCGCGGGGGTTTATATAGCTGAGGGGTGAGGGTACAGGCGCTGCGCAAAGCAAGGACGAAAGGACGGTGTACCTTCAAAGGCTATGGATCAGTGGCCTGCATGGGTCTAGGGGAAAGGTACGGTGTCGGTTGTCTGGGGAAAGGAGTGATACGCATGTACCTTATCTGGTCTGGGGCAGCATGGGTGTCCACGTAAGGGTACGCGTGGACCATACAGTGGGCGGCCGTCCTTTGGTTCTTGGGCGGTCATTGTACGGGCACCCTAGTAAGTGTGTACGGACCAAATTTTTGGGGCGGGGTACCCAAATTTGGGGCGTCCGCCTCGATTTGTGTGTCCGACCGCCCCGGGGGGCGAAATTTTTTTTTATCCGGGAGGTTCTCCTGGTCGCAGGGGTTCAGACCGTTCATCAATCGGACGTGCGGTCGTGCATTTATTAAGGTTTAAAGGTTGCCGTTTTTAAACTAAAATGATTGAAATTAGCGTACAGGCTTGATCCGGTGTCCGTTTTGGATGCTGTAAAATCCTATATTAGGGTAAAATCGCGCGCAGATTCCAAATTTGGGCTCAGAATTTAAAGATTCTAAGTAGAAATGACTCAAATAATAAAATCATTGATATTTATACCATAAAAACTCATAATTACATGGACATTTCTTTATTAGTGAAGATGGGTACGTTACAGTTGATAGACCATGGAGTGGCAAGTTGCATCATAATACCAGTCCTAAAAATGTAGTTGGTACATCACATAAAGGCAAAGAGAAAGTGGTTGAACCCCTTGGTATGCCTGACATTTTTGCACGGCATTCTCTTATTGATGCAGATTCTAGTGGCTTCTTGGAGATGAGCCTTGATGAGGATCTCGGGATTCTAGCAATGAAGACACTTGGTGTGAAGAAGGCTATGGAAGCCGTGAATGCAAAGTTACGAAGATCTGGAAGAGTCAAAAATCATGTACAGAGGTTGACTTATGATGGTTATGTGGCACATCAGTATGCGTATATGGCAAAAGTTATGCAGGTTGTAGAACCCACATGCTTTGATGAGGCTATTGGAAATGTGTGTTGGGAGAAAGCTATGGATGAGGAGATGGATGAATTGAAGGCAAGACATTAGGAATTTTTTGGACCCAAAGAGGGCCTCTTGGATTAACTTTTGATTAGGAATGGACCAAGAGGAAGAGGGCTGGGTGCACATTTTTGACTTCTTTGACCCTAGGGGGCCTAGGCTTTGGTTTGCTAATGGGACCTAATTACTACTCTTGTCCCCCTACCTCTTGGGCCTAAACTTAGAGGTCCCCCCACCTAGAATCGCGCAGATGAAAAATCCTAAAAATTAAAAAATTTTAATTTTTTTTCCCAAAAGTGTGTTTTCCCTCTCAAACTTCCCCCCAACATACTCTAGGTTTGGAAAGCTCATTTTGAACCTCTTTCTTCCTCTTCTAAGCTCTCCATTGCTACAGAAACTCCATACCTCTCAAAATCTCCCTCCTTGTCAAGCTCCCTCAGTCTCAAGCTCCCTCTCCCTCTTTCTTCCTTTTCTAAGCTCTCCATTGCTGCAAAAACTCCATCCCTCTCAAGCTCTCTCTTCTTCTCAAGCTCCCTCCCTCTCAATCTCCCTCTCTCTCTCTCTCTCTCTCTCTCTCTCTCTCTCAAGCTCCCTCCCTCTCCATTTCTACAGAAACTCTATCCCTCTTTAGTCTACTCTAGGTTTAGGAAGCCTATTCTCAAACTCTATCCCTCTTTTAAGCTTTCCATTACTGCACTGAAAACCCTGAACTTTCTCTCCTCTCCACTCTTCTATTGTAAAACAAGCTTTTCTTAACCAGGTTTATTTGGCAAGGTAGAAGAGATCCCCAACCCCCCTCTTAATAATCCCCGAATGGCCCAAACCTGATGCTTGGACCATCTTATACTTAAAGTTTAAGATGGTAAGTGATATCAAGACATCACTCAAGTTTTCAAAGGCATCTAGGTCAGTAGGGCTAAATTGGTTTTGTCCTTTACATGTTTTTGTGCACATGTTCAATTCCATGCCAATGCACCAAACAAAAATAATGTATATTTGTAAGGAGGTACGGTCTGACCTCATTCAAGGATTACTAGGAGAGGGTTGGGAGGTTAATGAGGGGTCACATCAAGGTGATGTGTACAAGTGCAATGTAGTAGATTCTACAATGTCTTTCAGGTTATTGAAGGCATGCTCTATTTTATACATGCGTCTGCACTACCAATGATGTGTAAAATGGATGGATTGAGCGAGTGGCAGCAAGCAAGGATTGGAGCCTAACAGACCTGTGTCAACACTTTAGCATCATGGGCTTTGACAATGTGGAAGAGTCAAGTTTCAAGTTGATGAGAAGAAAGGTATACCTGATTCCACTGCATGTCTAGAGTTAACTCTTATACTTTCTGGTTATTGTGCCACTTTATATATTTTTACACATTGGGAAGCGTAAGGAGGGGACAACCATGGTCTCAGAATCATGGCAAATGGGGGACCTTGAATTTTCAGCAAGGTGCATAGCCCTACCAACACATAGTAGGCATGTGGAAGAGCTTGAAGATGAACTGAGTATATGGGAAAATAGCCTCTGTTTTGATGCACGTGAGGGACAAGAGTTTCAGGATCGAGGTGAAGGCAATGAAAAGCTTTCAAGTCAACAAGGAGATGGAGATCAACATGAAGTAAATGTCACAAGAGGGGCAAAAAATGAAGACATTATAACAATTTTAGATTAGATGACATGCTTGTAATTTTGTAGCAGGCTCTTTTTTAACCAATCTTTATTTAATTGGAATCTTAATATTTTTACAAAGTGTAATTTTTTTGTCTAGTGGTCTAGTGTGAAAAGGCCAAACTTTAAAATTTAACTATAAATAGCCAAAGGTGCCTTCTTTCTCATTTTTACGCGATAGAAACCAAGCACGAGTTCACACTATCTCTTTGCATTCACATGGCTACCCACTTTGAGAACTTCTGTGAGTTCATCTCCACTATATGCTTTGTATGAGTCTGTGTGACAGGCAGAGTCCGAGCTCCAGGCGGACTATCCGATATGGTGACCAGCATGATAGGGGTGAAGCATGGATGCCCGTTATCGCCCACCCTCATTGGACTGTACATTGATGCAGTGCCTGGCATGGGTGTTGATACCCATCTTGTTATATGCTGATTGTTCTAATCTCAAACTCTCCGGAGGGATTATAGAGACACTTGGATGCATTACAAGCTTTCTATGCGGATAGAGATCTGACAGTGAACCTTGGGAAAACCAAGGTTATGGTGTTTAACACCACACAGGCATGGGTAACGAGATCAGAGCCTCAGATCGAAGCCGGTTGAGTACATCAAGTCATATGTCTACTTGGGAGTTACTTTCACAGGACCGCGTTTCTCCCTGAAGGAGGCAGCAGCACAGCTAAAAAAAGATAAGAGTTTTTACTATTCCAAATTAACAAAGAAACTCTTATCCAACATAAAGACCACTTCTTATTACAATCTAATAACCATCCTTGAGTGTCACCGCAAATTAGTTCTCTAAGAGTGAAAGGTTTGGATATGAACTTGCATAATAAGTGAAAGACAAGATCCCAGATAGGCTTTGAAAAAGGACTGAGAAGAAACAAATGAGCAATGGATTCTTGCTTCATTTTACATCTAGGCCAATAACCAACCCCAATACCAATTCTGCATAATCTCTGACATGAAGGGATGGAATTTGTAAGTATAAACCAGGCGAACATCATATGTGCATGAGAAGAAAATTTGTAACATAGTGAAGTAAGACATAGCTACCAAACCCCGTGGGTGGGCAAGAGTGAGCTCTTTGTCATGTTCTCTCGTGAAGTCGACTTTGAAAGGTCGCTCGCCCTTGCGTCCCAACATTATGAGACACAGATTGCATACTTGGAGCAATACTTGGCTCCCCACTCCATCTCCTTTCCTCATTGCCCTAATGATCGCTCGATGTGTTTCTGTTGAGCTGCTTAAGTACATTCAACAATATGCCCGTCCCTACATCCAACGCCTTGAACGCTTCATCGACATCTGCATCTTCGCAGGAGCTTACTGTACCTTCAATAAGCAGGAGGTGAAGAGGTTGGGGACTCTTGTAGATAGTTTATACGTGTTCCTCCTACAGAAGCTCCACCTCCATGTCTTGTATTTTTGAAATAAACCCCTCTTGCTTTCTAATGTGATTTCTCCGTCCCTTGGGTACTCCACATTGGGTACTCCACATGTCGAGCGATCCATACTTGTTCATGAAATACGCACCATGCGCATAAACTATGTGCTGTACACCATGACAATAGAATTTAATTAGAAAAAGTCAAGGTTAAAACACCAGTTTATTTTTTAATTGTACAACTTACCATATAGTGTGCTACTTTACTCTCTCCCCAAGAACCTAGCACACTTTTGGTGAATTCTATGATATGTTGTTGGAATGATGCTCGTTCTTGGGCAGTTGTGCTACTTTGATTCATAATGCGAACCATGTTATTGAAATTTATCCAAAGCTATTTACGCATATTTATAAGAGCTCGCATTGGATAATCTACATTTGTGGTGATTGCACACAGATCTCTCCAGAGTTCCCAAGTCTTCTTTGAATTATCTATGTTTGCTGGCTTCTCCAAAAATCTCCTTGCCTTTGATCCAGTCATGGTGGAGACCTTTTGTGAGCAACCTCGTATGACATATTAGAGGCCTGCTTATTCACTCCAATTTTCACGTTTCCGCCATGGTAGCCCAGAGAATTCAAAAGATGCTCTAATTTACCAAGGGCTGCAACTTTCCTCTCTTGTGTAGGCATTGTGAATGCATAATCGATATGGCACTTAAGCAATCAAAGATTCTCATGAATGCATGAAGTGTGCAAAAGTGAATATTCAAAAGATGCTCTAATTTACCAAGGGCTGTAACTTTCCTCTCTTGTGTAGGCATTGTGAATGCGTAATCGATATGGCACTTAAGCAATCGATCAAAGATTCTCATGAATGCATGAATTGTGCAAAAGTGAATATTCTTTAGTGAAAAATTAATGATGGGGTTCCAATTTGAATTCCTGTTTGGTTCTCCTAGCATATCACGAGACATGACACCTTCCACCCATCTTGCATTTGGTTGTTCCTCATCTTCATCATCAGTTGACTCGAATGGATCTACTACATCTTCTTATTACTTCTTCCCTTTCTTTTGGGATCTTTTGAGGCATCCTTCCCAACAGAACGAACCTTCTGTATACCTTTTCCATTTGTCTTTTTCTGCCTAGGAATATCAATCTAAGCATTGCAGTATGGACAAGGCCATCTTGATGTTGCGCCTTGAGCACAACCCATCATGCATTTAATTGTCTTCAAATCTCCCCCAAGATGCCAATCCACCTTGAACTTTCCTATGTTTTCTACATCTAAAATTTGACCATCAATTTGCTTTTTGATTACATCTGTTATCCAGGGAGTCCTTTCAAACATCCATGTCAATACCTCATGTGTCTCCTTCGGTACCTCGAATGCACCAAGCCACCAAACCTCTTTCTCAAAGTTCACACTAAAACTTGGTTTGGTAGTCTTTTCCCATGCACAAATCATGGCCTCATTCATGAGCGTAATGCTCATACGTTCTAGCTTCCAACCTTTCACAATTTGGTACTCATCTAGCTTGGCACAAATGAAAGTGTACTCATCTAGCTTGAGCACAAATGAAAGTGTGCTCATACATTCTAGCTTCCGACCTTTCACAATTTGGCACTCATCTAGCTTGAGCACAAATGAAAGTGTGCTCCCCAAAATTGCAAATAAACGGTAATTTACAATATTCAAAACAAAATAATCGTCTTCATTTTCTACTGAAAAACATGAATAGTAGCAATTGCAAGTTCTCACCTTCTGGTGAAAGACCATAGAACTTCACCATAGCTTGTTGTAGTCTCTCAATATGAACAAAGATGTTATTTGTAAACATCATAGTGAAATTCTGTACTTGTTGTCTTGATTTTCTTTCTGCTCGACCCTGTGTCTAATGTTAGTGTGCCCTCAACGTGATAGAACTGTCCTATAGCTCTCTGCACATCATCATTATTGATACGCTTGACATTGTGAATCACCTTGAGTGTAGGAAATAAAGTGCCAGTGATTCCTTGTCTTAAAAATGCATCTTTTACAACCTGACGGATTGCTTGGTACCCTTTCATGCTGATTCCAGCCACATCACAAGCATGTTGAATTAATGAAGAATCATGGAGGTGGTAATGTCGCTCACTATATTGCTGACAACAGCTTGGCGTATTTTAGGATGATGAGGGCCAGTAATAATTGAGAGAATATCCTTGGTATTCAGAATGACTTCGACCAAATCCTTCCATCCCTCTTCATTAGAACCACACACCTCTTTTGCAGAAAATTCCTCGCAGAACACAAATCATGACTATTTTGTTTAAATCATTGAGTGTATAATGAAAGTTTATGTTACTTACTTTATTGTACGAATCCTTTTCTTCCGTGCTCCACCTTTAAACGCAAGAGTTTCTATACCAGCCAATGTCTTTTTGCGTTCACGAGCACCATTTGGCAGCATTGCTTTGAGTCATTTGATAAGTTTCTCTAGCCTTTGAATCTTTGCATCCTTCTCCACATTCTCTATGAGGATCTCTTTCATTTTATCTGATGATGTTTTAAGTCCTTCTTGACATTGTAAAAGGCTGAATTGTGATGCTTGCAAAAATTGAGATTGGAGAATATGGGTTTGCCAAGCTCCACTTGTAGTCAATCTTCTGCAGTATCCTAACAAGCCAAACTCCCCTTCACCAACAAATTGCATAAAAGATGATTAGCTATCCTACGAGCTTGGACAGATTGTGCATCAGTAGGATGGGTTTTTTTAGAGCTGCCATACTCTTCAGGAATACGAATGTGTAAATCAACCTTCCATTTTCTAGCTTGACAAGGGGCTATACACACAGCTTGCAAAGGCTCCATAGCTAAGCAGAGAGAGAGAGAGAGAGAGAGAGAGAGAGAGAGAGAGAGAGAGAGGGAGTGAGTGAGAGAGACTGTTAAAACTTTGCTATTGCAAGTTTAACACAAATCCATTTTTCTAAGTAGAAAATGATATTTTTGATATACAAATATACTAACATGGAGTTTTTCATCAATAAATTACATTTATGAGAAAAATTAAAAAATAATAATTTTTGGGGTTCCCACAATTTCGGGATCTGATAGTTAGTTATGTTTATGGGGTTGTGGAGACCTGACAGTTAGTTATGGATGTACTCTCCTGACAGGCTTCTGACGTAACCCTTGAATTACAAGCTTTTTAGAGGAAAAAATTATTTTCATCATACATATTGGTTGGGTGGTGTTTTTTCCACCTCAAAATGTATTTAAAAAATCACTTTTTGGGGCCCACCTAAATACGAGAATGTTTTGCTGATGTGGAAGGGAGATATGGTGGGAGTTAATGAGAAATGAGATTTCAAACTGACAAGAAAGATTCAATTTATAGAGAGTGAAGATAAAAAATTCAAAAAGTAAGAGAAAGTATGAGAAAAGTCAAAAAGTAAGAGAGAGAGTATGAAAATATTCCCTTTATTAAAAAGTGAAATTAGGGGGGTATGGCTGATGTGGCAAGGCAAAAAATAGGGGTCATCATAGCCTTTGTCTCCCTTAAGCCCAGCTTTTTAAGCTCTAATCCCTTAAAATTAGGAATCCTTAGGAGGCCCTTTTTGGGTCCAAAAAATTCCTAATGAAATCTATTGGTTGTAAGTGGGTGCATAAGGTGAAACATAATAGTGATGGTAGCATAAACAAGTACAAGGCTAGATTGGTAGCCAAAGGATATGCACAGACACATGGTATTTATTAGGAGACATTTGCCCTAGTTGCAAAGATAGCAACTATGAGAGTTGCAAAGGATATGCACAGACACATGGTATTTATTAGGAGACATTTGCCCTAGTTGCAAAGATAGCAACTATGAGAGTTGTGATTGCGGTGGCTGTAGCTAAAGGAGGCTGGTTTTTACATCAGATGGATGTCAAAAATCATTCTTGCAAGAAGAGGTGCATTAGGGGAATGTTGAGGTCTATAGGGGCCCTTTAAGCTGCCATATTATGATTTTAATGACTTTTTGTTAAAATGTTAAGTTTCTTTGACTTCAGATACCTTCTTATTCTTTAAATGGCTAGAAGTTTGAATTTCAAAGTTTCCCGCCAAAATTGAATTTAAAATTGAGTGGGCAAAACCATATCATGTGACATATCTATGGAAAGAGCTCAGCGAGTAGATTCTGGATCTCTAATCTCCGACAAATTTTGAGCTCATATGTAGAAGTTATGGATGTCCAAAATTTCAAAAACTTTCCCCCCCATTTTTGGGAATGAAAAGTACAAAAAGGCATCTTCTAGAGAATCTTTTGACCACCTTTAATCACCCAACATTTTTGTATACATGGCATCACATGATTGGCCCTTTTCCTTAATAACCTTTTAATCACATGGCATCTTAAAGGGCCCCTATAGACCTCAACCTTCCCCTAATGGTATATGGATCAGCCACCAAGTTTTGAGGATACAGGTCACCCAAAGTATGTGTGTAAGCTTCGTAAGGCCTTGTATGGGCTGAAGCAAGCTCCACGAGCATGGCTTGACAAGATTGCTAAGTATCTTGTCACTATTGGTTTTCATATGGTAGATGCAGATCACTCTTTGTATGTGCGCAAGAGTGATAAGGGTATTGTGATCACCATATATGTAGATGATCTTATTGTTAGGGGGTGACAACTTGGATGAGATTGAGCATGTGAAACAGTCTTCTTAAATGGAAGTTTGAGATGAAGGATTTGGGAGATCTGCGCTAATTTTTGGGAATTGAGGTCATTCGCACACCTGAGGGTATCTATCACCACAGAGACAGTATGCATTGGACATGTTGTCCAAGTATGCGATGGCTGATTATAAGCCAATCTCGGTGCCATTAGATCAAAATGGCAAGCTTAGTGCAGATGTAGGTTATATGTTGGAGGATCCCACTATGTATAGGAAAGTTGTGGTGAGGAGTCTGATCTATGTCACGAAAGCAGGCCAAATTTAAGCTACACTATTCGCTTTAGAGAGCCAGTTTATGCAGGTTCCGCGCAAACCACATCTTGATAGTGTGTGACACACACTTCACTTGAGGGCCACTGTTGATTATGCATTGTTTTATGGAGCAAGTGTACCATTGGAGCTATATGGGTACACAGCAGATTGGGCAGGTAGCATCTCAGACAGGAGATGTACCAGTGGATCTATGTTTTCATTGGGAAGTGCTGCTATGACATGGAGCACCAAAGAAGCATCCCAAAGTTGCCTTGTCAAGTACAGAGAAAGAGCACAGAGGAGCTACGATAGCAGCATGTGAGGTAGCTTGGTTACGCAAGCTACTTGCTGATTTGGGGTTGCATGTGGAGAGAAAGACTGTCATATATTGTGACAATCTTAGCAGTATACAGTTGGCCCCAGGAACCTAGTTTTTCATGTGCGGATGAAACACATTGAGGTGCATTACCACATCATTAGAGAGAGAGTCTTGGTAAGTGACATAGACTTGGCCAACGTCAGCACACAGGATTAGGTCACTGACATCTTCACGAAGGCCTGGGAGCTGAGAAGCTCCCAAGGCCAACGTCAGCACACAGGATTAGGTCACTGACATCTTCACGAAGGCCTTGGGAGCTGAGAAGCTCCGCAGATTTCGAGATATACTTGGAGTTCATGAGCTGGAGTTGAGCTTGAGGGGGAGTATTGAGATGTCAAGCTTAACATGAGCTGACACTCACAAGGCGCCTGCATGACTGTTCGACATTTATATCACTAGCAGGTTTGGTAGCTTGGCACCGACATATCTTCGCCAGGGATTCGACAGCTGGACTACACTGACTAGTCCACATCTACCCACTCCTCTTAGCGTGTTCACATTATGGACCACTTGTATATACTCTATTATGTGTGAGTCACTTTATCGTCTTTGTAGACCTCTTCATCAGAGAGAGAGAGTCTTGGTAAGTGACATAGACTTGGCCAACGTCAGCACAAAGGATTAGGTCACTGACATCTTCACGACGAAGGTCTTGAGAGCTAAGAAGCTCCACAGATTTCGAGATATACTTGGAGTTCATGAGCTGGAGTTGAGTTTGAGGGGGAGTGTTGAGATGTCAAGCTCAACATAAGCTGACACTCAAGGCGCCTGCATGACTAGCGGGTTTGGTAGCTCTGGCACCGACATATCTTCGCCAGAGATTTGACAGGCTGGACTACACTGACTAATCCACATCTACCCACTCCTCTTAGCGTGTTCACATTATGGACCACTTGTATATACTCTATTATGTGTGTTAGTCACTTTATCTTCTGTGTAGACCTCTTTTGTTGTGTGAAGAAGAAGAGGAGTTTTTAGCCTCTCACCTTGTGTGCTCTCTTCTAGGGTTTGTGTGAGTGTGTGTGTGCTTGCAAGAGCTCAAGCTCTCTTCTCCCTTGCATCTTTTCAATTGAGGGGTCATTGTGCATGGCATTTAGATAAAGGTGTGTCTATATGGAAAATTCTTCTAGTGAAAATTCCAACATACTAATTTTTCTTTGCCAACTCTTTTTCTTATGTGCTTTCTTTTACTGTTACATATGGTCTGGGATAGGAGGAGATTCATTGTTGATGTGTAGTGAAATTGGCCAATAAGGCGGTTACAAATGCAGTTAAGTCCTCAATGATACAAGGATAATTTTTAGCATGCACTTAGTAGTATGGGAGTCTATGTGATGATGGGTTTTACCATGGGCCAGTATGCTTGCACCCACAGTCATGGTCTCCTTATCTAAAAATATACCTAGACTAATGTTATGGGAATATATTTTAAGCCCTCTTAAAAATATTATTCTACCCTCTTAGATAATTCGGGGACACTTGGATTATCTTTGTGTCATGCCAAATTATGTTAATATCATGGGTGATACCATTATAAATATTAATACATTTGCTGAATATTGACGTATGCTTGGAGTCTCCAATCTTTGTTTCAGTTGGTTCATATGTAGGGGTGATTCTCGGGTTACTTACGCCTAGCAAACATGTGTGTGATGATGGTTTGTATGGTTATCGAATATTTATTTCACCAATTTATTGTTGGTTATTATATAGGTGAAGAGGATTCCAAGGATTGAGGAGAAGTCACACCAATTTATTACTTTGCACACCATTTTTGTAAACAAGCTTTGTAATACATGTGCTAGCTTGTGCACATTTTTACTTATTTTGTAAAAGCTATAGTTTATCAAGCATAGAATTGATCTTTAATATTTGGTAAAGCGTGATATGCTTTAAACCCAAGCCTCAATTTATGGGCACTCTATTTTTGAAGATAAGAGAGTGTCATGCAAGAAAAGCATCCCTTTTTGTAGTTTTGGAGGCTATGGCCTAAATTGGAATAAAGTGTCTCATAAATACTCATGTGTGGGGAAAAATAGGCTATACACACATGAGGGGGGATGATTGCACCCCACCTTGGAGCTGAATCTTTGTGAGCTAAGTATTTTATTTGTTTTTGAATATTTTAATCATGGTCATGTGATGTTTGATGAATTGTTGAATTTAAATCAATTTCTTGCAATTTATTTAATTTCTATCTTGTTAGAAATTTAGATCCCGTGATAGTGGTATCAAGCTAGACACCTTGAGAGAAGAAAATAAAATTGAGTGGTGGGAAGCTAAGCCCAAAGGTTTTGAAGGATTGCCTCTATTAACCAAAGGTTAAGAGGAGGGTGGTAAACCATTTTCAAAAAAACCATGAAACCACTCTAAAATTGAAAAGCGGTTTTGCTAAATTCTTTACCTCTTTCTAATCCGTCTCTATATTGATGAATTCTAAAATGGAGAGCAAATCCTGCTTAGCTTTTAGGTTGCTAAACCGCTGAGGGAGGAAGAAACCTATAATGGACAGTGTGTGAATCTCCAAGAGTCAATTTATGGGAGTGTATGCACTCTGGAAAAATTTTAAAAAATAGATTTATTTAATTAGAAATTTTTCTTTCTTCCTTCCCTTTCCAACTCACGACCACCGGTTGTCAAACTCAAGGGGAAATTTTTAAAAATCTCTCTCAACACCACAACGGCCCCCCCGACCGGCGCTGCGAATCCTAGGAAGGACTGACTGTTTGTACCGATTTATGCTTATTGGGCCACAAACGCTTTGTAAGCTTTTACTGAATAAAGCTTACATTAAATAAAAGCTTTGTTAAGCTTTAATTAATAAAGCTTACATTTACTCAAATCTTTGTTAAGCTTAATACTAAAGCTTTGATAAGCTTTAAACAATAAGCTTTATATATATATATATATATAATTTTATACCTTATCCCATTACCATCTACCTCTCTCTCTCTTTTGTGCATTTTATATATAATTTTATACCTTATCCCATTACCATCTACCTCTCTCTCTCTTTTGTGCATTTTTGTGACCAAAAATTCAAAGAGAGAAAACCCATAGCTTCTTTAAAGCAAGTTTTCTGCTAAAGGGCCTTAAATTTTTTGTATAAAGTCTATCCTCATCCCTTCAAAAGAAAAACTTTTTGAGAAAACGCATCACTCCCCACAAAAGGCAACAATTCAGAAAGAAAGGTTGCAATGGCTTCTTTACCCATTCCGCCCACAGTTCAAGAACAAATCTTAGCGATTCAAGAACAAATTGCTAATAAACGAGAACTCCGATGCAAATTAGAGCGTCAAGTCAAGCGTACCAAATGCAAACACGATGCTTCTGATTCTTCTCACTCAGATGATGAGGAAAGTGATCAAGTTAGATGCACTATTAAAGCTACATTGTGTAGTCAAAATTCTAAGAAAGACTCACGAATCAGTCTCGAAAGGCATTCACTTTCCAAAATTATGATGGCAAGAAGGATGCACGAGTTCTCATTGCTTCGATTAGCCAACTAGATGACTATTTCTCTACTCTAGCGGAGTTGTTCTCCGAAAAAGATAAAATTAAATGTGCTTGTAATCATTTAATTGAAAGTGCGGCTTTATGGGTGGAATGTGATTAAGCAAGGTAAACATCGACCTTCAACATGGAAAGAGTTTCAAAAACTCTTAAAGAAACATTTTCTACCATCGCAGACAAAGCTAAAGCACGTCAACAATGGAACACTGTGCGGCCAGATTAATAATAAAGAGAATGTCCAAGCTTATATCGATAAGTTTTGGGATATTCTTTTATAGGTTCAAGTCATTGAAAAAGTCAAGGAAAAAGAGCAACGTAGAAAATTCATTGCAGGACTTAAGTCTACCATTAGGGCTGATGTTAACATGTTTCATCCACATGACCTTAGCACTGCTATGGACCTTGCACAAAGAGAGAAAATAGTTCAGGCATTTTGCTCTTTATACATGTATAGAGAGAGCATATAGATTTCTATTTAAGCTATTTATGATCCCTTTAAGCATCCATAGAGAACATAGAGAGAGCATAACGAGAGCATAAATAGTTAATCGTAGAGAGATCTTTAAGCATGCATAAATAGAGCATGTATAGCTTATAGTAGAGAGCTCTTTAAGCATGTATAGCTTATAGTAGAGAGCTCTTTAAGCATGCATAAAGAGAGCAAAAAGATTTGCTCTATATACATGCATGGAGAGCATAGACCTCTTTTATGCCTCTTTTATGCATGCAGCCTCTCTTATGTTCTCTTTTTTTTTTAAAAAACTTTGTTTAAACAAATTGTGTTTTTCTTTCTCTCTTGTTCTTGACTTGTGGAGGTTCTTCTTATTGAAAGTGTCTTTGGGTTTATGGTTTTTTTGTTAATTTACTGTTTTGTTTTATTTTCATGTTTGTAGAGAGATCTATATGCATGCATAGAGAGTATAAATCTCTTTTATGCATACAAAGAGAGCATAGAGATCTCTCTTTATGTTCTTTATACATATGCATAGAGAGAGCTCTTTATACATGTATAGAGATCATAGAGCTCCTTTATGCATACATAGAGATCATAGAGCTCCTTTATGCATACATAGAGAGCATAGAGAGCTCTCTTTATACTCTTTAAGCATGCATGAAGAGAGCAAAAAGCTCTCTTTATGGTCTTTATGTAAAGAGAGCTCTCTCTTTACGTAAGGTCACATGACACCATAGGCCTCTTATCTATAAGGCCGTGTGTATATAGGCCTCTTATGTATAAGGCTTCTTTGAAGAAGGCCTCCTATTCATGTTTGTATATGCCACTTTGTAGAGGCCTCATGCATATGCCACTTAGCAAGGGCCTCTTAGAACTAATTTTCTCTTTTGTTCTAATGCTCTTATGTAGGTACTTGTTGTTGATATTGCACGCCAGCTAGAGGCTTGCAAGTCTTATCTTAACACTCTCTACAATGAATCATATGCTCTCGTCATGGATGTGGGAGAGTTGCAGACATGATTGGCAAATCATTCATTTACCACATCTTGATATAGAATCATGCATCTCGGATGAAAGAGTGGACATATGTGAAGTTGGTGGAGGAGGGAATTTCATATGCCCTCAAACACATTCCAACCTAGAAAGAGGAGGAAGGAAATGGAGAAGGAGTAGGCTAGGTCAACAGCTAAATATATAGTATATTAATATTTTATTATATGCCCTAAATGCATACGTATACATAAACCCGATGTTTTGGTATTGTGTTTTAAAATAAGGATTCTTAAAGTTTTAATGTGGATGCTTGAACTAAACTAAATTTTAAGCATCTGCTATATCAATGCCAAGTGGCTCAAAGTAGTTAACCTTATGATGAAGATCCTTGCAAGAAAGGCTATACCTCCATCCAACATTTCGCATGTCTTTCTATTAAATTGCGCCGCAAACAGCAGCAATGTGGTTGCTACCAGTCATGGTGTGCAATTATGGTTGCTACCAGTCATGGTGTGCAATTATGGTGTCGAACTACCTACAATGCAACTCTCATCATGGTGTGGAATTATCTGGGAGGAACACCATGTGTTACCCATTCAACTGTACAAGAGTTCCTACAAAGATGTTGCAAATGATCTCCATGGAGTCCAAAAATTATATAAATCGATATAATTACATTGTTTCAAAGGCATTATGAAATTCACAAGGCACTTTTGTTCATTCTCTATACAGTAAAAAAAACCATTCACTATATAATTTCCTTAATATAAATGAGCATATCTAGGAAAAGTGCAAACTAGAGAAAATAAAACACTTTTCTAGATAGCTAACTAGGAAATACAATGCATGGATTTTTCTATATAGGAAAATTTATCTATATAGTAAAAATTTTCTATATAACAAATTTTCCTACAAAGGAAAAAATCTCTTTTGTAGGAAAATTTTCTCTATATAGAAAAATTTACTTACATAGGAAAAAAATTTCTATATATGTAAATTTATCTATGTAAAGAAATCCATGCATTGTATTTTCTAGGTAGCCTATCTAGGAAACTCTTACATTTTTCCTAGTTTGCACTTTTCCTAGATATTCTTATTTGTATCTAGGAAATTATATAGTGAATCCATTGTATCTTTATATAGAGAATTCTTAGTAACTTATCCTCTAGATAGTTCTATGAATCATGCTAATATACTACTTACAACATAATAGATTAAGTAGTTCTATAAAGCATTATAAAATAAAAATCTCTTTACTTATCAAAGATTAAGTAAAAAAGTCTTGCATATTTAAAAAGAGGACCAAAAGTAGTCAACGTACATCATGTTCAAAATAAATAGTACTTTAAGATTATCTAAATGTCATGGGATTATGTTTACATCTTCTAAACTAATAGGTGTAGATTGTGCATTGAATTTGACTTTCTTATTGGCAATAAGCCAATGCAAAATGTCACGAATCATAATGTCACTCCTAGGCCTTTTCGTATCCTTTGAGTAGTTTTTGAAACTAATATTCTCCTTCTTTAGATTGACATATGTACTCTTGAGAGAAACGTACATGTCTTGGATTGTATGCACTCTCATGTACTTTAATAAGATTGTCTCCATATCCTCCTCTGAAATGTGGCTCACCTACATTCATGATAACAAAATATATAAAATTTTAAAGCATATTCAATTTATCTAAATAAAAAGATTCAAAATAATAAACTTATCAATGAAAAATTTCTCTAATATAATATCACTTACTTGTAAAGGTTCACATGATGCCTCTACATTTGATTTTCCAATGTGTTCTAAATCCTATTTAAAATAGCAAAATCAAACCCATCATGTTAAAAATAGAAAAATCAAATCCATTACGTTAAAAATAAGAGAATCATAACATTATACATGTATCTAACAATACCTTTAAAATGGTTGTTGGTATAATATTTTTACCCTTTTGGTGACTTCTTTCTTCCAAGCGAGTTCTCATCTTCTCACTTACCTTTGGAACAAGCCAAAAACTAGCATTGATAATCACAAAAGTAAAAAGAGAAAGAGAAAAAAGATAGGAATACAAAGAGATAGTAGAAAACTTTTGTAAGTTTTGTATTACCTTTCTCTTTCTTTGACTTTTTCTTGAAACCTCATTCGTATACTTAGCCAAATTCAACATTGGATCCTACAAGTACAATAAAATATTAGAAGAAATATTGACAACTTATTACATATACAAAGAAAAACTCAACCAAACCTTGTCTTTACTTGTCATACGTACTCTCGCTTCTTGATTTCTTATGGCTCTCACTCTTTTTGATGATCATGACACATCAAAAAGAGTGAGAGCCATAAGAAATCAAGAAGCGAGAGTATATATGACAAGTGAAGACAAGGTTTGGTTCAGTTTTTCTTTGTATATGTGATAAGTTGTCAATATTTCTTCTAATACTTTATTGTACTTGTAGGATCCAATGTTGAATTTGGTTAAGTATACGAATGAGGTTTCAAGAAAAAGTCAAAGAAAGAGAAAGGTATTGCAAAACTTATAAAAGTTTTCTACTATCTCTTTGTACTCTTATTTTTTCTCTCTTTCTCTTTTTACTTTTGTGATTATTAATCCTAGTTTTTGGGTTGTTCCAAAGGTAAGTGAGAAGATAAACACTCACTTGGAAGAAAGAAATCACCACCAAAAGGGTGAAAATATTATACCAACAAACCATTTTAAAGGTATTGTTAGATAGATGTATAATGTTATGATTCTCCTATTTGTAACGTAATGGATTTGATTTTTCTATTTTTAACATAATGGGTTTGATTTTGCTATTTCAAATAGGATTTAGAACACATTGGAAAATCAAATGTAGAGACATCATGTGAACCTTTACAAGTAAGTGATATTATATTAGAAAAATTTATCATTGATAAGTTTATTATTTTAAATCTTTTTATTTAGATAAATTGAATATGCTTTAAAATTTTATATATTTTATTATCATGAATACAGTAGGTGAATCACATTTCAGAGGAGGATACAGAGACAATCTTATTAAAGTACATGAGAGTGCATACAATCCAAGACATGTACTTTTCTCTCAAGAGTACATATGTCAATCTAAAGAAGGAGAATATTAGTTTCAAAAACTGCTCAAAGCATCCGAAAAGGCCTGGGAGTGACATTATGATTCGTGACACTGTGCATTAGCTTATTACCAATAAGAAAGTCAAATTCAATGCACAAACCACACCTATTAGTTTAGAAGATGTAAACATAATCCCATGACATTTAGATAATCTTGAAGTACTATTTATTTTGAACATGATGTACGTTGACTACTTTTGGCCCTCTTTTTAAATATGCAAGACTTTTTTGCTTAATCTTTGATAAATAAAAAGATTTTTATTTTATAATGCTTTATAAAACTACTTAATCTATTATGTTGTAAGTAGTATATTAGCACGATTCATAAAACTATCTAGAGGATAAGCTACTAAGCATTCTCTATATAGAGATACAATGGATTCACTATATGATTTCTTAGATACAAATAAAGATATCTAAAAAAGTGCATGGATTTCTCTACATAGATAAATTTATATATATATATATAATTTCTATATAAGCAAATTTTTATATATAGAGAAAATCTTCCTACATATAAGAGATTTTTTTCTTTTATAAGAAAATTTGTTATATAAGAAATTTTTACTATATAGATAAATTTTTCTATATAAAAAAATCCATGCATTGTATTTCTTAGTTAGCTATCTAAGAAAGTGTTTCATTTTCTTTAGTTTGCACTTTTTCTAGATATGCTTATTTATATCTAAGAAATTATATAGTAAATGTTTTTTTTTACTATATAGAGAATGAACAAAAGTGCCTTGTGATCCCGCTCGCTGAAGCTCCCGCCCCCCCCCTAGCTCTGCGCACCTTCGTTCCCCCCCCCCTTTTGCCGCTGCGCCCCCCCTCTCCTACCTCGCTGCTGCGCCGCCCCCCCCTTCTCGCCTGTTTCGCCCCCTCCCCTCTGCGCCATTGCGCCTGCCCCCCCCGCTGCTGCCTGCTCGCCATCCCCCCCCGCTTCCGCCTGTTCCCCCCCCCCCGCTGCCGCCTTTTCGCCATCCCCCCCCCGCTTCCACCTGCTCGCCATCCCCCCCCCGCTTCCGCCTGCTCGCCATCCCCCCCCCGCTTCCGCCTGCTGACCCCCCCGCCGCCTCGATCTCATCTCGCCCGCCTCCATTCAGCAGCGCCCCCCCCCCTCTCCTTCTCGCGTTCGCCGCCCCCCCCCCTTCCCTCCTCTGTCGCGCTGCCTTCCCCCCCTTGGGGGTTTGTGGTTTTTTTTTCCTCTTCGTCATCCGTCTTCCGCCTCTTGGTGTGCAGCCCGCTTCTTGCTGGGGTTTTTCGCTTTCGCCTCGCCTTCGCTTGAGCTTCAGACTCTGATGGAGACTCCTCCCGCCTCGCCTCAGAGGGACTCTTCCGCAGCCCCCTCGCCCGCCCCCGAGGTCATCCCCATCAGGCTTTCTCTTTCGCCGGAAGAGGAAGCGAGCCTCACCGCAGAGGTGGAACGCCTTCAGGCTCACTCCACCATCTGCCGTATAGTCGGCACTCGCCCCAGCAGAGGGGAGATCAGGGATCTACTTCAGGCTCGCCTTCTTGCAGATGTGGGCAAGATCCTTGATGTACAGCTCTTGGGCCGGGGACATTATCAGATCGAGTTCGAGGCTGCCCAGAGCGTTGCCAAGGTCCTTGCCATGAGTCCTCTGGATATCAGGGGTGCTCGGGCTTTCTTCAGGCCTTGGCAGCATGGATTTGACCCAGCTGCGGCGGAGCAGGGAGAGCGCCTCTTCCATATTACAGTTTGTTTCCCTGGTCTCCGCCGGGAGTATCTTCCGCTCCTCTCCAGGCTCGGAGCATTGGTGGGCTCGGTTCTTGAGACGGGCCCCTCAGCAGCTTCAGTGGTGGCCAGAGCAGCTGGGCTACCTTCGGTCAGAGTGTTGGTATCTGACATCTCCTCCCTTCCTAAGGTCATTCAGCTACCTAGGATAGGGGGGGGGTGGATTGATCAGAGAGTGGAGTTCTCGGGGCTCCCGAACCAGTGCTTCATTTGCAGGCAGGTCGGTCATTTGGCCAAGGCCTGCCCTCGCAGGAGACCTCGGCCCTCACCACAGCAGCAGGCCACGGATGGCCCGCCCACAGATTCGGCTCGGCAGGCTGCCTCAGGGACACCTGCTCAGGCCACAGAGACCTCGGAGTGGCAGCCTGGACAGGGGCGCCGTCGAGGGAGACAGCCACAGCAGCACGCCCCGGTACCGCTGCAGCAGCAGCAACAGTCTCAGCCTCACTGGGTTCCCGTGAGGAACAGATTTGCTCCCCTTCAGGAGGAGACCGCTGCAGCGACCGAGGACCAGGAGATGCCAGCTCCCCCTCCTTCACCTCCCCCACACCCATCCCCTCCCACCGCCTCGCTTCCACCTTCGCCTCCTCCCGTCCCCGCTCCGGCCTCGGCAGCGGCTCCCTCTCCTCCTCCCTCTCCTCCCCCTCCTCCCCCTCCGCCCGCCTCGCCTTCCCGGGAGGTTCTGGCAGCTCCCTGGCGCTCACCTGCAGTCCGGAGGGCGCTGAGCACTGACCTCGCTCGAGCATCACAGAGGAGACCTATGCCGATTAGGGCCTCACGGATTTCATCTATCCGCAGTCGGCTGAGTCGTCTCGGCATTCGACAGCGCTCGGCGGCGTTTGATTATACCTTTACACGGCTTTTTGGAGCAGAGGGCCCCCATGAGCCAGCACCCATCCGAGTGCATGTAGTGATACCCCCGGCCCGCGGGGAGGAGGCACTAGACTCAGCGGTGGCCTTCTCGTTCCCTCTATGTGGACCTTGTGATCGGGAGTGGACTCTAGAGCTCGCTCTCAGCACGTTGAAGACTCAGGCAGTTGAGTTTTCTCACCACATGAGCGACTTGGAGGTTACAGATGTGCTAGGCCGACTTTGGGAGTTGGCTCATTTTGTCTTGGATCCCGAGGGAGTGGATACATCCGGGATTCGGCATTTGGTCGTGCGCATAGTTGCAGATTTGGCACGCGACCCAGGATATGTGAGTATTCACGAGGTTACTATGTCCGAGCAGGAGGCAGTCGTCATGGGTCACAGCCACTGGCGCCTGATCCGGGATACTTGCAGTACACCGGGTGGGCAGACTCGCAGCCGTTCGGATGGGGACTACTCTCCATCCAAGCCGCTTGCGAAGGCCCGCCGCACGGCTGAGACAGCCTCCACCTCAGTAGGACATCCATGAGGATCATCTCATGGAATGTACAGGGCCTTGGCGGAGCACACTTTATACGCTATCGAGGCTGCTTGAGGCAGGAGCTACAGAGATGCCTGGTTGGTGGCAGCATTGACATTCTGATGATGCAGGAGCATCACTTGGGTGAGAGCAGGATCCGGAGATATGGTTCGGTGATGCCTGGTAGATGGGATACTTTCTGGTCTGCAGGGTTTGGTCCTTTGGGAGGACAGGGAGGAGTATGCATGGTTATTGCAGATGCATGGCGGCAGGCCATTGTGGATCGAGGGATCATTGTGCCTGGTAGAGCACAGTATGTCATTCTGAGGATGCATGATGAGCTATTGGGTGTGCTCAACATCTATGCGCCCAATCATGCTAGTGCCAGAGCAGAGTTCTGGACTCAGGTTACAGATGCATTGCCAGAGGCCGCACATTGGTGTGTTGGGGGAGACTTCAACATGCTTGAGGACCCGGCAGATAGGGTGGGAGGCAGTCATGTTACAGTGCACGGCACGGAGCTTGCAGCTTGGGACCGGTTTTGTATGACATTGAGGATCACTGATGCATGGCAGCATGGGGCTTTCTCCCGGTCTCAGGACAGTCTTAGTTTCTCTCGGTCGGATCGCCGGCAGGGAGGGACTAATCTATCTCGGATTGATCGCTTTTATGTGGGCGATTGGTTGGGGGAGCGAGGGGGCTCCGTCGGCATTCTTGCTGGCACCTCATTTTCAGATCATGCGCCAGTTATACTGACTTTGGAGGAGGGGACACGGGAGCCCAGCTTGCAGTTGAGGATCCCAGAGAGGGTACTTGCAGACCCCAGTCTCGCTGAGGACATTGAGAGGATCTGGCATGATAGTCAGTGCTCTGACCAGGATGCAGCGGGCCAGTGTGCCCAGGGACTCATTGATCTTAGCTCTTTTCTTCACGCTGCAGCTTTGACACGACTGGGAGAGATTCGCGAGCGGGAGCAACGGCTGAGGCGCAGCCTTGCTTCGCTACAGCGCCTTCAGGAGCAGCAGCCTGCATGTGAGTGGGTGGCGTCCCAGCTAAGCCAGGCACGCCAGGAGGTTAGAGAGGCAGAGGAGCAGAGACATGAGTTTTATTATCGTCGTCAGGCCTCTCAGTGGACGCAGCTTGGTGATCGAGTGACTGGGGAGTTTTTTGAGATCACTGGACCCCGTCATGCGCGAGCAGGGGTTCGCCAGCTTGGTAGACCGGATGGATCGATAGCTACTGAGCTCGGGGAGATCAGAGCCATTGCCACTGCTTTTTATCGTGACTTGCTTTCAGCGGAGCCAGCCACTGAGGATCGAGATGTATGCAGACAGACAGTGTGGGCCCATGTGCAGAGGAGGGTCACAGACCATATGCGCACAGTTCTAGGTGCGCCTCTGTCAGAGATTGAGCTTGCCGAGGCCTTGAGGGTCCTGCCGCGACATAGTTGCCCAGGGGAGGACGGACTGACGCCGGCCTTTTTTATGCGCTATTGGGACCTTTTGGGGCCAGGCCTCCGCAGGGGCTTTCAGCATGTTTTGGACACTGGGGTGATGCCGCAGAGCTTTTCAGAGGGCTTGATCTATCTTATCCCCAAGGGGGAGGGAGTATCGGATGACATTCGGCATTGGAGGCCTATTACGATCCTCAATACTGTATACAAGGTCTTGGCAAAGGCCTTGAGTTTGAGGATCCAGCCCTTCCTGGGGGAGTTGATTCATGCTACTCAGACAGGATTTGTCAAGGAGCGCAGTATCCTTGACAACATCTTTACTTTTTGGGAGGCGACGGCCCGAGCTAGGTTTCTTGGCGAGGACTTGGTCGTGATGCTTCTCGATTTTGAGAAGGCATACGATAGAGTTGATTGGGGATTCTTAGAGGGCACTATGCTGCGCCTGGGCTTTGAGCCAGGATGGATCAGAGGGGTGGCAGCTTTGTATTCCACAGCTCGCAGCCAGGTGCTGATTGCAGGAGGTCGGGGGCCGAGTTTTGAGCTGACCAGATCAGTCCGTCAGGGGTGTCCTCTCGCCCCTTTCCTTTTTCTCTTCTTTGCGGAGGCTATGAGTATGTATTTGACGGCAGAGGAGGTTGGTTTGAGAGGACTTCAGCTCCCAGTCCGGGGGGAGGATTTGCTTGATGCAGAGTTTGCAGACGACACGGGCTTATTTTTGCATGGCCAAGAGGCCAATCTTATTCGGGCAGAGCAGTCGCTCCAGGTTTTTAGTGCAGCTTCGGGAGCATTGATCAATTGTCGCAAGACAGTGGCCTTTTGGATCAATAGTGCTCCCACTCCGGCATGGAGTCCGGACCCCGGTTTTAGATGGATTCCTTCCGGCACAGCAGTGCGGTATTTGGGATGCCAGATTGGCCTCGATTTGTCACCCGAGCAGCAGATTGCCCCGCTTCTTCTGAGCATTCGGAAGAAGCTATTGTATTGGAGTACAGCTCGACTATCCTTGGCTGGGAGGGTGGTGGTGGCAAATCAGGTGCTGTTAGCGACTATGTGGTACATTACGTCTTGCTGGATTTTCTCGAGCTCTTGCATCAGCCAGGTACAGAGGCTGATCAGGAACTTTCTGTGGTCTGGGCGGGACGGTCAGCCAGCCCGGGCAAAGGTTGCATGGGCAGTTATTACACTTCCGTTGGCTCAGGGCGGTTTGGGCATTATAGATCCAGTCGATCAGAGTAGAGCCTTATTGGGGAAGCTTATTGTTCGGGGGTTGCTTCCAGGCGCTGAGCCTTGGAAAGAGCTCCTCTTGCAGCGACTGCAGGCCCGGGCGCCTCCTGCAGGGGGTACTTGGGCACCAGAGATTCGTTGGATATTCATAGAGATGAGGAGGACAGGCCTCAGTAGAGGATGGGAGGACAGATTTGCTTTGAGTATCCTGCGAGCTTGGGAGCTACTGAGACCGGGGCTCTCTCAGCGGCCTCCGTCTTGTGTTGAGGAGCGGGCCAGGCAGCCGCTCATCTGGAGCCCAGCGGTTCGTACAGAGCAGGGTCATATGCTGGGTTCTCGGCCTCGTCTAGCCTGGGGACCTTTAGCGGCAGGCCCAGCTCGTAGTTTTGGAGACTGGCAGGCTTTCTGCAGTCTACCAGAGGAGACCCAGGTGGAGAGGCTGAGTCACTTCAGAGGGGGGTTGATTATGAGGGATGATATTCGGGAGGCACTTACAGAGGAGTGGTTCACACCTCTCGAGCCAGTGGCCCCACGGTGGATGGGTGCCTTCACACAGTTGGAGATCCTGATTGCTGTCAGAGCTAGCACTGAGGATGGCAGATGCCTCTATTATGAGATTCAGGATGAGGGCCGACTCCAGAGAGTGGAGGTGGAGTCGCCTTTGGTTGCAGAGTGCACCTTTCAGAGGATTCGGGTAGTGGCTGCCGCTTCTCGGAAGTGGCATATTGACCCCGACCCTGCTGACGTGCTCCCGGATTGGCGCATATGGGCATATGCAGCGCGCCCCTTGGCCCGGCTGCAGTGGGACCCCGGAGAGTACGAGTGGCATGATCCTTATGCATCCCTTGAGGCCACAGAGATCACATTTTTCCAGTATACTGTTCGGCTGGGACGGCATATCTTGACGGCGAGGAGGACGGTTTCTCCAGCGGCATCGGGGCATTGGCGATTGCAGGGACTATCACAGGAGTTCCTGGAGGATTTCTGGGCTCGGCTCTGGGCTAGTCGACAGGCCCGCAGGATCTCAGCTTTTCAGTGGCTGGTCGCCCACAGGGGCTCAGCAGTTGGCACTTGGCTTGTTTACAGCGGTCTCCCGGCGGCCTGCGTCCGATGCGGCCACCCTATGGAGACACAGCGACATTGCCTTTGGGACTGCCCTCAGGCTCAGCAGATTTGGCTGCGGATGCTGCGTATTCTGGCCCCCCTCTCTCCAGAGGGTATGTTTACGTGGGGTGCCGCTGCTTGGTCGACTTCGTCAGGGCCTGCTATGGGCTATGAGATGGAGCAGGGCAGTCAGGCCATCAGCTTTATTAGGGGCCAGCCTCGCCTGGTTCCGGCACCGGATTACTCGTCCGCCAGCTGGACACAGGAGAGGGATTTACGATGGGAGCTCCTCAGCAGCCTCACCATCTGGTTCACCTGGAGGGCCCGGTGCTTCACGGCCTTTGAGGGGAGATTGGAGCCACCAGCAGAGACTGTTCGAGGGATTTGGCAGGAGTTGATCCACACCCTGCGAGGACAGTACGACCGCATCCGGGGAGACTCGGATGAGGCGATCTTACGGCGCCAGGCCTTTCATACCACTTGGCGCTGCGGCCCGTTCTACACCCTACACACGGGATCCCCCCGTTGGCACTACAGGCCTCCTGTTTGGCTCTTCCCCCCTCCCATTGTATGATTTAGCCGTTCAGTCCTTTAGACTGATTTTTGTATTTTGCAGCACCTAGGGAGAGTCTCCCGGGCTGCCATGATGTATTCACTGCTCTTCTCTCTGTTAGGAGCAGGAGAGATCTCTTTTGTAGCCCTACGGGCGTTTTTTTACATAACTAATGAAAGGATCTTTTCTCGGAAAAAAAAAACAAAAGTGCCTTGTGTACCTCTTGTAGGTCTTCTTCATCCATCGCCGACTCCAAGCTATCCATGTCCCTTGACCTGTACCTCCGTATCATTATGACGATTAAGCAAGTGATTATCACCAAGGTGACTGCAGCAGTGGCATACACCACTGCCTTTACCGAGTGATTAGAGTGGTTGATACGAGCTCTTGAGGAAGAGAACGGTAATTTGATATAGGTAGAGAAATCCGGATTATCTAAGGCAACGAATGAGACTTTAGACAAGCCTGTTGTATCACTGAAGGGTAAGCAGTAGGAGGTGCCATGGTGATAGAGGAAGCCAGAGCAAGAGCAATTAGAAGTGCAGCGGGCGATGCATTCAGGAAGAGGGAGTGTATTGAGCATGAAGGTGGTTTCAAAGAAAGGATGGATGGATGAGAGGGTGGTCTTCTTGATCTCAATTAGAGTATACTTAGCATTTCTAGCTGGGCATTGCAATGGGATGGCACGCTTGCAACCTTGAGAGGGATCAGAGGGACTGATGGGGTTAAATGCATTGACAAATTCTGGATCAATCAAAAAATCGGGGTTATCTTGTGATGATATTGGGCAGTGGCACGTGTGTGGCATGCCAATCAAGTACTCAGAACAGATCCCATACGCTCCGCACGAGTTCGGGGCCAGGCAATAGCTCTTATCGGATTGAACTGAGAAGAGGTAATTGGCTCCCTGTTGATGAAGGTAAGTGAAACCTGCTGCGTACCCATTGTTGGCTAGCATTAAGAAGTCCGATTTGAAAGTTGAGTTCAAGAAAGTGTTGGCAAAATTTGACCGTTGGTAACTAGAGCAACCCCCTAGGACTGTTAAATTTCCCCCCTCTAAGGTAGCATAGGGTTGGATGAAACCTTTGATTGCTGGTGAACAAGCAAAGGAGATCAAAGGGATTATAACCTCAGGTTGATAGGAACTGCCCAGTATGCCAAGGGGGCAGGTGCTTCAGAATTCATATAGAAAAGCATACCCCCTGGCATCATCTCAGCTGTGAAAACAGAGTTGTTGCTCACTAGTTTCTTCCCCAGGGCCAGGGTTTGTCCTTGCAAGAGAACATGACTTGGATGATCAAAGCTTTGCCATATCACCTCGTTGTTGGAGTTGTACATAGCCCAGTTGCCATTCTCTTGCACACCCCCATCTCCATCTCTGAGAACCAAGTCCTTGTTGGTAGAGTTCACACCAAGAGAAACAAACCCTGATGTCCCTACCTGCTTCAATGGCCTCTGGCTATCCAAATTCCATACTGGCACAGCAAAGGATCTGCCCTCTGAGTCAGTCTTGTTGGTTCCCAAGCAAATTGTGAGGAAAATACTGGTGGGTGATGGCTTTGGAGAATCGAACAAACTGAAGAAACCAAGTGAAAAGCCTTTGCCAGAGGAGAATTTGATGGAGCTTAATAACGGTGTAAAGAGGCTAATGGAAGGTGAGGAGTAAGCATTGCGAGGCAAAGGGGAGGACAGGAAGAGGTCAGTAGAGAAGCTCCAACCTGGGTGCAAAGGGATGCCATAGGCTTGTGAGACAGAGGAGAGGAAAAATGCCAAGAGAGAGAGAAGAAGCAGGTGCGTAGCTGCCATGAGGAAGAAACCCTAGCAGCGTGAAGGTGTGCTTGAAGGTGTGACGACTTGTTAGAAACGCTTGCATTAAAGCCTACCCAAAAACAGGCTAGCGTCTTCAATATGGTTCAATCCGTTACCACACCTAGCATCAGCATCCAACACTATCCGAAACTTACCTTAATCTCTTGTACTACATGAAATCTAGGACCTTTGGTGACTTTGAACTAGTCTAAGTAGTTTTCCCAACCTCGTCACTAAACCACACGGGAATTGAATGAAGCTAGAGACATGCGATCGGTGATGGTGAAGTCCCAGCCCGATTTTCGGAGTGACGAGGGTCGTCGGATCTGAGGTTCTAAAAATGGACCTTAGCTTACTATTTTAGTAAACAAGGGCAAAAAGGGTGTTAGGGTGATCGACAATAGCGCAAACTTATGATATATCTCCACCGTCCAGATGGCCGGCACCTTCTACACGTGCGGACTAGGATTGATGTTAAAAACGAGCCCTGGTTTTAGGGCCTAAATTTGACGGGTGCCTATGAAATTTTTTATGACAGGCAATTTTTTTTTCCGCCTTTCGCTTGACAGGCTTCAACAAAAAAGTTCTTGTCAAATGACAGGTAAATTTATATCAACACAGATACCATAAAAAGAAGACACATAAAATAGAGAATAACCTACGGACCGGCTCTCTTTAAAATCACATTCATGCATATCTTGCCAGTGCAAAATCCCTAATCATCAAAAGATATCAAATAAAAAACCACTAGATCACAATAAACCTCGGACAAAAGACAAAAAATGTGAACAATCATCAAAGTTGTGCAATCCAAAAATCACTCTAATGGCATAGCTCTCCTCTTTTTTGCTTTACCCCAAATTTTTTATGACAGGCAAATTTTTTTCTCGGGCTTGTCGATTGACTGGAATTTTTTTCAACTACCTTTTTTGACAGGCAAAATGGCCCTTGATGACAGAAAAACAGGCATCAAATTTAGACATCAAATTTAGACCTTGCCTGGTTTACTATGTCAGTAAACCAAGGCGAGGTCACGTGGCATTTGGCGTGCTGGTGTCCGAGTGTTCATTGATGTGAAACGCGGGAACTTGGGCATTTGAGAGAGGGCAGGTGATTCACCGGCCATATCTGTGCGAAGAGGAGGGGTTCACTGTGGGTTCGCAGAGGGAATCGAGCTAAGGCAGAGCTCCAAGAAAGGAGGGCAATCGTAGGGAATAGGAGAGTGGCTACATGCAACAGTGAATGCCTTTGTGGTGGTCCAAGACATGGCGTACCAGGGTCTCCATTCCAAAAAAGGAGGGCAACTACAGGGAATAGAAGAGCCTCGGGCAGAGATTCCTCCCAAAACTCCGAAAGGGGAAGGGGTGAAATCTAGCAAGTCACTTGCACCAACAAAGGCGACATGCAAAGCACCTAAGATAACGAAGAAAGAGGAATCACCACCCACCCATGGGATTGAAGAAAGAGGAGTTTGCAGAGACTCGAAAGGGAGAAGGGAAGGCAACATCTTGCAAAGCACCAAAATTGCCACTCAAACGGCGTGCGAGGGCGGTAGTGGATCCTCTGCAGCATGAGGAGATGGCCATTAAGGAGTTGGTGCCTTAGGCAGAGATTCCTCCCGAAAGGGGTGAAATCTAGCAAGTATCTTGCACGAGCAAACGCGACATGCAAAGCGCCTAAGATAACGACGGCCCACGAGTCACCACCCACCCATGGGAATGAAGAGACTCTACAGAGACTCCAAAGGGAGGAGGGAAGGCAACACCTCAAAATTGCCAGTCAAACCGCACGTGAGGGGGGCAATGGATCCTGTGCAGCATGAGGAGATGGCCATTAAGAAATCGGTGTAGGAGAACAAAGGGCCAAATGATGAGGCTAAGAAAGATGGACATGCCCTAGTACTGCACCAGTAGATACAGGACCTAGTCAAGCATGAAAAGGAACGTGAGCTTTCCATTCTGCAGCTAAGCGGGCACGCTGCTTACATTGAGGTGTTCAAATGGAGGATGGCAGGATAGCCCTCCTATGCCGAGTAGACGAGGCTTGCCCATCATGAAACCTACACATTTTGAAGAGATCTCGCATGGAGCTGCACTTGAAGGC
Source organism: Cibotium barometz (assembly GCF_041138505.1). Taxonomy (NCBI): domain Eukaryota; kingdom Viridiplantae; phylum Streptophyta; class Polypodiopsida; order Cyatheales; family Cibotiaceae; genus Cibotium; species Cibotium barometz. Next base: position 5,519,257 of record NC_141079.1, read on the forward strand.
AAAGCATGGCAGTACCGTAAATGTGCCAAGGCTAAAAACAGGGCGGCCGTGTAAGGAGGAGCAGTCGCATATCAATCCAGAGTCATCCGAAAGACGCTCCAAGGAGCACTTTGTGGATGCTGATAGGAAATTTGCCAATAATTGCAAGAAGTTCCAAAGAGGGCAGTATGCAAAGGCAGAGCTGGTTTGGGAGTGCATTCCAAAGATAAATCGCTTGGGGTCAAAGGAGACGTTTACGTGACAATTTGTGGAGAGAGCAATGCGCAAATACATGTCACAAAGGGATGTGAAAATTGAAAAAGATTGGAAGAGGAATTTACGAGGGCTACAAAACACAAGTGGGTATACGAAGCACAAGGTTTGACAATGCTGATTTCAGTCAAATTGCTTTTAACTTGTGCATGGTTCTGTTTTTAACAGAGAAGGAAGAAGACCAGCGATGATAGGGATGATGACCGGAAATTGGGCAAGCCATGTAGTGGCAAGAAGCCCGAAGATGGCAAGGGTGATGGCGATCGAGTCCTAACAAGACCCCTATGTATGTGTTTGAAATCAAGAATGCGGAGATACAAGTGTTGAATATAGGAAGTAGCCCAATCAAGATGAGGCGCCAAACCCATAATGCAAGTAATCACAGATTTGTATGTTGTTATCATTAGCAATGCATGTGACTTGCTTTATAGTGTGTATGGTTTACCCTGGTTTGCTACCCACCAAATCACTATCTCGTGCGAGGTGTATTTATTTGGTGAGCATTTTTTTAGCAAGCGCTTTTTAGTGTTGAGGTGAGAGGTTTCTCTCTCTACGCTTCTTGTATCCGTCTACTCCTCTTCCTCTATTGTCACACCTATGAGATGTTTCGCACTAGACACCATGGGCCACTATCATTACAACTCATTTACCAAAGACACCATATTATGATCTAAAACTTCCATTATATTCCAAAGCAAATTTACAAGACCACGTCATTATATGGCAAACACCTATGAGATGTTGAACACACGCAACAATACTTGAAAGCATGTGTGTATACAATGTTCATTACAACTCATTTACAAAGACACCATCTTATGATTTAAAACTTGTATTGTATTTCTAAGAAAATTTACAAGACCACAGAATTACATGACAAACTCTAGCCTACAAGATGTTGAGCACACGTAACAACACATGAAAGCAAGGGCATACACAATGTTCTTTACTTCCATGGACCACTATCATTGCTACTTCTTCACAAAGACACCATAGAGAGATGCAACTTCCATTAGATTTCAAAGAAAAATTATAAAATTGTAGAATATTATGACAAAACACTTACGAATATGTTGAACACATGTAACAATATATGAAAGCATTTTGGGCCTCAACTATCATCTTAGCCTTCCCTGTCCACCCTAAATTTGCAATGAAGGTGGCAACTTCTACTCAATGAGGATCCTCCTTTTCCTCTTCAATGATGCCAAAAGCTCTCCATATCCCAATGGTTGTTGTTACTTTCACCTCTAGCATGTTCTTGTTTGTAAGGTCTACCGCTTTCTCTGGTGTGAGCTTCTTGTAGAGCTCCTGCACTTCAAAAATGTTGTTGTCCATGCTTCCACAAGGGCATCCGATCTAGGTTCCTTTTCTCTGTTGTGAGCTTCTTGTAGAGTTCTTGCACTTTAGATGTTGTTGTCCATGCTTCCATAAGGGCATCCAATCTAGGTCCCTTTTCTTTGAGGTGCATAAAAGATTTACGAGCTTTACTTAAGATGTTTGTAAACATAGTAGTATTAGATGTTTGTCCATGCTGGATAAAGCCATGATAAAAGAGTTTATACCTATCCTATTGCAATATGAACATATCATTGAAAGATGTGATCTACATTAGTTGTAGGCACACTACCTTAGGTGGGTGGTTTTAATACTTTGTAAGCTATGGGTCTATGATATGATTAATCATAGTGGTCCAAGGTGATCTTAGATATCTTAGGCACCTTTTGGATATGTGGTAGAGGATGATCTTGTCGAGACAAGTGGCATGTCCACTTGATATAGGCGCCCCCTCCCCTTGGCTTGATGTATAAATACCCCTACACCCTATGTGGGTAGATCCTTCCGTGTTTTAGCCTTCGTGGTGTACTCCTTTGGAGAGCAATATAGAAGTGAGTCTTTGAGCACTCTCTTTGTTGACGACAATGACCTCTAGTAGCACCATCTCAACCTAAGTACTCAGAGCATTCAATAAACTAAGTGTTAACCTTCTCCAGCAGTAAGTAAAGATCTTAGCTTTGAGAAGGATCAACATCAGCTGGCAAGCGAGGTTTTGGGCAAACCAAGATGTCGAGATGCAAGGATGGCCAACTGCAAACGGCATTGCAGGCTCAAAGGGAAGCAACTGGCTATTTCCTTCTTCTTTTTCTGTGTGAAGACATCGAGGCTCTCCATCGTGTGGTGATTGGTTCTTTCCATCGTGTGGTGATTGGTTCTTATTTCTCTGAGAACCCGAGGCAACGCACTGAGAACTTGAGGACCCTGCAAGTAGCAAGCGAGGAACTCTGCACAATAGTAGCACTCGACGGCCAGCTTCAAACAAGACGTGGTGGTGTATGGCGGTGAGTTGTGCACTGGTGGTGGCGGCATTAAAGAAGCAGTAGTGGACTACTTTTTTTCATTGGGCGTCTCATCAAGGCGGCAACTCTAGTCGTGCAAAAGCGATTCTTTCTTCTATTCTTTCGTTACTATTTCTTTGAGAAATTTCCTGTGCCATTTTCTATGCATATGTGTTCACACTCTTTGTGAGTGGAAAAACAAGAAAAACAAAAACAAAGGAAAAGATGAAAAAAAATCATTATAAAGAAGTCCTCCTTGTGTAAAGAACTTTCATCCATCAATGGTCCATGTTTCTCATGAGATGAGAAAAGATGGCAGCCTCATGTGAATCCACCAATGTGGTAAAACCAAAAGATAGATCTAAGGGTCTTTACACACCGCCTAAGGGTGTCCAACATGTGGGCAGCCAAAAAGTGCCTTGTGCACTCTTGAATGGGCGTACCCCATTACGCACCAACTGCCCATGCCTGTGTTTATTAAAAAAGTGACTGCCCATGCATGGGCGCCCCCTTTACACAACTTGCATGTCCACGTACCTACTAGCCCCAGCAGCCTGTTGACCTACATATACATGCATCTCCACTAGCCCCAGCAGCCTGTGCATGCATCTCCACCAGCCTGCTAACCTGCGTATATATGCATTAGGACATTTTGGAGATCATTTGTAGGGCCTTCCAAGAAATTCACGAATTTTTATTTTCTCTCTCTAGAAGAAATGTACAAAAAGAAAAAAAAAGAATTTTAAGATGTGATTATTCTACTCTTGCATTTATGAATAGCTACAAGCTTTTCATAAATTCGAATCCTAATATAACCTTATTCTAATATAATTCTTGTCAACTTGTCATAAAGTAGTTATTTTCGTATCTTATACACCAAGATAGGGCTCTTTAATGAAACATTTCGTGCTTAGAATTGAAATTCTAATAAATCCCTTGATAGTATAAGCAAGATATTATCACCCTATCTTCACCCGTACACGTAGTAGTCCATGGAGAGCAACAGTGTAAGCAACCATTCTACTAACGTGCTCTACAATCATACGCCATTTTTTATTTGAAAGTATGGAAACCTTAGTACTTGGAACACTCGAGAGATGGAAAAGTCACACTATATGGCACGAAATGCATATTTCAGGCATACACAACATGGTGGAGGAAGGAGAAAAGCAAACAGCATGCATGAAGTATTCCAATGGTTCTACCATAGAATACTCCAACAACTACACAGGAAAGAAACCTTAAAGTCATCCAAGATGCTTCAAATACTTAGAGATATAGAAAAGAGAAAACAAAAAAGATCTGAAGCTTTTAAAAACTCAAGTGCTATCCAAGCACAAAACAAATGGAGAGAAAAAAAGATTTATGTAAATCACCGCTGGATTAATAGAATGTAATGATACAAGAAATTTTTTAATACAATCTCAGGAGCTAAAGAAGACTACAGAGAGCACAATAGCTACATCTCACCTCAGAGAAAGAGTGACCATGAAAGAGATGTGTGGGCAAGCTAGAATGATCAGTGGTGGGAAAAACTACTAGATGCGAGAAACTACAAGACACAGTGCTTGGCTGATGAACAAGAAGGATCTTGTACTCAACGAAAGAGGCAATAACAACAATGGTGGTTACATTACTAGAAGATGACAGACCGCAGTTTGGTAGTTTTCCTATGCAAAAAAAAAAGAGAAGGCCCAGCACAAAGGAATGAGGGCTACGCTCTAGCATGGCTGATCATAGAGAGAGGTGACGACTCAGAGCTACGGCTTGTGAAAATTTGATGGCAACAAGACTGCGCCTCACAGAGTAGAGCATGGAATTGGAAAGACCATAGTATCACTAAAGTGGAGACCTATTGCACCTTCCGCCTCTAGTAGCAGGCTGACTGACACCAAGGCAAGGTGGCGGTGGCTCCTGTGTGGCGACCTCGGGTGACAGAGCAGCAGAGAGAGAGAAAGGATAGGTTGCACAGTGAAAGCAAGTGACAACGACATCATCATTACAAGTGCAGATATCAGGGGGGTCATTGCCTAGGTGATCGCTCTCAACAAGAGGCCCCAACTACAACACAACCATCGCCAACAGCACATGGAAGTAAGCATTAGACCTGAGAAGACTGGGTACATATGGTAGCAAATGGTGCTACTGTAAAAGACAAAGGAAAAAGGTGTTGCAAATGCCAGAAAGTCAAATTGTGTGGTGGTGGCAGAGCTTATCTCAGGCATAAGATAATGAGAAGAAAATTTTTAAAAGAGAGGATATTTTTTCTTGTGGTTCAAAGCACACCCAAAAGGGGTAATCTTAAAATTATGGTTTAAAAGGTCCTCCATAAGGGAAGTGTTAATATGAGATGTAAATTCATTTACATGGATACATGGAATGAAATATAAAGTTTAGTGTTTTGGTGGTCATGAAGAACCACAATGGGGCCATGAGGAGTTCGTTGTGATATGGGCAAGAGATGGCAAAAATATTGACGTAGCCATGGGCAAGAGATGGCAAAGATATTGACGTAGCCATGTTGTGAGCTACAACAAGTGACCATGAGTGGCACATGGTTCATTTTGTATACATATTTGGGTGCCTTGCCAAACCCAAGCCACAAAGAGCCTTAAAAAGGATTGTAAATTGTATTCCACCCATGTATATGAGGGCAACCGTGCCCGAGCCTGTGTACTCAAAATGAGAATTTTTTGTTCTCACCCATTGGTATGAGGGTACCCGAGCTCACCGAGAAGCTCAAAATGGTGGTCATGATGTGTGCATGAGCGATGCACGTGTGAGATGCATGCGCATGGGTTCGTTCCCATCTGAACTTCTATGTTCAAATCGGACTCAGTGGTTCTAGTGTAAGCAAGTCGGCTCAAAATGGACTTTGTGTCTAGGATGATAGACACATTCACACCCAATTTGCATTGAGGAGGAGTGTTGAGATTGGTAATGCTAAAATTGATGGGGTGAGAGATGAGTTGGTCAAATCAATTGGAGAGATTTTATGCACACACCTAAGTTTACATTGAGGAGGGGTGTTGAAATGTGCAATATAAAATGAATGGGTTATTTGGTTGAGTGTGTGAATGCACCCTAGAGGTGCAAGATATTGTGGTAAGATAAGAATGCCACATGTGATATTGTATGGTATGTGAGTGTTGACCACAAGAGTAGAAAAGGAGTATGATGATGTGTAAAGTGGGATAAGGCTAGAAAGCCTATATCATTGTATGGTTCATTGTGAATGCAATAGAGCTTGTGTCTTGAGTATGAAATCTCTCTCTCTTATATGGAGTTCTTAGTGTGGTATAATCCACCTTAATTATGTTGCTTAATCTCTTATGATAGGGCTAGAAAGCCTATATCATTGTATAGTTCATTTGCGAATGCAATAGAGCTTGTGTCTTGAGTGTGCAATCTCTCTCTCTTATGGAGTTCTTAGTGGGCTAGAAAGCCTATATCATTGTATGGTTCATTGTGAATGCAATAGAGCTTGTGTCTTGAGTATCCCACCTTAATTATGTTGCTTAGTCTCATATGATAAGGCTAGAATGCTTATATCATTGTATAGTTCATTTGCGAATGCAATAGAGCTTGTGTCTTGAGTGTGCAATCTCTCTCTCTTATGGAGTTCTTAGTGTGGTGTTGCTTAATCTATGTCTATCACCATGATCAATCTCATTTTAGGACTGTTTAACACATATGGGTCCACTACTAATAGAGGTTGGTGGCTCAGGCATGCGAAATGGCATAAGAGTCAAGTACCGCACGTCGATATCAAAGGAAGTGGAAAAACAATAAAGGTAGCTTTGAAAATGAAAGCTATGGTGGTAAAGAAGTGCAAAGAGTGGAGCATAAGTATGAAGTTTTCAAGATCAAATCACATGGGGATGATGCACATATGGGAAAATATGATCTACATGTGAAAGACGAACTGTGTTGTACGTGTCCAGATTTTGCAGATAGAGAAACCAATAAGAAATTGTATCTGGCAAGCAAGCACTTGTACTTCATTTATTTGTGTGTGCTAAGCTTGAGCCAGAATGAGAATATGTTTATGCACCAACCTATCCTATCAAACCTTGAGCTTTACAATGCCTTGTCTCATAGGAGAACCTACCCTAATTTAGACAATTGAATGCATAGATTATCAATTTACCTATAGTATTTTGGGACTTTTGTAACCTCTGTGTGGTGGAATAACCTCATTGTAGAGGGTTTAATTGTGCAATATCTTTCTGCCCCCCTCCCCCCTCTTTCCCCTCTCGCTATGGATTGTGCATTTTCAAGCAAGTATAGTATTGTAGAATGTGGTCATGTATTGATGAATGGTGTTTACGTTATGAGCATTCATTGGTTCGAAATCTTACAAAAATGAGAGGGAAACAACTAGCTAGAGAGGAGAAGAGAGAGGGTCAAGGTGCTCCACAAAACACACAACTCCTTATCTAAAATTGCATGTATTTTAAAAAAAACCAATACATACTCGCTCTTCTCCCAAAAAGCACAAAAGATGCCTTTATTATTATGGTGTAGAAATTGGAGGAAAGATGCCTTTATTATTGACATTAAAAAAGATATAAATTGTTTTCTATTTTGTTTGTTGCAAAAGTAGAGTACACCTCTCCTACTTTTATAAATATAGACATAAGTTCCACAACACTTTGTTAATCACCATTGCCATAAAGCCTTGCTAGTAGAGTACACCACCCTAAAACGTCCTTCATATTGTTTATGATGGCCTCATCAAATATTAGCACATTAAAGCTGTTGCTACACGTATCCAGAGAGAGGCCACCAATGTGGAGGTCAAGTAGAAGACCATAGATGGTGCACAAGCATGGAAAGGTCTCACGTCTTTTCCACTTCCTAATAATAATGATGCTATTTCTCAAGTGAAGGCCAAAGTGGTGGGCTTAATTGCAATATGGTGAGCCATGGTTTTATTGATGAATCATCTGAGCGTGTCTTACTAGAGGAAGTGCAAAAGGGTATAAACATTGTTCGCTTACTTTGTGCCTTCTCCTTGGAGGACAAGCAAGGCCCATAGTAATAAAGATGATGGTTTTCACATTTCTGTATTTGAAAGTTGTACATGAACGAACTTAGTTTTATTTTTAGTTTAAAGAAATAACCACGATGTAGAGGATGTGGTGTCATATTTTTTTGATTTCACTCGCTGTCTCTCTATTGCCCTCTTCCTCTCAAATAATTATGTCATGAAACTCTCTCCAATTATCTTTTCCCCTCTCTCTCTTGATGGAGGGGGGGAGGGTATCTTTTTGGAATCCACTCGTCTGATTCCCAAAAAGCACTCGCTAGAAAATGCTTAGCAAAAAAATCTCCCACTCGTGCCATATAGCCGGGTTTACCCATGTAGTCCTAGATTCTTTAATATTCCATTTGAATAGGTCTATACAGGGGCATGTCATATAGTTCAGTGATTTCTAACCTTTCCCCATCTCGGCACATACAGTGATTATTAGCACATTCCAAGAGACTACATTCCAACAACCCCTCTTATGAAACTTCATCATGCATGTGTGCAACCTTATTAGATGCTCTCATTGTGGCGCATTCTTTCAAGCGCCACATTAAGGTTAGCATGTCTAGATAGTAAATTGTGGGGTTTCTCTCTCTTTGTCTCCCAGAAAATATGATCTGACTCCACTTCCTTAGGAGTCTCCATAAAGTTTGCCAATGTCGATCCTTCTTCACTAGGTTTGCTATAGTAGTCTCTTGCCATGTGTCCTGGCTTCCCATAGCTGTGGCAAGTGAAGGTCCTTTCTCCTCCCCTACCGTCCTCGTGGCAAAGTGAAGGTCCTTCCTCCTCCCCTACCGTCCTCGTGAGAATCCTCCTCGAGTGTAGAATGCTTTTTCCTCTCCAGTTGTTGGGTCCACCCCTTTCTTCTCTTTGACCTTGGTCTCTTGCTCTAGTAGAGCTCCTTCTATCTCATGTAGCTTCAATTCCAATACATTCTTTAAGGTTGCCACAATGTTTTCATATTCGCCTTTGTCCACACTCTTCAGAAGCACTGCTAAGTGCCTCATCATCCTCTACCTTCTTACCAATGGTTGGGCTGCCAATTGTTGCTTAATGCTTTTATATTTGTTCAAGTGTGTGGTTAGAGGTTCACTTTCCTTCATGTCAAGTTTATGGAATTGCATTAGCAGATTTATCTTTGAATTTTTTGCTTGAGTGCCAAATAATTTATTGAGTTCATCCCATGCATCTTTAGCCCGTTATATCCCTGTGATGTGGTGAATGATTTTATAATTTAATGTGAGTGCAATGAGTCCTAATGCTTTCTCATTCCTGATCTTCCACTCATTCTCCCCAAACACCTCTGGGCATTCATCTCTTCTCTTAACTAGCCCCCACAGATTTTTTCTCATGAGCAAATACATGGTCTTTGTTTACTATGTATGAAACTGCTCCCCATTAAATTTAGCAATTTCTTGTGCCATGCTCATGATGATGTGAAGGGGGTCTTACATCTTGATCCAATTCAAGATTCAAGGACAGTGTCTACCCTTTTACAACTCAAATCTGGTGTTAAATGATGATTACAATAGATTTATTGGCATAAATTTACCAAAAATTACATAAAGCCAAGCGTAGCTGATCTTGTACGGAATGGTTGGAGTATCAAACCATCTCCGAATTGCAGTCTGAAGTGATAGAAATTTGTATCAGATACCAATGGTAAAATTGAACCCTCAATTGCACCAAAATATAGTGATTAATACTGATTTAGTGAAATAATCTCCTGTTTTATGTGTAGAAAACAGAGTGTGCGGGGAGGCCAGATCTGGTGCCTTAGAGTTCAAATGAGCTCAAATCCTTTCAAAGGCATAAATAGCACTTAGTCTAGTAGAGGATCAAGCCAAGAAACAAAAGATTTGACCAAACATTGAATGCTTCATATTTGTTTTACCAAAGTTACTTGTAGATTTGATGCAGAGCTTGATGCCACTTCTCCTTGAGGAATTTCACAAATCTGACATCACCAGCATGTAGAGTACCCTTTAAAACCTCTAGGGCCAAGAGGAATTAGAACAATTCCATTTGTAAGAGAGAACATCTATAAATTTCTTCAAAACTCTGGCACCTGCAAAAATCGACAAAAATCAGGAGAGCCGGCGGGGATTTGATGATTTGACGCGATGGTCTGGAGTGTGGATGAGCTGGCTATATGTGCCTAAGACCTCTTTGCCTAATGTTGAGGCTAGAGGGAGATCAAGCCCCTCGTTTAGTTGAAAAGAGCTTAAAATTTTGATTATCTCTTAATTCTAATTAATAGGATGATTAGCAAGATAAATAAGCTCATAAATTAGATGGATCCTAAGCTAGGCTCTGATACCAAGTTAAAATGCAAGCAAAGTGATGAGATATGGTGGATCAAATGCAAGAATCAACATCATTAGCAAGTGATTAGATGATGATTAAGATGAAATTAGTGAGCAATTAACTGATAGCTTAATGTAGGCATGAGCAGCTTTGCATTCATGGCATCCATAGCCTTCTTTACACCAGGTGTTCTCATAGCTGGTATCCCAAGATCCTCATCGTCGATACTCAAAAACTAGCAAATTACTCATTAGGCCAATGCCTCAATTGATACAAGTTTGTCCATGATATGCTCCACTGATTTGTTCCTTGATTTGTGCCACCTGCCCTACATCTGGGGGGACACCTCATCCTTGATTCACTCCACCTCTTTTGCTTGATTCTCTCCACCTCTTCACTTTTCCTAGAATATCTCCACACATCCTAGATCTTCTCATGCTACCCTTTATTCTCTCCTAGTAGATACCTATCACCTTTTCAGTGCTACTCACTCATTTACAGACTCTCTTTTACAGCCTCTTACTAAGGTCTTGTTCCCGCACACACACCCATTCACTTGTATATTTCAACATTCCCCTCTATTCCTTTTATTGACTAAAATGTATGCTTCTTCATCCACTCCAATCAAGTTAACTTTTCCTTGTCTTGGTCCATTTACTGGTTGCTGCTAAACCTGTGGCACCAGCTGATTAGGCATCTCTTCTGCCCTCCTAACATCTTTCCTTTCTTCCCTCCTAGGTGCCAAGGGATAAACATCACCTCCCATCCTCCTGGGATAAGGGCACTAAGGAGATATATGACCTCTTTCCATATAATTAAAACACTAAACATTCATGTTTAGGTCTCCTCTTCCCCTGCCTCTCATACCAACTATATCTCCCACCCTAGGGGTATTTCTGTCTCCTTGCAATAGATTTAACTTCAAATTTTCCATCTGCTAAGTCATATGATTAATACCTTGCATGAGCTGATCAGAAACCATTGGGACTACTGGAGAAGATCCTTTTGCTCTTCTCTCCCCATGCACAATTGGCCTTGCTTCAACCTGAACTTCCCTTTGTTTTTGAGCCATTCTCTGTAGCTTTCATTCCTTCTCTCTAGAAATTCTCAAGGCTTCTTCAAAGGTTCTCGTTCTCTTTAGCTCCACTTTCTCGTTTAGATCTGCTGAAGGGACTCAATAAACATGACTTTCTTAAGAAGAACAGGCGGGTGCTATGTTCCCAAAGATGGGCACCCTAAAAAAGGAATTTCATTACAAGATCATCTTCTAATGAAACATGATACACATTTCCTTGTGTAACGCATAGCAGGTATCTTATGTCACAAATTTGGACTGTATAATATATTCTTAAAATGCTTATATTTTTGTATCTTAGCTCTAATTAAAAGCCACTTTGAATATAATAAATTCACATAACATAGAGATTAACTTGATTTATTGGTAAATTTTTTGAGTTTTATTTCTATTTTTAAAATTATTTTAAGATCTTACGAATGATAAAAATTAACAGTAATTTTTGTGCATATAAGATCGACAATTACAATGCTCAATTTTAGAGATCCAATGGTTATAAATTAGATGAAGTTTGATAGAATGTGAGTCAGATAAAATTCTAAATTTCATGGTTAGATTTTTTTAGATCTTATTTAGAAAATTATGGCAATTTGTTAGAATGCCCGTGAGAGTTTTATAATTCAATAATAAGAATTTTAATATTTATGCAAATGACTCCAAACTCATGTGAGTAAAGGTATTTATAATGGTTAGATCTTGCCCAAACGATGGACATTGTTTGGTGAGATATGGTGCTCCATCTCATGTTTTCTACATGGGTTTCCCCAAGAGGATCCAAATGCACAAAATCTGGGTTTTCTCAATCCCATCTTGCCGCCCAAACGACATCGGCGGATGGTGGGGTTGAACTTTGCAAGTGTGTGGGGTATCCCTTCCCACACACAAAATTTAGTAAACCATCGAACATCGTTACAATGAGATATGGTGCTCCACCTCACATTTTCTTCGCAAGTTTCTCCACCCAAACACATAAAATTGGGGTTTTCTCAATCCCATCATACGCAAATGACATCCAATGTGGCCAAACTTTACAAGTGTGTGTGAGGTACCCATCCCCACATAGTTGTAAAGTTTAGTCACCATTCGACATGGTTTGGTGGGTGAGATATGGTGCTCCATCTCATATTTTTTACATGGGTTTCTCTAAGAGAGCCCAAACACACAAAATTTGGGTTTTCTCAATCCCTTCTTGTTCGAATGATGTTCGATATGGTTGGCCAAACTTTGGAAGTGTATGTTAGGTGTACCACTCCCCACACACTTGCAAAGTTTGGTCACCATCGAATCATCGTTTAGGTGAGATATGGTGCTCCATATCTCACATTTTCTATGGGGTTTCTCTAAGAAGACCCAAACACATGAAATCTAGATTTTCTTGATCTTATCATGCCTGAGTGACGGTACGATGGGAGAACGTTGCAAGTATGTGTGGGGTACCCCTCCCCACAAACTTGTAAAGTTCATCACCATCTATCATTTAGGTGAGATATGGTGCTCCATCTCATGTTTTCTACGTGAGTTTCTCTAAGAGGGCCCAAACACACAAAATCTAGGTTTCCTCAATATTGTCATACCCGAACAATGTTTGATGGTGGTGGTGGGGCTGAACTTTTCAAGTGCCAGTGTGGGATACCCCTCCCCACAAACTTGCAAAGTTTGGTCACCATCAAACATCGTTTGAGCAAAACATTTGAGCAAGATATGGTACTCCATCTCACGTTTCCTATGTGGTTGATCATTAATGAAGACATAAGTCATAAAGTATAAATATCAACTAAGTACATCATAATGTGAGCTAACCCGACTAATCTCAATTTAGTCACTATCTCAATAGATCAAAGTACAATGTAGGTGAACCTAGCTAGTTTGAGTTTAGTCACTATCAATAAATCTAAGTACAATGTAAGTGAACTAACCTAGCTAGTCTAAGTATAGTCAATCGCACTTGAGCAATATCATCATCTCACACTCATGGTCTCTAGGCTATAAGTTTCTCTATAGGTATGTGTGCCTTAACGGTAGGATCATGGGCTAGTGGTGGTATAGTTGGGAGCTCTCACGAGTCCCATAAATTGATAGAGCCAGCTCTCTCTCTCAATGTTGAGCTACTAGGAGACGTCTCTGTCTATAAACCCAAATTTTGTAACCGGCTGCTACGATCCATGCTTGCCAGTCTACGCATGTAAACTCCTCTACTGTAAGGACACACTACTCACATAAAGTTGCACTATTGCAACCACCAACACTTGAGGTTCCATTGGCACCAACACCACCTACATGCTCGTGTGCAGTGAGCATGCTCTCCTGAAGGACTCTCTAGTAGGCATTGAACTCATGTGCACTCCACTCAATCTTCAGAGGCATCTTGGACTCTTGTACTTTGTCCTCAATCACACCAACTCCTAAGTCACTCGCTAATGTAAAATCTAGAGGCCTACCAGTCCTAACATTACACAATCGAAGCCTAGGTGGAAGTCGTTAATGGCACCAACACCACCTACATGCTCGTGTGCAGTGAGCATGCTCTCCTGAAGGACTCTCTAGTAGGCATCGAACTCATGTGCACTCCACTCAATCTTCAAAGGCATCTTGGACTCTTGTACTTTGTCCTCAATCACACCAACTCCTAAGTCACTCGCTAATGTAAAATCTAGAGGCCTACCAGTCCTAACATTACACAATCGAAGCCTAGGTGTGGAAGTCGTTAATGTCGAGAACTCTATATGGCGCCAAGTTTATTTCTTCTTGACAAGAGGGACATGCTGAGAAATGTACTAACTCTTGAGTGATGCAAGAAAAATGGAAAAGATGTCCATATCCACTAGCCACATCTATATCCTTGAGGCATAGAGTGCAACAAGCCTCGTAAGAAATGGTGGTGTATCTCAAGAGATAGGTCATCAAAAAACCTCCGTAAATTGACCGTGGATATAAAGGTAAGTAAGGCACTATCATATCGGAGGACCTGCAAAACTCTTAAACATGCAAGATCAACTGCTTCACCCTGTTGGGCAATCCTCTCCATCATCTTGTGCTCCTCTACCTTAGCTCTAGCACTCTCTGCCTCTACCTTGATGTAAGCTCCACAAGGGAACGGTGGCCAGGCTACCTTGATTATCTTTTAAAAGGAGTTTTAAATTATTATTTGTTATTAATATCAATAAATCAAGAAAGAAGATGCGTATCTTTTCATTGAAAAATGTTAGAAATTCTATGAAGCTATTTGAAGTGATGTTGCATTTTGTAATTAACGTTTTGTATTAAAACTGCTATTTTTAAGAGAAAGAGTACATGTATTTATTTTTTCTCTTGGCTTCGACACTAACTCTGTTTCTGTGCTTGTGTAGCCGAGTGACGTCGTTAGCAAAGCTCGACCCATAGTATATCCCTCATACCATTGGGAGAATGAGGTTCATCGATTGAGGCGAGTGATTGTGATGCTGTCTAGTTATGCGGGCCCAGGCTAGTGCGGTGAATAAGCCCACCCTAGCGCGTAGACATCCCTCTGAGGGGCGGGAGGATCAAGCGATAGAGCTTGAGGGAGCGACAAGCTGGCTTGAGTCCTCGCCGACGATGAGGTGTATGGTCACGTAGGGTTTTGCCCAGCATGTAGAGGCTAGAAGGCCAATTACTACATGATTGGTAGTATAAAGAAAAAGAATAAGAGAGCCGGTTTAGCTTGTATGGAATTGATTCTTGTATAAACTGTTTTTATAAATCTTATCTTTGGCATTATTGTACTGTGGAAAGAGGCTATTTTAACGAACCTTGTGAAAAGGGCCTTAATTAAGGAACATGTTTATTTATGTCAAACAGTGTGATAAGATTAATAAGAAAACAAATTGACGCGTGAGTAGGGTGGAAAGTGGGAGGATGGCATGCCTCGACGGCACCATCCTACGGACGGGTGGATTATTAGTCGGGTAGCTTTCCAACATATTAAGTAAAAGCCCTATGCTAGATAAATAGGTTCTCGGGCAACTCTATTCTAGACAACTAGGCCAGCGGCCGTGCCTTGCATGGATGAGGAAAAAAGCGTTGTCTCTAGGAATCAAGATTAGTAGTTTCCCAAATTATGATCAATTACCCTATGGGTAATTTGACTTTTAGAAGAGCATGCTCCCCTTGTGGGATAGGACTAGGTCTTACCTACAAATCGTATCCTTGAATCTTTACATGGTCAAGGTGTCGATCGCTCGACGAGTAGGAAATTTTCTCCACCCTAAGACTTAGTATACTATCTTAAGTGTTTCCCCTATTTTGGAAGGGGGGAACCTTACAATTAGTATCAGAGCCGATCTTAGCTCCTAGGACTTACCATTTAAGGACTGTTTTGCAATGTATGTTTTACCTAACATAATGTTAATTAATAAAAACACCTTAGTAAGAACAAGTTGAATTGATGTTTGAATAATTGTAGCAAGAGGAAAATACCTACTTGAAGTTTCTAGTTTTCTAGTACATCTTCGAGACCGCTTTGTCACTCCTTAAATTTTGAGTTTCGTGACACCATGGTGCAGATACTAGAGAAGATGTCCCTCCCCCATTTCTCTCATATCAAAAAAGGATGGGGTAGAGATTTCTACAATCATGGGCCGAGATATTTCTTCATCCGAGCAGATAAAGTTAGGAACCTTACCACCGATCTAAAGAAAATTTGTTGGATTGAAAAGTTGAAGATGGTTCGTTTATTTTGGTTCGTGGTGGGTACTCCCAAGCCCGACACCTCTGTGATTATAGATGAGATTCACATACCATAGAACCGTTGGGTGTATGACTGAGTGATGCAGGTCTTACCTGCCTAACAGAGTAGCTGTGTTGGGACGTATCCCAATCCAGAGTCTACCACCCTTACCATCACTTTTTCGAGTCTTAGAAACTACAGCGGAACCCCCATACTTCACCTATGTGGATCGCTCTACCCTTATGTCATATTCAAGCTTAGGAATTTTCCTTTATGTGACGAATAAAGACTAATTATATTAGTCTTAGATCTTTGTAATAAAACTTGTCCTTTTTTGTAATTATTTGAAAAATAAAATGATTTCAAAGTTTTACTTTCAAAAAACGCTTAAACGTTGTGCATAGTATGAATATTGTAATCTTAAAATTTTAATCTTACAGTGGTGGCTAGGACAATCAACCTCCGCTTCCCAATGCACTTTACACTGATATTTAGGAGAAGAAGCTCCTGCTCACGCAAATGCAACCTCCCCTTTAAGGGAGAAGGTTCAAAGATTGAGAAGGATGCTGAAGTTTGGATTGAAGCGATGGATGATTATTCTTTTGCATGGTTTCACCTCACCGGAGATGCTAAACTCTGGTGGAAACAATGGTTCCATGATAAGGGAGTCACCGAGCATTCTCAAACATGGGAAGACATCAAGCAAGCCGCCGTGAAGGAAAGATATCCTCCCCCATCCCATGAATCCATAAAGATGAATGAGTTTTTTAGTCTCAGGAGTGCAGCTTAACTCTTGAGGACTACTATTCCAAATTTATCACTCTTTAGAAGTATGCCCCAGCTATGACTACTTCCCAACAAGTGGCTCATTTCTACCAAGGGTTAAAAGAACCCTTAGATTCTTGCCTCAAAGAGCAATGAGGCCAAGCACATTACAGGATGCTCTCATACAAGCAAAGCTCCTTGTGAAAGAACTGAGGACCAACAAAGCTAAGCCTCAAAAGAGATCTTACCTTGAGGTAAACCCTAAAGATCAGCCCTACAAGAAACCCCAACAGAATTTCCCCTACTATAATAGAGGGAAGCAAAGCAACCCTTTTGTCCCCCACTCATATGTTGCTTCTTTAGGGCCAACTATTAGAAAGTTGGCAACATTATTTTCCCAAGGTGGTAGAGAAAATCAAGGCCGTGGAACCCTTATCCACCAAGGTGTAAGAAGCGATGGACATGGCAAAGGCCACGGAGGAACAATTGCTAGAACCACTTGTACTATAAGTGAAGAACCGACCTTGGAAATGGCTGTAGAAGAGTGTGCCACCGTCCATGCGATGGTAGAACACCAAGGTCTGAATCAACAATTTGATGTAATCCAAAACCCCAATCACTCATCGCGGTAAGCTATCCCAGCTTTTGATTGATTGTGGTAGTACCCATTCATTTCTTTCTCCTAGGTGTTTGCAAAAATTAAACTTGGGTCAAAAAATAGCTACAAGAATGATTGTAGAGTTAGCTAGTGGGAAAGAAGTAGTATCTCGCCACTCTATAGGAAACCTTGATTTTGAGTTGGGTAATGAGCAAACTCATGAGACCACTTTAGAGTCTTGCCATTAGGAATTTATGATGGAATCCTTGGGATGGATTGGTTAATTGCAAACAAAGCTAGCATTCACTGTAACCAGGGGAGTATCACTTTTGAAAATGAGCATGGCCAAGTAGTATCCGTTTAGGAGAAAATAGGAAAACCTAAATCTAGGGTAGTCAAGGTAAAACATATTCTCAAGGGAGGAGCATGTAAGGGTCAGCAAGTTTTCCTAGTCAATCTCAATAAAGCCGTTGAACCTAGTAAGGAGACAGAACCCTCTTGGCTCCAACAATTCTCTAACATCTTTCTTGACAAGCTTATAGGGCTACCGTCTCCTCGAGAAGTCGATCATGAAATCGAGGTGATCCCTAGCAACCCATCTCAAAAACGCCCTATAAAATGTCCCTCCCTCTGAAGCCATTGAACTTAAAGAGCAACTTTCCCAACTCATTGAGCAAGGATTTGTATGCCCCAGTAGCTATCGTTGGGGGGCACCTGTTCTTTTCCAAAAGTAGAAGGATGACACTCTCCACCTCTGCATAGATTATTGAGGGCTAAATCAAGTCACTGTCAAGAATAAGTATCCTATCCCTCGCATCGACAAGCTTCAATAGATTTGAGGTCTGGTTACTATCAGATCAGAGTCAAGGAAGCAAATATACCCAAGATAGCCTTCAATACCCATTATGGCCACGATGAGTTTACTGTAATGTCATTCGGGCTAACCAATGCTCCTCCTGCAACCTTCAATTGCCACCCTTTCAGCTTTGATCCTTTGGCATGAGAGACATTGCTTCAAGTACCGAAGGACATCATTTTTCAGGCGGCCTACCCAATGGAAGCTCCTCCTTCTTACGGCATTTAATGTTTTCGCATAGCCTAGGTGCCCTGCAATGGGACTATCATGAGCTTCGTGGAGGATTAGTTTCTTTAAAGCAGGATCCTTTAGGGATACATAGCCTGTGATTGAAGTAGAGGCTTCCTTCATGAGTGGAGTATCCCTTGATTAGATTCTTCTCTTTCTCTGAATTTTTCTCTTCTTCTACCAACTTCACCATCCTCTGATAATTTGGATCATGAGATGAGACTTCTTTCACCTTGACTAGTATAGGATCATTTGGCATCGAAATTACACTTAAGAAAGATTTGCGGCTAAGTGCATCTGCTACCACATTATCTTTCCCAGGGTGGAATTTGATGTTGAAGTCATATTCTTGTAGAATTTCAATCCATCTCCTTTGCTGCATGTTGAGGTTAGGCTAGGTAAAGATCCACTTCAGACTTTTGTGGTCAGTTTACAAGCTGGGATTTGCCCCCCAAGAGATAATGTCTCCATAATTTGAGGCAATGAACAACTGCTCTAAGAGCTCCAAATCATGGGTGGCATAATTTGCTTCATATTGCTTAGCTTGAGGGGAGTATAAGCGACTGGTCTTCCTTCTTGGCCTAAGACACCACCAAGTGCTAGACTACTGGCATCAGTACCACTTCAAATCCTTGGTGAAATCAGGAAGTTTCAGGAGGACTAGGGCAGAAGTAATAATGGCCTTAAGCCGATCAAAACTGTTTTGATGGATTGGGAGCCACACTATTTTGCAATCCTTCTTAAGAAGATCCATTAAGGGTGCAATTACCAAGGCATAATCCTTGATGAAAATCTTGTACCATCCTGTGATTCCCAAAAACCCACGAACTTCACAAATTGAATAAAGGGGGTGGCCACTCCAGTATATCTTTGACCTTGGCGGGATCTACTAAGATGCCATCTTCAGACGATGAACCCAAGATACTCAATTTGATGAGTAAAGAAGGTACATTTTCTCTTCTTGGCATAGAGTTTATGTTTGCGCAGCAATTACAGAACCCTACTCACATGCTCCTCATGCTCTTCCATTGACTTGGAGTAGACTAAGATGCCTGGGAAACTTCAACCCTTGGATATTCCCTAAATGAAACTTGGGAGTGCATTAGTATAGATTTTGTGACAAGTCTCTCCACTATACAAGGAGGATATGACTCCATTTTGATAGTAGTGGACTTTCTTACCAAAGTAGCTCATCTTATACCAGCAAAGAGGACATTCAAAACTTCTGATGTCACTCAATTGTTCATTAAAGAAGTCTTCAAACTTCATGGTCTCCCAAAGTGGATAGTAAGTGACTGGGATTTTGACATCACTTCAAAGTTCTGGCAGTCCTTATTTCAAGCCTTGGGTACTCAACTTTGCTTTAGTAGAGCTTACCATCCAGAGAGACTGATGGCTAGACTGAGAGATTCAATCAGGTAATTGAAGACATTCTCAGAGAATATTGTGGACGGGAACCAAGAAGATGGATTCAATATCTTCCCTCTGGTAGAATTTGCCTACAATACATCTTATCATCAGAGCATAGGAATGTCACCATTCAAAGCACTCTATGGGCAAAGAATGCTTATCTCCTCTAAATTTCTCTGATCTGACCCATAAGAGTTGAGGCATCCAGGAAAATTCTTGAAGAGATGAAGGAACAGACCAAGGCAATCCAAAAGGATATTAAAGCTGCTCAAGATCAGCAAAGCATTTTGCTAACACCAAGAGGTCTGAAAGGATGTTCAAGGAAGGAGACAAAGTTCTTCTAGGAATGCGACCCAAATGAAGTTCTTTGTCACTTGGGAAATATAACAAGCTCAGCCCTAGGTATTGTGGTCCCTATACAGTTATCAAGTGTCTAGGGAAAAGTGCTTATAAACTCCAGCTCCTAGCCCATATAAAAATCCACAATGTATTTCATGTAAGTTTGTTAAAGACTTATGTACCCAGTCTTGTTCATATTGTTGATACCAAGTTGTAATCCCTACTCAAGGAGTCCTTGAAGTACAGCCTAGTAGAATCATAGATTCTAGAGAAAGGAAACTCCGTAATAGAACTCTTGTAGAATATCTAGTACAGTGGAAAGATTACCCTGAAGAGGATGCATCTTGGGAAGATGAAGCTACACTCTTAAAGGACTATCCCCAATTCATGACAAGATGAGGACATCTCGATTTTTTAAAGAAGGGAAGGATGTAATGTGCCCATCTTCATATAAAGAAATGTCCCTGTAATAGATGAATTTATGAGTTTTTATGATGTAAAAATCAATGATTTTATTAAACAAGCCATTTCTACTTAGAATCTTTAAATTCCAAGTTTAAATTTGAAATTTGCATGCGATTTTACCCTAACATAGGATTTTATAGCATCCAAAACAAACACTGGATCAAGCATATACGTGAATTTTAGTTATTTTTAGTTAAAAAAAAGATGGCCTTTAAACCTTAATAAATGCACGATCGGGCGTCTGATTGATGGGGACGGTGTGCACCCCAATGACCAAGGGAACATCCCAGACATTTTCACCGAAAAAAACTTTTCACCCCCCCTGAGCGATCCGGCACGCAAATCGAGGCCGGCGCTCCAAATTTGGGGCCTGGTTGCAGAGAAGAGAGTCGTGAGTAAGCCAAGGTGTTTTATGGTGAAGCAACTCTGAAATAGCTTGCTATTGAATTTTGTTCTATTTTGAGAAGAAGGCGATGTGGGTTTTGTTTGAGTAGATTTGGGTCTACCTAGAGAAGAGGCTACAAGGATGATAGAGGGCCTTGTAGGATGTTGGTTCCCTAGGACCTCTGAATAGCAACTTTGTTAGAACTTGTACTAGCTCAAAGCCTTACTCATGAACAATCCTCTGCAGTGTTTGTTGGTTTGTTGGTGGAAGACTGCAGGGTATAGCTGTAGCTCTTGTTGTTTTTGTTGGTCTTTGTGGAGTTAAAAATAAAGGATTTTTGTTAGGGTAATTGTGTGAAGGTCCCTTGGTTCCATAATGTTCTCTCTTATTTGTTCAATCCCCAAATATTAGGGTTGTTGAGATTGGCTCAGTTTTATATATACATGAAGGTTTGATTGTGTTGGATTGATGAAACCTTATGTTTTAGTTTTAGCTATGTTGTCTTGATGGAGTTTATTGAAAAGAACCAATCGTGAGTGAAGAGCTAAACTACGTTGAATCAGAGTTGTGTCAATATCACTTTGTTTTTTTAGTCAATAAGATCTGACAGTGTCATAAGTTGATCAACTGGAGTCGGCTGTGTGTCTGGATATGTTAGTTGATGTTGTTGCAATATTGGTTTAGTCTCTGTTTGACGCTTGTGAAGTCTAGGTTGACAGTCAGGAACTAGTTAGAAGTCAGTCTTGATAGGTTGGGGGAATTAGTGGAGGATATTCAAGAGTAGATCTAGCTATCTGGATTAAAGAGAAGAGATTTTTGAGGACTGTCAGCAGTTGGGTAGAATTGAAGGGAAAGGTGTTCTAGAGTCAGAAGGGTGTGTTTCTCAGTTCTGAGTGTAGGGAGTTGAGTTCAGGTGAGATCTGAAGTTTTTTACGAATTGGAGGTGACAGCGGATATTGAGGGTTAAAATATGACTCAGGACTGAGTCGGCTGAAGCAAATAGGTGGGTGAGTTCCCAATCAGCAAGGTGCTTGTTTGTGGTCAGGTTTGTGGTCAGCTAAGGTCAGCTGAAGGCTTGGGAGTGAAGAGTTGGGTTAGTTGAAGATCAGGAGACACAATCTAAGTGGATTGGTACCTTCATTTGGTGTTTATGCTAGGTGGTAGTTCCCTCTTTTCATAGTGGGGTGGTCAGAAGAGCTATAGAGGCAGGTCTCCCCGCCGACACTTCATTGTTTTGGTGCCCCCACTGAGGAGGGCTTTGAAGCACCCTTCAATCTGTCCATAGGTTCGAAAGTTTTCAGTAGAGCAGATGGCAGCCACGCTGATATATCCAATCTTCCATGGACATGTTGGAGAAGATCCAAAGGAGTTTTTGGTGGGGATGGAATTGGCAGCCTTTACCTTTGAAAAGGATAGAGATGAGGATAAGTTAACATTGTTGTCTATGTTGTTGAAGGTAGATGCCAAAAGGTGGTTGTAGACATGGAGAGCTTAGCTAAATCAAGGTCAAGCATATGAAGACATCTCAAAGTGGTGTTGGTGTAGCATTACAAGCAGGGTGAATTCCCGAATGCTCTATGGCAAGAAATTCAAAAGTTAAGGCATAAAGTTTTTGATGTGTTTGACAGATTTGTGGACCATTTTGAAGACTTGTGGGGAAGATGGGACACTTTCACACCACTGCACACTTAATCTCCACTACTCTAATCCCTTCCAAGCCACAAAAATTAGTGTGGAGGAGGGATGAGAACGGTCCTGGTCTTCTATTACTTATAGATGATCCCATTACTTGGGACTCTATGCATGTGGTATGTAGATGGCTAGACCATGACCTTTCAACCCCCTCCCTTGATGGTAGTATGTAGGGTACCCAGAGGCTCTGACAACACGTGGCTCAGAGGTCTGCTTGCTCTCACCCCACCACAGAGGTGTCACTTGGCTATTCCAGCATATGCTCACCTGCTAGTGATTACTCTGGGCATACCAGCATGATGTAGCCTTATCAGTTGTACACACATTTGGCCTTCATTTAGCTCCATCGAGAGGAATTGGCAAGTCGACCAGCTCCACCTAACAACATCTCCCTGGCTTTGATACCATGTTGGAAGTTGGGGGCCATTTACTGGGAGGTCACCCATCCCATTAGTTTCCAAACCATTGTGCACTTAACCTCTACTTCTCTAATCCCTTCCAAGCCACAAAATTTGGTGGAGGAGGGATAAAAATTTCCCTAGTCTTCTATTACTTATAGATGATCCCATTACTTGGGA
Organism: Cibotium barometz; assembly: GCF_041138505.1. Lineage (NCBI taxonomy): Eukaryota > Viridiplantae > Streptophyta > Polypodiopsida > Cyatheales > Cibotiaceae > Cibotium > Cibotium barometz. The sequence goes on from NC_141079.1 coordinate 5,542,262, forward strand.
CTCTATGCATGTGGTATGTAGACGGCCAAACAAGCCATGACCTTCCAACAGTCACATTGCAAGGTTGTAGCCCCACTAATTAGAAATCCCATGTCCACTAAAATACTCCTTACCCACACTGCTTCCCAAGTAGCAAAACAAGTTGCCTTGTAATTAGCTTCTATAGAAGAAAGTGCTACTATAGGCTGCTTCTTGTGTGCCGATCCAAGAGAAAGCACCGGAACCAAGCAAAAAACAATACCCAGAAACTAAATTCCTGGAATCACAATCTCTTGCCCAATCTAAATTGTAGTAACCCATAATAGTGTCAGCTGCAAGTGATGTCGTACTCAAGAGTACCTTTGATGTACCTAAGCACTCACATCTCTTACTTCCAATGACTCTCTCGTGGCTTGTTGAAAAACCTACTTAAAACACCAACTGTGAAGCTAATATCAAGTCTAGTGTTAGTGAGAAAAATTAAACTCCCCACCATGAGCTACTTGTACTTCTTGATGCCTACTTTACCTTGTGCAAAAACCTTCGCATTCATCACCATAGGCTTGACACAAGTTTGCAGTCGGTCATCCTAAATGCTATGAGAATCTCCCAAGCATACTTTTGCTATGATATGAAGATATTGACATACCTCAATCCCCAAATAAAAATGCATGACCCAAATCTGTCATCTCAAACAACTTAGTTAGCATATCCATTTTCTACTAGGTCATTTCTCCATTTTCACATGTGATGTTTATGTCATCTACATACAAGATAACTAAAGAAATCTTGCCATGCCTTTTTAGAACACATAAGTAAGAATTAGAAGCACTTGTAGTAAATCCAATCTTTTTGAAAAAATGATCTATCTTAACAACTTAGTTAGCATATCCATTTTCTACTAGGTCATTTCTCCATTTTCACATGTGATGTTTATGTCATCTACATACAAGATAACTAAAGAAATCTTGCCATGCCTTTTTAGAACACATAAGTAAGAATTAGAAGCACTTGTAGTAAATCCAATCTTTTTGAAAAAATGATCTATCTTGTGATGCCATGCCCTTAGGGCCTATTTCAACCCATACAATGCTTTCAAGATTTAGCTTGCAAACTTTTTTTCTAATTCAGGCATCTCAAAACCTCTAGGGCTGAGCTACATATAACTTCTTCTTGAGATGCCTGTTCAAAAATGTTGATTTAACATCCATGTGAAAGTTTGGCACTGTTTATAAGCAGCCAAGGCAATTACCACCGTGATAGTTGTCATGTGAGCTATGAGAGCAAAGGTCTCAGCAGCATCAAAACCCTCCACTTGTGAAAATCCTTATGCAACCATCCTTGCTTTGTATTTTTCAAGTGAGCCATTAGCCTTATACTTAGCTTTCCAAACCCATTTGTTAGCAATTGTGGTCGATTTACTAGCTCCCAGGTGTTGTTCTTTATAATGCTATCATACTCAGAATGCATTGTAGCTTTCCAATTTGGATGTGCTAAGGCTTTGTCTAGGTAGTTGGCTCCTTTACCTTTTCCATTATCTCAGCTAATCAAGGCCATGTTGACAATGTGATCAGATGCTCTTCTTTGCTCCTCTATTCTCCTTGATCTATGTGGTCCATCTACTAAAGATTTTGGCATCTCAAGAACTGGGTTGTGCTCATCAAAGAGCTACTATGTATATGTTGGAAGTGGCTTGCCATCATGTGGTGCAAGGAGGCTAGTGTGGTGTGTGAGAGTCTTCATCCTCTGAAAACTCCTCCTCCTTTTAAGAGGAAATCTACCTAGTGGTGGGTTGGGCTCGTGGTGGATTATTTATCCAATTGATGATAGAGTGGATGGACCTATCTCGTCCACTGAGTGTGGTTGCTCCATTAATATCACATCTCAACTGCTAGTGATTATCTTCTTCACCTTAGATCATAGAGTCGATAAGCCTTTGACTCTTAACTGTATCCAAGAAAGATACACTTCTTTCTTTCGGCATCAAGCTTCTTCTTAGGGATGCATTTGGTATATGCACATGACATTCATAGCCAAAAGTTCTAAAATGAGACATTGAAGGTTTCTTACCAAAGTAAGCCTCTTACGATGTGATATCCTTGAGCTCCTTTGTGTAGCTCCAATTGAGGATGTAAACTATTGTGCTTTGACCCAAAAATGTCTTGTAACCCTTTCCATTTTAGCATGCATCGAGCCATCTCATGATGATCCCTAATTACGATCTTATACAACAACGTTTTGCCAAGGTGTGTCAGAAGTATTGTGAGTTGGCTTGATGCCATTCTCCTTGCAGTAGCTATTAAATTTTGTTGAAAGGATTTCTCATCCTTGATCTACATGAAACTCTTTTATTTTCTTTCCTGTCTCATTCTCTATAAGCTTATATTACTATTTAAACTTGCCAAAAGCTTTAGCCTTATCTTGAAGGAAATAAACCCACATCTTCCTACTATAATCACATTGAGACTAATAGCATAAAGTAAGAAGATTCCCCTAATGGAGTAGTAGACATATTACCATAAAGATCATCATGTACTAGCTCTAGAGAAGTCTTTGCCCTATTTCTTCTCTCCTATGGAAATTCCTTTCATTGTTGCTTATCCATTTTGCAAGCCTTACATGGTTCTTGTAATTCTAAAAATGCAAGAAAATTAGCCACCATTCCCTTTTTCTATATCTTCTTTAGAACTGCAAATCTGAAGAAGTGACCAAATCGCTTATGTCAAAGCGTTCTCATGCTCTTACCAACCAGCAATCTCATTGTAAGCACACTCAACTTATATAAATTATTACACATTACTCCTTTGCTACTAACTTGCTAGCAACATCTAGAATTTCTACTTTAGTTTTCTTGAAGCATACTTCAAGCCCACGATCTATCATCACAGGTAACTGATAGCACGTTCCTCTTGATTTGAGGTACATAGAGTATGTCTGATAGCTTCTTCTCTTCACCCATAGTAGTAGCTACCACAAAAGAGACCGATGGTCAATCCCAACTCATCATAAATGGGTACCAAGCACTGGCTATCCTAGATGGTGGGGTGGGGGTTAGCATCATCACAAAATGGTGTTGGGAAAACTGGGGAAAACTCGATCTAAAAAGATGAGATCTAATTGTTAAAATGGCAGACGGAACATCTTCAAGGCCCATTGGGCTTTTGGAGAATGTGAAACTCAAACTCTTTACGTTTTGCTACCATCATACATTTGTATTAATGGACTTTCTACGCCAACCAGAATCATATGACATAATATTGGGGAGACACTTCATGAGAGGGAATCCAAATTGGTGCACAATTGGGCATTAGGTCATGTGTATGTATGTAGGGATTCACAAATTCTAAAGATAGATATGAGAATGTGGAGAGCACACCCCATGGAAGGGCAACTATTCAGTAATGATTTGATCACAACTGAGCGGACCACATTTGTATAAATATGCCAGCCCACGGTGGAAAATTCAAAAGAGAAAGATGAAATGGAAATGTATGCATCACTTCCTCCGTCAAATTTGAGTGAAAATTGGATGCATGTGCTAGCTACCATAGATGTGATGCAACCCAGAGGGACCCAATATGTGGAATCTGGAACTGTTCCCACTACCTCCGTATGTATGGTCAATTGGAAAACCATTGATGAAGAATCAGAAGAGGAGGCCTCTAGCATAGAAGGGAGGGGATCTCAAGGCCGTACCAATGCCCAACGCCTCAGAAGATGGAGAAAGAAGAAATGATATATTGCTTGTCGAAATGCCCTATTACGAAGGAAACCCATGGATGCCTTGGCTGAGATACCTCGAAGCCACTAAGGTACACAATGAGTTTTCTAAGGATTGGGGTGAGGAATTGAGTAAGATATCACTTGAAGGGAAACATAAGGAGAAATTCATCCCTCAAGAACCAGAGACACCTAAGCTTACAAAAGCAAGGTGTCAAAAATGAAACAAAGATTTGGCAGAAACCAAGCGAGAGGCCAGAAAAGTCATGGCTAAAACAAAAAGTGAGAATGAGGATAAAACAAACTTGCTTTCAGTACCATACCACTTCAAAACCTACACTATTGAGATGAATGGAAAGTAGTCCTACTGACAGAAAAAAGGACCCTGCTGAAGTCATATGATGGCCCTGCTGCTGCTGAAGTCAAGGAAGTTGATATTGCGGGACCAGGGGAGGAAGCCAAACCTATTTATATTGTGCTAAGGACTTGACTTCAGTTGAAGAAAACGAGCTCATTACTCTCCTCAAGGAGTTTAAAGATTGTTTCGCCTGGAACTACAAGGAGATGAAGGGTGTACAACCTGAGGTGGTGCAACATACGATCCCAATCATGGAAGGATCAAGGCCAACCAGGCAGAAAACATATTAGATGAATTCTAAATATGTTTCAATTGTAAAGGAGGAAATAGATAAACTCATTGCTGCGGATTTCATCTATGAGATAAAACATACGGATTGGTTGTCACCAATCATAACAATGCCAAAAAAGAATGGGAAACTTAGGGTATGTGTCGATCTTAAAAAGGTCAACTCAGCTACTAGTAGGAAAGACCATTATCCATTGTCCTATAAGGAACATGTCTTGGAGAGAGTGGCTAGTGAAGAAGCTTACAGATTCTTAGACAGATTTTCAGGCTACAATCAGGTCTCTATAGCACCAGAAGACCAGCATAAGACAATTTTCAATACAATGTGGGGGACATTTGCATACAAAGTCATGCATTTAGGTCTCACCACAATGCCCCAGCAACATTCCAACAATTGATGTGCACAGACAGCATTCTAAGACTATTTGTGCAGAAGTGGTTGGAGGTATTTATTGATGATCTGTGTGCACACTCTCAAGGGCAGACCATCTGGCTTGCTTGAGTGATGTCGATTATATCAAATATCCCTAAACCCTTTCAAGTGCCAATTTTGGGTCAAACATGGTGTGATATTGGGACACATTATCTCAAAGAATGGTATATCCATAGATGACAACAAGGTCAAGTTTATCTTGGAACTGCCACCACCCACTAATTACAAAGGTGTGCAAAGATTTATGGGCCATGTTGGGTATTACCACCACTTCATAATCTTCTATGCTGAAATTGCCAGGCCATTATACAAGCTACTCATCATCTTTGAATGGACTGAGGAATTCCAGGAAGCATATGATCGATTGAAGCAGGTATTGGCTAGTGCGCCAATTCTAAGACCCCCCAATTGGGACCTCATATTTTTTGTGCATATCGATGCATCAAACTTTACTATTGGATGTGTACTAGCACAGCCCGACGAGTTCAAATTGGACTATCCAGTTTGCTTTGCTAGTCCTCATTAAATGATGCAGAGGTGAACTACACCACCATAGAGCGAGAAGGGTTGGCCATGGTTTATGCAGTCAAGAAGTATTGACATTACCTATTGGCCAACAAATTTGTATTCTTCATGGACCATCAGGCCTTATTATATTTGGTGAACAAACCTTGCACCACGAAAAGAATCACATGCTGGTTGCTATTACTATTGGAATTTGACTTTACAATTACGGTAAGGAAGGGTACATAGCATGTGTTAGCCGATCATATGTCAAGAATTCCAAATGGGAAACCAGCAAACTAGTGTTGATGATGACCTCCCTGATGCTTGTTTGTTCAAACTGGACATGGTGCCCGAATGGAGCGAAGAGATATCAGATTATCTAGCTTATGGTTTTCCACAAGAAACACCCTTGAACAAAGATAAAATGTGGTAGCTTATCAAGCTTGCTACACCTTATCAATTAATTGTGGGAGAACTACATAAGCTAGGTAAGGATAATGTCCTAAGAAAATGTGTGAAAGAAGATGAGTTCTTCACACGATATTGGATGAAGCTCATTCAGGGATAGCCTAAGGGCATTTTGCTGGAGAGATTACGGCTCGCAAGGTACTTCAAGCAGGACTATGGTGGCCTACGTTGTTTGGAGACACCATAGAGTTTGTCAAAAGGTGCAAGGAATGTCTACGATTTGCTATCGCATGGGGACTGATGGTCGAAAAACTATGAAGAAAACATTAGTTTGACAAAAACTTAAAACAAAAAGAACTGGAAACGGGGGACCTTGTCCTTATGTATGGTGTAGGAAGCACCAGAAAAAAGAAACTCAAGTACAGAGGGCTAGGACCCTTCTAAGTGTCTGAGATCACACCTTAGGGGTCGGTTAGAATTGAGACAATTTAGGGCATACAGATGGAGGGTTACGTCAATGGGAGAAAACTCAAAAAATATTTTAGACCACTAACCCAAGAGATTCTCTTGCAAGAACATCTCTTAAAACAACAAAAGAATCTCGTAAAGGAAAAAATCCAGCAAGCTTAAGAAGAGGCTAAGGCAAGGGAGGCCAAAGAAACTAGATGCTCCAGAAGAGAATGTTGCACGCGTGAACATGGCTTCACTAAATCTTCGAAGAGGAACTGAACATTGAGCCAGCATGACTAAGGGACTCGGCTAAATGTCCTGTGTAATGAGCACTGTATTGATAGATACAGGATCATGTTGTAACTTGATCTCATATGAGACATGGGTAACCTTAAATAAATTGCACCTTGAAACCACCAATGCACAAGTACAAAGTGTGCACTTGACAACTACGAAAGCTGAGGGATTTTTAAGTATTAACATTTCCATCAGAAATAATTCCTTGGTTAGGAAGGTGTTTGTCATGCCTGCAAGTTCCATGGAAGAGGAAATGATCCTAGGATGATCCTGGATTTGGGGCCAGCAAATGTAATATCCAATGGGAGAAGAGGATAACACTACTGAATGAGGGCGACAATGTCATATCCGTACCCTTATGGAGCCCGATAAACACAGGGAAGCAGTGTTGAGATTTGAGCAAAATGATGAGCTATGGTGGATCAAACACTAGAATCAGCATAATTAACAAAGTGATTAGCAAGTGATTAATTAGCACATAGATTAATGTAGGCATGGATACTCAAAAACCAGCAAATTCTCATTAGGGCTATGCCTCAATTTATAGAGTTTACATCAAGCATCAAATCCCATTGATTTCTCCATGATTCACTCCCAGAATATCTCCACCTCTTGCCTGATTCTCTCCACCTCTTCTCTTTTCCCTGAATATCTCCCAGAATAACTCCACACTCCTAAATTCCCTCATGCTACCCATTATTCTCTCCCAGTAGATTCTTCTCACCTTTTCACAGGTTCTTTCACAATTACATCTTCTCTTTTACAGCCTCTATCCAAGAGCTTGTTCCCACACACACCCTATTCACTTGTATTTTCAACACCTCCCCTCAAGTGAATACTCCTAGTACACCTAGACCCTATACCAAGTTTGCCTCCCCTTACTTGATAGCCCACGACCAGTGCCTCAAGTCCCTAAACTCCATAGTCCTTGACACTCTCTCTCTCTATGTGTCCAAGGCTACTATAAGTGCCCGCGACCTTGACTAAAGTGCTCATACATACAACTACCACTTGGCCTACATCATCGGTGGCTTAGAGGTGGTTTTACTTTGTTGGGGCAGGTTACATTGGGTTGTGGGCTCTCTCTCTCTCTCTCTCGGAAAAGATGATCCGACTCCACTTCCCTTGGAGCCTCCATGAAGTTTGCCGATGTCGTTCCTTCTTCACTGGGTTTGCTGTAGCAGTCTCTCGCCATGTGTCCTGGCTTTCCACATTTGTGGCAAGT